>NC_136919.1:90506170-91106170 GCF_949752795.1 Hyperoodon ampullatus
ACATAACCCTGAACAGGCTGCTGGGGTCAACTCTGTCTACGCAGGGGGGAGGGCAATGAACTGATTCTCGCTTGCAGAGCATGCTGTCTACACGTGTTAGGCAGCCCCAGGGCAACGTTTTTGCCAGTATTACATTCAACCTGGCTCTCCCTCTGTGGAGGCCCTCTGAACTGCACTGAGAGGATCCCTGAGCCTGAAGCGCCTCCTGGCAACTCTTAACCTGTCACTCTCTCTTTGTGACGCAAGGTACACTGTAGGTCCAGCCTGACAGCAAATACAGAAAAACCGGGGAAACTGTGAGGCGTGTGGTCGATCCAACGTCACCTAGGCCTGACTAAGTCACTAAGCGGGTAATAATGCTATTCCTGGCACGCAAAACACCCCGAGTCCCATGAAGCGTGATCATAGTGTGTCTGAAAGCCTCCTGTCGTCAGCCAGAGAGTGCTGGGCAATGCGCTGTGTGGGCAAGTTGGAAATTGGAGAATGTGAGAGGAGCCCGGCTTTCCCCCTTTGGAAAGCAACTTCGCTGCAGCTTCCAAGCCGCCTGATAAACCACACCACCGGGACACTGTTCACTCCACCGATGCCTCTGAGGAACAGTGAGTTTCTCCAAAAGAAACCACGTGCTTGCGATTCCTTCCTGGGTGCCCACCCCAGGAGCATACTGCAGCTAAATCGCCAACTTAATGTGACCTCGGGTCTCGAGGTAAGGCGCACAGTTTCCCCTTTGTCAGAGATAGGGTGCACCAGTCTCCAGGACGTCTTAGCCAATGGACGGCTTTACCTTTAGTAGGCCTCACAGCGCTCAAGACTCTCACGTGGGCGCTTCTTTCCAAGGAAGTACACGGTGTACCCAGAGCCTTCTGAGCACAGTCAAGGGATACACAGCTCTGGGAACATCATCCCTCACTATGCAGTTGGAAGGGCCGGGGACTAATGCGTTCTCTATGGCTAGCGTTCCACAGCTTTGAAGCGGCCTCAGGAACGCGGTTCTTGGCAGGCTTTTGTTCCATGCGGGTCGGCCACGTTGAGGAAACCTAAGCTGCCCTGAAAGAAACCACCGGGGGCGCCAATGCAGTTTGGGGACTCCTGCCCGACGTCTCTCTAAGGGATGCGGAAACTGGCCTTTAGGTCCAGCCCGAAACAGAGATCTACCCTGAGCATTGCTGGGCATTTGCAACACCCAGAGTCACCGAGGCCCACTGAGGGCATTGAGAGGATTATGCCATTCACCACATGCAGGACACACTGCATCCAAAAGTTTCATCGCAGGAGGCCGAACTGTGTTCCGAGGGTCTCCTTTGGATTGTCAGAGAAGATAGGTGTATGTGCTGGGCGATCCCGTCTGTAGTTGAGAAGCCTGGAAAAAGGCAGTATCTCCCCCGTTCGAAAGGTAGATAGTGGCGGCCTCAAGGCGGACGGAAAGACATTGCTGTTACCCGTCTTCTAGTCACCCTTAGGAATGCCTCCGTGAGGAAAGTGCGTTTTCTCCTGTGAATCCAGGTGGTCTCCAGTGCCTTGCTAGGAGCTCATCCCACGCTTGGCCGAGCTAAAGTGCGAAGCGAACGTGACCCCTAGCCTCAAGGTAAGCACGCGTGTTTCCTGTCAGCAAGGTTCGGTGTGCAGCCATCTCCATGAACCCTGACTCGATGATAGAGTGCTTGAACTCCTCTACGGCTTTCCGTAGGCCTAAGAGAGTCACGTATGAATTCCCTACTGAGGGAGAGCGTGTGCACTGCGAGTGCCCTTTCTGTTTTCCGAGCCACATAACCCAGAACAGGCTGCTGGGGTCAACTCTTTCTACGCAGGGGGGAGGGCAATGAACTGATTCTCGCTTGCAGAGCATGCTGTCTACACGTGTTAGGCAGCCCCAGGGCAACGTTTTTGCCAGTATTACATTCAACCTGGCTCTCCCTCTGTGGAGGCCCTCTGAACTGCACCGAGAGGATCCCTGAGCCTGAAGCGCCTCCTGGCAACTCTTAACCTGTCACTCTCTCTTTGTGACGCAAGGTACACTGTAGGTCCAGCCTGACAGCAAATACAGAAAAACCGGGGAAACTGTGAGGCGTGTGGTCGATCCAACGTCACCTAGGCCTGACTAAGTCACTAAGCGGGTAATAATGCTATTCCTGGCACGCAAAACACCCCGAGTCCCATGAAGCGTGATCATAGTGTGTCTGAAAGCCTCCTGTCGTCAGCCAGAGAGTGCTGGGCAATGCGCTGTGTGGGCAAGTTGGAAATTGGAGAATGTGGGAGGAGCCCGGCTTTCCCCCTTTGGAAAGCAACTTCGCTGCAGCTTCCAAGCCGCCTGATAAACCACACCACCGGGACACTGTTCACTCCACCGATGCCTCTGAGGAACAGTGAGTTTCTCCAAAAGAAACCACGTGCTTGCGATTCCTTCCTGGGAGCCCACCCCAGGAGCATACTGCAGCTAAATCGCCAACTTAATGTGACCTCGGGTCTCGAGGTAAGGTGCACAGTTTCCCTTTGCCAGAGATAGGGGTGCACCAGTCTCCAGGACGTCTTAGCCAATGGACGGCTTTACCTTTAGTAGGCCTCACAGCGCTCAAGACTCTCACGTGGGCGCTTCTTTCCAAGGAAGTACACGGTGTACCCAGAGCCTTCTGAGCACAGTCAAGGGATACACAGCTCTGGGAACATCATCCCTCACTATGCAGTTGGAAGGGCCAGGGACTAATGCGTTCTCTATGGCTAGCGTTCCACAGCTTTGAAGTGGCCTTAGGAACGTGGTTCTTGGCAGGCTTTTGTTCCATGCGGGTCGGCCACGTTGAGGAAACCTAAGCTGCCCTGAAAGAAACCACCGGGGGCGCCAATGCAGTTTGGGGACTCCTGCCCGACGTCTCTCTAAGGGATGCGGAAACTGGCCTTTAGGTCCAGCCCGAAACGGAGATCTACCCTGAGCATTGCTGGGCATTTGCAACACCCAGAGTCACCGAGGCCTACTGAGGGCATTGAGAGGATTAGGCCATTCACCACATGCAGGACACACTGCATCCAAAAGTTTCATCGCAGGAGGCCGAACTGTGTTCCGAGGGTCTCCTTTGGATTGTCAGAGAAGATAGGTGTATGTGCTGGGCGATCCCGTCTGTAGTTGAGAAGCCTGGAAAAAGGCAGTATCTCCCCCGTTCGAAAGGTAGATAGTGGCGGCCTCAAGGCGGACGGAAAGACATTGCTGTTACCCGTCTTCTAGTCACCCTTAGGAATGCCTCCGTGAGGAAAGTGCGTTTTCTCCTGTGAATCCAGGTGGTCTCCAGTGCCTTGCTAGGAGCTCATCCCACGCTTGGCCGAGCTAAAGTGCGAAGCAAACGTGACCCCTAGCCTCAAGGTAAGCACGCCTGTTTCCTGTCAGCAGTGTTCGGTGTGCAGCCATCTCCATGAACCCTGACTCGATGATAGAGTGCTTTAACTCCTCTACGGCTTTCCGTAGGCCTAAGAGAGTCACGTATGAATTCCCTACTGAGGGAGAGCGTGTGCACTGCGAGTGCCCTTTCTGTTTTCCGAGCCACATAACCCTGAACAGGCTGCTGGGGTCAACTCTGTCTACGCAGGGGGGAGGGCAATGAACTGATTCTCGCTTGCAGAGCATGCTGTCTACACGTGTTAGGCAGCCCCAGGGCAACTTTTTTGCCAGTATTACATTCAACCTGGCTCTCCCTCTGTGGAGGCCCTCTGAACTGCACTGAGAGGATCCCTGAGCCTGAAGCGCCTCCTGGCAACTCTTAACCTGTCACTCTCTCTTTGTGACGCAAGGTACACTGTAGGTCCAGCCTGACAGCAAATACAGAAAAACCGGGGAAACTGTGAGGCGTGTGGTCGATCCAACGTCACCTAGGCCTGACTAAGTCACTAAGCGGGTAATAATGCTATTCCTGGCACGCAAAACACCCCGAGTCCCATGAAGCGTGATCATAGTGTGTCTGAAAGCCTCCTGTCGTCAGCCAGAGAGTGCTGGGCAATGCGCTGTGTGGGCAAGTTGGAAATTGGAGAATGTGGGAGGAGCCCGGCTTTCCCCGTTTGGAAAGCAACTTCGCTGCAGCTTCCAAGCCGCCTGATAAACCACACCACCGGGACACTGTTCACTCCACCGATGCCTCTGAGGAACAGTGAGTTTCTCCAAAAGAAACCACGTGCTTGCGATTCCTTCCTGGGAGCCCCCCCCAGGAGCATACTGCAGCTAAATCGCCAACTTAATGTGACCTCGGGTCTCGAGGTAAGGCGCACAGTTTCCCTTTGCCAGAGATAGGGGTGCACCAGTCTCCAGGACGTCTTAGCCAATGGACGGCTTTACCTTTAGTAGGCCTCACAGCGCTCAAGACTCTCACATGGGCGCTTCTTTCCAAGGAAGTACACGGTGTACCCAGAGCCTTCTGAGCACAGTCAAGGGATACACAGCTCTGGGAACATCATCCCTCACTATGCAGTTGGAAGGGCCGGGGACTAATGCGTTCTCTATGGCTAGCGTTCCACAGCTTTGAAGCGGCCTCAGGAACGTGGTTATTGGCAGGCTTTTGTTCCAAGCGGGTCGGCCACGTTGAGGAAACCTAAGCTGCCCTGAAAGAAACCACCGGGGGCGCCAATGCACTTTGGGGACTCCTGCCCGACGTCTCTCTAAGGGATGCGGAAACTGGCCTTTAGGTCCAGCCCGAAACGGAGATCCACCCTGAGCATTGCTGGGCATTTGCAACACCCAGAGTCACCGAGGCTCACTGAGGGCATTGAGAGGATTATGCCATTCACCACATGCAGGACACACTTCATCCAAAAGTTTCATCGCAAGAGGCTGAACTGTGTTCCGAGGGTCTCCTTTGGATTGTCAGAGAAGATAGGTGTATGTGCTGGGCGATCCCGTCTGTAGTTGAGAAGCCTGGAAAAAGGCAGTATCTCCCCCGTTCGAAAGGTAGATAGTGGCGGCCTCAAGGCGGACGGAAAGACATTGCTGTTACCCGTCTTCTAGTCACCCTTAGGAATGCCTCCGTGAGGAAAGTGCGTTTTCTCCTGTGAATCCAGGTGGTCTCCAGTGCCTTGCTAGGAGCTCATCCCACGCTTGGCCGAGCTAAAGTGCGAAGCGAACGTGACCCCTAGCCTCAAGGTAAGCACGCGTGTTTCCTGTCAGCAAGGTTCGGTGTGCAGTCATCTCCATGAACCCTGACTCGATGATAGAGTGCTTTAACTCCTCTACGGCTTTCCGTAGGCCTAAGAGAGTCACGTATGAATTCCCTACTGAGGGAGAGCGTGTGCACTGCGAGTGCCCTTTCTGTTTTCCGAGCCACATAACCCAGAACAGGCTGCTGGGGTCAACTCTGTCTACGCAGGGGGGAGGGCAATGAACTGATTCTCGCTTGCAGAGCATGCTGTCTACACGTGTTAGGCAGCCCCAGGGCAACGTTTTTGCCAGTATTACATTCAACCTGGCTCTCCCTCTGTGGAGGCCCTCTGAACTGCACTGAGAGGATCCCTGAGCCTGAAGCGCCTCCTGGCAACTCTTAACCTGTCACTCTCTCTTTGTGACGCAAGGTACACTGTAGGTCCAGCCTGACAGCAAATACAGAAAAACCGGGGAAACTGTGAGGCGTGTGGTCGATCCAACGTCACCTAGGCCTGACTAAGTCACTAAGCGGGTAATAATGCTATTCCTGGCACGCAAAACACCCCGAGTCCCATGAAGCGTGATCATAGTGTGTCTGAAAGCCTCCTGCCGTCATCCAGAGAGTGCTGGGCAATGCGCTGTGTGGGCAAGTTGGAAATTGGAGAATGTGGGAGGAGCCCGGCTTTCCCCCTTTGGAAAGCAACTTCGCTGCAGCTTCCAAGCCGCCTGATAAACCACACCACCGGGACACTGTTCACTCCACCGATGCCTCTGAGGAACAGTGAGTTTCTCCAAAAGAAACCACGTGCTTGCGATTCCTTCCTGGGAGCCCACCCCAGGAGCATACTGCAGCTAAATCGCCAACTTAATGTGACCTCGGGTCTCGAGGTAAGGCGCACAGTTTCCCTTTGCCAGAGATAGGGGTGCACCAGTCTCCAGGACGTCTTAGCCAATGGACGGCTTTACCTTTAGTAGGCCTCACAGCGCTCAAGACTCTCACATGGGCGCTTCTTTCCAAGGAAGTACACGGTGTACCCAGAGCCTTCTGAGCACAGTCAAGGGATACACAGCTCTGGGAACATCATCCCTCACTATGCAGTTGGAAGGGCCGGGGACTAATGCGTTCTCTATGGCTAGCGTTCCACAGCTTTGAAGCGGCCTCAGGAACGTGGTTATTGGCAGGCTTTTGTTCCAAGCGGGTCGGCCACGTTGAGGAAACCTAAGCTGCCCTGAAAGAAACCACCGGGGGCGCCAATGCAGTTTGGGGACTCCTGCCCGACGTCTCTCTAAGGGATGCGGAAACTGGCCTTTAGGTCCAGCCCGAAACGGAGATCCACCCTGAGCATTGCTGGGCATTTGCAACACCCAGAGTCACCGAGGCTCACTGAGGGCATTGAGAGGATTATGCCATTCACCACATGCAGGACACACTTCATCCAAAAGTTTCATCGCAGGAGGCCGAACTGTGTTCCGAGGGTCTCCTTTGGATTGTCAGAGAAGATAGGTGTATGTGCTGGGCGATCCCGTCTGTAGTTGAGAAGCCTGGAAAAAGGCAGTATCTCCCCCGTTCGAAAGGTAGATAGTGGCGGCCTCAAGGCGGACGGAAAGACATTGCTGTTACCCGTCTTCTAGTCACCCTTAGGAATGCCTCCGTGAGGAAAGTGCGTTTTCTCCTGTGAATCCAGGTGGTCTCCAGTGCCTTGCTAGGAGCTCATCCCACGCTTGGCCGAGCTAAAGTGCGAAGCGAACGTGACCCCTAGCCTCAAGGTAAGCACGCCTGTTTCCTGTCAGCAGTGTTCGGTGTGCAGCCATCTCCATGAACCCTGACTCGATGATAGAGTGCTTTAACTCCTCTACAGCTTTCCATAGGCCTAAGAGAGTCACGTATGAATTCCCTACTGAGGGAGAGCGTGTGCACTGCGAGTGCCCTTTCTGTTTTCCGAGCCACATAACCCTGAACAGGCTGCTGGGGTCAACTCTGTCTACGCAGGGGGGAGGGCAATGAACTGATTCTCGCTTGCAGAGCATGCTGTCTACACGTGTTAGGCAGCCCCAGGGCAACTTTTTTGCCAGTATTACATTCAACCTGGCTCTCCCTCTGTGGAGGCCCTCTGAACTGCACTGAGAGGATCCCTGAGCCTGAAGCGCCTCCTGGCAACTCTTAACCTGTCACTCTCTCTTTGTGACGCAAGGTACACTGTAGGTCCAGCCTGACAGCAAATACAGAAAAACCGGGGAAACTGTGAGGCGTGTGGTCGATCCAACGTCACCTAGGCCTGACTAAGTCACTAAGCGGGTAATAATGCTATTCCTGGCACGCAAAACACCCCGAGTCCCATGAAGCGTGATCATAGTGTGTCTGAAAGCCTCCTGTCGTCAGCCAGAGAGTGCTGGGCAATGCGCTGTGTGGGCAAGTTGGAAATTGGAGAATGTGGGAGGAGCCCGGCTTTCCCCCTTTGGAAAGCAACTTCGCTGCAGCTTCCAAGCCGCCTGATAAACCACACCACCGGGACACTGTTCACTCCACCGATGCCTCTGAGGAACAGTGAGTTTCTCCAAAAGAAACCACGTGCTTGCGATTCCTTCCTGGGAGCCCCCCCCAGGAGCATACTGCAGCTAAATCGCCAACTTAATGTGACCTCGGGTCTCGAGGTAAGGCGCACAGTTTCCCTTTGCCAGAGATAGGGGTGCACCAGTCTCCAGGACGTCTTAGCCAATGGACGGCTTTACCTTTAGTAGGCCTCACAGCGCTCAAGACTCTCACATGGGCGCTTCTTTCCAAGGAAGTACACGGTGTACCCAGAGCCTTCTGAGCACAGTCAAGGGATACACAGCTCTGGGAACATCATCCCTCACTATGCAGTTGGAAGGGCCGGGGACTAATGCGTTCTCTATGGCTAGCGTTCCACAGCTTTGAAGCGGCCTCAGGAACGTGGTTATTGGCAGGCTTTTGTTCCAAGCGGGTCGGCCACGTTGAGGAAACCTAAGCTGCCCTGAAAGAAACCACCGGGGGCGCCAATGCACTTTGGGGACTCCTGCCCGACGTCTCTCTAAGGGATGCGGAAACTGGCCTTTAGGTCCAGCCCGAAACGGAGATCCACCCTGAGCATTGCTGGGCATTTGCAACACCCAGAGTCACCGAGGCTCACTGAGGGCATTGAGAGGATTATGCCATTCACCACATGCAGGACACACTTCATCCAAAAGTTTCATCGCAAGAGGCTGAACTGTGTTCCGAGGGTCTCCTTTGGATTGTCAGAGAAGATAGGTGTATGTGCTGGGCGATCCCGTCTGTAGTTGAGAAGCCTGGAAAAAGGCAGTGTCTCCCCCGTTCGAAAGGTAGATAGTGGCGGCCTCAAGGCGGACGGAAAGACATTGCTGTTACCCGTCTTCTAGTCACCCTTAGGAATGCCTCCGTGAGGAAAGTGCGTTTTCTCCTGTGAATCCAGGTGGTCTCCAGTGCCTTGCTAGGAGCTCATCCCACGCTTGGCCGAGCTAAAGTGCGAAGCGAACGTGACCCCTAGCCTCAAGGTAAGCACGCGTGTTTCCTGTCAGCAAGGTTCGGTGTGCAGTCATCTCCATGAACCCTGACTCGATGATAGAGTGCTTTAACTCCTCTACGGCTTTCCGTAGGCCTAAGAGAGTCACGTATGAATTCCCTACTGAGGGAGAGCGTGTGCACTGCGAGTGCCCTTTCTGTTTTCCGAGCCACATAACCCAGAACAGGCTGCTGGGGTCAACTCTGTCTACGCAGGGGGGAGGGCAATGAACTGATTCTCGCTTGCAGAGCATGCTGTCTAAACGTGTTAGGCAGCCCCAGGGCAACTTTTTTGCCAGTATTACATTCAACCTGGCTCTCCCTCTGTGGAGGCCCTCTGAACTGCACTGAGAGGATCCCTGAGCCTGAAGCGCCTCCTGGCAACTCTTAACCTGTCACTCTCTCTTTGTGACGCAAGGTACACTGTAGGTCCAGCCTGACAGCAAATACAGAAAAACCGGGGAAACTGTGAGGCGTGTGGTCGATCCAACGTCACCTAGGCCTGACTAAGTCACTAAGCGGGTAATAATGCTATTCCTGGCACGCAAAACACCCCGAGTCCCATGAAGCGTGATCATAGTGTGTCTGAAAGCCTCCTGCCGTCATCCAGAGAGTGCTGGGCAATGCGCTGTGTGGGCAAGTTGGAAATTGGAGAATGTGGGAGGAGCCCGGCTTTCCCCCTTTGGAAAGCAACTTCGCTGCAGCTTCCAAGCCGCCTGATAAACCACACCACCGGGACACTGTTCACTCCACCGATGCCTCTGAGGAACAGTGAGTTTCTCCAAAAGAAACCACGTGCTTGCGATTCCTTCCTGGGAGCCCACCCCAGGAGCATACTGCAGCTAAATCGCCAACTTAATGTGACCTCGGGTCTCGAGGTAAGGCGCACAGTTTCCCTTTGCCAGAGATAGGGGTGCACCAGTCTCCAGGACGTCTTAGCCAATGGACGGCTTTACCTTTAGTAGGCCTCACAGCGCTCAAGACTCTCACATGGGCGCTTCTTTCCAAGGAAGTACACGGTGTACCCAGAGCCTTCTGAGCACAGTCAAGGGATACACAGCTCTGGGAACATCATCCCTCACTATGCAGTTGGAAGGGCCGGGGACTAATGCGTTCTCTATGGCTAGCGTTCCACAGCTTTGAAGCGGCCTCAGGAACGTGGTTATTGGCAGGCTTTTGTTCCAAGCGGGTCGGCCACGTTGAGGAAACCTAAGCTGCCCTGAAAGAAACCACCGGGGGCGCCAATGCAGTTTGGGGACTCCTGCCCGACGTCTCTCTAAGGGATGCGGAAACTGGCCTTTAGGTCCAGCCCGAAACGGAGATCCACCCTGAGCATTGCTGGGCATTTGCAACACCCAGAGTCACCGAGGCTCACTGAGGGCATTGAGAGGATTATGCCATTCACCACATGCAGGACACACTTCATCCAAAAGTTTCATCGCAAGAGGCTGAACTGTGTTCCGAGGGTCTCCTTTGGATTGTCAGAGAAGATAGGTGTATGTGCTGGGCGATCCCGTCTGTAGTTGAGAAGCCTGGAAAAAGGCAGTGTCTCCCCCGTTCGAAAGGTAGATAGTGGCGGCCTCAAGGCGGACGGAAAGACATTGCTGTTACCCGTCTTCTAGTCACCCTTAGGAATGCCTCCGTGAGGAAAGTGCGTTTTCTCCTGTGAATCCAGGTGGTCTCCAGTGCCTTGCTAGGAGCTCATCCCACGCTTGGCCGAGCTAAAGTGCGAAGCAAACGTGACCCCTAGCCTCAAGGTAAGCACGCGTGTTTCCTGTCAGCAAGGTTCGGTGTGCAGCCATCTCCATGAACCCTGACTCGATGATAGAGTGCTTTAACTCCTCTACGGCTTTCCGTAGGCCTAAGAGAGTCACGTATGAATTCCCTACTGAGGGAGAGCGTGTGCACTGCGAGTGCCCTTTCTGTTTTCCGAGCCACATAACCCTGAACAGGCTGCTGGGGTCAACTCTGTCTACGCAGGGGGGAGGGCAATGAACTGATTCTCGCTTGCAGAGCATGCTGTCTACACGTGTTAGGCAGCCCCAGGGCAACGTTTTTGCCAGTATTACATTCAACCTGGCTCTCCCTCTGTGGAGGCCCTCTGAACTGCACTGAGAGGATCCCTGAGCCTGAAGCGCCTCCTGGCAACTCTTAACCTGTCACTCTCTCTTTGTGACGCAAGGTACACTGTAGGTCCAGCCTGACAGCAAATACAGAAAAACCGGGGAAACTGTGAGGCGTGTGGTCGATCCAACGTCACCTAGGCCTGACTAAGTCACTAAGCGGGTAATAATGCTATTCCTGGCACGCAAAACACCCCGAGTCCCATGAAGCGTGATCATAGTGTGTCTGAAAGCCTCCTGTCGTCAGCCAGAGAGTGCTGGGCAATGCGCTGTGTGGGCAAGTTGGAAATTGGAGAATGTGGGAGGAGCCCGGCTTTCCCCCTTTGGAAAGCAACTTCGCTGCAGCTTCCAAGCCGCCTGATAAACCACACCACCGGGACACTGTTCACTCCACCGATGCCTCTGAGGAACAGTGAGTTTCTCCAAAAGAAACCACGTGCTTGCGATTCCTTCCTGGGAGCCCCCCCCAGGAGCATACTGCAGCTAAATCGCCAACTTAATGTGACCTCGGGTCTCGAGGTAAGGCGCACAGTTTCCCTTTGCCAGAGATAGGGGTGCACCAGTCTCCAGGACGTCTTAGCCAATGGACGGCTTTACCTTTAGTAGGCCTCACAGCGCTCAAGACTCTCACATGGGCGCTTCTTTCCAAGGAAGTACACGGTGTACCCAGAGCCTTCTGAGCACAGTCAAGGGATACACAGCTCTGGGAACATCATCCCTCACTATGCAGTTGGAAGGGCCGGGGACTAATGCGTTCTCTATGGCTAGCGTTCCACAGCTTTGAAGCGGCCTCAGGAACGTGGTTATTGGCAGGCTTTTGTTCCATGCGGGTCGGCCACGTTGAGGAAACCTAAGCTGCCCTGAAAGAAACCACCGGGGGCGCCAATGCAGTTTGGGGACTCCTGCCCGACGTCTCTCTAAGGGATGTGGAAACTGGCCTTTAGGTCCAGCCCGAAACGGAGATCCACCCTGAGCATTGCTGGGCATTTGCAACACCCAGAGTCACCGAGGCTCACTGAGGGCATTGAGAGGATTATGCCATTCACCACATGCAGGACACACTTCATCCAAAAGTTTCATCGCAAGAGGCTGAACTGTGTTCCGAGGGTCTCCTTTGGATTGTCAGAGAAGATAGGTGTATGTGCTGGGCGATCCCGTCTGTAGTTGAGAAGCCTGGAAAAAGGCAGTGTCTCCCCCGTTCGAAAGGTAGATAGTGGCGGCCTCAAGGCGGACGGAAAGACATTGCTGTTACCCGTCTTCTAGTCACCCTTAGGAATGCCTCCGTGAGGAAAGTGCGTTTTCTCCTGTGAATCCAGGTGGTCTCCAGTGCCTTGCTAGGAGCTCATCCCACGCTTGGCCGAGCTAAAGTGCGAAGCAAACGTGACCCCTAGCTTCAAGGTAAGCACGCGTGTTTCCTGTCAGCAAGGTTCGGTGTGCAGCCATCTCCATGAACCCTGACTCGATGATAGAGTGCTTTAACTCCTCTACGGCTTTCCGTAGGCCTAAGAGAGTCACGTATGAATTCCCTACTGAGGGAGAGCGTGTGCACTGCGAGTGCCCTTTCTGTTTTCCGAGCCACATAACCCTGAACAGGCTGCTGGGGTCAACTCTGTCTACGCAGGGGGGAGGGCAATGAACTGATTCTCGCTTGCAGAGCATGCTGTCTACACGTGTTAGGCAGCCCCAGGGCAACTTTTTTGCCAGTATTACATTCAACCTGGCTCTCCCTCTGTGGAGGCCCTCTGAACTGCACTGAGAGGATCCCTGAGCCTGAAGCGCCTCCTGGCAACTCTTAACCTGTCACTCTCTCTTTGTGACGCAAGGTACACTGTAGGTCCAGCCTGACAGCAAATACAGAAAAACCGGGGAAACTGTGAGGCGTGTGGTCGATCCAACGTCACCTAGGCCTGACTAAGTCACTAAGCGGGTAATAATGCTATTCCTGGCACGCAAAACACCCCGAGTCCCATGAAGCGTGATCATAGTGTGTCTGAAAGCCTCCTGTCGTCAGCCAGAGAGTGCTGGGCAATGCGCTGTGTGGGCAAGTTGGAAATTGGAGAATGTGGGAGGAGCCCGGCTTTCCCCCTTTGGAAAGCAACTTCGCTGCAGCTTCCAAGCCGCCTGATAAACCACACCACCGGGACACTGTTCACTCCACCGATGCCTCTGAGGAACAGTGAGTTTCTCCAAAAGAAACCACGTGCTTGCGATTCCTTCCTGGGAGCCCCCCCCAGGAGCATACTGCAACTAAATCGCCAACTTAATGTGACCTCGGGTCTCGAGGTAAGGCGCACAGTTTCCCTTTGCCAGAGATAGGGGTGCACCAGTCTCCAGGACGTCTTAGCCAATGGACGGCTTTACCTTTAGTAGGCCTCACAGCGCTCAAGACTCTCACATGGGCGCTTCTTTCCAAGGAAGTACACGGTGTACCCAGAGCCTTCTGAGCACAGTCAAGGGATACACAGCTCTGGGAACATCATCCCTCACTATGCAGTTGGAAGGGCCGGGGACTAATGCGTTCTCTATGGCTAGCGTTCCACAGCTTTGAAGCGGCCTCAGGAACGTGGTTATTGGCAGGCTTTTGTTCCAAGCGGGTCGGCCACGTTGAGGAAACCTAAGCTGCCCTGAAAGAAACCACCGGGGGCGCCAATGCAGTTTGGGGACTCCTGCCCGACGTCTCTCTAAGGGATGCGGAAACTGGCCTTTAGGTCCAGCCCGAAACAGAGATCTACCCTGAGCATTGCTGGGCATTTGCAACACCCAGAGTCACCGAGGCCCACTGAGGGCATTGAGAGGATTATGCCATTCACCACATGCAGGACACACTTCATCCAAAAGTTTCATCGCAGGAGGCCGAACTGTGTTCCGAGGGTCTCCTTTGGATTGTCAGAGAAGATAGGTGTATGTGCTGGGCGATCCCGTCTGTAGTTGAGAAGCCTGGAAAAAGGCAGTGTCTCCCCCGTTCGAAAGGTAGATAGTGGCGGCCTCAAGGCGGACGGAAAGACATTGCTGTTACCCGTCTTCTAGTCACCCTTAGGAATGCCTCCGTGAGGAAAGTGCGTTTTCTCCTGTGAATCCAGGTGGTCTCCAGTGCCTTGCTAGGAGCTCATCCCACGCTTGGCCGAGCTAAAGTGCGAAGCGAACGTGACCCCTAGCCTCAAGGTAAGCACGCGTGTTTCCTGTCAGCAAGGTTCGGTGTGCAGCCATCTCCATGAACCCTGACTCGATGATAGAGTGCTTTAACTCCTCTACGGCTTTCCGTAGGCCTAAGAGAGTCACGTATGAATTCCCTACTGAGGGAGAGCGTGTGCACTGCGAGTGCCCTTTCTGTTTTCCGAGCCACATAACCCAGAACAGGCTGCTGGGGTCAACTCTTTCTATGCAGGGGGGAGGGCAATGAACTGATTCTCGCTTGCAGAGCATGCTGTCTACACGTGTTAGGCAGCCCCAGGGCAACGTTTTTGCCAGTATTACATTCAACCTGGCTCTCCCTCTGTGGAGGCCCTCTGAACTGCACCGAGAGGATCCCTGAGCCTGAAGCGCCTCCTGGCAACTCTTAACCTGTCACTCTCTCTTTGTGACGCAAGGTACACTGTAGGTCCAGCCTGACAGCAAATACAGAAAAACCGGGGAAACTGTGAGGCGTGTGGTCGATCCAACGTCACCTAGGCCTGACTAAGTCACTAAGCGGGTAATAATGCTATTCCTGGCACGCAAAACACCCTGAGTCCCATGAAGCGTGATCATAGTGTGTCTGAAAGCCTCCTGTCGTCAGCCAGAGAGTGCTGGGCAATGCGCTGTGTGGGCAAGTTGGAAATTGGAGAATGTGGGAGGAGCCCGGCTTTCCCCCTTTGGAAAGCAACTTCGCTGCAGCTTCCAAGCCGCCTGATAAACCACACCACCGGGACACTGTTCACTCCACCGATGCCTCTGAGGAACAGTGAGTTTCTCCAAAAGAAACCACGTGCTTGCGATTCCTTCCTGGGAGCCCACCCCAGGAGCATACTGCAGCTAAATCGCCAACTTAATGTGACCTCGGGTCTCGAGGTAAGGCGCACAGTTTCCCTTTGCCAGAGATAGGGGTGCACCAGTCTCCAGGACGTCTTAGCCAATGGACGGCTTTACCTTTAGTAGGCCTCACAGCGCTCAAGACTCTCACGTGGGCGCTTCTTTCCAAGGAAGTACACGGTGTACCCAGAGCCTTCTGAGCACAGTCAAGGGATACACAGCTCTGGGAACATCATCCCTCACTATGCAGTTGGAAGGGCCAGGGACTAATGCGTTCTCTATGGCTAGCATTCCACAGCTTTGAAGTGGCCTTAGGAACGTGGTTCTTGGCAGGCTTTTGTTCCATGCGGGTCGGCCACGTTGAGGAAACCTAAGCTGCCCTGAAAGAAACCACCGGGGGCGCCAATGCAGTTTGGGGACTCCTGCCCGACGTCTCTCTAAGGGATGCGGAAACTGGCCTTTAGGTCCAGCCCGAAACGGAGATCTACCCTGAGCATTGCTGGGCATTTGCAACACCCAGAGTCACCGAGGCCTACTGAGGGCATTGAGAGGATTAGGCCATTCACCACATGCAGGACACACTGCATCCAAAAGTTTCATCGCAGGAGGCCGAACTGTGTTCCGAGGGTCTCCTTTGGATTGTCAGAGAAGATAGGTGTATGTGCTGGGCGATCCCGTCTGTAGTTGAGAAGCCTGGAAAAAGGCAGTATCTCCCCCGTTCGAAAGGTAGATAGTGGCGGCCTCAAGGCGGACGGAAAGACATTGCTGTTACCCGTCTTCTAGTCACCCTTAGGAATGCCTCCGTGAGGAAAGTGCGTTTTCTCCTGTGAATCCAGGTGGTCTCCAGTGCCTTGCTAGGAGCTCATCCCACGCTTGGCCGAGCTAAAGTGCGAAGCGAACGTGACCCCTAGCCTCAAGGTAAGCACGCCTGTTTCCTGTCAGCAGTGTTCGGTGTGCAGCCATCTCCATGAACCCTGACTCGATGATAGAGTGCTTTAACTCCTCTACAGCTTTCCGTAGGCCTAAGAGAGTCACGTATGAATTCCCTACTGAGGGAGAGCGTGTGCACTGCGAGTGCCCTTTCTGTTTTCCGAGCCACATAACCCAGAACAGGCTGCTGGGGTCAACTCTGTCTACGCAGGGGGGAGGGCAATGAACTGATTCTCGCTTGCAGAGCATGCTGTCTACACGTGTTAGGCAGCCCCAGGGCAACGTTTTTGCCAGTATTACATTCAACCTGGCTCTCCCTCTGTGGAGGCCCTCTGAACTGCACTGAGAGGATCCCTGAGCCTGAAGCGCCTCCTGGCAACTCTTAACCTGTCACTCTCTCTTTGTGACGCAAGGTACACTGTAGGTCCAGCCTGACAGCAAATACAGAAAAACCGGGGAAACTGTGAGGCGTGTGGTCGATCCAACGTCACCTAGGCCTGACTAAGTCACTAAGCGGGTAATAATGCTATTCCTGGCACGCAAAACACCCCGAGTCCCATGAAGCGTGATCATAGTGTGTCTGAAAGCCTCCTGTCGTCAGCCAGAGAGTGCTGGGCAATGCGCTGTGTGGGCAAGTTGGAAATTGGAGAATGTGGGAGGAGCCCGGCTTTCCCCCTTTGGAAAGCAACTTCGTTGCAGCTTCCAAGCCGCCTGATAAACCACACCACCGGGACACTGTTCACTCCACCGATGCCTCTGAGGAACAGTGAGTTTCTCCAAAAGAAACCACGTGCTTGCGATTCCTTCCTGGGAGCCCCCCCCAGGAGCATACTGCAGCTAAATCGCCAACTTAATGTGACCTCGGGTCTCGAGGTAAGGCGCACAGTTTCCCTTTGCCAGAGATAGGGGTGCACCAGTCTCCAGGACGTCTTAGCCAATGGACGGCTTTACCTTTAGTAGGCCTCACAGCGCTCAAGACTCTCACGTGGGCGCTTCTTTCCAAGGAAGTACACGGTGTACCCAGAGCCTTCTGAGCACAGTCAAGGGATACACAGCTCTGGGAACATCATCCCTCACTATGCAGTTGGAAGGGCCGGGGACTAATGCGTTCTCTATGGCTAGCGTTCCACAGCTTTGAAGCGGCCTCAGGAACGTGGTTATTGGCAGGCTTTTGTTCCATGCGGGTCGGCCACGTTGAGGAAACCTAAGCTGCCCTGAAAGAAACCACCGGGGGCGCCAATGCAGTTTGGGGACTCCTGCCCGACGTCTCTCTAAGGGATGCGGAAACTGGCCTTTAGGTCCAGCCCGAAACGGAGATCTACCCTGAGCATTGCTGGGCATTTGCAACACCCAGAGTCACCGAGGCTCACTGAGGGCATTGAGAGGATTATGCCATTCACCACATGCAGGACACACTTCATCCAAAAGTTTCATCGCAAGAGGCTGAACTGTGTTCCGAGGGTCTCCTTTGGATTGTCAGAGAAGATAGGTGTATGTGCTGGGCGATCCCGTCTGTAGTTGAGAAGCCTGGAAAAAGGCAGTGTCTCCCCCGTTCGAAAGGTAGATAGTGGCGGCCTCAAGGCGGACGGAAAGACATTGCTGTTACCCGTCTTCTAGTCACCCTTAGGAATGCCTCCGTGAGGAAAGTGCGTTTTCTCCTGTGAATCCAGGTGGTCTCCAGTGCCTTGCTAGGAGCTCATCCCACGCTTGGCCGAGCTAAAGTGCGAAGCGAACGTGACCCCTAGCCTCAAGGTAAGCACGCGTGTTTCCTGTCAGCAAGGTTCGGTGTGCAGGCATCTTCATGAACCCTGACTCTATGATAGAGTGCTTTAACTCCTCTACGGCTTTCCGTAGGCCTAAGAGAGTCACGTATGAATTCCCTACTGAGGGAGAGCGTGTGCACTGCGAGTGCCCTTTCTGTTTTCCGAGCCACATAACCCTGAACAGGCTGCTGGGGTCAACTCTGTCTACGCAGGGGGGAGGGCAATGAACTGATTCTCGCTTGCAGAGCATGCTGTCTACACGTGTTAGGCAGCCCCAGGGCAACGTTTTTGCCAGTATTACATTCAACCTGGCTCTCCCTCTGTGGAGGCCCTCTGAACTGCACTGAGAGGATCCCTGAGCCTGAAGCGCCTCCTGGCAACTCTTAACCTGTCACTCTCTCTTTGTGACGCAAGGTACACTGTAGGTCCAGCCTGACAGCAAATACAGAAAAACCGGGGAAACTGTGAGGCGTGTGGTCGATCCAACGTCACCTAGGCCTGACTAAGTCACTAAGCGGGTAATAATGCTATTCCTGGCACGCAAAACACCCCGAGTCCCATGAAGCGTGATCATAGTGTGTCTGAAAGCCTCCTGTCGTCAGCCAGAGAGTGCTGGGCAATGCGCTGTGTGGGCAAGTTGGAAATTGGAGAATGTGGGAGGAGCCCGGCTTTCCCCCTTTGGAAAGCAACTTCGTTGCAGCTTCCAAGCCGCCTGATAAACCACACCACCGGGACACTGTTCACTCCACCGATGCCTCTGAGGAACAGTGAGTTTCTCCAAAAGAAACCACGTGCTTGCGATTCCTTCCTGGGAGCCCACCCCAGGAGCATACTGCAGCTAAATCGCCAACTTAATGTGACCTCGGGTCTCGAGGTAAGGCGCACAGTTTCCCCTTTGCCAGAGATAGGGTGCACCAGTCTCCAGGACGTCTTAGCCAATGGACGGCTTTACCTTTAGTAGGCCTCACAGCGCTCAAGACTCTCACGTGGGCGCTTCTTTCCAAGGAAGAACACGGTGTACCCAGAGCCTTCTGAGCACAGTCAAGGGATACACAGCTCTGGGAACATCATCCCTCACTATGCAGTTGGAAGGGCCAGGGACTAATGCGTTCTCTATGGCTAGCGTTCCACAGCTTTGAAGTGGCCTCAGGAACGCGGTTCTTGGCAGGCTTTTGTTCCATGCGGGTCGGCCACGTTGAGGAAACCTAAGCTGCCCTGAAAGAAACCACCGGGGGCGCCAATGCAGTTTGGGGACTCCTGCCCGACGTCTCTCTAAGGGATGCGGAAACTGGCCTTTAGGTCCAGCCCGAAACAGAGATCTACCCTGAGCATTGCTGGGCATTTGCAACACCCAGAGTCACCGAGGCCCACTGAGGGCATTGAGAGGATTATGCCATTCACCACATGCAGGACACACTGCATCCAAAAGTTTCATCGCAGGAGGCCGAACTGTGTTCCGAGGGTCTCCTTTGGATTGTCAGAGAAGATAGGTGTATGTGCTGGGCGATCCCGTCTGTAGTTGAGAAGTCTGGAAAAAGGCAGTATCTCCCCCGTTCGAAAGGTAGATAGTGGCGGCCTCAAGGCGGACGGAAAGACATTGCTGTTACCCGTCTTCTAGTCACCCTTAGGAATGCCTCCGTGAGGAAAGTGCGTTTTCTCCTGTGAATCCAGGTGGTCTCCAGTGCCTTGCTAGGAGCTCATCCCACGCTTGGCCGAGCTAAAGTGCGAAGCGAACGTGACCCCTAGCCTCAAGGTAAGCACGCGTGTTTCCTGTCAGCAAGGTTCGGTGTGCAGTCATCTCCATGAACCCTGACTCGATGATAGAGTGCTTGAACTCCTCTACGGCTTTCCGTAGGCCTAAGAGAGTCACGTATGAATTCCCTAATGAGGGAGAGCGTGTGCACTGCGAGTGCCCTTTCTGTTTTCCGAGCCACATAACCCAGAACAGGCTGCTGGGGTCAACTCTTTCTACGCAGGGGGGAGGGCTATGAACTGATTCTCGCTTGCAGAGCATGCTGTCTACACGTGTTAGGCAGCCCCAGGGCAACGTTTTTGCCAGTATTACATTCAACCTGGCTCTCCCTCTGTGGAGGCCCTCTGAACTGCACCGAGAGGATCCCTGAGCCTGAAGCGCCTCCTGGCAACTCTTAACCTGTCACTCTCTCTTTGTGACGCAAGGTACACTGTAGGTCCAGCCTGACAGCAAATACAGAAAAACCGGGGAAACTGTGAGGCGTGTGGTCGATCCAACGTCACCTAGGCCTGACTAAGTCACTAAGCGGGTAATAATGCTATTCCTGGCACGCAAAACACCCCGAGTCCCATGAAGCGTGATCATAGTGTGTCTGAAAGCCTCCTGTCGTCAGCCAGAGAGTGCTGGGCAATGCGCTGTGTGGGCAAGTTGGAAATTGGAGAATGTGGGAGGAGCCCGGCTTTCCCCCTTTGGAAAGCAACTTCGCTGCAGCTTCCAAGCCGCCTGATAAACCACACCACCGGGACACTGTTCACTCCACCGATGCCTCTGAGGAACAGTGAGTTTCTCCAAAAGAAACCACGTGCTTGCGATTCCTTCCTGGGAGCCCCCCCCAGGAGCATACTGCAGCTAAATCGCCAACTTAATGTGACCTCGGGTCTCGAGGTAAGGCGCACAGTTTCCCTTTGCCAGAGATAGGGGTGCACCAGTCTCCAGGACGTCTTAGCCAATGGACGGCTTTACCTTTAGTAGGCCTCACAGCGCTCAAGACTCTCACATGGGCGCTTCTTTCCAAGGAAGTACACGATGTACCCAGAGCCTTCTGAGCACAGTCAAGGGATACACAGCTCTGGGAACATCATCCCTCACTATGCAGTTGGAAGGGCCGGGGACTAATGCGTTCTCTATGGCTAGCGTTCCACAGCTTTGAAGCGGCCTCAGGAACGTGGTTATTGGCAGGCTTTTGTTCCAAGCGGGTCGGCCACGTTGAGGAAACCTAAGCTGCCCTGAAAGAAACCACCGGGGGCGCCAATGCAGTTTGGGGACTCCTGCCCGACGTCTCTCTAAGGGATGCGGAAACTGGCCTTTAGGTCCAGCCCGAAACGGAGATCCACCCTGAGCATTGCTGGGCATTTGCAACACCCAGAGTCACCGAGGCTCACTGAGGGCATTGAGAGGATTATGCCATTCACCACATGCAGGACACACTTCATCCAAAAGTTTCATCGCAAGAGGCTGAACTGTGTTCTGAGGGTCTCCTTTGGATTGTCAGAGAAGATAGGTGTATGTGCTGGGCGATCCCGTCTGTAGTTGAGAAGCCTGGAAAAAGGCAGTGTCTCCCCCGTTCGAAAGGTAGATAGTGGCGGCCTCAAGGCGGACGGAAAGACATTGCTGTTACCCGTCTTCTAGTCACCCTTAGGAATGCCTCCGTGAGGAAAGTGCGTTTTCTCCTGTGAATCCAGGTGGTCTCCAGTGCCTTGCTAGGAGCTCATCCCACGCTTGGCCGAGCTAAAGTGCGAAGCAAACGTGACCCCTAGCTTCAAGGTAAGCACGCGTGTTTCCTGTCAGCAGTGTTCGGTGTGCAGCCATCTCCATGAACCCTGACTCGATGATAGAGTGCTTTAACTCCTCTACGGCTTTCCGTAGGCCTAAGAGAGTCACGTATGAATTCCCTACTGAGGGAGAGCGTGTGCACTGCGAGTGCCCTTTCTGTTTTCCGAGCCACATAACCCTGAACAGGCTGCTGGGGTCAACTCTGTCTACGCAGGGGGGAGGGCAATGAACTGATTCTCGCTTGCAGAGCATGCTGTCTACACGTGTTAGGCAGCCCCAGGGCAACTTTTTTGCCAGTATTACATTCAACCTGGCTCTCCCTCTGTGGAGGCCCTCTGAACTGCACTGAGAGGATCCCTGAGCCTGAAGCGCCTCCTGGCAACTCTTAACCTGTCACTCTCTCTTTGTGACGCAAGGTACACTGTAGGTCCAGCCTGACAGCAAATACAGAAAAACCGGGGAAACTGTGAGGCGTGTGGTCGATCCAACGTCACCTAGGCCTGACTAAGTCACTAAGCGGGTAATAATGCTATTCCTGGCACGCAAAACACCCCGAGTCCCATGAAGCGTGATCATAGTGTGTCTGAAAGCCTCCTGTCGTCAGCCAGAGAGTGCTGGGCAATGCGCTGTGTGGGCAAGTTGGAAATTGGAGAATGTGGGAGGAGCCCGGCTTTCCCCCTTTGGAAAGCAACTTCGCTGCAGCTTCCAAGCCGCCTGATAAACCACACCACCGGGACACTGTTCACTCCACTGATGCCTCTGAGGAACAGTGAGTTTCTCCAAAAGAAACCACGTGCTTGCGATTCCTTCCTGGGAGCCCACCCCAGGAGCATACTGCAGCTAAATCGCCAACTTAATGTGACCTCGGGTCTCGAGGTAAGGCGCACAGTTTCCCTTTGCCAGAGATAGGGGTGCACCAGTCTCCAGGACGTCTTAGCCAATGGACGGCTTTACCTTTAGTAGGCCTCACAGCGCTCAAGACTCTCACGTGGGCGCTTCTTTCCAAGGAAGTACACGGTGTACCCAGAGCCTTCTGAGCACAGTCAAGGGATACACAGCTCTGGGAACATCATCCCTCACTATGCAGTTGGAAGGGCCAGGGACTAATGCGTTCTCTATGGCTAGCGTTCCACAGCTTTGAAGTGGCCTTAGGAACGTGGTTCTTGGCAGGCTTTTGTTCCATGCGGGTCGGCCACGTTGAGGAAACCTAAGCTGCCCTGAAAGAAACCACCGGGGGCGCCAATGCAGTTTGGGGACTCCTGCCCGACGTCTCTCTAAGGGATGCGGAAACTGGCCTTTAGGTCCAGCCCGAAACGGAGATCTACCCTGAGCATTGCTGGGCATTTGCAACACCCAGAGTCACCGAGGCCTACTGAGGGCATTGAGAGGATTAGGCCATTCACCACATGCAGGACACACTGCATCCAAAAGTTTCATCGCAGGAGGCCGAACTGTGTTCCGAGGGTCTCCTTTGGATTGTCAGAGAAGATAGGTGTATGTGCTGGGCGATCCCGTCTGTAGTTGAGAAGCCTGGAAAAAGGCAGTATCTCCCCCGTTCGAAAGGTAGATAGTGGCGGCCTCAAGGCGGACGGAAAGACATTGCTGTTACCCGTCTTCTAGTCACCCTTAGGAATGCCTCCGTGAGGAAAGTGCGTTTTCTCCTGTGAATCCAGGTGGTCTCCAGTGCCTTGCTAGGAGCTCATCCCACGCTTGGCCGAGCTAAAGTGCGAAGCGAACGTGACCCCTAGCCTCAAGGTAAGCACGCCTGTTTCCTGTCAGCAGTGTTCGGTGTGCAGCCATCTCCATGAACCCTGACTCGATGATAGAGTGCTTTAACTCCTCTACAGCTTTCCGTAGGCCTAAGAGAGTCACGTATGAATTCCCTACTGAGGGAGAGCGTGTGCACTGCGAGTGCCCTTTCTGTTTTCCGAGCCACATAACCCAGAACAGGCTGCTGGGGTCAACTCTGTCTACGCAGGGGGGAGGGCAATGAACTGATTCTCGCTTGCAGAGCATGCTGTCTAAACGTGTTAGGCAGCCCCAGGGCAACTTTTTTGCCAGTATTACATTCAACCTGGCTCTCCCTCTGTGGAGGCCCTCTGAACTGCACTGAGAGGATCCCTGAGCCTGAAGCGCCTCCTGGCAACTCTTAACCTGTCACTCTCTCTTTGTGACGCAAGGTACACTGTAGGTCCAGCCTGACAGCAAATACAGAAAAACCGGGGAAACTGTGAGGCGTGTGGTCGATCCAACGTCACCTAGGCCTGACTAAGTCACTAAGCGGGTAATAATGCTATTCCTGGCACGCAAAACACCCCGAGTCCCATGAAGCATGATCATAGTGTGTCTGAAAGCCTCCTGTCGTCAGCCAGAGAGTGCTGGGCAATGCGCTGTGTGGGCAAGTTGGAAATTGGAGAATGTGGGAGGAGCCCGGCTTTCCCCCTTTGGAAAGCAACTTCGTTGCAGCTTCCAAGCCGCCTGATAAACCACACCACCGGGACACTGTTCACTCCACCGATGCCTCTGAGGAACAGTGAGTTTCTCCAAAAGAAACCACGTGCTTGCGATTCCTTCCTGGGAGCCCCCCCCAGGAGCATACTGCAGCTAAATCGCCAACTTAATGTGACCTCGGGTCTCGAGGTAAGGCGCACAGTTTCCCTTTGCCAGAGATAGGGGTGCACCAGTCTCCAGGACGTCTTAGCCAATGGACGGCTTTACCTTTAGTAGGCCTCACAGCGCTCAAGACTCTCACGTGGGCGCTTCTTTCCAAGGAAGTACACGGTGTACCCAGAGCCTTCTGAGCACAGTCAAGGGATACACAGCTCTGGGAACATCATCCCTCACTATGCAGTTGGAAGGGCCGGGGACTAATGCGTTCTCTATGGCTAGCGTTCCACAGCTTTGAAGCGGCCTCAGGAACGTGGTTATTGGCAGGCTTTTGTTCCATGCGGGTCGGCCACGTTGAGGAAACCTAAGCTGCCCTGAAAGAAACCACCGGGGGCGCCAATGCAGTTTGGGGACTCCTGCCCGACGTCTCTCTAAGGGATGCGGAAACTGGCCTTTAGGTCCAGCCCGAAACGGAGATCTACCCTGAGCATTGCTGGGCATTTGCAACACCCAGAGTCACCGAGGCTCACTGAGGGCATTGAGAGGATTATGCCATTCACCACATGCAGGACACACTTCATCCAAAAGTTTCATCGCAAGAGGCTGAACTGTGTTCCGAGGGTCTCCTTTGGATTGTCAGAGAAGATAGGTGTATGTGCTGGGCGATCCCGTCTGTAGTTGAGAAGCCTGGAAAAAGGCAGTATCTCCCCCGTTCGAAAGGTAGATAGTGGCGGCCTCAAGGCGGACGGAAAGACATTGCTGTTACCCGTCTTCTAGTCACCCTTAGGAATGCCTCCGTGAGGAAAGTGCGTTTTCTCCTGTGAATCCAGGTGGTCTCCAGTGCCTTGCTAGGAGCTCATCCCACGCTTGGCCGAGCTAAAGTGCGAAGCGAACGTGACCCCTAGCCTCAAGGTAAGCACGCGTGTTTCCTGTCAGCAAGGTTCGGTGTGCAGCCATCTCCATGAACCCTGACTCGATGATAGAGTGCTTTAACTCCTCTACGGCTTTCCGTAGGCCTAAGAGAGTCACGTATGAATTCCCTACTGAGGGAGAGCGTGTGCACTGCGAGTGCCCTTTCTGTTTTCCGAGCCACATAACCCTGAACAGGCTGCTGGGGTCAACTCTTTCTACGCAGGGGGGAGGGCAATGAACTGATTCTCGCTTGCAGAGCATGCTGTCTACACGTGTTAGGCACCCCCAGGGCAACGTTTTTGCCAGTATTACATTCAACCTGGCTCTCCCTCTGTGGAGGCCCTCTGAACTGCACTGAGAGGATCCCTGAGCCTGAAGCGCCTCCTGGCAACTCTTAACCTGTCACTCTCTCTTTGTGACGCAAGGTACACTGTAGGTCCAGCCTGACAGCAAATACAGAAAAACCGGGGAAACTGTGAGGCGTGTGGTCGATCCAACGTCACCTAGGCCTGACTAAGTCACTAAGCGGGTAATAATGCTATTCCTGCCACGCAAAACACCCCGAGTCCCATGAAGCGTGATCATAGTGTGTCTGAAAGCCTCCTGCCGTCAGCCAGAGAGTGCTGGGCAATGCGCTGTGTGGGCAAGTTGGAAATTGGAGAATGTGGGAGGAGCCCGGCTTTCCCCCTTTGGAAAGCAACTTCGCTGCAGCTTCCAAGCCGCCTGATAAACCACACCACCGGGACACTGTTCACTCCACCGATGCCTCTGAGGAACAGTGAGTTTCTCCAAAAGAAACCACGTGCTTGCGATTCCTTCCTGGGAGCCCACCCCAGGAGCATACTGCAGCTAAATCGCCAACTTAATGTGACCTCGGGTCTCGAGGTAAGGCGCACAGTTTCCCTTTGCCAGAGATAGGGGTGCACCAGTCTCCAGGACGTCTTAGCCAATGGACGGCTTTACCTTTAGTAGGCCTCACAGCGCTCAAGACTCTCACGTGGGCGCTTCTTTCCAAGGAAGAACACGGTGTACCCAGAGCCTTCTGAGCACAGTCAAGGGATACACAGCTCTGGGAACATCATCCCTCACTATGCAGTTGGAAGGGCCGGGGACTAATGCGTTCTCTATGGCTAGCGTTCCACAGCTTTGAAGCGGCCTCAGGAACGTGGTTATTGGCAGGCTTTTGTTCCATGCGGGTCGGCCACGTTGAGGAAACCTAAGCTGCCCTGAAAGAAACCACCGGGGGCGCCAATGCAGTTTGGGGACTCCTGCCCGACGTCTCTCTAAGGGATGCGGAAACTGGCCTTTAGGTCCAGCCCGAAACGGAGATCCACCCTGAGCATTGCTGGGCATTTGCAACACCCAGAGTCACCGAGGCTCACTGAGGGCATTGAGAGGATTATGCCATTCACCACATGCAGGACACACTTCATCCAAAAGTTTCATCGCAAGAGGCTGAACTGTGTTCCGAGGGTCTCCTTTGGATTGTCAGAGAAGATAGGTGTATGTGCTGGGCGATCCCGTCTGTAGTTGAGAAGCCTGGAAAAAGGCAGTGTCTCCCCCGTTCGAAAGGTAGATAGTGGCGGCCTCAAGGCGGACGGAAAGACATTGCTGTTACCCGTCTTCTAGTCACCCTTAGGAATGCCTCCGTGAGGAAAGTGCGTTTTCTCCTGTGAATCCAGGTGGTCTCCAGTGCCTTGCTAGGAGCTCATCCCACGCTTGGCCGAGCTAAAGTGCGAAGCGAACGTGACCCCTAGCCTCAAGGTAAGCACGCGTGTTTCCTGTCAGCAAGGTTCGGTGTGCAGGCATCTTCATGAACCCTGACTCGATGATAGAGTGCTTTAACTCCTCTACGGCTTTCCGTAGGCCTAAGAGAGTCACGTATGAATTCCCTACTGAGGGAGAGCGTGTGCACTGCGAGTGCCCTTTCTGTTTTCCGAGCCACATAACCCTGAACAGGCTGCTGGGGTCAACTCTGTCTACACAGGGGGGAGGGCAATGAACTGATTCTCGCTTGCAGAGCATGCTGTCTACACGTGTTAGGCAGCCCCAGGGCAACTTTTTTGCCAGTATTACATTCAACCTGGCTCTCCCTCTGTGGAGGCCCTCTGAACTGCACTGAGAGGATCCCTGAGCCTGAAGCGCCTCCTGGCAACTCTTAACCTGTCACTCTCTCTTTGTGACGCAAGGTACACTGTAGGTCCAGCCTGACAGCAAATACAGAAAAACCGGGGAAACTGTGAGGCGTGTGGTCGATCCAACGTCACCTAGGCCTGACTAAGTCACTAAGCGGGTAATAATGCTATTCCTGGCACGCAAAACACCCCGAGTCCCATGAAGCGTGATCATAGTGTGTCTGAAAGCCTCCTGTCGTCAGCCAGAGAGTGCTGGGCAATGCGCTGTGTGGGCAAGTTGGAAATTGGAGAATGTGGGAGGAGCCCGGCTTTCCCCCTTTGGAAAGCAACTTCGCTGCAGCTTCCAAGCCGCCTGATAAACCACACCACCGGGACACTGTTCACTCCACCGATGCCTCTGAGGAACAGTGAGTTTCTCCAAAAGAAACCACGTGCTTGCGATTCCTTCCTGGGAGCCCACCCCAGGAGCATACTGCAGCTAAATCGCCAACTTAATGTGACCTCGGGTCTCGAGGTAAGGCGCACAGTTTCCCTTTGCCAGAGATAGGGGTGCACCAGTCTCCAGGACGTCTTAGCCAATGGACGGCTTTACCTTTAGTAGGCCTCACAGCGCTCAAGACTCTCACGTGGGCGCTTCTTTCCAAGGAAGAACACGGTGTACCCAGAGCCTTCTGAGCACAGTCAAGGGATACACAGCTCTGGGAACATCATCCCTCAGTATGCAGTTGGAAGGGCCAGGGACTAATGCGTTCTCTATGGCTAGCGTTCCACAGCTTTGAAGTGGCCTTAGGAACGTGGTTCTTGGCAGGCTTTTGTTCCATGCGGGTCGGCCACGTTGAGGAAACCTAAGCTGCCCTGAAAGAAACCACCGGGGGCGCCAATGCAGTTTGGGGACTCCTGCCCGACGTCTCTCTAAGGGATGCGGAAACTGGCCTTTAGGTCCAGCCCGAAACGGAGATCTACCCTGAGCATTGCTGGGCATTTGCAACACCCAGAGTCACCGAGGCCTACTGAGGGCATTGAGAGGATTAGGCCATTCACCACATGCAGGACACACTGCATCCAAAAGTTTCATCGCAGGAGGCCGAACTGTGTTCCGAGGGTCTCCTTTGGATTGTCAGAGAAGATAGGTGTATGTGCTGGGCGATCCCGTCTGTAGTTGAGAAGCCTGGAAAAAGGCAGTATCTCTCCCGTTCGAAAGGTAGATAGTGGCGGCCTCAAGGCGGACGGAAAGACATTGCTGTTACCCGTCTTCTAGTCACCCTTAGGAATGCCTCCGTGAGGAAAGTGCGTTTTCTCCTGTGAATCCAGGTGGTCTCCAGTGCCTTGCTAGGAGCTCATCCCACGCTTGGCCGAGCTAAAGTGCGAAGCGAACGTGACCCGTAGCCTCAAGGTAAGCACGCGTGTTTCCTCTCAGCAAGGTTCGGTGTGCAGTCATCTCCATGAACCCTGACTCGATGATAGAGTGCTTTAACTCCTCTACGGCTTTCCGTAGGCCTAAGAGTCACGTATGAATTCCCTACTGAGGGAGAGCGTGTGCACTGCGAGTGCCCTTTCTGTTTTCCGAGGCACATAACCCAGAACAGGCTGTTGGGGTCAACTCTGTCTACGCAGGGGGGAGGGCAATGAACTGATTCTCGCTTGCAGAGCATGCTGTCTACACGTGTTAGGCAGCCCCAGGGCAACGTTTTTGCCAGTATTACATTCAACCTGGCTCTCCCTCTGTGGAGGCCCTCTGAACTGCACCGAGAGGATCCCTGAGCCTGAAGCGCCTCCTGGCAACTCTTAACCTGTCACTCTCTCTTTGTGACGCAAGGTACACTGTAGGTCCAGCCTGACAGCAAATACAGAAAAACCGGGGAAACTGTGAGGCGTGTGGTCGATCCAACGTCACCTAGGCCTGACTAAGTCACTAAGCGGGTAATAATGCTATTCCTGGCACGCAAAACACCCCGAGTCCCATGAAGCGTGATCATAGTGTGTCTGAAAGCCTCCTGTCGTCAGCCAGAGAGTGCTGGGCAATGCGCTGTGTGGGCAAGTTGGAAATTGGAGAATGTGGGAGGAGCCCGGCTTTCCCCCTTTGGAAAGCAACTTCGCTGCAGCTTCCAAGCCGCCTGATAAACCACACCACCGGGACACTGTTCACTCCACCGATGCCTCTGAGGAACAGTGAGTTTCTCCAAAAGAAACCACGTGCTTGCGATTCCTTCCTGGGAGCCCACCCCAGGAGCATACTGCAGCTAAATCGCCAACTTAATGTGACCTCGGGTCTCGAGGTAAGGCGCACAGTTTCCCTTTGCCAGAGATAGGGGTGCACCAGTCTCCAGGACGTCTTAGCCAATGGACGGCTTTACCTTTAGTAGGCCTCACAGCGCTCAAGACTCTCACGTGGGCGCTTCTTTCCAAGGAAGTACACGGTGTACCCAGAGCCTTCTGAGCACAGTCAAGGGATACACAGCTCTGGGAACATCATCCCTCAGTATGCAGTTGGAAGGGCCAGGGACTAATGCGTTCTCTATGGCTAGCGTTCCACAGCTTTGAAGTGGCCTTAGGAACGTGGTTCTTGGCAGGCTTTTGTTCCATGCGGGTCGGCCACGTTGAGGAAACCTAAGCTGCCCTGAAAGAAACCACCGGGGGCGCCAATGCAGTTTGGGGACTCCTGCCCGACGTCTCTCTAAGGGATGCGGAAACTGGCCTTTAGGTCCAGCCCGAAACGGAGATCTACCCTGAGCATTGCTGGGCATTTGCAACACCCAGAGTCACCGAGGCCTACTGAGGGCATTGAGAGGATTAGGCCATTCACCACATGCAGGACACACTGCATCCAAAAGTTTCATCGCAGGAGGCCGAACTGTGTTCCGAGGGTCTCCTTTGGATTGTCAGAGAAGATAGGTGTATGTGCTGGGCGATCCCGTCTGTAGTTGAGAAGCCTGGAAAAAGGCAGTATCTCCCCCGTTCGAAAGGTAGATAGTGGCGGCCTCAAGGCGGACGGAAAGACATTGCTGTTACCCGTCTTCTAGTCACCCTTAGGAATGCCTCCGTGAGGAAAGTGCGTTTTCTCCTGTGAATCCAGGTGGTCTCCAGTGCCTTGCTAGGAGCTCATCCCACGCTTGGCCGAGCTAAAGTGCGAAGCGAACGTGACCCGTAGCCTCAAGGTAAGCACGCGTGTTTCCTCTCAGCAAGGTTAAGTGTGCAGTCATCTCCATGAACCCTGACTCGATGATAGAGTGCTTTAACTCCTCTACGGCTTTCCGTAGGCCTAAGAGTCACGTATGAATTCCCTACTGAGGGAGAGCGTGTGCACTGCGAGTGCCCTTTCTGTTTTCCGAGCCACATAACCCAGAACAGGCTGCTGGGGTCAACTCTGTCTACGCAGGGGGGAGGGCAATGAACTGATTCTCGCTTGCAGAGCATGCTGTCTACACGTGTTAGGCAGCCCCAGGGCAACGTTTTTGCCAGTATTACATTCAACCTGGCTCTCCCTCTGTGGAGGCCCTCTGAACTGCACCGAGAGGATCCCTGAGCCTGAAGCGCCTCCTGGCAACTCTTAACCTGTCACTCTCTCTTTGTGACGCAAGGTACACTGTAGGTCCAGCCTGACAGCAAATACAGAAAAACCGGGGAAACTGTGAGGCGTGTGGTCGATCCAACGTCACCTAGGCCTGACTAAGTCACTAAGCGGGTAATAATGCTATTCCTGGCACGCAAAACACCCCGAGTCCCATGAAGCGTGATCATAGTGTGTCTGAAAGCCTCCTGTCGTCAGCCAGAGAGTGCTGGGCAATGCGCTGTGTGGGCAAGTTGGAAATTGGAGAATGTGGGAGGAGCCCGGCTTTCCCCCTTTGGAAAGCAACTTCGCTGCAGCTTCCAAGCCGCCTGATAAACCACACCACCGGGACACTGTTCACTCCACCGATGCCTCTGAGGAACAGTGAGTTTCTCCAAAAGAAACCACGTGCTTGCGATTCCTTCCTGGGAGCCCACCCCAGGAGCATACTGCAGCTAAATCGCCAACTTAATGTGACCTCGGGTCTCGAGGTAAGGCGCACAGTTTCCCTTTGCCAGAGATAGGGGTGCACCAGTCTCCAGGACGTCTTAGCCAATGGACGGCTTTACCTTTAGTAGGCCTCACAGCGCTCAAGACTCTCACGTGGGCGCTTCTTTCCAAGGAAGTACACGGTGTACCCAGAGCCTTCTGAGCACAGTCAAGGGATACACAGCTCTGGGAACATCATCCCTCACTATGCAGTTGGAAGGCCCAGGGACTAATGCGTTCTCTATGGCTAGCGTTCCACAGCTTTGAAGTGGCCTTAGGAACGTGGTTCTTGGCAGGCTTTTGTTCCATGCGGGTCGGCCACGTTGAGGAAACCTAAGCTGCCCTGAAAGAAACCACCGGGGGCGCCAATGCAGTTTGGGGACTCCTGCCCGACGTCTCTCTAAGGGATGCGGAAACTGGCCTTTAGGTCCAGCCCGAAACGGAGATCTACCCTGAGCATTGCTGGGCATTTGCAACACCCAGAGTCACCGAGGCCTACTGAGGGCATTGAGAGGATTAGGCCATTCACCACATGCAGGACACACTGCATCCAAAAGTTTCATCGCAGGAGGCCGAACTGTGTTCCGAGGGTCTCCTTTGGATTGTCAGAGAAGATAGGTGTATGTGCTGGGCGATCCCGTCTGTAGTTGAGAAGCCTGGAAAAAGGCAGTATCTCCCCCGTTCGAAAGGTAGATAGTGGCGGCCTCAAGGCGGACGGAAAGACATTGCTGTTACCCGTCTTCTAGTCACCCTTAGGAATGCCTCCGTGAGGAAAGTGCGTTTTCTCCTGTGAATCCAGGTGGTCTCCAGTGCCTTGCTAGGAGCTCATCCCACGCTTGGCCGAGCTAAAGTGCGAAGCGAACGTGACCCGTAGCCTCAAGGTAAGCACGCGTGTTTCCTCTCAGCAAGGTTCGGTGTGCAGTCATCTCCATGAACCCTGACTCGATGATAGAGTGCTTTAACTCCTCTACGGCTTTCCGTAGGCCTAAGAGTCACGTATGAATTCCCTACTGAGGGAGAGCGTGTGCACTGCGAGTGCCCTTTCTGTTTTCCGAGCCACATAACCCAGAACAGGCTGCTGGGGTCAACTCTGTCTACGCAGGGGGGAGGGCAATGAACTGATTCTCGCTTGCAGAGCATGCTGTCTACACGTGTTAGGCAGCCCCAGGGCAACGTTTTTGCCAGTATTACATTCAACCTGGCTCTCCCTCTGTGGAGGCCCTCTGAACTGCACCGAGAGGATCCCTGAGCCTGAAGCGCCTCCTGGCAACTCTTAACCTGTCACTCTCTCTTTGTGACGCAAGGTACACTGTAGGTCCAGCCTGACAGCAAATACAGAAAAACCGGGGAAACTGTGAGGCGTGTGGTCGATCCAACGTCACCTAGGCCTGACTAAGTCACTAAGCGGGTAATAATGCTATTCCTGGCACGCAAAACACCCCGAGTCCCATGAAGCGTGATCATAGTGTGTCTGAAAGCCTCCTGTCGTCAGCCAGAGAGTGCTGGGCAATGCGCTGTGTGGGCAAGTTGGAAATTGGAGAATGTGGGAGGAGCCCGGCTTTCCCCCTTTGGAAAGCAACTTCGCTGCAGCTTCCAAGCCGCCTGATAAACCACACCACCGGGACACTGTTCACTCCACCGATGCCTCTGAGGAACAGTGAGTTTCTCCAAAAGAAACCACGTGCTTGCGATTCCTTCCTGGGAGCCCACCCCAGGAGCATACTGCAGCTAAATCGCCAACTTAATGTGACCTCGGGTCTCGAGGTAAGGCGCACAGTTTCCCTTTGCCAGAGATAGGGGTGCACCAGTCTCCAGGACGTCTTAGCCAATGGACGGCTTTACCTTTAGTAGGCCTCACAGCGCTCAAGACTCTCACGTGGGCGCTTCTTTCCAAGGAAGTACACGGTGTACCCAGAGCCTTCTGAGCACAGTCAAGGGATACACAGCTCTGGGAACATCATCCCTCACTATGCAGTTGGAAGGGCCGGGGACTAATGCGTTCTCTATGGCTAGCGTTCCACAGCTTTGAAGCGGCCACAGGAACGCGGTTCTTGGCAGGCTTTTGTTCCATGCGGGTCGGCCACGTTGAGGAAACCTAAGCTGCCCTGAAAGAAACCACCGGGGGCGCCAATGCAGTTTGGGGACTCCTGCCCGACGTCTCTCTAAGGGATGCGGAAACTGGCCTTTAGGTCCAGCCCGAAACGGAGATCCACCCTGAGCATTGCTGGGCATTTGCAACACCCAGAGTCACCGAGGCTCACTGAGGGCATTGAGAGGATTATGCCATTCACCACATGCAGGACACACTTCATCCAAAAGTTTCATCGCAAGAGGCTGAACTGTGTTCCGAGGGTCTCCTTTGGATTGTCAGAGAAGATAGGTGTATGTGCTGGGCGATCCCGTCTGTAGTTGAGAAGCCTGGAAAAAGGCAGTGTCTCCCCCGTTCGAAAGGTAGATAGTGGCGGCCTCAAGGCGGACGGAAAGACATTGCTGTTACCCGTCTTCTAGTCACCCTTAGGAATGCCTCCGTGAGGAAAGTGCGTTTTCTCCTGTGAATCCAGGTGGTCTCCAGTGCCTTGCTAGGAGCTCATCCCACGCTTGGCCGAGCTAAAGTGCGAAGCGAACGTGACCCCTAGCCTCAAGGTAAGCACGCGTGTTTCCTGTCAGCAAGGTTCGGTGTGCAGCCATCTCCATGAACCCTGTCTCGATGATAGAGTGCTTTAACTCCTCTACGGCTTTCCGTAGGCCTAAGAGAGTCACGTATGAATTCCCTACTGAGGGAGAGCGTGTGCACTGCGAGTGCCCTTTCTGTTTTCCGAGCCACATAACCCTGAACAGGCTGCTGGGGTCAACTCTGTCTACGCAGGGGGGAGGGCAATGAACTGATTCTCGCTTGCAGAGCATGCTGTCTACATGTGTTAGGCAGCCCCAGGGCAACGTTTTTGCCAGTATTACATTCAACCTGGCTCTCCCTCTGTGGAGGCCCTCTGAACTGCACTGAGAGGATCCCTGAGCCTGAAGCGCCTCCTGGCAACTCTTAACCTGTCACTCTCTCTTTGTGATGCAAGGTACACTGTAGGTCCAGCCTGACAGCAAATACAGAAAAACCGGGGAAACTGTGAGGCGTGTGGTCGATCCAACGTCACCTAGGCCTGACTAAGTCACTAACCGGGTAATAATGCTATTCCTGGCACGCAAAACACCCCGAGTCCCATGAAGCGTGATCATAGTGTGTCTGAAAGCCTCCTGTCGTCAGCCAGAGAGTGCTGGGCAATGCGCTGTGTGGGCAAGTTGGAAATTGGAGAATGTGGGAGGAGCCCGGCTTTCCCCCTTTGGAAAGCAACTTCGTTGCAGCTTCCAAGCCGCCCGATAAACCACACCACCGGGACACTGTTCACTCCACCGATGCCTCTGAGGAACAGTGAGTTTCTCCAAAAGAAACCACGTGCTTGCGATTCCTTCCTGGGAGCCCACCCCAGGAGCATACTACAGCTAAATCGCCAACTTAATGTGACCTCGGGTCTCGAGGTAAGGCGCACAGTTTCCCCTTTGCCAGAGATAGGGTGCACCAGTCTCCAGGACGTCTTAGCCAATGGACGGCTTTACCTTTAGTAGGCCTCACAGCGCTCAAGACTCTCACGTGGGCGCTTCTTTCCAAGGAAGAACACGGTGTACCCAGAGCCTTCTGAGCACAGTCAAGGGATACACAGCTCTGGGAACATCATCCCTCACTATGCAGTTGGAAGGGCCGGGGACTAATGCGTTCTCTATGGCTAGCGTTCCACAGCTTTAAAGCGGCCTCAGGAACGCGGTTCTTGGCAGGCTTTTGTTCCATGCGGGTCGGCCACGTTGAGGAAACCTAAGCTGCCCTGAAAGAAACCACCGGGGGCGCCAATGCAGTTTGGGGACTCCTGCCCGACGTCTCTCTAAGGGATGCGGAAACTGGCCTTTAGGTCCAGCCCGAAACAGAGATCTACCCTGAGCATTGCTGGGCATTTGCAACACCCAGAGTCACCGAGGCCCACTGAGGGCATTGAGAGGATTATGCCATTCACCACATGCAGGACACACTGCATCCAAAAGTTTCATCGCAGGAGGCCGAACTGTGTTCCGAGGGTCTCCTTTGGATTGTCAGAGAAGATAGGTGTATGTGCTGGGCGATCCCGTCTGTAGTTGAGAAGTCTGGAAAAAGGCAGTATCTCCCCCGTTCGAAAGGTAGATAGTGGCGGCCTCAAGGCGGACGGAAAGACATTGCTGTTACCCGGCTTCTAGTCACCCTTAGCAATGCCTCCGTGAGGAAAGTGCGTTTTCTCCTGTGAATCCAGGTGGTCTCCAGTGCCTTGCTAGGAGCTCATCCCACGCTTGGCCGAGCTAAAGTGCGAAGCGAACGTGACCCCTAGCCTCAAGGTAAGCACGCGTGTTTCCTGTCAGCAAGGTTCGGTGTGCAGTCATCTCCATGAACCCTGACTCGATGATAGAGTGCTTTAACTCCTCTACGGCTTTCCGTAGGCCTAAGAGAGTCACGTATGAATTCCCTACTGAGGGAGAGCGTGTGCACTGCGAGTGCCCTTTCTGTTTTCCGAGCCACATAACCCAGAACAGGCTGCTGGGGTCAACTCTTTCTACGCAGGGGGGAGGGCAATGAACTGATTCTCGCTTGCAGAGCATGCTGTCTACACGTGTTAGGCAGCCCCAGGGCAACGTTTTTGCCAGTATTACATTCAACCTGGCTCTCCCTCTGTGGAGGCCCTCTGAACTGCACTGAGAGGATCCCTGAGCCTGAAGCGCCTCCTGGCAACTCTTAACCTGTCACTCTCTCTTTGTGACGCAAGGTACACTGTAGGTCCAGCCTGACAGCAAATACAGAAAAACCGGGGAAACTGTGAGGCGTGTGGTCGATCCAACGTCACCTAGGCCTGACTAAGTCACTAAGCGGGTAATAATGCTATTCCTGGCACGCAAAACACCCCGAGTCCCATGAAGCGTGATCATAGTGTGTCTGAAAGCCTCCTGTCGTCAGCCAGAGAGTGCTGGGCAATGCGCTGTGTGGGCAAGTTGGAAATTGGAGAATGTGGGAGGAGCCCGGCTTTCCCCCTTTGGAAAGCAACTTCGCTGCAGCTTCCAAGCCGCCTGATAAACCACACCACCGGGACACTGTTCACTCCACCGATGCCTCTGAGGAACAGTGAGTTTCTCCAAAAGAAACCACGTGCTTGCGATTCCTTCCTGGGAGCCCACCCCAGGAGCATACTGCAGCTAAATCGCCAACTTAATGTGACCTCGGGTCTCGAGGTAAGGCGCACAGTTTCCCCTTTGCCAGAGATAGGGTGCACCAGTCTCCAGGACGTCTTAGCCAATGGACGGCTTTACCTTTAGTAGGCCTCACAGCGCTCAAGACTCTCACGTGGGCGCTTCTTTCCAAGGAAGAACACGGTGTACCCAGAGCCTTCTGAGCACAGTCAAGGGATACACAGCTCTGGGAACATCATCCCTCACTATGCAGTTGGAAGGGCCAGGGACTAATGCGTTCTCTATGGCTAGCGTTCCACAGCTTTGAAGCGGCCTCAGGAACGCGGTTCTTGGCAGGCTTTTGTTCCATGCGGGTCGGCCACGTTGAGGAAACCTAAGCTGCCCTGAAAGAAACCACCGGGGGCGCCAATGCAGTTTGGGGACTCCTGCCCGACGTCTCTCTAAGGGATGCAGAAACTGGCCTTTAGGTCCAGCCCGAAACAGAGATCTACCCTGAGCATTGCTGGGCATTTGCAACACCCAGAGTCACCGAGGCCCACTGAGGGCATTGAGAGGATTATGCCATTCACCACATGCAGGACACACTGCATCCAAAAGTTTCATCGCAGGAGGCCGAACTGTGTTCCGAGGGTCTCCTTTGGATTGTCAGAGAAGATAGGTGTATGTGCTGGGCGATCCCGTCTGTAGTTGAGAAGTCTGGAAAAAGGCAGTATCTCCCCCGTTCGAAAGGTAGATAGTGGCGGCCTCAAGGCGGACGGAAAGACATTGCTGTTACCCGTCTTCTAGTCACCCTTAGGAATGCCTCCGTGAGGAAAGTGCGTTTTCTCCTGTGAATCCAGGTGGTCTCCAGTGCCTTGCTAGGAGCTCATCCCACGCTTGGCCGAGCTAAAGTGCGAAGCGAACGTGACCCCTAGCCTCAAGGTAAGCACGCGTGTTTCCTGTCAGCAAGGTTCGGTGTGCAGTCATCTCCATGAACCCTGACTCGATGATAGAGTGCTTTAACTCCTCTACGGCTTTCCGTAGGCCTAAGAGAGTCACGTATGAATTCCCTACTGAGGGAGAGCGTGTGCACTGCGAGTGCCCTTTCTGTTTTCCGAGCCACATAACCCAGAACAGGCTGCTGGGGTCAACTCTTTCTACGCAGGGGGGAGGGCAATGAACTGATTCTCGCTTGCAGAGCATGCTGTCTACACGTGTTAGGCAGCCCCAGGGCAACGTTTTTGCCAGTATTACATTCAACCTGGCTCTCCCTCTGTGGAGGCCCTCTGAACTGCACCGAGAGGATCCCTGAGCCTGAAGCGCCTCCTGGCAACTCTTAACCTGTCACTCTCTCTTTGTGACGCAAGGTACACTGTAGGTCCAGCCTGACAGCAAATACAGAAAAACCGGGGAAACTGTGAGGCGTGTGGTCGATCCAACGTCACCTAGGCCTGACTAAGTCACTAAGCGGGTAATAATGCTATTCCTGGCACGCAAAACACCCCGAGTCCCATGAAGCGTGATCATAGTGTGTCTGAAAGCCTCCTGTCGTCAGCCAGAGAGTGCTGGGCAATGCGCTGTGTGGGCAAGTTGGAAATTGGAGAATGTGGGAGGAGCCCGGCTTTCCCCCTTTGGAAAGCAACTTCGCTGCAGCTTCCAAGCCGCCTGATAAACCACACCACCGGGACACTGTTCACTCCACCGATGCCTCTGAGGAACAGTGAGTTTCTCCAAAAGAAACCACGTGCTTGCGATTCCTTCCTGGGAGCCCACCCCAGGAGCATACTGCAGCTAAATCGCCAACTTAATGTGACCTCGGGTCTCGAGGTAAGGCGCACAGTTTCCCTTTGCCAGAGATAGGGGTGCACCAGTCTCCAGGACGTCTTAGCCAATGGACGGCTTTACCTTTAGTAGGCCTCACAGCGCTCAAGACTCTCACGTGGGCGCTTCTTTCCAAGGAAGTACACGGTGTACCCAGAGCCTTCTGAGCACAGTCAAGGGATACACAGCTCTGGGAACATCATCCCTCACTATGCAGTTGGAAGGGCCAGGGACTAATGCGTTCTCTATGGCTAGCGTTCCACAGCTTTGAAGTGGCCTTAGGAACGTGGTTCTTGGCAGGCTTTTGTTCCATGCGGGTCGGCCACGTTGAGGAAACCTAAGCTGCCCTGAAAGAAACCACCGGGGGCGCCAATGCAGTTTGGGGACTCCTGCCCGACGTCTCTCTAAGGGATGCGGAAACTGGCCTTTAGGTCCAGCCCGAAACGGAGATCTACCCTGAGCATTGCTGGGCATTTGCAACACCCAGAGTCACCGAGGCCTACTGAGGGCATTGAGAGGATTAGGCCATTCACCACATGCAGGACACACTGCATCCAAAAGTTTCATCGCAGGAGGCCGAACTGTGTTCCGAGGGTCTCCTTTGGATTGTCAGAGAAGATAGGTGTATGTGCTGGGCGATCCCGTCTGTAGTTGAGAAGCCTGGAAAAAGGCAGTATCTCCCCCGTTCGAAAGGTAGATAGTGGCGGCCTCAAGGCGGACGGAAAGACATTGCTGTTACCCGTCTTCTAGTCACCCTAAGGAATGCCTCCGTGAGGAAAGTGCGTTTTCTCCTGTGAATCCAGGTGGTCTCCAGTGCCTTGCTAGGAGCTCATCCCACGCTTGGCCGAGCTAAAGTGCGAAGCGAACGTGACCCGTAGCCTCAAGGTAAGCACGCGTGTTTCCTCTCAGCAAGGTTCGGTGTGCAGTCATCTCCATGAACCCTGACTCGATGATAGAGTGCTTTAACTCCTCTACGGCTTTCCGTAGGCCTAAGAGTCACGTATGAATTCCCTACTGAGGGAGAGCGTGTGCACTGCGAGTGCCCTTTCTGTTTTCCGAGCCACATAACCCAGAACAGGCTGCTGGGGTCAACTCTGTCTACGCAGGGGGGAGGGCAATGAACTGATTCTCGCTTGCAGAGCATGCTGTCTACACGTGTTAGGCAGCCCCAGGGCAACGTTTTTGCCAGTATTACATTCAACCTGGCTCTCCCTCTGTGGAGGCCCTCTGAACTGCACCGAGAGGATCCCTGAGCCTGAAGCGCCTCCTGGCAACTCTTAACCTGTCACTCTCTCTTTGTGACGCAAGGTACACTGTAGGTCCAGCCTGACAGCAAATACAGAAAAACCGGGGAAACTGTGAGGCGTGTGGTCGATCCAACGTCACCTAGGCCTGACTAAGTCACTAAGCGGGTAATAATGCTATTCCTGGCACGCAAAACACCCCGAGTCCCATGAAGCGTGATCATAGTGTGTCTGAAAGCCTCCTGTCGTCAGCCAGAGAGTGCTGGGCAATGCGCTGTGTGGGCAAGTTGGAAATCGGAGAATGTGGGAGGAGCCCGGCTTTCCCCCTTTGGAAAGCAACTTCGCTGCAGCTTCCAAGCCGCCTGATAAACCACACCACCGGGACACTGTTCACTCCACCGATGCCTCTGAGGAACAGTGAGTTTCTCCAAAAGAAACCACGTGCTTGCGATTCCTTCCTGGGAGCCCACCCCAGGAGCATACTGCAGCTAAATCGCCAACTTAATGTGACCTCGGGTCTCGAGGTAAGGCGCACAGTTTCCCTTTGCCAGAGATAGGGGTGCACCAGTCTCCAGGACGTCTTAGCCAATGGACGGCTTTACCTTTAGTAGGCCTCACAGCGCTCAAGACTCTCACGTGGGCGCTTCTTTCCAAGGAAGTACACGGTGTACCCAGAGCCTTCTGAGCACAGTCAAGGGATACACAGCTCTGGGAACATCATCCCTCACTATGCAGTTGGAAGGGCCAGGGACTAATGCGTTCTCTATGGCTAGTGTTCCACAGCTTTGAAGTGGCCTTAGGAACGTGGTTCTTGGCAGGCTTTTGTTCCATGCGGGTCGGCCACGTTGAGGAAACCTAAGCTGCCCTGAAAGAAACCACCGGGGGCGCCAATGCAGTTTGGGGACTCCTGCCCGACGTCTCTCTAAGGGATGCGGAAACTGGCCTTTAGGTCCAGCCCGAAACGGAGATCTACCCTGAGCATTGCTGGGCATTTGCAACACCCAGAGTCACCGAGGCCTACTGAGGGCATTGAGAGGATTAGGCCATTCACCACATGCAGGACACACTGCATCCAAAAGTTTCATCGCAGGAGGCCGAACTGTGTTCCGAGGGTCTCCTTTGGATTGTCAGAGAAGATAGGTGTATGTGCTGGGCGATCCCGTCTGTAGTTGAGAAGCCTGGAAAAAGGCAGTATCTCCCCCGTTCGAAAGGTAGATAGTGGCGGCCTCAAGGCGGACGGAAAGACATTGCTGTTACCCGTCTTCTAGTCACCCTTAGGAATGCCTCCGTGAGGAAAGTGCGTTTTCTCCTGTGAATCCAGGTGGTCTCCAGTGCCTTGCTAGGAGCTCATCCCACGCTTGGCCGAGCTAAAGTGCGAAGCGAACGTGACCCGTAGCCTCAAGGTAAGCACGCGTGTTTCCTCTCAGCAAGGTTCGGTGTGCAGTCATCTCCATGAACCCTGACTCGATGATAGAGTGCTTTAACTCCTCTACGGCTTTCCGTAGGCCTAAGAGTCACGTATGAATTCCCTACTGAGGGAGAGCGTGTGCACTGCGAGTGCCCTTTCTGTTTTCCGAGCCACATAACCCAGAACAGGCTGCTGGGGTCAACTCTGTCTACGCAGGGGGGAGGGCAATGAACTGATTCTCGCTTGCAGAGCATGCTGTCTACACGTGTTAGGCAGCCCCAGGGCAACGTTTTTGCCAGTATTACATTCAACCTGGCTCTCCCTCTGTGGAGGCCCTCTGAACTGCACTGAGAGGATCCCTGAGCCTGAAGCGCCTCCTGGCAACTCTTAACCTGTCACTCTCTCTTTGTGACGCAAGGTACACTGTAGGTCCAGCCTGACAGCAAATACAGAAAAACCGGGGAAACTGTGAGGCGTGTGGTCGATCCAACGTCACCTAGGCCTGACTAAGTCACTAAGCGGGTAATAATGCTATTCCTGGCACGCAAAACACCCCGAGTCCCATGAAGCGTGATCATAGTGTGTCTGAAAGCCTCCTGTCGTCAGCCAGAGAGTGCTGGGCAATGCGCTGTGTGGGCAAGTTGGAAATTGGAGAATGTGGGAGGAGCCCGGCTTTCCCCCTTTGGAAAGCAACTTCGCTGCAGCTTCCAAGCCGCCTGATAAACCACACCACCGGGACACTGTTCACTCCACCGATGCCTCTGAGGAACAGTGAGTTTCTCCAAAAGAAACCACGTGCTTGTGATTCCTTGCTGGGAGCCCCCCCCAGGAGCATACTGCAGCTAAATCGCCAACTTAATGTGACCTCGGGTCTCGAGGTAAGGCGCACAGTTTCCCTTTGCCAGAGATAGGGGTGCACCAGTCTCCAGGACGTCTTAGCCAATGGACGGCTTTACCTTTAGTAGGCCTCACAGCGCTCAAGACTCTCACATGGGCGCTTCTTTCCAAGGAAGTACACGGTGTACCCAGAGCCTTCTGAGCACAGTCAAGGGATACACAGCTCTGGGAACATCATCCCTCACTATGCAGTTGGAAGGGCCGGGGACTAATGCGTTCTCTATGGCTAGCGTTCCACAGCTTTGAAGCGGCCTCAGGAACGTGGTTATTGGCAGGCTTTTGTTCCATGCGGGTCGGCCACGTTGAGGAAACCTAAGCTGCCCTGAAAGAAACCACCGGGGGCGCCAATGCAGTTTGGGGACTCTTGCCCGACGTCTCTCTAAGGGATGCGGAAACTGGCCTTTAGGTCCAGCCCGAAACGGAGATCCACCCTGAGCATTGCTGGGCATTTGCAACACCCAGAGTCACCGAGGCTCACTGAGGGCATTGAGAGGATTATGCCATTCACCACATGCAGGACACACTTCATCCAAAAGTTTCATCGCAAGAGGCTGAACTGTGTTCCGAGGGTCTCCTTTGGATTGTCAGAGAAGATAGGTGTATGTGCTGGGCGATCCCGTCTGTAGTTGAGAAGCCTGGAAAAAGGCAGTGTCTCCCCCGTTCGAAAGGTAGATAGTGGCGGCCTCAAGGCGGACGGAAAGACATTGCTGTTACCCGTCTTCTAGTCACCCTTAGGAATGCCTCCGTGAGGAAAGTGCGTTTTCTCCTGTGAATCCAGGTGGTCTCCAGTGCCTTGCTAGGAGCTCATCCCACGCTTGGCCGAGCTAAAGTGCGAAGCGAACGTGACCCCTAGCCTCAAGGTAAGCACGCGTGTTTCCTCTCAGCAAGGTTCGGTGTGCAGTCATCTCCATGAACCCTGACTCGATGATAGAGTGCTTTAACTCCTCTACGGCTTTCCGTAGGCCTAAGAGAGTCACGTATGAATTCCCTACTGAGGGAGAGCGTGTGCACTGCGAGTGCCCTTTCTGTTTTCCGAGCCACATAACCCAGAACAGGCTGCTGGGGTCAACTCTGTCTACGCAGGGGGGAGGGCAATGAACTGATTCTCGCTTGCAGAGCATGCTGTCTACACGTGTTAGGCAGCCCCAGGGCAACTTTTTTGCCAGTATTACATTCAACCTGGCTCTCCCTCTGTGGAGGCCCTCTGAACTGCACTGAGAGGATCCCTGAGCCTGAAGCGCCTCCTGGCAACTCTTAACCTGTCACTCTCTCTTTGTGACGCAAGGTACACTGTAGGTCCAGCCTGACAGCAAATACAGAAAAACCGGGGAAACTGTGAGGCGTGTGGTCGATCCAACGTCACCTAGGCCTGACTAAGTCACTAAGCGGGTAATAATGCTATTCCTGGCACGCAAAACACCCCGAGTCCCATGAAGCGTGATCATAGTGTGTCTGAAAGCCTCCTGCCGTCAGCCAGAGAGTGCTGGGCAATGCGCTGTGTGGGCAAGTTGGAAATTGGAGAATGTGGGAGGAGCCCGGCTTTCCCCCTTTGGAAAGCAACTTCGCTGCAGCTTCCAAGCCGCCTGATAAACCACACCACCGGGACACTGTTCACTCCACCGATGCCTCTGAGGAACAGTGAGTTTCTCCAAAAGAAACCACGTGCTTGCGATTCCTTCCTGGGAGCCCACCCCAGGAGCATACTGCAGCTAAATCGCCAACTTAATGTGACCTCGGGTCTCGAGGTAAGGCGCACAGTTTCCCTTTGCCAGAGATAGGGGTGCACCAGTCTCCAGGACGTCTTAGCCAATGGACGGCTTTACCTTTAGTAGGCCTCACAGCGCTCAAGACTCTCACATGGGCGCTTCTTTCCAAGGAAGTACACGGTGTACCCAGAGCCTTCTGAGCACAGTCAAGGGATACACAGCTCTGGGAACATCATCCCTCACTATGCAGTTGGAAGGGCCGGGGACTAATGCGTTCTCTATGGCTAGCGTTCCACAGCTTTGAAGCGGCCTCAGGAACGTGGTTATTGGCAGGCTTTTGTTCCATGCGGGTCGGCCACGTTGAGGAAACCTAAGCTGCCCTGAAAGAAACCACCGGGGGCGCCAATGCAGTTTGGGGACTCCTGCCCGACGTCTCTCTAAGGGATGCGGAAACTGGCCTTTAGGTCGAGCCCGAAACGGAGATCCACCCTGAGCATTGCTGGGCATTTGCAACACCCAGAGTCACCGAGGCCCACTGAGGGCATTGAGAGGATTATGCCATTCACCACATGCAGGACACACTGCATCCAAAAGTTTCATCGCAGGAGGCCGAACTGTGTTCCGAGGGTCTCCTTTGGATTGTCAGAGAAGATAGGTGTATGTGCTGGGCGATCCCGTCTGTAGTTGAGAAGCCTGGAAAAAGGCAGTATCTCCCCCGTTCGAAAGGTAGATAGTGGCGGCCTCAAGGCGGACGGAAAGACATTGCTGTTACCCGTCTTCTAGTCACCCTTAGGAATGCCTCCGTGAGGAAAGTGCGTTTTCTCCTGTGAATCCAGGTGGTCTCCAGTGCCTTGCTAGGAGCTCATCCCACGCTTGGCCGAGCTAAAGTGCGAAGCGAGCGTGACCCGTAGCCTCAAGGTAAGCACGCGTGTTTCCTCTCAGCAAGGTTCGGTGTGCAGTCATCTCCATGAACCCTGACTCGATGATAGAGTGCTTTAACTCCTCTACGGCTTTCCGTAGGCCTAAGAGTCACGTATGAATTCCCTACTGAGGGAGAGCGTGTGCACTGCGAGTGCCCTTTCTGTTTTCCGAGCCACATAACCCAGAACAGGCTGCTGGGGTCAACTCTGTCTACGCAGGGGGGAGGGCAATGAACTGATTCTCGCTTGCAGAGCATGCTGTCTACACGTGTTAGGCAGCCCCAGGGCAACGTTTTTGCCAGTATTACATTCAACCTGGCTCTCCCTCTGTGGAGGCCCTCTGAACTGCACCGAGAGGATCCCTGAGCCTGAAGCGCCTCCTGGCAACTCTTAACCTGTCACTCTCTCTTTGTGACGCAAGGTACACTGTAGGTCCAGCCTGACAGCAAATACAGAAAAACCGGGGAAACTGTGAGGCGTGTGGTCGATCCAACGTCACCTAGGCCTGACTAAGTCACTAAGCGGGTAATAATGCTATTCCTGGCACGCAAAACACCCCGAGTCCCATGAAGCGTGATCATAGTGTGTCTGAAAGCCTCCTGTCGTCAGCCAGAGAGTGCTGGGCAATGTGCTGTGTGGGCAAGTTGGAAATTGGAGAATGTGGGAGGAGCCCGGCTTTCCCCCTTTGGAAAGCAACTTCGCTGCAGCTTCCAAGCCGCCTGATAAACCACACCACCGGGACACTGTTCACTCCACCGATGCCTCTGAGGAACAGTGAGTTTCTCCAAAAGAAACCACGTGCTTGCGATTCCTTCCTGGGAGCCCACCCCAGGAGCATACTGCAGCTAAATCGCCAACTTAATGTGACCTCGGGTCTCGAGGTAAGGCGCACAGTTTCCCTTTGCCAGAGATAGGGGTGCACCAGTCTCCAGGACGTCTTAGCCAATGGACGGCTTTACCTTAGTAGGCCTCACAGCGCTCAAGACTCTCACGTGGGCGCTTCTTTCCAAGGAAGTACACGGTGTACCCAGAGCCTTCTGAGCACAGTCAAGGGATACACAGCTCTGGGAACATCATCCCTCACTATGCAGTTGGAAGGGCCAGGGACTAATGCGTTCTCTATGGCTAGCGTTCCACAGCTTTGAAGTGGCCTTAGGAACGTGGTTCTTGGCAGGCTTTTGTTCCATGCGGGTCGGCCACGTTGAGGAAACCTAAGCTGCCCTGAAAGAAACCACCGGGGGCGCCAATGCAGTTTGGGGACTCCTGCCCGACGTCTCTCTAAGGGATGCGGAAACTGGCCTTTAGGTCCAGCCCGAAACGGAGATCTACCCTGAGCATTGCTGGGCATTTGCAACACCCAGAGTCACCGAGGCCTACTGAGGGCATTGAGAGGATTAGGCCATTCACCACATGCAGGACACACTGCATCCAAAAGTTTCATCGCAGGAGGCCGAACTGTGTTCCGAGGGTCTCCTTTGGATTGTCAGAGAAGATAGGTGTATGTGCTGGGCGATCCCGTCTGTAGTTGAGAAGCCTGGAAAAAGGCAGTGTCTCCCCCGTTCGAAAGGTAGATAGTGGCGGCCTCAAGGCGGACGGAAAGACATTGCTGTTACCCGTCTTCTAGTCACCCTTAGGAATGCCTCCGTGAGGAAAGTGCGTTTTCTCCTGTGAATCCAGGTGGTCTCCAGTGCCTTGCTAGGAGCTCATCCCACGCTTGGCCGAGCTAAAGTGCGAAGCGAACGTGACCCGTAGCCTCAAGGTAAGCACGCGTGTTTCCTCTCAGCAAGGTTCGGTGTGCAGTCATCTCCATGAACCCTGACTCGATGATAGAGTGCTTTAACTCCTCTACGGCTTTCCGTAGGCCTAAGAGAGTCACGTATGAATTCCCTACTGAGGGAGAGCGTGTGCACTGCGAGTGCCCTTTCTGTTTTCCGAGCCACATAACCCAGAACAGGCTGCTGGGGTCAACTCTGTCTACGCAGGGGGGAGGGCAATGAACTGATTCTCGCTTGCAGAGCATGCTGTCTACACGTGTTAGGCAGCCCCAGGGCAACGTTTTTGCCAGTATTACATTCAACCTGGCTCTCCCTCTGTGGAGGCCCTCTGAACTGCACTGAGAGGATCCCTGAGCCTGAAGCGCCTCCTGGCAACTCTTAACCTGTCACTCTCTCTTTGTGACGCAAGGTACACTGTAGGTCCAGCCTGACAGCAAATACAGAAAAACCGGGGAAACTGTGAGGCGTGTGGTCGATCCAACGTCACCTAGGCCTGACTAAGTCACTAAGCGGGTAATAATGCTATTCCTGGCACGCAAAACACCCCGAGTCCCATGAAGCGTGATCATAGTGTGTCTGAAAGCCTCCTGCCGTCAGCCAGAGAGTGCTGGGCAATGCGCTGTGTGGGCAAGTTGGAAATTGGAGAATGTGGGAGGAGCCCGGCTTTCCCCCTTTGGAAAGCAACTTCGCTGCAGCTTCCAAGCCGCCTGATAAACCACACCACCGGGACACTGTTCACTCCACCGATGCCTCTGAGGAACAGTGAGTTTCTCCAAAAGAAACCACGTGCTTGCGATTCCTTCCTGGGAGCCCACCCCAGGAGCATACTGCAGCTAAATCGCCAACTTAATGTGACCTCGGGTCTCGAGGTAAGGCGCACAGTTTCCCTTTGCCAGAGATAGGGGTGCACCAGTCTCCAGGACGTCTTAGCCAATGGACGGCTTTACCTTTAGTAGGCCTCACAGCGCTCAAGACTCTCACATGGGCGCTTCTTTCCAAGGAAGTACACGGTGTACCCAGAGCCTTCTGAGCACAGTCAAGGGATACACAGCTCTGGGAACATCATCCCTCACTATGCAGTTGGAAGGGCCGGGGACTAATGCGTTCTCTATGGCTAGCGTTCCACAGCTTTGAAGCGGCCTCAGGAACGTGGTTATTGGCAGGCTTTTGTTCCATGCGGGTCGGCCACGTTGAGGAAACCTAAGCTGCCCTGAAAGAAACCACCGGGGGCGCCAATGCAGTTTGGGGACTCCTGCCCGACGTCTCTCTAAGGGATGCGGAAACTGGCCTTTAGGTCGAGCCCGAAACGGAGATCCACCCTGAGCATTGCTGGGCATTTGCAACACCCAGAGTCACCGAGGCCCACTGAGGGCATTGAGAGGATTATGCCATTCACCACATGCAGGACACACTGCATCCAAAAGTTTCATCGCAGGAGGCCGAACTGTGTTCCGAGGGTCTCCTTTGGATTGTCAGAGAAGATAGGTGTATGTGCTGGGCGATCCCGTCTGTAGTTGAGAAGCCTGGAAAAAGGCAGTATCTCCCCCATTCGAAAGGTAGATAGTGGCGGCCTCAAGGCGGACGGAAAGACATTGCTGTTACCCGTCTTCTAGTCACCCTTAGGAATGCCTCCGTGAGGAAAGTGCGTTTTCTCCTGTGAATCCAGGTGGTCTCCAGTGCCTTGCTAGGAGCTCATCCCACGCTTGGCCGAGCTAAAGTGCGAAGCGAGCGTGACCCGTAGCCTCAAGGTAAGCACGCGTGTTTCCTCTCAGCAAGGTTCGGTGTGCAGTCATCTCCATGAACCCTGACTCGATGATAGAGTGCTTTAACTCCTCTACGGCTTTCCGTAGGCCTAAGAGTCACGTATGAATTCCCTACTGAGGGAGAGCGTGTGCACTGCGAGTGCCCTTTCTGTTTTCCGAGCCACATAACCCAGAACAGGCTGCTGGGGTCAACTCTGTCTACGCAGGGGGGAGGGCAATGAACTGATTCTCGCTTGCAGAGCATGCTGTCTACACGTGTTAGGCAGCCCCAGGGCAACGTTTTTGCCAGTATTACATTCAACCTGGCTCTCCCTCTGTGGAGGCCCTCTGAACTGCACCGAGAGGATCCCTGAGCCTGAAGCGCCTCCTGGCAACTCTTAACCTGTCACTCTCTCTTTGTGACGCAAGGTACACTGTAGGTCCAGCCTGACAGCAAATACAGAAAAACCGGGGAAACTGTGAGGCGTGTGGTCGATCCAACGTCACCTAGGCCTGACTAAGTCACTAAGCGGGTAATAATGCTATTCCTGGCACGCAAAACACCCCGAGTCCCATGAAGCGTGATCATAGTGTGTCTGAAAGCCTCCTGTCGTCAGCCAGAGAGTGCTGGGCAATGCGCTGTGTGGGCAAGTTGGAAATTGGAGAATGTGGGAGGAGCCCGGCTTTCCCCCTTTGGAAAGCAACTTCGCTGCAGCTTCCAAGCCGCCTGATAAACCACACCACCGGGACACTGTTCACTCCACCGATGCCTCTGAGGAACAGTGAGTTTCTCCAAAAGAAACCACGTGCTTGCGATTCCTTCCTGGGAGCCCACCCCAGGAGCATACTGCAGCTAAATCGCCAACTTAATGTGACCTCGGGTCTCGAGGTAAGGCGCACAGTTTCCCTTTGCCAGAGATAGGGGTGCACCAGTCTCCAGGACGTCTTAGCCAATGGACGGCTTTACCTTAGTAGGCCTCACAGCGCTCAAGACTCTCACGTGGGCGCTTCTTTCCAAGGAAGTACACGGTGTACCCAGAGCCTTCTGAGCACAGTCAAGGGATACACAGCTCTGGGAACATCATCCCTCACTATGCAGTTGGAAGGGCCAGGGACTAATGCGTTCTCTATGGCTAGCGTTCCACAGCTTTGAAGTGGCCTTAGGAACGTGGTTCTTGGCAGGCTTTTGTTCCATGCGGGTCGGCCACGTTGAGGAAACCTAAGCTGCCCTGAAAGAAACCACCGGGGGCGCCAATGCAGTTTGGGGACTCCTGCCCGACGTCTCTCTAAGGGATGCGGAAACTGGCCTTTAGGTCCAGCCCGAAACGGAGATCTACCCTGAGCATTGCTGGGCATTTGCAACACCCAGAGTCACCGAGGCCTACTGAGGGCATTGAGAGGATTAGGCCATTCACCACATGCAGGACACACTGCATCCAAAAGTTTCATCGCAGGAGGCCGAACTGTGTTCCGAGGGTCTCCTTTGGATTGTCAGAGAAGATAGGTGTATGTGCTGGGCGATCCCGTCTGTAGTTGAGAAGCCTGGAAAAAGGCAGTGTCTCCCCCGTTCGAAAGGTAGATAGTGGCGGCCTCAAGGCGGACGGAAAGACATTGCTGTTACCCGTCTTCTAGTCACCCTTAGGAATGCCTCCGTGAGGAAAGTGCGTTTTCTCCTGTGAATCCAGGTGGTCTCCAGTGCCTTGCTAGGAGCTCATCCCACGCTTGGCCGAGCTAAAGTGCGAAGCGAACGTGACCCCTAGCCTCAAGGTAAGCACGCGTGTTTCCTGTCAGCAAGGTTCGGTGTGCAGGCATCTTCATGAACCCTGACTCGATGATAGAGTGCTTTAACTCCTCTACGGCTTTCCGTAGGCCTAAGAGAGTCACGTATGAATTCCCTACTGAGGGAGAGCGTGTGCACTGCGAGTGCCCTTTCTGTTTTCCGAGCCACATAACCCTGAACAGGCTGCTGGGGTCAACTCTGTCTACGCAGGGGGGAGGGCAATGAACTGATTCTCGCTTGCAGAGCATGCTGTCTACACGTGTTAGGCAGCCCCAGGGCAACGTTTTTGCCAGTATTACATTCAACCTGGCTCTCCCTCTGTGGAGGCCCTCTGAACTGCACTGAGAGGATCCCTGAGCCTGAAGCGCCTCCTGGCAACTCTTAACCTGTCACTCTCTCTTTGTGACGCAAGGTACACTGTAGGTCCAGCCTGACAGCAAATACAGAGAAACCGGGGAAACTGTGAGGCGTGTGGTCGATCCAACGTCACCTAGGCCTGACTAAGTCACTAAGCGGGTAATAATGCTATTCCTGGCACGCAAAACACCCCGAGTCCCATGAAGCGTGATCATAGTGTGTCTGAAAGCCTCCTGCCGTCAGCCAGAGAGTGCTGGGCAATGCGCTGTGTGGGCAAGTTGGAAATTGGAGAATGTGGGAGGAGCCCGGCTTTCCCCCTTTGGAAAGCAACTTCGCTGCAGCTTCCAAGCCGCCTGATAAACCACACCACCGGGACACTGTTCACTCCACCGATGCCTCTGAGGAACAGTGAGTTTCTCCAAAAGAAACCACGTGCTTGCGATTCCTTCCTGGGAGCCCACCCCAGGAGCATACTGCAGCTAAATCGCCAACTTAATGTGACCTCGGGTCTCGAGGTAAGGCGCACAGTTTCCCTTTGCCAGAGATAGGGGTGCACCAGTCTCCAGGACGTCTTAGCCAATGGACGGCTTTACCTTTAGTAGGCCTCACAGCGCTCAAGACTCTCACATGGGCGCTTCTTTCCAAGGAAGTACACGGTGTACCCAGAGCCTTCTGAGCACAGTCAAGGGATACACAGCTCTGGGAACATCATCCCTCACTATGCAGTTGGAAGGGCCGGGGACTAATGCGTTCTCTATGGCTAGCGTTCCACAGCTTTGAAGCGGCCTCAGGAACGTGGTTCTTGGCAGGCTTTTGTTCCATGCGGGTCGGCCACGTTGAGGAAACCTAAGCTGCCCTGAAAGAAACCACCGGGGGCGCCAATGCAGTTTGGGGACTCCTGCCCGACGTCTCTCTAAGGGATGCGGAAACTGGCCTTTAGGTCGAGCCCGAAACGGAGATCCACCCTGAGCATTGCTGGGCATTTGCAACACCCAGAGTCACCGAGGCCCACTGAGGGCATTGAGAGGATTATGCCATTCACCACATGCAGGACACACTGCATCCAAAAGTTTCATCGCAGGAGGCCGAACTGTGTTCCGAGGGTCTCCTTTGGATTGTCAGAGAAGATAGGTGTATGTGCTGGGCGATCCCGTCTGTAGTTGAGAAGCCTGGAAAAAGGCAGTATCTCCCCCGTTCGAAAGGTAGATAGTGGCGGCCTCAAGGCGGACGGAAAGACATTGCTGTTACCCGTCTTCTAGTCACCCTTAGGAATGCCTCCGTGAGGAAAGTGCGTTTTCTCCTGTGAATCCAGGTGGTCTCCAGTGCCTTGCTAGGAGCTCATCCCACGCTTGGCCGAGCTAAAGTGCGAAGCGAGCGTGACCCGTAGCCTCAAGGTAAGCACGCGTGTTTCCTCTCAGCAAGGTTCGGTGTGCAGTCATCTCCATGAACCCTGACTCGATGATAGAGTGCTTTAACTCCTCTACGGCTTTCCGTAGGCCTAAGAGTCACGTATGAATTCCCTACTGAGGGAGAGCGTGTGCACTGCGAGTGCCCTTTCTGTTTTCCGAGCCACATAACCCAGAACAGGCTGCTGGGGTCAACTCTGTCTACGCAGGGGGGAGGGCAATGAACTGATTCTCGCTTGCAGAGCATGCTGTCTACACGTGTTAGGCAGCCCCAGGGCAACGTTTTTGCCAGTATTACATTCAACCTGGCTCTCCCTCTGTGGAGGCCCTCTGAACTGCACCGAGAGGATCCCTGAGCCTGAAGCGCCTCCTGGCAACTCTTAACCTGTCACTCTCTCTTTGTGACGCAAGGTACACTGTAGGTCCAGCCTGACAGCAAATACAGAAAAACCGGGGAAACTGTGAGGCGTGTGGTCGATCCAACGTCACCTAGGCCTGACTAAGTCACTAAGCGGGTAATAATGCTATTCCTGGCACGCAAAACACCCCGAGTCCCATGAAGCGTGATCATAGTGTGTCTGAAAGCCTCCTGTCGTCAGCCAGAGAGTGCTGGGCAATGCGCTGTGTGGGCAAGTTGGAAATTGGAGAATGTGGGAGGAGCCCGGCTTTCCCCCTTTGGAAAGCAACTTCGCTGCAGCTTCCAAGCCGCCTGATAAACCACACCACCGGGACACTGTTCACTCCACCGATGCCTCTGAGGAACAGTGAGTTTCTCCAAAAGAAACCACGTGCTTGCGATTCCTTCCTGGGAGCCCACCCCAGGAGCATACTGCAGCTAAATCGCCAACTTAATGTGACCTCGGGTCTCGAGGTAAGGCGCACAGTTTCCCTTTGCCAGAGATAGGGGTGCACCAGTCTCCAGGACGTCTTAGCCAATGGACGGCTTTACCTTTAGTAGGCCTCACAGCGCTCAAGACTCTCACGTGGGCGCTTCTTTCCAAGGAAGTACACGGTGTACCCAGAGCCTTCTGAGCACAGTCAAGGGATACACAGCTCTGGGAACATCATCCCTCACTATGCAGTTGGAAGGGCCAGGGACTAATGCGTTCTCTATGGCTAGCGTTCCACAGCTTTGAAGTGGCCTTAGGAACGTGGTTCTTGGCAGGCTTTTGTTCCATGCGGGTCGGCCACGTTGAGGAAACCTAAGCTGCCCTGAAAGAAACCACCGGGGGCGCCAATGCAGTTTGGGGACTCCTGCCCGACGTCTCTCTAAGGGATGCGGAAACTGGCCTTTAGGTCCAGCCCGAAACGGAGATCTACCCTGAGCATTGCTGGGCATTTGCAACACCCAGAGTCACCGAGGCCTACTGAGGGCATTGAGAGGATTAGGCCATTCACCACATGCAGGACACACTGCATCCAAAAGTTTCATCGCAGGAGGCCGAACTGTGTTCCGAGGGTCTCCTTTGGATTGTCAGAGAAAATAGGTGTATGTGCTGGGCGATCCCGTCTGTAGTTGAGAAGCCTGGAAAAAGGCAGTGTCTCCCCCGTTCGAAAGGTAGATAGTGGCGGCCTCAAGGCGGACGGAAAGACATTGCTGTTACCCGTCTTCTAGTCACCCTTAGGAATGCCTCCGTGAGGAAAGTGCGTTTTCTCCTGTGAATCCAGGTGGTCTCCAGTGCCTTGCTAGGAGCTCATCCCACGCTTGGCCGAGCTAAAGTGCGAAGCGAACGTGACCCCTAGCCTCAAGGTAAGCACGCGTGTTTCCTGTCAGCAAGGTTCGGTGTGCAGCCATCTCCATGAACCCTGACTCGATGATAGAGTGCTTTAACTCCTCTACGGCTTTCCGTAGGCCTAAGAGAGTCACGTATGAATTCCCTACTGAGGGAGAGCGTGTGCACTGCGAGTGCCCTTTCTGTTTTCCGAGCCACATAACCCTGAACAGGCTGCTGGGGTCAACTCTGTCTACGCAGGGGGGAGGGCAATGAACTGATTCTCGCTTGCAGAGCATGCTGTCTACACGTGTTAGGCAGCCCCAGGGCAACGTTTTTGCCAGTATTACATTCAACCTGGCTCTCCCTCTGTGGAGGCCCTCTGAACTGCACCGAGAGGATCCCTGCGCCTGAAGCGCCTCCTGGCAACTCTTAACCTGTCACTCTCTCTTTGTGACGCAAGGTACACTGTAGGTCCAGCCTGACAGCAAATACAGAAAAACCGGGGAAACTGTGAGGCGTGTGGTCGATCCAACGTCACCTAGGCCTGACTAAGTCACTAAGCGGGTAATAATGCTATTCCTGGCACGCAAAACACCCCGAGTCCCATGAAGCGTGATCATAGTGTGTCTGAAAGCCTCCTGTCGTCAGCCAGAGAGTGCTGGGCAATGCGCTGTGTGGGCAAGTTGGAAATTGGAGAATGTGGGAGGAGCCCGGCTTTCCCCCTTTGGAAAGCAACTTCGTTGCAGCTTCCAAGCCGCCTGATAAACCACACCACCGGGACACTGTTCACTCCACCGATGCCTCTGAGGAACAGTGAGTTTCTCCAAAAGAAACCACGTGCTTGCGATTCCTTCCTGGGAGCCCACCCCAGGAGCATACTGCAGCTAAATCGCCAACTTAATGTGACCTCGGGTCTCGAGGTAAGGCGCACAATTTCCCCTTTGCCAGAGATAGGGGTGCACCAGTCTCCAGGACGTCTTAGCCAATGGACGGCTTTACCTTTAGTAGGCCTCACAGCGCTCAAGACTCTCACGTGGGCGCTTCTTTCCAAGGAAGTACACGGTGTACCCAGAGCCTTCTGAGCACAGTCAAGGGATACACAGCTCTGGGAACATCATCCCTCACTATGCAGTTGGAAGGGCCGGGGACTAATGCGTTCTCTATGGCTAGCGTTCCACAGCTTTGAAGCGGCCTCAGGAACGTGGTTCTTGGCAGGCTTTTGTTCCATGCGGGTCGGCCACGTTGAGGAAACCTAAGCTGCCCTGAAAGAAACCACCGGGGGCGCCAATGCAGTTTGGGGACTCCTGCCCGACGTCCCTCTAAGGGATGCGGAAACTGGCCTTTAGGTCCAGCCCGAAACAGTGATCTAACCTGAGCATTGCTGGGCATTTGCAACACCCAGAGTCACCGAGGCCCACTGAGGGCATTGAGAGGATTATGCCATTCACCACATGCAGGACACACTGCATCCAAAAGTTTCATCGCAGGAGGCCGAACTGTGTTCCGAGGGTCTCCTTTGGATTGTCAGAGAAGATAGGTGTATGTGCTGGGCGATCCCGTCTGTAGTTGAGAAGCCTGGAAAAAGGCAGTATCTCCCCCGTTCGAAAGGTAGATAGTGGCGGCCTCAAGGCGGACGGAAAGACATTGCTGTTACCCGTCTTCTAGTCACCCTTAGGAATGCCTCCGTGAGGAAAGTGCGTTTTCTCCTGTGAATCCAGGTGGTCTCCAGTGCCTTGCTAGGAGCTCATCCCACGCTTGGCCGAGCTAAAGTGCGAAGCGAACGTGACCCCTAGCCTCAAGGTAAGCACGCGTGTTTCCTGTCAGCAAGGTTCGGTGTGCAGCCATCTCCATGAACCCTGACTCGATGATAGAGTGCTTTAACTCCTCTACGGCTTTCCGTAGGCCTAAGAGAGTCACGTATGAATTCCCTACTGAGGGAGAGCGTGTGCACTGCGAGTGCCCTTTCTGTTTTCCGAGCCACATAACCCTGAACAGGCTGCTGTGGTCAACTCTGTCTACGCAGGGGGGAGGGCAATGAACTGATTCTCGCTTGCAGAGCATGCTGTCTACACGTGTTAGGCAGCCCCAGGGCAACGTTTTTGCCAGTATTACATTCAACCTGGCTCTCCCTCTGTGGAGGCCCTCTGAACTGCACTGAGAGGATCCCTGAGCCTGAAGCGCCTCCTGGCAACTCTTAACCTGTCACTCTCTCTTTGTGACGCAAGGTACACTGTAGGTCCAGCCTGACAGCAAATACAGAAAAACCGGGGAAACTGTGAGGCGTGTGGTCGATCCAACGTCACCTAGGCCTGACTAAGTCACTAAGCGGGTAATAATGCTATTCCTGGCACGCAAAACACCCCGAGTCCCATGAAGCGTGATCATAGTGTGTCTGAAAGCCTCCTGTCGTCAGCCAGAGAGTGCTGGGCAATGCGTTGTGTGGGCAAGTTGGAAATTGGAGAATGTGGGAGGATCCCGGCTTTCCCCCTTTGGAAAGCAACTTCGTTGCAGCTTCCAAGCCGCCTGATAAACCACACCACCGGGACACTGTTCACTCCACCGATGCCTCTGAGGAACAGTGAGTTTCTCCAAAAGAAACCACGTGCTTGCGATTCCTTCCTGGGAGCCCACCCCAGGAGCATACTGCAGCTAAATCGCCAACTTAATGTGACCTCGGGTCTCGAGGTAAGGCGCACAGTTTCCCCTTTGCCAGAGATAGGGTGCACCAGTCTCCAGGACGTCTTAGCCAATGGACGGCTTTACCTTTAGTAGGCCTCACAGCGCTCAAGACTCTCACGTGGGCGCTTCTTTCCAAGGAAGTACACGGTGTACCCAGAGCCTTCTGAGCACAGTCAAGGGATACACAGCTCTGGGAACATCATCCCTCACTATGCAGTTGGAAGGGCCGGGGACTAATGCGTTCTCTATGGCTAGCGTTCCACAGCTTTGAAGCGGCCTCAGGAACGCGGTTCTTGGCAGGCTTTTGTTCCATGCGGGTCGGCCACGTTGAGGAAACCTAAGCTGCCCTGAAAGAAACCACCGGGGGCGCCAATGCAGTTTGGGGACTCCTGCCCGACGTCTCTCTAAGGGATGCGGAAACTGGCCTTTAGGTCCAGCCCGAAACAGAGATCTACCCTGAGCATTGCTGGGCATTTGCAACACCCAGAGTCACCGAGGCCCACTGAGGGCATTGAGAGGATTATGCCATTCACCACATGCAGGACACACTGCATCCAAATGTTTCATCGCAGGAGGCCGAACTGTGTTCCGAGGGTCTCCTTTGGATTGTCAGAGAAGATAGGTGTATGTGCTGGGCGATCCCGTCTGTAGTTGAGAAGCCTGGAAAAAGGCAGTATCTCCCCCATTCGAAAGGTAGATAGTGGCGGCCTCAAGGCGGACGGAAAGACATTGCTGTTACCCGTCTTCTAGTCACCCTTAGGAATGCCTCCGTGAGGAAAGTGCGTTTTCTCCTGTGAATCCAGGTGGTCTCCAGTGCCTTGCTAGGAGCTCATCCCACGCTTGGCCGAGCTAAAGTGCGAAGCGAACGTGACCCCTAGCCTCAAGGTAAGCACGCGTGTTTCCTGTCAGCAAGGTTCGGTGTGCAGCCATCTCCATGAACCCTGACTCGATGATAGAGTGCTTTAACTCCTCTACGGCTTTCCGTAGGCCTAAGAGAGTCACGTATGAATTCCCTACTGAGGGAGAGCGTGTGCACTGCGAGTGCCCTTTCTGTTTTCCGAGCCACATAACCCAGAACAGGCTGCTGGGGTCAACTCTGTCTACGCAGGGGGGAGGGCAATGAACTGATTCTCGCTTGCAGAGCATGCTGTCTACACGTGTTAGGCAGCCCCAGGGCAACGTTTTTGCCAGTATTACATTCAACCTGGCTCTCCCTCTGTGGAGGCCCTCTGAACTGCACCGAGAGGATCCCTGAGCCTGAAGCGCCTCCTGGCAACTCTTAACCTGTCACTCTCTCTTTGTGACGCAAGGTACACTGTAGGTCCAGCCTGACAGCAAATACAGAAAAACCGGGGAAACTGTGAGGCGTGTGGTCGATCCAACGTCACCTAGGCCTGACTAAGTCACTAAGCGGGTAATAATGCTATTCCTGGCACGCAAAACACCCCGAGTCCCATGAAGCGTGATCATAGTGTGTCTGAAAGCCTCCTGTCGTCAGCCAGAGAGTGCTGGGCAATGCGCTGTGTGGGCAAGTTGGAAATTGGAGAATGTGGGAGGAGCCCGGCTTTCCCCCTTTGGAAAGCAACTTCGCTGCAGCTTCCAAGCCGCCTGATAAACCACACCACCGGGACACTGTTCACTCCACCGATGCCTCTGAGGAACAGTGAGTTTCTCCAAAAGAAACCACGTGCTTGCGATTCCTTCCTGGGAGCCCACCCCAGGAGCATACTGCAGCTAAATCGCCAACTTAATGTGACCTCGGGTCTCGAGGTAAGGCGCACAGTTTCCCTTTGCCAGAGATAGGGGTGCACCAGTCTCCAGGACGTCTTAGCCAATGGACGGCTTTACCTTTAGTAGGCCTCACAGCGCTCAAGACTCTCACGTGGGCGCTTCTTTCCAAGGAAGAACACGGTGTACCCAGAGCCTTCTGAGCACAGTCAAGGGATACACAGCTCTGGGAACATCATCCCTCACTATGCAGTTGGAAGGGCCGGGGACTAATGCGTTCTCTATGGCTAGCGTTCCACAGCTTTGAAGCGGCCTCAGGAACGCGGTTCTTGGCAGGCTTTTGTTCCATGCGGGTCGGCCACGTTGAGGAAACCTAAGCTGCCCTGAAAGAAACCACCGGGGGCGCCAATGCAGTTTGGGGACTCCTGCCCGACGTCTCTCTAAGGGATGCGGAAACTGGCCTTTAGGTCCAGCCCGAAACAGAGATCTACCCTGAGCATTGCTGGGCATTTGCAACACCCAGAGTCACCGAGGCCCACTGAGGGCATTGAGAGGATTATGCCATTCACCACATGCAGGACACACTGCATCCAAAAGTTTCATCGCAGGAGGCCGAACTGTGTTCCGAGGGTCTCCTTTGGATTGTCAGAGAAGATAGGTGTATGTGCTGGGCGATCCCGTCTGTAGTTGAGAAGTCTGGAAAAAGGCAGTATCTCCCCCGTTCGAAAGGTAGATAGTGGCGGCCTCAAGGCGGACGGAAAGACATTGCTGTTACCCGGCTTCTAGTCACCCTTAGCAATGCCTCCGTGAGGAAAGTGCGTTTTCTCCTGTGAATCCAGGTGGTCTCCAGTGCCTTGCTAGGAGCTCATCCCACGCTTGGCCGAGCTAAAGTGCGAAGCGAACGTGACCCCTAGCCTCAAGGTAAGCACGCGTGTTTCCTCTCAGCAAGGTTCGGTGTGCAGTCATCTCCATGAACCCTGACTCGATGATAGAGTGCTTTAACTCCTCTACGGCTTTCCGTAGGCCTAAGAGAGTCACGTATGAATTCCCTACTGAGGGAGAGCGTGTGCACTGCGAGTGCCCTTTCTGTTTTCCGAGCCACATAACCCAGAACAGGCTGCTGGGGTCAACTCTTTCTACGCAGGGGGGAGGGCAATGAACTGATTCTCGCTTGCAGAGCATGCTGTCTACACGTGTTAGGCAGCCCCAGGGCAACGTTTTTGCCAGTATTACATTCAACCTGGCTCTCCCTCTGTGGAGGCCCTCTGAACTGCACTGAGAGGATCCCTGAGCCTGAAGCGCCTCCTGGCAACTCTTAACCTGTCACTCTCTCTTTGTGACGCAAGGTACACTGTAGGTCCAGCCTGACAGCAAATACAGAAAAACCGGGGAAACTGTGAGGCGTGTGGTCGATCCAACGTCACCTAGGCCTGACTAAGTCACTAAGCGGGTAATAATGCTATTCCTGGCACGCAAAACACCCCGAGTCCCATGAAGCGTGATCATAGTGTGTCTGAAAGCCTCCTGTCGTCAGCCAGAGAGTGCTGGGCAATGCGCTGTGTGGGCAAGTTGGAAATTGGAGAATGTGGGAGGAGCCCGGCTTTCCCCCTTTGGAAAGCAACTTCGCTGCAGCTTCCAAGCCGCCTGATAAACCACACCACCGGGACACTGTTCACTCCACCGATGCCTCTGAGGAACAGTGAGTTTCTCCAAAAGAAACCACGTGCTTGCGATTCCTTCCTGGGAGCCCACCCCAGGAGCATACTGCAGCTAAATCGCCAACTTAATGTGACCTCGGGTCTCGAGGTAAGGCGCACAGTTTCCCCTTTGCCAGAGATAGGGTGCACCAGTCTCCAGGACGTCTTAGCCAATGGACGGCTTTACCTTTAGTAGGCCTCACAGCGCTCAAGACTCTCACGTGGGCGCTTCTTTCCAAGGAAGAACACGGTGTACCCAGAGCCTTCTGAGCACAGTCAAGGGATACACAGCTCTGGGAACATCATCCCTCACTATGCAGTTGGAAGGGCCAGGGACTAATGCGTTCTCTATGGCTAGCGTTCCACAGCTTTGAAGCGGCCTCAGGAACGCGGTTCTTGGCAGGCTTTTGTTCCATGCGGGTCGGCCACGTTGAGGAAACCTAAGCTGCCCTGAAAGAAACCACCGGGGGCGCCAATGCAGTTTGGGGACTCCTGCCCGACGTCTCTCTAAGGGATGCAGAAACTGGCCTTTAGGTCCAGCCCGAAACAGAGATCTACCCTGAGCATTGCTGGGCATTTGCAACACCCAGAGTCACCGAGGCCCACTGAGGGCATTGAGAGGATTATGCCATTCACCACATGCAGGACACACTGCATCCAAAAGTTTCATCGCAGGAGGCCGAACTGTGTTCCGAGGGTCTCCTTTGGATTGTCAGAGAAGATAGGTGTATGTGCTGGGCGATCCCGTCTGTAGTTGAGAAGTCTGGAAAAAGGCAGTATCTCCCCCGTTCGAAAGGTAGATAGTGGCGGCCTCAAGGCGGACGGAAAGACATTGCTGTTACCCGTCTTCTAGTCACCCTTAGGAATGCCTCCGTGAGGAAAGTGCGTTTTCTCCTGTGAATCCAGGTGGTCTCCAGTGCCTTGCTAGGAGCTCATCCCACGCTTGGCCGAGCTAAAGTGCGAAGCGAACGTGACCCCTAGCCTCAAGGTAAGCACGCGTGTTTCCTGTCAGCAAGGTTCGGTGTGCAGTCATCTCCATGAACCCTGACTCGATGATAGAGTGCTTTAACTCCTCTACGGCTTTCCGTAGGCCTAAGAGAGTCACGTATGAATTCCCTACTGAGGGAGAGCGTGTGCACTGCGAGTGCCCTTTCTGTTTTCCGAGCCACATAACCCAGAACAGGCTGCTGGGGTCAACTCTTTCTACGCAGGGGGGAGGGCAATGAACTGATTCTCGCTTGCAGAGCATGCTGTCTACACGTGTTAGGCAGCCCCAGGGCAACGTTTTTGCCAGTATTACATTCAACCTGGCTCTCCCTCTGTGGAGGCCCTCTGAACTGCACCGAGAGGATCCCTGAGCCTGAAGCGCCTCCTGGCAACTCTTAACCTGTCACTCTCTCTTTGTGACGCAAGGTACACTGTAGGTCCTGCCTGACAGCAAATACAGAAAAACCGGGGAAACTGTGAGGCGTGTGGTCGATCCAACGTCACCTAGGCCTGACTAAGTCACTAAGCGGGTAATAATGCTATTCCTGGCACGCAAAACACCCCGAGTCCCATGAAGCGTGATCATAGTGTGTCTGAAAGCCTCCTGTCGTCAGCCAGAGAGTGCTGGGCAATGCGCTGTGTGGGCAAGTTGGAAATTGGAGAATGTGGGAGGAGCCCGGCTTTCCCCCTTTGGAAAGCAACTTCGCTGCAGCTTCCAAGCCGCCTGATAAACCACACCACCGGGACACTGTTCACTCCACCGATGCCTCTGAGGAACAGTGAGTTTCTCCAAAAGAAACCACGTGCTTGCGATTCCTTCCTGGGAGCCCACCCCAGGAGCATACTGCAGCTAAATCGCCAACTTAATGTGACCTCGGGTCTCGAGGTAAGGCGCACAGTTTCCCTTTGCCAGAGATAGGGGTGCACCAGTCTCCAGGACGTCTTAGCCAATGGACGGCTTTACCTTTAGTAGGCCTCACAGCGCTCAAGACTCTCACGTGGGCGCTTCTTTCCAAGGAAGTACACGGTGTACCCAGAGCCTTCTGAGCACAGTCAAGGGATACACAGCTCTGGGAACATCATCCCTCACTATGCAGTTGGAAGGGCCAGGGACTAATGCGTTCTCTATGGCTAGCGTTCCACAGCTTTGAAGTGGCCTTAGGAACGTGGTTCTTGGCAGGCTTTTGTTCCATGCGGGTCGGCCACGTTGAGGAAACCTAAGCTGCCCTGAAAGAAACCACCGGGGGCGCCAATGCAGTTTGGGGACTCCTGCCCGACGTCTCTCTAAGGGATGCGGAAACTGGCCTTTAGGTCCAGCCCGAAACGGAGATCTACCCTGAGCATTGCTGGGCATTTGCAACACCCAGAGTCACCGAGGCCTACTGAGGGCATTGAGAGGATTAGGCCATTCACCACATGCAGGACACACTGCATCCAAAAGTTTCATCGCAGGAGGCCGAACTGTGTTCCGAGGGTCTCCTTTGGATTGTCAGAGAAGATAGGTGTATGTGCTGGGCGATCCCGTCTGTAGTTGAGAAGCCTGGAAAAAGGCAGTATCTCCCCCGTTCGAAAGGTAGATAGTGGCGGCCTCAAGGCGGACGGAAAGACATTGCTGTTACCCGTCTTCTAGTCACCCTTAGGAATGCCTCCGTGAGGAAAGTGCGTTTTCTCCTGTGAATCCAGGTGGTCTCCAGTGCCTTGCTAGGAGCTCATCCCACGCTTGGCCGAGCTAAAGTGCGAAGCGAACGTGACCCGTAGCCTCAAGGTAAGCACGCGTGTTTCCTCTCAGCAAGGTTCGGTGTGCAGTCATCTCCATGAACCCTGACTCGATGATAGAGTGCTTTAACTCCTCTACGGCTTTCCGTAGGCCTAAGAGTCACGTATGAATTCCCTACTGAGGGAGAGCGTGTGCACTGCGAGTGCCCTTTCTGTTTTCCGAGCCACATAACCCAGAACAGGCTGCTGGGGTCAACTCTGTCTACGCAGGGGGGAGGGCAATGAACTGATTCTCGCTTGCAGAGCATGCTGTCTACACGTGTTAGGCAGCCCCAGGGCAACGTTTTTGCCAGTATTACATTCAACCTGGCTCTCCCTCTGTGGAGGCCCTCTGAACTGCACCGAGAGGATCCCTGAGCCTGAAGCGCCTCCTGGCAACTCTTAACCTGTCACTCTCTCTTTGTGACGCAAGGTACACTGTAGGTCCAGCCTGACAGCAAATACAGAAAAACCGGGGAAACTGTGAGGCGTGTGGTCGATCCAACGTCACCTAGGCCTGACTAAGTCACTAAGCGGGTAATAATGCTATTCCTGGCACGCAAAACACCCCGAGTCCCATGAAGCGTGATCATAGTGTGTCTGAAAGCCTCCTGCCGTCAGCCAGAGAGTGCTGGGCAATGCGCTGTGTGGGCAAGTTGGAAATTGGAGAATGTGGGAGGAGCCCGGCTTTCCCCCTTTGGAAAGCAACTTCGCTGCAGCTTCCAAGCCGCCTGATAAACCACACCACCGGGACACTGTTCACTCCACCGATGCCTCTGAGGAACAGTGAGTTTCTCCAAAAGAAACCACGTGCTTGCGATTCCTTCCTGGGAGCCCACCCCAGGAGCATACTGCAGCTAAATCGCCAACTTAATGTGACCTCGGGTCTCGAGGTAAGGCGCACAGTTTCCCTTTGCCAGAGATAGGGGTGCACCAGTCTCCAGGACGTCTTAGCCAATGGACGGCTTTACCTTTAGTAGGCCTCACAGCGCTCAAGACTCTCACGTGGGCGCTTCTTTCCAAGGAAGTACACGGTGTACCCAGAGCCTTCTGAGCACAGTCAAGGGATACACAGCTCTGGGAACATCATCCCTCACTATGCAGTTGGAAGGGCCAGGGACTAATGCGTTCTCTATGGCTAGTGTTCCACAGCTTTGAAGTGGCCTTAGGAACGTGGTTCTTGGCAGGCTTTTGTTCCATGCGGGTCGGCCACGTTGAGGAAACCTAAGCTGCCCTGAAAGAAACCACCGGGGGCGCCAATGCAGTTTGGGGACTCCTGCCCGACGTCTCTCTAAGGGATGCGGAAACTGGCCTTTAGGTCCAGCCCGAAACGGAGATCTACCCTGAGCATTGCTGGGCATTTGCAACACCCAGAGTCACCGAGGCCTACTGAGGGCATTGAGAGGATTAGGCCATTCACCACATGCAGGACACACTGCATCCAAAAGTTTCATCGCAGGAGGCCGAACTGTGTTCCGAGGGTCTCCTTTGGATTGTCAGAGAAGATAGGTGTATGTGCTGGGCGATCCCGTCTGTAGTTGAGAAGCCTGGAAAAAGGCAGTATCTCCCCCGTTCGAAAGGTAGATAGTGGCGGCCTCAAGGCGGACGGAAAGACATTGCTGTTACCCGTCTTCTAGTCACCCTTAGGAATGCCTCCGTGAGGAAAGTGCGTTTTCTCCTGTGAATCCAGGTGGTCTCCAGTGCCTTGCTAGGAGCTCATCCCACGCTTGGCCGAGCTAAAGTGCGAAGCGAACGTGACCCGTAGCCTCAAGGTAAGCACGCGTGTTTCCTCTCAGCAAGGTTCGGTGTGCAGTCATCTCCATGAACCCTGACTCGATGATAGAGTGCTTTAACTCCTCTACGGCTTTCCGTAGGCCTAAGAGTCACGTATGAATTCCCTACTGAGGGAGAGCGTGTGCACTGCGAGTGCCCTTTCTGTTTTCCGAGCCACATAACCCAGAACAGGCTGCTGGGGTCAACTCTGTCTACGCAGGGGGGAGGGCAATGAACTGATTCTCGCTTGCAGAGCATGCTGTCTACACGTGTTAGGCAGCCCCAGGGCAACGTTTTTGCCAGTATTACATTCAACCTGGCTCTCCCTCTGTGGAGGCCCTCTGAACTGCACTGAGAGGATCCCTGAGCCTGAAGCGCCTCCTGGCAACTCTTAACCTGTCACTCTCTCTTTGTGACGCAAGGTACACTGTAGGTCCAGCCTGACAGCAAATACAGAAAAACCGGGGAAACTGTGAGGCGTGTGGTCGATCCAACGTCACCTAGGCCTGACTAAGTCACTAAGCGGGTAATAATGCTATTCCTGGCACGCAAAACACCCCGAGTCCCATGAAGCGTGATCATAGTGTGTCTGAAAGCCTCCTGTCGTCAGCCAGAGAGTGCTGGGCAATGCGCTGTGTGGGCAAGTTGGAAATTGGAGAATGTGGGAGGAGCCCGGCTTTCCCCCTTTGGAAAGCAACTTCGCTGCAGCTTCCAAGCCGCCTGATAAACCACACCACCGGGACACTGTTCACTCCACCGATGCCTCTGAGGAACAGTGAGTTTCTCCAAAAGAAACCACGTGCTTGTGATTCCTTGCTGGGAGCCCCCCCCCAGGAGCATACTGCAGCTAAATCGCCAACTTAATGTGACCTCGGGTCTCGAGGTAAGGCGCACAGTTTCCCTTTGCCAGAGATAGGGGTGCACCAGTCTCCAGGACGTCTTAGCCAATGGACGGCTTTACCTTTAGTAGGCCTCACAGCGCTCAAGACTCTCACATGGGCGCTTCTTTCCAAGGAAGTACACGGTGTACCCAGAGCCTTCTGAGCACAGTCAAGGGATACACAGCTCTGGGAACATCATCCCTCACTATGCAGTTGGAAGGGCCGGGGACTAATGCGTTCTCTATGGCTAGCGTTCCACAGCTTTGAAGCGGCCTCAGGAACGTGGTTATAGGCAGGCTTTTGTTCCATGCGGGTCGGCCACGTTGAGGAAACCTAAGCTGCCCTGAAAGAAACCACCGGGGGCGCCAATGCAGTTTGGGGACTCTTGCCCGACGTCTCTCTAAGGGATGCGGAAACTGGCCTTTAGGTCCAGCCCGAAACGGAGATCCACCCTGAGCATTGCTGGGCATTTGCAACACCCAGAGTCACCGAGGCTCACTGAGGGCATTGAGAGGATTATGCCATTCACCACATGCAGGACACACTTCATCCAAAAGTTTCATCGCAAGAGGCTGAACTGTGTTCCGAGGGTCTCCTTTGGATTGTCAGAGAAGATAGGTGTATGTGCTGGGCGATCCCGTCTGTAGTTGAGAAGCCTGGAAAAAGGCAGTGTCTCCCCCGTTCGAAAGGTAGATAGTGGCGGCCTCAAGGCGGACGGAAAGACATTGCTGTTACCCGTCTTCTAGTCACCCTTAGGAATGCCTCCGTGAGGAAAGTGCGTTTTCTCCTGTGAATCCAGGTGGTCTCCAGTGCCTTGCTAGGAGCTCATCCCACGCTTGGCCGAGCTAAAGTGCGAAGCGAACGTGACCCGTAGCCTCAAGGTAAGCACGCGTGTTTCCTCTCAGCAAGGTTCGGTGTGCAGTCATCTCCATGAACCCTGACTCGATGATAGAGTGCTTTAACTCCTCTACGGCTTTCCGTAGGCCTAAGAGAGTCACGTATGAATTCCCTACTGAGGGAGAGCGTGTGCACTGCGAGTGCCCTTTCTGTTTTCCGAGCCACATAACCCAGAACAGGCTGCTGGGGTCAACTCTGTCTACGCAGGGGGGAGGGCAATGAACTGATTCTCGCTTGCAGAGCATGCTGTCTACACGTGTTAGGCAGCCCCAGGGCAACGTTTTTGCCAGTATTACATTCAACCTGGCTCTCCCTCTGTGGAGGCCCTCTGAACTGCACTGAGAGGATCCCTGAGCCTGAAGCGCCTCCTGGCAACTCTTAACCTGTCACTCTCTCTTTGTGACGCAAGGTACACTGTAGGTCCAGCCTGACAGCAAATACAGAAAAACCGGGGAAACTGTGAGGCGTGTGGTCGATCCAACGTCACCTAGGCCTGACTAAGTCACTAAGCGGGTAATAATGCTATTCCTGGCACGCAAAACACCCCGAGTCCCATGAAGCGTGATCATAGTGTGTCTGAAAGCCTCCTGCCGTCAGCCAGAGAGTGCTGGGCAATGCGCTGTGTGGGCAAGTTGGAAATTGGAGAATGTGGGAGGAGCCCGGCTTTCCCCCTTTGGAAAGCAACTTCGCTGCAGCTTCCAAGCCGCCTGATAAACCACACCACCGGGACACTGTTCACTCCACCGATGCCTCTGAGGAACAGTGAGTTTCTCCAAAAGAAACCACGTGCTTGCGATTCCTTCCTGGGAGCCCACCCCAGGAGCATACTGCAGCTAAATCGCCAACTTAATGTGACCTCGGGTCTCGAGGTAAGGCGCACAGTTTCCCTTTGCCAGAGATAGGGGTGCACCAGTCTCCAGGACGTCTTAGCCAATGGACGGCTTTACCTTTAGTAGGCCTCACAGCGCTCAAGACTCTCACATGGGCGCTTCTTTCCAAGGAAGTACACGGTGTACCCAGAGCCTTCTGAGCACAGTCAAGGGATACACAGCTCTGGGAACATCATCCCTCACTATGCAGTTGGAAGGGCCGGGGACTAATGCGTTCTCTATGGCTAGCGTTCCACAGCTTTGAAGCGGCCTCAGGAACGTGGTTCTTGGCAGGCTTTTGTTCCATGCGGGTCGGCCACGTTGAGGAAACCTAAGCTGCCCTGAAAGAAACCACCGGGGGCGCCAATGCAGTTTGGGGACTCCTGCCCGACGTCTCTCTAAGGGATGCGGAAACTGGCCTTTAGGTCGAGCCCGAAACGGAGATCCACCCTGAGCATTGCTGGGCATTTGCAACACCCAGAGTCACCGAGGCCCACTGAGGGCATTGAGAGGATTATGCCATTCACCACATGCAGGACACACTGCATCCAAAAGTTTCATCGCAGGAGGCCGAACTGTGTTCCGAGGGTCTCCTTTGGATTGTCAGAGAAGATAGGTGTATGTGCTGGGCGATCCCGTCTGTAGTTGAGAAGCCTGGAAAAAGGCAGTATCTCCCCCGTTCGAAAGGTAGATAGTGGCGGCCTCAAGGCGGACGGAAAGACATTGCTGTTACCCGTCTTCTAGTCACCCTTAGGAATGCCTCCGTGAGGAAAGTGCGTTTTCTCCTGTGAATCCAGGTGGTCTCCAGTGCCTTGCTAGGAGCTCATCCCACGCTTGGCCGAGCTAAAGTGCGAAGCGAGCGTGACCCGTAGCCTCAAGGTAAGCACGCGTGTTTCCTCTCAGCAAGGTTCGGTGTGCAGTCATCTCCATGAACCCTGACTCGATGATAGAGTGCTTTAACTCCTCTACGGCTTTCCGTAGGCCTAAGAGTCACGTATGAATTCCCTACTGAGGGAGAGCGTGTGCACTGCGAGTGCCCTTTCTGTTTTCCGAGCCACATAACCCAGAACAGGCTGCTGGGGTCAACTCTGTCTACGCAGGGGGGAGGGCAATGAACTGATTCTCGCTTGCAGAGCATGCTGTCTACACGTGTTAGGCAGCCCCAGGGCAACGTTTTTGCCAGTATTACATTCAACCTGGCTCTCCCTCTGTGGAGGCCCTCTGAACTGCACCGAGAGGATCCCTGAGCCTGAAGCGCCTCCTGGCAACTCTTAACCTGTCACTCTCTCTTTGTGACGCAAGGTACACTGTAGGTCCAGCCTGACAGCAAATACAGAAAAACCGGGGAAACTGTGAGGCGTGTGGTCGATCCAACGTCACCTAGGCCTGACTAAGTCACTAAGCGGGTAATAATGCTATTCCTGGCACGCAAAATACCCCGAGTCCCATGAAGCGTGATCATAGTGTGTCTGAAAGCCTCCTGTCGTCAGCCAGAGAGTGCTGGGCAATGCGCTGTGTGGGCAAGTTGGAAATTGGAGAATGTGGGAGGAGCCCGGCTTTCCCCCTTTGGAAAGCAACTTCGCTGCAGCTTCCAAGCCGCCTGATAAACCACACCACCGGGACACTGTTCACTCCACCGATGCCTCTGAGGAACAGTGAGTTTCTCCAAAAGAAACCACGTGCTTGCGATTCCTTCCTGGGAGCCCACCCCAGGAGCATACTGCAGCTAAATCGCCAACTTAATGTGACCTCGGGTCTCGAGGTAAGGCGCACAGTTTCCCTTTGCCAGAGATAGGGGTGCACCAGTCTCCAGGACGTCTTAGCCAATGGACGGCTTTACCTTAGTAGGCCTCACAGCGCTCAAGACTCTCACGTGGGCGCTTCTTTCCAAGGAAGTACACGGTGTACCCAGAGCCTTCTGAGCACAGTCAAGGGATACACAGCTCTGGGAACATCATCCCTCACTATGCAGTTGGAAGGGCCAGGGACTAATGCGTTCTCTATGGCTAGCGTTCCACAGCTTTGAAGTGGCCTTAGGAACGTGGTTCTTGGCAGGCTTTTGTTCCATGCGGGTCGGCCACGTTGAGGAAACCTAAGCTGCCCTGAAAGAAACCACCGGGGGCGCCAATGCAGTTTGGGGACTCCTGCCCGACGTCTCTCTAAGGGATGCGGAAACTGGCCTTTAGGTCCAGCCCGAAACGGAGATCTACCCTGAGCATTGCTGGGCATTTGCAACACCCAGAGTCACCGAGGCCTACTGAGGGCATTGAGAGGATTAGGCCATTCACCACATGCAGGACACACTGCATCCAAAAGTTTCATCGCAGGAGGCCGAACTGTGTTCCGAGGGTCTCCTTTGGATTGTCAGAGAAGATAGGTGTATGTGCTGGGCGATCCCGTCTGTAGTTGAGAAGCCTGGAAAAAGGCAGTGTCTCCCCCGTTCGAAAGGTAGATAGTGGCGGCCTCAAGGCGGACGGAAAGACATTGCTGTTACCCGTCTTCTAGTCACCCTTAGGAATGCCTCCGTGAGGAAAGTGCGTTTTCTCCTGTGAATCCAGGTGGTCTCCAGTGCCTTGCTAGGAGCTCATCCCACGCTTGGCCGAGCTAAAGTGCGAAGCGAACGTGACCCCTAGCCTCAAGGTAAGCACGCGTGTTTCCTGTCAGCAAGGTTCGGTGTGCAGGCATCTTCATGAACCCTGACTCGATGATAGAGTGCTTTAACTCCTCTACGGCTTTCCGTAGGCCTAAGAGAGTCACGTATGAATTCCCTACTGAGGGAGAGCGTGTGCACTGCGAGTGCCCTTTCTGTTTTCCGAGCCACATAACCCTGAACAGGCTGCTGGGGTCAACTCTGTCTACGCAGGGGGGAGGGCAATGAACTGATTCTCGCTTGCAGAGCATGCTGTCTACACGTGTTAGGCAGCCCCAGGGCAACGTTTTTGCCAGTATTACATTCAACCTGGCTCTCCCTCTGTGGAGGCCCTCTGAACTGCACTGAGAGGATCCCTGAGCCTGAAGCGCCTCCTGGCAACTCTTAACCTGTCACTCTCTCTTTGTGACGCAAGGTACACTGTAGGTCCAGCCTGACAGCAAATACAGAAAAACCGGGGAAACTGTGAGGCGTGTGGTCGATCCAACGTCACCTAGGCCTGACTAAGTCACTAAGCGGGTAATAATGCTATTCCTGGCACGCAAAACACCCCGAGTCCCATGAAGCGTGATCATAGTGTGTCTGAAAGCCTCCTGCCGTCAGCCAGAGAGTGCTGGGCAATGCGCTGTGTGGGCAAGTTGGAAATTGGAGAATGTGGGAGGAGCCCGGCTTTCCCCCTTTGGAAAGCAACTTCGCTGCAGCTTCCAAGCCGCCTGATAAACCACACCACCGGGACACTGTTCACTCCACCGATGCCTCTGAGGAACAGTGAGTTTCTCCAAAAGAAACCACGTGCTTGCGATTCCTTCCTGGGAGCCCACCCCAGGAGCATACTGCAGCTAAATCGCCAACTTAATGTGACCTCGGGTCTCGAGGTAAGGCGCACAGTTTCCCTTTGCCAGAGATAGGGGTGCACCAGTCTCCAGGACGTCTTAGCCAATGGACGGCTTTACCTTTAGTAGGCCTCACAGCGCTCAAGACTCTCACATGGGCGCTTCTTTCCAAGGAAGTACACGGTGTACCCAGAGCCTTCTGAGCACAGTCAAGGGATACACAGCTCTGGGAACATCATCCCTCACTATGCAGTTGGAAGGGCCGGGGACTAATGCGTTCTCTATGGCTAGCGTTCCACAGCTTTGAAGCGGCCTCAGGAACGTGGTTCTTGGCAGGCTTTTGTTCCATGCGGGTCGGCCACGTTGAGGAAACCTAAGCTGCCCTGAAAGAAACCACCGGGGGCGCCAATGCAGTTTGGGGACTCCTGCCCGACGTCTCTCTAAGGGATGCGGAAACTGGCCTTTAGGTCGAGCCCGAAACGGAGATCCACCCTGAGCATTGCTGGGCATTTGCAACACCCAGAGTCACCGAGGCCCACTGAGGGCATTGAGAGGATTATGCCATTCACCACATGCAGGACACACTGCATCCAAAAGTTTCATCGCAGGAGGCCGAACTGTGTTCCGAGGGTCTCCTTTGGATTGTCAGAGAAGATAGGTGTATGTGCTGGGCGATCCCGTCTGTAGTTGAGAAGCCTGGAAAAAGGCAGTATCTCCCCCGTTCGAAAGGTAGATAGTGGCGGCCTCAAGGCGGACGGAAAGACATTGCTGTTACCCGTCTTCTAGTCACCCTTAGGAATGCCTCCGTGAGGAAAGTGCGTTTTCTCCTGTGAATCCAGGTGGTCTCCAGTGCCTTGCTAGGAGCTCATCCCACGCTTGGCCGAGCTAAAGTGCGAAGCGAGCGTGACCCGTAGCCTCAAGGTAAGCACGCGTGTTTCCTCTCAGCAAGGTTCGGTGTGCAGTCATCTCCATGAACCCTGACTCGATGATAGAGTGCTTTAACTCCTCTACGGCTTTCCGTAGGCCTAAGAGTCACGTATGAATTCCCTACTGAGGGAGAGCGTGTGCACTGCGAGTGCCCTTTCTGTTTTCCGAGCCACATAACCCAGAACAGGCTGCTGGGGTCAACTCTGTCTACGCAGGGGGGAGGGCAATGAACTGATTCTCGCTTGCAGAGCATGCTGTCTACACGTGTTAGGCAGCCCCAGGGCAACGTTTTTGCCAGTATTACATTCAACCTGGCTCTCCCTCTGTGGAGGCCCTCTGAACTGCACCGAGAGGATCCCTGAGCCTGAAGCGCCTCCTGGCAACTCTTAACCTGTCACTCTCTCTTTGTGACGCAAGGTACACTGTAGGTCCAGCCTGACAGCAAATACAGAAAAACCGGGGAAACTGTGAGGCGTGTGGTCGATCCAACGTCACCTAGGCCTGACTAAGTCACTAAGCGGGTAATAATGCTATTCCTGGCACGCAAAACACCCCGAGTCCCATGAAGCGTGATCATAGTGTGTCTGAAAGCCTCCTGTCGTCAGCCAGAGAGTGCTGGGCAATGCGCTGTGTGGGCAAGTTGGAAATTGGAGAATGTGGGAGGAGCCCGGCTTTCCCCCTTTGGAAAGCAACTTCGCTGCAGCTTCCAAGCCGCCTGATAAACCACACCACCGGGACACTGTTCACTCCACCGATGCCTCTGAGGAACAGTGAGTTTCTCCAAAAGAAACCACGTGCTTGCGATTCCTTCCTGGGAGCCCACCCCAGGAGCATACTGCAGCTAAATCGCCAACTTAATGTGACCTCGGGTCTCGAGGTAAGGCGCACAGTTTCCCTTTGCCAGAGATAGGGGTGCACCAGTCTCCAGGACGTCTTAGCCAATGGACGGCTTTACCTTTAGTAGGCCTCACAGCGCTCAAGACTCTCACGTGGGCGCTTCTTTCCAAGGAAGTACACGGTGTACCCAGAGCCTTCTGAGCACAGTCAAGGGATACACAGCTCTGGGAACATCATCCCTCACTATGCAGTTGGAAGGGCCAGGGACTAATGCGTTCTCTATGGCTAGCGTTCCACAGCTTTGAAGTGGCCTTAGGAACGTGGTTCTTGGCAGGCTTTTGTTCCATGCGGGTCGGCCACGTTGAGGAAACCTAAGCTGCCCTGAAAGAAACCACCGGGGGCGCCAATGCAGTTTGGGGACTCCTGCCCGACGTCTCTCTAAGGGATGCGGAAACTGGCCTTTAGGTCCAGCCCGAAACGGAGATCTACCCTGAGCATTGCTGGGCATTTGCAACACCCAGAGTCACCGAGGCCTACTGAGGGCATTGAGAGGATTAGGCCATTCACCACATGCAGGACACACTGCATCCAAAAGTTTCATCGCAGGAGGCCGAACTGTGTTCCGAGGGTCTCCTTTGGATTGTCAGAGAAGATAGGTGTATGTGCTGGGCGATCCCGTCTGTAGTTGAGAAGCCTGGAAAAAGGCAGTGTCTCCCCCGTTCGAAAGGTAGATAGTGGCGGCCTCAAGGCGGACGGAAAGACATTGCTGTTACCCGTCTTCTAGTCACCCTTAGGAATGCCTCCGTGAGGAAAGTGCGTTTTCTCCTGTGAATCCAGGTGGTCTCCAGTGCCTTGCTAGGAGCTCATCCCACGCTTGGCCGAGCTAAAGTGCGAAGCGAACGTGACCCCTAGCCTCAAGGTAAGCACGCGTGTTTCCTGTCAGCAAGGTTCGGTGTGCAGGCATCTTCATGAACCCTGACTCGATGATAGAGTGCTTTAACTCCTCTACGGCTTTCCGTAGGCCTAAGAGAGTCACGTATGAATTCCCTACTGAGGGAGAGCGTGTGCACTGCGAGTGCCCTTTCTGTTTTCCGAGCCACATAACCCTGAACAGGCTGCTGGGGTCAACTCTGTCTACGCAGGGGGGAGGGCAATGAACTGATTCTCGCTTGCAGAGCATGCTGTCTACACGTGTTAGGCAGCCCCAGGGCAACGTTTTTGCCAGTATTACATTCAACCTGGCTCTCCCTCTGTGGAGGCCCTCTGAACTGCACCGAGAGGATCCCTGAGCCTGAAGCGCCTCCTGGCAACTCTTAACCTGTCACTCTCTCTTTGTGACGCAAGGTACACTGTAGGTCCAGCCTGACAGCAAATACAGAAAAACCGGGGAAACTGTGAGGCGTGTGGTCGATCCAACGTCACCTAGGCCTGACTAAGTCACTAAGCGGGTAATAATGCTATTCCTGGCACGCAAAACACCCCGAGTCCCATGAAGCGTGATCATAGTGTGTCTGAAAGCCTCCTGTCGTCAGCCAGAGAGTGCTGGGCAATGCGCTGTGTGGGCAAGTTGGAAATTGGAGAATGTGGGAGGAGCCCGGCTTTCCCCCTTTGGAAAGCAACTTCGTTGCAGCTTCCAAGCCGCCTGATAAACCACACCACCGGGACACTGTTCACTCCACCGATGCCTCTGAGGAACAGTGAGTTTCTCCAAAAGAAACCACGTGCTTGCGATTCCTTCCTGGGAGCCCACCCCAGGAGCATACTGCAGCTAAATCGCCAACTTAATGTGACCTCGGGTCTCGAGGTAAGGCGCACAATTTCCCCTTTGCCAGAGATAGGGGTGCACCAGTCTCCAGGACGTCTTAGCCAATGGACGGCTTTACCTTTAGTAGGCCTCACAGCGCTCAAGACTCTCACGTGGGCGCTTCTTTCCAAGGAAGTACACGGTGTACCCAGAGCCTTCTGAGCACAGTCAAGGGATACACAGCTCTGGGAACATCATCCCTCACTATGCAGTTGGAAGGGCCGGGGACTAATGCGTTCTCTATGGCTAGCGTTCCACAGCTTTGAAGCGGCCTCAGGAACGTGGTTCTTGGCAGGCTTTTGTTCCATGCGGGTCGGCCACGTTGAGGAAACCTAAGCTGCCCTGAAAGAAACCACCGGGGGCGCCAATGCAGTTTGGGGACTCCTGCCCGACGTCCCTCTAAGGGATGCGGAAACTGGCCTTTAGGTCCAGCCCGAAACAGAGATCTAACCTGAGCATTGCTGGGCATTTGCAACACCCAGAGTCACCGAGGCCCACTGAGGGCATTGAGAGGATTATGCCATTCACCACATGCAGGACACACTGCATCCAAAAGTTTCATCGCAGGAGGCCGAACTGTGTTCCGAGGGTCTCCTTTGGATTGTCAGAGAAGATAGGTGTATGTGCTGGGCGATCCCGTCTGTAGTTGAGAAGCCTGGAAAAAGGCAGTATCTCCCCCGTTCGAAAGGTAGATAGTGGCGGCCTCAAGGCGGACGGAAAGACATTGCTGTTACCCGTCTTCTAGTCACCCTTAGGAATGCCTCCGTGAGGAAAGTGCGTTTTCTCCTGTGAATCCAGGTGGTCTCCAGTGCCTTGCTAGGAGCTCATCCCACGCTTGGCCGAGCTAAAGTGCGAAGCGAACGTGACCCCTAGCCTCAAGGTAAGCACGCGTGTTTCCTGTCAGCAAGGTTCGGTGTGCAGCCATCTCCATGAACCCTGACTCGATGATAGAGTGCTTTAACTCCTCTACGGCTTTCCGTAGGCCTAAGAGAGTCACGTATGAATTCCCTACTGAGGGAGAGCGTGTGCACTGCGAGTGCCCTTTCTGTTTTCCGAGCCACATAACCCTGAACAGGCTGCTGTGGTCAACTCTGTCTACGCAGGGGGGAGGGCAATGAACTGATTCTCGCTTGCAGAGCATGCTGTCTACACGTGTTAGGCAGCCCCAGGGCAACGTTTTTGCCAGTATTACATTCAACCTGGCTCTCCCTCTGTGGAGGCCCTCTGAACTGCACCGAGAGGATCCCTGAGCCTGAAGCGCCTCCTGGCAACTCTTAACCTGTCACTCTCTCTTTGTGACGCAAGGTACACTGTAGGTCCAGCCTGACAGCAAATACAGAAAAACCGGGGAAACTGTGAGGCGTGTGGTCGATCCAACGTCACCTAGGCCTGACTAAGTCACTAAGCGGGTAATAATGCTATTCCTGGCACGCAAAACACCCCGAGTCCCATGAAGCGTGATCATAGTGTGTCTGAAAGCCTCCTGTCGTCAGCCAGAGAGTGCTGGGCAATGCGTTGTGTGGGCAAGTTGGAAATTGGAGAATGTGGGAGGAGCCCGGCTTTCCCCCTTTGGAAAGCAACTTCGTTGCAGCTTCCAAGCCGCCTGATAAACCACACCACCGGGACACTGTTCACTCCACCGATGCCTCTGAGGAACAGTGAGTTTCTCCAAAAGAAACCACGTGCTTGCGATTCCTTCCTGGGAGCCCACCCCAGGAGCATACTGCAGCTAAATCGCCAACTTAATGTGACCTCGGGTCTCGAGGTAAGGCGCACAGTTTCCCCTTTGCCAGAGATAGGGTGCACCAGTCTCCAGGACGTCTTAGCCAATGGACGGCTTTACCTTTAGTAGGCCTCACAGCGCTCAAGACTCTCACGTGGGCGCTTCTTTCCAAGGAAGTACACGGTGTACCCAGAGCCTTCTGAGCACAGTCAAGGGATACACAGCTCTGGGAACATCATCCCTCACTATGCAGTTGGAAGGGCCGGGGACTAATGCGTTCTCTATGGCTAGCGTTCCACAGCTTTGAAGCGGCCTCAGGAACGCGGTTCTTGGCAGGCTTTTGTTCCATGCGGGTCGGCCACGTTGAGGAAACCTAAGCTGCCCTGAAAGAAACCACCGGGGGCGCCAATGCAGTTTGGGGACTCCTGCCCGACGTCTCTCTAAGGGATGCGGAAACTGGCCTTTAGGTCCAGCCCGAAACAGAGATCTACCCTGAGCATTGCTGGGCATTTGCAACACCCAGAGTCACCGAGGCCCACTGAGGGCATTGAGAGGATTATGCCATTCACCACATGCAGGACACACTGCATCCAAATGTTTCATCGCAGGAGGCCGAACTGTGTTCCGAGGGTCTCCTTTGGATTGTCAGAGAAGATAGGTGTATGTGCTGGGCGATCCCGTCTGTAGTTGAGAAGCCTGGAAAAAGGCAGTATCTCCCCCATTCGAAAGGTAGATAGTGGCGGCCTCAAGGCGGACGGAAAGACATTGCTGTTACCCGTCTTCTAGTCACCCTTAGGAATGCCTCCGTGAGGAAAGTGCGTTTTCTCCTGTGAATCCAGGTGGTCTCCAGTGCCTTGCTAGGAGCTCATCCCACGCTTGGCCGAGCTAAAGTGCGAAGCGAACGTGACCCCTAGCCTCAAGGTAAGCACGCGTGTTTCCTGTCAGCAAGGTTCGGTGTGCAGCCATCTCCATGAACCCTGACTCGATGATAGAGTGCTTTAACTCCTCTACGGCTTTCCGTAGGCCTAAGAGAGTCACGTATGAATTCCCTACTGAGGGAGAGCGTGTGCACTGCGAGTGCCCTTTCTGTTTTCCGAGCCACATAACCCAGAACAAGCTGCTGGGGTCAACTCTGTCTACGCAGGGGGGAGGGCAATGAACTGATTCTCGCTTGCAGAGCATGCTGTCTACACGTGTTAGGCAGCCCCAGGGCAACGTTTTTGCCAGTATTACATTCAACCTGGCTCTCCCTCTGTGGAGGCCCTCTGAACTGCACCGAGAGGATCCCTGAGCCTGAAGCGCCTCCTGGCAACTCTTAACCTGTCACTCTCTCTTTGTGACGCAAGGTACACTGTAGGTCCAGCCTGACAGCAAATACAGAAAAACCGGGGAAACTGTGAGGCGTGTGGTCGATCCAACGTCACCTAGGCCTGACTAAGTCACTAAGCGGGTAATAATGCTATTCCTGGCACGCAAAACACCCCGAGTCCCATGAAGCGTGATCATAGTGTGTCTGAAAGCCTCCTGTCGTCAGCCAGAGAGTGCTGGGCAATGCGCTGTGTGGGCAAGTTGGAAATTGGAGAATGTGGGAGGAGCCCGGCTTTCCCCCTTTGGAAAGCAACTTCGCTGCAGCTTCCAAGCCGCCTGATAAACCACACCACCGGGACACTGTTCACTCCACCGATGCCTCTGAGGAACAGTGAGTTTCTCCAAAAGAAACCACGTGCTTGCGATTCCTTCCTGGGAGCCCACCCCAGGAGCATACTGCAGCTAAATCGCCAACTTAATGTGACCTCGGGTCTCGAGGTAAGGCGCACAGTTTCCCTTTGCCAGAGATAGGGGTGCACCAGTCTCCAGGACGTCTTAGCCAATGGACGGCTTTACCTTTAGTAGGCCTCACAGCGCTCAAGACTCTCACGTGGGCGCTTCTTTCCAAGGAAGTACACGGTGTACCCAGAGCCTTCTGAGCACAGTCAAGGGATACACAGCTCTGGGAACATCATCCCTCACTATGCAGTTGGAAGGGCCGGGGACTAATGCGTTCTCTATGGCTAGCGTTCCACAGCTTTGAAGCGGCCTCAGGAACACGGTTCTTGGCAGGCTTTTGTTCCATGCGGGTCGGCCACGTTGAGGAAACCTAAGCTGCCCTGAAAGAAACCACCGGGGGCGCCAATGCAGTTTGGGGACTCCTGCCCGACATCTCTCTAAGGGATGCGGAAACTGGCCTTTAGGTCCAGCCCGAAACAGAGATCCACCCTGAGCATTGCTGGGCATTTGCAACACCCAGAGTCACCGAGGCCCACTGAGGGCATTGAGAGGATTATGCCATTCACCACATGCAGGACACACTTCATCCAAAAGTTTCATCGCAAGAGGCTGAACTGTGTTCCGAGGGTCTCCTTTGGATTGTCAGAGAAGATAGGTGTATGTGCTGGGCGATCCCGTCTGTAGTTGAGAAGCCTGGAAAAAGGCAGTGTCTCCCCCGTTCGAAAGGTAGATAGTGGCGGCCTCAAGGCGGACGGAAAGACATTGCTGTTACCCGTCTTCTAGTCACCCTTAGGAATGCCTCCGTGAGGAAAGTGCGTTTTCTCCTGTGAATCCAGGTGGTCTCCAGTGCCTTGCTAGGAGCTCATCCCACGCTTGGCCGAGGTAAAGTGCGAAGCGAACGTGACCCCTAGCCTCAAGGTAAGCACGCGTGTTTCCTGTCAGCAAGGTTCGGTGTGCAGGCATCTTCATGAACCCTGACTCGATGATAGAGTGCTTGAACTCCTCTACGGCTTTCCGTAGGCCTAAGAGTCACGTATGAATTCCCTACTGAGGGAGAGCGTGTGCACTGCGAGTGCCCTTTCTGTTTTCCGAGCCACATAACCCAGAACAGGCTGCTGGGGTCAACTCTGTCTACGCAGGGGGGAGGGCAATGAACTGATTCTCGCTTGCAGAGCATGCTGTCTACACGTGTTAGGCAGCCCCAGGGCAACGTTTTTGCCAGTATTACATTCAACCTGGCTCTCCCTCTGTGGAGGCCCTCTGAACTGCACTGAGAGGATCCCTGAGCCTGAAGCGCCTCCTGGCAACTCTTAACCTGTCACTCTCTCTTTGTGACGCAAGGTACACTGTAGGTCCAGCCTGACAGCAAATACAGAAAAACCGGGGAAACTGTGAGGCGTGTGGTCGATCCAACGTCACCTAGGCCTGACTAAGTCACTAAGCGGGTAATAATGCTATTCCTGGCACGCAAAACACCCCGAGTCCCATGAAGCGTGATCATAGTGTGTCTGAAAGCCTCCTGTCGTCAGCCAGAGAGTGCTGGGCAATGCGCTGTGTGGGCAAGTTGGAAATTGGAGAATGTGGGAGGAGCCCGGCTTTCCCCCTTTGGAAAGCAACTTCGCTGCAGCTTCCAAGCCGCCTGATAAACCACACCACCGGGACACTGTTCACTCCACCGATGCCTCTGAGGAACAGTGAGTTTCTCCAAAAGAAACCACGTGCTTGCGATTCCTTCCTGGGAGCCCACCCCAGGAGCATACTGCAGCTAAATCGCCAACTTAATGTGACCTCGGGTCTCGAGGTAAGGCGCACAGTTTCCCCTTTGCCAGAGATAGGGTGCACCAGTCTCCAGGACGTCTTAGCCAATGGACGGCTTTACCTTTAGTAGGCCTCACAGCGCTCAAGACTCTCACGTGGGCGCTTCTTTCCAAGGAAGTACACGGTGTACCCAGAGCCTTCTGAGCACAGTCAAGGGATACACAGCTCTGGGAACATCATCCCTCACTATGCAGTTGGAAGGGCCGGGGACTAATGCGTTCTCTATGGCTAGCGTTCCACAGCTTTGAAGCGGCCTCAGGAACGCGGTTCTTGGCAGGCTTTTGTTCCATGCGGGTCGGCCACGTTGAGGAAACCTAAGCTGCCCTGAAAGAAACCACCGGGGGCGCCAATGCAGTTTGGGGACTCCTGCCCGACGTCTCTCTAAGGGATGCGGAAACTGGCCTTTAGGTCCAGCCCGAAACAGAGATCTACCCTGAGCATTGCTGGGCATTTGCAACACCCAGAGTCACCGAGGCCCACTGAGGGCATTGAGAGGATTATGCCATTCACCACATGCAGGACACACTGCATCCAAAAGTTTCATCGCAGGAGGCCGAACTGTGTTCCGAGGGTCTCCTTTGGATTGTCAGAGAAGATAGGTGTATGTGCTGGGCGATCCCGTCTGTAGTTGAGAAGCCTGGAAAAAGGCAGTATCTCCCCCGTTCGAAAGGTAGATAGTGGCGGCCTCAAGGCGGACGGAAAGACATTGCTGTTACCCGTCTTCTAGTCACCCTTAGGAATGCCTCCGTGAGGAAAGTGCGTTTTCTCCTGTGAATCCAGGTGGTCTCCAGTGCCTTGCTAGGAGCTCATCCCACGCTTGGCCGAGCTAAAGTGCGAAGCGAACGTGACCCCTAGCCTCAAGGTAAGCACGCGTGTTTCCTGTCAGCAAGGTTCGGTGTGCAGCCATCTCCATGAACCCTGACTCGATGATAGAGTGCTTGAACTCCGTTACGGCTTTCCGAAGGCCTAAGAGAGTCACGTATGAATTCCCTACTGAGGGAGAGCGTGTGCACTGCGAGTGCCCTTTCTGTTTTCCGAGCCACATAACCCAGAACAGGCTGCTGGGGTCAACTCTGTCTACGCAGGGGGGAGGGCAATGAACTGATTCTCGCTTGCAGAGCATGCTGTCTACACGTGTTAGGCAGCCCCAGGGCAACGTTTTTGCCAGTATTACATTCAACCTGGCTCTCCCTCTGTGGAGGCCCTCTGAACTGCACTGAGAGGATCCCTGAGCCTGAAGCGCCTCCTGGCAACTCTTAACCTGTCACTCTCTCTTTGTGACGCAAGGTACACTGTAGGTCCAGCCTGACAGCAAATACAGAAAAACCGGGGAAACTGTGAGGCGTGTGGTCGATCCAACGTCACCTAGGCCTGACTAAGTCACTAAGCGGGTAATAATGCTATTCCTGGCACGCAAAACACCCCGAGTCCCATGAAGCGTGATCATAGTGTGTCTGAAAGCCTCCTGTCGTCAGCCAGAGAGTGCTGGGCAATGCGCTGTGTGGGCAAGTTGGAAATTGGAGAATGTGGGAGGAGCCCGGCTTTCCCCCTTTGGAAAGCAACTTCGCTGCAGCTTCCAAGCCGCCTGATAAACCACACCACCGGGACACTGTTCACTCCACCGATGCCTCTGAGGAACAGTGAGTTTCTCCAAAAGAAACCACGTGCTTGCGATTCCTTCCTGGGAGCCCACCCCAGGAGCATACTGCAGCTAAATCGCCAACTTAATGTGACCTCGGGTCTCGAGGTAAGGCGCACAGTTTCCCTTTGCCAGAGATAGGGGTGCACCAGTCTCCAGGACGTCTTAGCCAATGGACGGCTTTACCTTTAGTAGGCCTCACAGCGCTCAAGACTCTCACATGGGCGCTTCTTTCCAAGGAAGTACACGGTGTACCCAGAGCCTTCTGAGCACAGTCAAGGGATACACAGCTCTGGGAACATCATCCCTCACTATGCAGTTGGAAGGGCCGGGGACTAATGCGTTCTCTATGGCTAGCGTTCCACAGCTTTGAAGCGGCCTCAGGAACGTGGTTATTGGCAGGCTTTTGTTCCATGCGGGTCGGCCACGTTGAGGAAACCTAAGCTGCCCTGAAAGAAACCACCGGGGGCGCCAATGCAGTTTGGGGACTCCTGCCCGACGTCTCTCTAAGGGATGCGGAAACTGGCCTTTAGGTCCAGCCCGAAACGGAGATCCACCCTGAGCATTGCTGGGCATTTGCAACACCCAGAGTCACCGAGGCTCACTGAGGGCATTGAGAGGATTATGCCATTCACCACATGCAGGACACACTTCATCCAAAAGTTTCATCGCAAGAGGCTGAACTGTGTTCCGAGGGTCTCCTTTGGATTGTCAGAGAAGATAGGTGTATGTGCTGGGCGATCCCGTCTGTAGTTGAGAAGCCTGGAAAAAGGCAGTGTCTCCCCCGTTCGAAAGGTAGATAGTGGCGGCCTCAAGGCGGACGGAAAGACATTGCTGTTACCCGTCTTCTAGTCACCCTTAGGAATGCCTCCGTGAGGAAAGTGCGTTTTCTCCTGTGAATCCAGGTGGTCTCCAGTGCCTTGCTAGGAGCTCATCCCACGCTTGGCCGAGCTAAAGTGCGAAGCGAACGTGACCCCTAGCCTCAAGGTAAGCACGCGTGTTTCCTGTCAGCAAGGTTCGGTGTGCAGGCATCTTCATGAACCCTGACTCGATGATAGAGTGCTTTAACTCCTCTACGGCTTTCCGTAGGCCTAAGAGTCACGTATGAATTCCCTACTGAGGGAGAGCGTGTGCACTGCGAGTGCCCTTTCTGTTTTCCGAGCCACATAACCCAGAACAGGCTGCTGGGGTCAACTCTGTCTACGCAGGGGGGAGGGCAATGAACTGATTCTCGCTTGCAGAGCATGCTGTCTACACGTGTTAGGCAGCCCCAGGGCAACGTTTTTGCCAGTATTACATTCAACCTGGCTCTCCCTCTGTGGAGGCCCTCTGAACTGCACTGAGAGGATCCCTGAGCCTGAAGCGCCTCCTGGCAACTCTTAACCTGTCACTCTCTCTTTGTGACGCAAGGTACACTGTAGGTCCAGCCTGACAGCAAATACAGAAAAACCGGGGAAACTGTGAGGCGTGTGGTCGATCCAACGTCACCTAGGCCTGACTAAGTCACTAAGCGGGTAATAATGCTATTCCTGGCACGCAAAACACCCCGAGTCCCATGAAGCGTGATCATAGTGTGTCTGAAAGCCTCCTGCCGTCAGCCAGAGAGTGCTGGGCAATGCGCTGTGTGGGCAAGTTGGAAATTGGAGAATGTGGGAGGAGCCCGGCTTTCCCCCTTTGGAAAGCAACTTCGCTGCAGCTTCCAAGCCGCCTGATAAACCACACCACCGGGACACTGTTCACTCCACCGATGCCTCTGAGGAACAGTGAGTTTCTCCAAAAGAAACCACGTGCTTGCGATTCCTTCCTGGGAGCCCACCCCAGGAGCATACTGCAGCTAAATCGCCAACTTAATGTGACCTCGGGTCTCGAGGTAAGGCGCACAGTTTCCCTTTGCCAGAGATAGGGGTGCACCAGTCTCCAGGACGTCTTAGCCAATGGACGGCTTTACCTTTAGTAGGCCTCACAGCGCTCAAGACTCTCACATGGGCGCTTCTTTCCAAGGAAGTACACGGTGTACCCAGAGCCTTCTGAGCACAGTTAAGGGATACACAGCTCTGGGAACATCATCCCTCACTATGCAGTTGGAAGGGCCGGGGACTAATGCGTTCTCTATGGCTAGCGTTCCACAGATTTGAAGCGGCCTCAGGAACGTGGTTCTTGGCAGGCTTTTGTTCCATGCGGGTCGGCCACGTTGAGGAAACCTAAGCTGCCCTGAAAGAAACCACCGGGGGCGCCAATGCAGTTTGGGGACTCCTGCCCGACGTCTCTCTAAGGGATGCGGAAACTGGCCTTTAGGTCCAGCCCGAAACAGAGATCTACCCTGAGCATTGCTGGGCATTTGCAACACCCAGAGTCACCGAGGCCTACTGAGGGCATTGAGAGGATTAGGCCATTCACCACATGCAGGACACACTGCATCCAAAAGTTTCATCGCAGGAGGCCGAACTGTGTTCCGAGGGTCTCCTTTGGATTGTCAGAGAAGATAGGTGTATGTGCTGGGCGATCCCGTCTGTAGTTGAGAAGCCTGGAAAAAGGCAGTATCTCCCCCGTTCGAAAGGTAGATAGTGGCGGCCTCAAGGCGGACGGAAAGACATTGCTGTTACCCGTCTTCTAGTCACCCTTAGGAATGCCTCCGTGAGGAAAGTGCGTTTTCTCCTGTGAATCCAGGTGGTCTCCAGTGCCTTGCTAGGAGCTCATCCCACGCTTGGCCGAGCTAAAGTGCGAAGCGAACGTGACCCCTAGCCTCAAGGTAAGCACGCGTGTTTCCTGTCAGCAAGGTTCGGTGTGCAGCCATCTCCATGAACCCTGACTCGATGATAGAGTGCTTTAACTCCTCTACGGCTTTCCGTAGGCCTAAGAGAGTCACGTATGAATTCCCTACTGAGGGAGAGCGTGTGCACTGCGAGTGCCCTTTCTGTTTTCCGAGCCACATAATCCAGAACAGGCTGCTGGGGTCAACTCTGTCTACGCAGGGGGGAGGGCAATGAACTGATTCTCGCTTGCAGAGCATGCTGTCTACACGTGTTAGGCAGCCCCAGGGCAACGTTTTTGCCAGTATTACATTCAACCTGGCTCTCCCTCTGTGGAGGCCCTCTGAACTGCACCGAGAGGATCCCTGAGCCTGAAGCGCCTCCTGGCAACTCTTAACCTGTCACTCTCTCTTTGTGACGCAAGGTACACTGTAGGTCCAGCCTGACAGCAAATACAGAAAAACCGGGGAAACTGTGAGGCGTGTGGTCGATCCAACGTCACCTAGGCCTGACTAAGTCACTAAGCGGGTAATAATGCTATTCCTGGCACGCAAAACACCCCGAGTCCCATGAAGCGTGATCATAGTGTGTCTGAAAGCCTCCTGTCGTCAGCCAGAGAGTGCTGGGCAATGCGCTGTGTGGGCAAGTTGGAAATTGGAGAATGTGGGAGGAGCCCGGCTTTCCCCCTTTGGAAAGCAACTTCGCTGCAGCTTCCAAGCCGCCTGATAAACCACACCACCGGGACACTGTTCACTCCACCGATGCCTCTGAGGAACAGTGAGTTTCTCCAAAAGAAACCACGTGCTTGCGATTCCTTCCTGGGAGCCCACCCCAGGAGCATACTGCAGCTAAATCGCCAACTTAATGTGACCTCGGGTCTCGTGGTAAGGCGCACTGTTTCCCTTTGCCAGAGATAGGGGTGCACCAGTCTCCAGGACGTCTTAGCCAATGGACGGCTTTACCTTTAGTAGGCCTCACAGCGCTCAAGACTCTCACATGGGCGCTTCTTTCCAAGGAAGTACACGGTGTACCCAGAGCCTTCTGAGCACAGTCAAGGGATACACAGCTCTGGGAACATCATCCCTCACTATGCAGTTGGAAGGGCCGGGGACTAATGCGTTCTCTATGGCTAGCGTTCCACAGCTTTGAAGTGGCCTTAGGAACGTGGTTCTTGGCAGGCTTTTGTTCCATGCGGGTCGGCCACGTTGAGGAAACCTAAGCTGCCCTGAAAGAAACCACCGGGGGCGCCAATGCAGTTTGGGGACTCCTGCCCGACGTCTCTCTAAGGGATGCGGAAACTGGCCTTTAGGTCCAGCCCGAAACGGAGATCTACCCTGAGCATTGCTGGGCATTTGCAACACCCAGAGTCACCGAGGCCTACTGAGGGCATTGAGAGGATTAGGCCATTCACCACATGCAGGACACACTGCATCCAAAAGTTTCATCGCAGGAGGCCGAACTGTGTTCCGAGGGTCTCCTTTGGATTGTCAGAGAAGATAGGTGTATGTGCTGGGCGATCCCGTCTGTAGTTGAGAAGCCTGGAAAAAGGCAGTATCTCCCCCGTTCGAAAGGTAGATAGTGGCGGCCTCAAGGCGGACGGAAAGACATTGCTGTTACCCGTCTTCTAGTCACCCTTAGGAATGCCTCCGTGAGGAAAGTGCGTTTTCTCCTGTGAATCCAGGTGGTCTCCAGTGCCTTGCTAGGAGCTCATCCCACGCTTGGCCGAGCTAAAGTGCGAAGCGAACGTGACCCCTAGCCTCAAGGTAAGCACGCGTGTTTCCTGTCAGCAAGGTTCGGTGTGCAGCCATCTCCATGAACCCTGACTCGATGATAGAGTGCTTTAACTTCTCTACGGCTTTCCGTAGGCCTAAGAGAGTCACGTATGAATTCCCTACTGAGGGAGAGCGTGTGCACTGCGAGTGCCCTTTCTGTTTTCCGAGCCACATAACCCTGAACAGGCTGCTGGGGTCAACTCTGTCTACGCAGGGGGGAGGGCAATGAACTGATTCTCGCTTGCAGAGCATGCTGTCTACACGTGTTAGGCAGCCCCAGGGCAACGTTTTTGCCAGTATTACATTCAACCTGGCTCTCCCTCTGTGGAGGCCCTCTGAACTGCACTGAGAGGATCCCTGAGCCTGAAGCGCCTCCTGGCAACTCTTAACCTGTCACTCTCTCTTTGTGACGCAAGGTACACTGTAGGTCCAGCCTGACAGCAAATACAGAAAAACCGGGGAAACTGTGAGGCGTGTGGTCGATCCAACGTCACCTAGGCCTGACTAAGTCACTAAGCGGGTAATAATGCTATTCCTGGCACGCAAAACACCCCGAGTCCCATGAAGCGTGATCATAGTGTGTCTGAAAGCCTCCTGTCGTCAGCCAGAGAGTGCTGGGCAATGTGCTGTGTGGGCAAGTTGGAAATTGGAGAATGTGGGAGGAGCCCGGCTTTCCCCCTTTGGAAAGCAACTTCGTTGCAGCTTCCAAGCCGCCTGATAAACCACACCACCGGGACACTGTTCACTCCACCGATGCCTCTGAGGAACAGTGAGTTTCTCCAAAAGAAACCACGTGCTTGCGATTCCTTCCTGGGAGCCCACCCCAGGAGCATACTGCAGCTAAATCGCCAACTTAATGTGACCTCGGGTCTCGAGGTAAGGCGCACAGTTTCCCCTTTGCCAGAGATAGGGTGCACCAGTCTCCAGGACGTCTTAGCCAATGGACGGCTTTACCTTTAGTAGGCCTCACAGCGCTCAAGACTCTCACGTGGGCGCTTCTTTCCAAGGAAGTACACGGTGTACCCAGAGCCTTCTGAGCACAGTCAAGGGATACACAGCTCTGGGAACATCATCCCTCACTATGCAGTTGGAAGGGCCGGGGACTAATGCGTTCTCTATGGCTAGCGTTCCACAGCTTTGAAGCGGCCTCAGGAACGCGGTTCTTGGCAGGCTTTTGTTCCATGCGGGTCGGCCACGTTGAGGAAACCTAAGCTGCCCTGAAAGAAACCACCGGGGGCGCCAATGCAGTTTAGGGACTCCTGTCCGACGTCTCTCTAAGGGATGCGGAAACTGGCCTTTAGGTCCAGCCCGAAACGGAGATCTACCCTGAGCATTGCTGGGCATTTGCAACACCCAGAGTCACCGAGGCCTACTGAGGGCATTGAGAGGATTAGGCCATTCACCACATGCAGGACACACTGCATCCAAAAGTTTCATCGCAGGAGGCCGAACTGTGTTCCGAGGGTCTCCTTTGGATTGTCAGAGAAGATAGGTGTATGTGCTGGGCGATCCCGTCTGTAGTTGAGAAGCCTGGAAAAAGGCAGTATCTCCCCCGTTCGAAAGGTAGATAGTGGCGGCCTCAAGGCGGACGGAAAGACATTGCTGTTACCCGTCTTCTAGTCACCCTTAGGAATGCCTCCGTGAGGAAAGTGCGTTTTCTCCTGTGAATCCAGGTGGTCTCCAGTGCCTTGCTAGGAGCTCATCCCACGCTTGGCCGAGCTAAAGTGCGAAGCGAACGTGACCCCTAGCCTCAAGGTAAGCACGCGTGTTTCCTGTCAGCAAGGTTCGGTGTGCAGCCATCTCCATGAACCCTGACTCGATGATAGAGTGCTTTAACTCCTCTACGGCTTTCCGTAGGCCTAAGAGAGTCACGTATGAATTCCCTACTGAGGGAGAGCGTGTGCACTGCGAGTGCCCTTTCTGTTTTCCGAGCCACATAACCCTGAACAGGCTGCTGGGGTCAACTCTGTCTACGCAGGGGGGAGGGCAATGAACTGATTCTCGCTTGCAGAGCATGCTGTCTACACGTGTTAGGCAGCCCCAGGGCAACGTTTTTGCCAGTATTACATTCAACCTGGCTCTCCCTCTGTGGAGGCCCTCTGAACTGCACTGAGAGGATCCCTGAGCCTGAAGCGCCTCCTGGCAACTCTTAACCTGTCACTCTCTCTTTGTGACGCAAGGTACACTGTAGGTCCAGCCTGACAGCAAATACAGAAAAACCGGGGAAACTGTGAGGCGTGTGGTCGATCCAACGTCACCTAGGCCTGACTAAGTCACTAAGCGGGTAATAATGCTATTCCTGGCACGCAAAACACCCCGAGTCCCATGAAGCGTGATCATAGTGTGTCTGAAAGCCTCCTGTCGTCAGCCAGAGAGTGCTGGGCAATGCGCTGTGTGGGCAAGTTGGAAATTGGAGAATGTGGGAGGAGCCCGGCTTTCCCCCTTTGGAAAGCAACTTCGTTGCAGCTTCCAAGCCGCCTGATAAACCACACCACCGGGACACTGTTCACTCCACCGATGCCTCTGAGGAACAGTGAGTTTCTCCAAAAGAAACCACGTGCTTGCGATTCCTTGCTGGGAGCCCCCCCCAGGAGCATACTGCAGCTAAATCGCCAACTTAATGTGACCTCGGGTCTCGAGGTAAGGCGCACAGTTTCCCCTTTGCCAGAGATAGGGGTGCACCAGTCTCCAGGACGTCTTAGCCAATGGACGGCTTTACCTTTAGTAGGCCTCACAGCGCTCAAGACTCTAACGTGGGCGCTTCTTTCCAAGGAAGTACACGGTGTACCCAGAGCCTTCTGAGCACAGTCAAGGGATACACAGCTCTGGGAACATCATCCCTCACTATGCAGTTGGAAGGGCCGGGGACTAATGCGTTCTCTATGGCTAGCGTTCCACAGCTTTGAAGCGGCCTCAGGAACGTGGTTCTTGGCAGGCTTTTGCTCCATGCGGGTCGGCCACGTTGAGGAAACCTAAGCTGCCCTGAAAGAAACCACCGGGGGCGCCAATGCAGTTTGGGGACTCCTGCCCGACGTCTCTCTAAGGGATGCAGAAACTCGCCTTTAGGTCCAGCCCGAAACGGAGATCTACCCTGAGCATTGCTGGGCATTTGCAACACCCAGAGTCACCGAGGCCCACTGAGGGCATTGAGAGGATTATGCCATTCACCACATGCAGGACACACTGCATCCAAAAGTTTCATCGCAGGAGGCCGAACTGTGTTCCGAGGGTCTCCTTTGGATTGTCAGAGAAGATAGGTGTATGTGCTGGGCGATCCCGTCTGTAGTTGAGAAGCCTGGAAAAAGGCAGTATCTCCCCCGTTCGAAAGGTAGATAGTGGCGGCCTCAAGGCGGATGGAAAGACATTGCTGTTACCCGTCTTCTAGTCACCCTAAGGAATGCCTCCGTGAGGAAAGTGCGTTTTCTCCTGTGAATCCAGGTGGTCTCCAGTGCCTTGCTAGGAGCTCATCCCACGCTTGGCCGAGCTAAAGTGCGAAGCGAATGTGACCCCTAGCCTCAAGGTAAGCACGCGTGTTTCCTGTCAGCAGTGTTCGGTGTGCAGCCATCTCCATGAACCCTGACTCGATGATAGAGTGCTTGAACTCCTCTACGGCTTTCCGTAGGCCTAAGAGAGTCACGTATGAATTCCCTACTGAGGGAGAGCGTGTGCACTGCGAGTGCCCTTTCTGTTTTCCGAGCCACATAACCCAGAACAGGCTGCTGGGGTCAACTCTGTCTACGCAGGGGGGAGGGCAATGAACTGATTCTCGCTTGCAGAGCATGCTGTCTACACGTGTTAGGCAGCCCCAGGGCAACTTTTTTGCCAGTATTACATTCAACCTGGCTCTCCCTCTGTGGAGGCCCTCTGAACTGCACTGAGAGGATCCCTGAGCCTGAAGCGCCTCCTGGCAACTCTTAACCTGTCACTCTCTCTTTGTGACGCAAGGTACACTGTAGGTCCAGCCTGACAGCAAATACAGAAAAACCGGGGAAACTGTGAGGCGTGTGGTCGATCCAACGTCACCTAGGCCTGACTAAGTCACTAAGCGGGTAATAATGCTATTCCTGGCACGCAAAACACCCCGAGTCCCATGAAGCGTGATCATAGTGTGTCTGAAAGCCTCCTGTCGTCAGCCAGAGAGTGCTGGGCAATGCGCTGTGTGGGCAAGTTGGAAATTGGAGAATGTGGGAGGAGCCCGGCTTTCCCCCTTTGGAAAGCAACTTCGCTGCAGCTTCCAAGCCGCCTGATAAACCACACCACCGGGACACTGTTCACTCCACCGATGCCTCTGAGGAACAGTGAGTTTCTCCAAAAGAAACCACGTGCTTGCGATTCCTTCCGGGGAGCCCCCCCCAGGAGCATACTGCAGCTAAATCGCCAACTTAATGTGACCTCGGGTCTCGAGGTAAGGCGCACAGTTTCCCTTTGCCAGAGATAGGGGTGCACCAGTCTCCAGGACGTCTTAGCCAATGGACGGCTTTACCTTTAGTAGGCCTCACAGCGCTCCAGACTCTCACGTGGGCGCTTCTTTCCAAGGAAGTACACGGTGTACCCAGAGCCTTCTGAGCACAGTCAAGGGATACACAGCTCTGGGAACATCATCCCTCACTATGCAGTTGGAAGGGCCGGGACTAATGCGTTCTCTATGGCTAGCGTTCCACAGCTTTGAAGTGGCCTTAGGAACGTGGTTCTTGGCAGGCTTTTGTGCCATGCGGGTCGGCCACGTTGAGGAAACCTAAGCTGCCCTGAAAGAAACCACCGGGGGCGCCAATGCAGTTTGGGGACTCCTGCCCGACGTCTCTCTCAGGGATGCGGAAACTGGCCTTTAGGTCCAGCCCGAAACGGAGATCTACCCTGAGCATTGCTGGGCATTTGCAACACCCAGAGTCACCGAGGCCTACTGAGGGCATTGAGAGGATTAGGCCATTCACCACATGCAGGACACACTGCATCCAAAAGTTTCATCGCAGGAGGCCGAACTGTGTTCCGAGGGTCTCCTTTGGATTGTCAGAGAAGATAGGTGTATGTGCTGGGCGATCCCGTCTGTAGTTGAGAAGCCTGGAAAAAGGCAGTATCTCCCCTGTTCGAAAGGTAGATAGTGGCGGCCTCAAGGCGGACGGAAAGACATTGCTGTTACCCGTCTTCTAGTCACCCTTAGGAATGCCTCCGTGAGGAAAGTGCGTTTTCTCCTGTGAATCCAGGTGGTCTCCAGTGCCTTGCTAGGAGCTCATCCCACGCTTGGCCGAGCTAAAGTGCGAAGCGAACGTGACCCCTAGCCTCAAGGTAAGCACGCGTGTTTCCTGTCAGCAGTGTTCGGTGTGCAGCCATCTCCATGAACCCTGACTCGATGATAGAGTGCTTTAACTCCTCTACGGCTTTCCGTAGGCCTAAGAGAGTCACGTATGAATTCCCTACTGAGGGAGAGCGTGTGCACTGCGAGTGCCCTTTCTGTTTTCCGAGCCACATAACCCAGAACAGGCTGCTGGGGTCAACTCTGTCTACGCAGGGGGGAGGGCAATGAACTGATTCTCGCTTGCAGAGCATGCTGTCTAAACGTGTTAGGCAGCCCCAGGGCAACTTTTTTGCCAGTATTACATTCAACCTGGCTCTCCCTCTGTGGAGGCCCTCTGAACTGCACTGAGAGGATCCCTGAGCCTGAAGCGCCTCCTGGCAACTCTTAACCTGTCACTCTCTCTTTGTGACGCAAGGTACACTGTAGGTCCAGCCTGACAGCAAATACAGAAAAACCGGGGAAACTGTGAGGCGTGTGGTCGATCCAACGTCACCTAGGCCTGACTAAGTCACTAAGCGGGTAATAATGCTATTCCTGGCACGCAAAACACCCCGAGTCCCATGAAGCGTGATCATAGTGTGTCTGAAAGCCTCCTGTCGTCAGCCAGAGAGTGCTGGGCAATGCGCTGTGTGGGCAAGTTGGAAATTGGAGAATGTGGGAGGAGCCCGGCTTTCCCCCTTTGGAAAGCAACTTCGCTGCAGCTTCCAAGCCGCCTGATAAACCACACCACCGGGACACTGTTCACTCCACCGATGCCTCTGAGGAACAGTGAGTTTCTCCAAAAGAAACCACGTGCTTGCGATTCCTTCCTGGGAGCCCCCCCCAGGAGCATACTGCAGCTAAATCGCCAACTTAATGTGACCTCGGGTCTCGAGGTAAGGCGCACAGTTTCCCTTTGCCAGAGATAGGGGTGCACCAGTCTCCAGGACGTCTTAGCCAATGGACGGCTTTACCTTTAGTAGGCCTCACAGCGCTCAAGACTCTCACGTGGGCGCTTCTTTCCAAGGAAGTACACGGTGTACCCAGAGCCTTCTGAGCACAGTCAAGGGATACACAGCTCTGGGAACATCATCCCTCACTATGCAGTTGGAAGGGCCGGGGACTAATACGTTCTCTATGGCTAGCGTTCCACAGCTTTGAAGCGGCCTCAGGAACGTGGTTCTTGGCAGGCTTTTGTTCCATGCGGGTCGGCCACGTTGAGGAAACCTAAGCTGCCCTGAAAGAAACCACCGGGGGCGCCAATGCAGTTTGGGGACTCCTGCCCGACGTCTCTCTAAGGGATGCGGAAACTGGCCTTTAGGTCCAGCCCGAAACGGAGATCTACCCTGAGCATTGCTGGGCATTTGCAACACCCAGAGTCACCGAGGCTCACTGAGGGCATTGAGAGGATTATGCCATTCACCACATGCAGGACACACTTCATCCAAAAGTTTCATCGCAAGAGGCTGAACTGTGTTCCGAGGGTCTCCTTTGGATTGTCAGAGAAGATAGGTGTATGTGCTGGGCGATCCCGTCTGTAGTTGAGAAGCCTGGAAAAAGGCAGTGTCTCCCCCGTTCGAAAGGTAGATAGTGGCGGCCTCAAGGCGGACGGAAAGACATTGCTGTTACCCGTCTTCTAGTCACCCTTAGGAATGCCTCCGTGAGGAAAGTGCGTTTTCTCCTGTGAATCCAGGTGGTCTCCAGTGCCTTGCTAGGAGCTCATCCCACGCTTGGCCGAGCTAAAGTGCGAAGCGAACGTGACCCCTAGCCTCAAGGTAAGCACGCGTGTTTCCTGTCAGCAAAGTTCGGTGTGCAGCCATCTCCATGAACCCTGACTCGATGATAGAGTGCTTTAACTCCTCTACGGCTTTCCGTAGGCCTAAGAGAGTCACGTATGAATTCCCTACTGAGGGAGAGCGTGTGCACTGCGAGTGCCCTTTCTGTTTTCCGAGCCACATAACCCTGAACAGGCTGCTGGGGTCAACTCTGTCTACGCAGGGGGGAGGGCAATGAACTGATTCTCGCTTGCAGAGCATGCTGTCTACACGTGTTAGGCAGCCCCAGGGCAACGTTTTTGCCAGTATTACATTCAACCTGGCTCTCCCTCTGTGGAGGCCCTCTGAACTGCACTGAGAGGATCCCTGAGCCTGAAGCGCCTCCTGGCAACTCTTAACCTGTCACTCTCTCTTTGTGACGCAAGGTACACTGTAGGTCCAGCCTGACAGCAAATACAGAAAAACCGGGGAAACTGTGAGGCGTGTGGTCGATCCAACGTCACCTAGGCCTGACTAAGTCACTAAGCGGGTAATAATGCTATTCCTGGCACGCAAAACACCCCGAGTCCCATGAAGCGTGATCATAGTGTGTCTGAAAGCCTCCTGTCGTCAGCCAGAGAGTGCTGGGCAATGTGCTGTGTGGGCAAGTTGGAAATTGGAGAATGTGGGAGGAGCCCGGCTTTCCCCCTTTGGAAAGCAACTTCGTTGCAGCTTCCAAGCCGCCTGATAAACCACACCACCGGGACACTGTTCACTCCACCGATGCCTCTGAGGAACAGTGAGTTTCTCCAAAAGAAACCACGTGCTTGCGATTCCTTCCTGGGAGCCCACCCCAGGAGCATACTGCAGCTAAATCGCCAACTTAATGTGACCTCGGGTCTCGAGGTAAGGCGCACAGTTTCCCCTTTGCCAGAGATAGGGTGCACCAGTCTCCAGGACGTCTTAGCCAATGGACGGCTTTACCTTTAGTAGGCCTCACAGCGCTCAAGACTCTCACGTGGGCGCTTCTTTCCAAGGAAGTACACGGTGTACCCAGAGCCTTCTGAGCACAGTCAAGGGATACACAGCTCTGGGAACATCATCCCTCACTATGCAGTTGGAAGGGCCGGGGACTAATGCGTTCTCTATGGCTAGCGTTCCACAGCTTTGAAGCGGCCTCAGGAACGCGGTTCTTGGCAGGCTTTTGTTCCATGCGGGTCGGCCACGTTGAGGAAACCTAAGCTGCCCTGAAAGAAACCACCGGGGGCGCCAATGCAGTTTGGGGACTCCTGCCCGACGTCTCTCTAAGGGATGCGGAAACTGGCCTTTAGGTCCAGCCCGAAACAGCGATCTACCCTGAGCATTGCTGGGCATTTGCAACAGCCAGAGTCACCGAGGCCCACTGAGGGCATTGAGAGGATTATGCCATTCACCACATGCAGGACACACTGCATCCAAAAGTTTCATCGCAGGAGGCCGAACTGTGTTCCGAGGGTCTCCTTTGGACTGTCAGAGAAGATAGGTGTATGTGCTGGGCGATCCCGTCTGTAGTTGAGAAGCCTGGAAAAAGGCAGTATCTCCCCCGTTCGAAAGGTAGATAGTGGCGGCCTCAAGGCGGACGGAAAGACATTGCTGTTACCCGTCTTCTAGTCACCCTTAGGAATGCCTCCGTGAGGAAAGTGCGTTTTCTCCTGTGAATCCAGGTGGTCTCCAGTGCCTTGCTAGGAGCTCATCCCACGCTTGGCCGAGCTAAAGTGCGAAGCGAACGTGACCCCTAGCCTCAAGGTAAGCACGCGTGTTTCCTGTCAGCAAAGTTCGGTGTGCAGCCATCTCCATGAACCCTGACTCGATGATAGAGTGCTTGAACTCCTCTACGGCTTTCCGTAGGCCTAAGAGAGTCACGTATGAATTCCCTACTGAGGGAGAGCGTGTGCACTGCGAGTGCCCTTTCTGTTTTCCGAGCCACATAACCCAGAACAGGCTGCTGGGGTCAACTCTGTCTACGCAGGGGGGAGGGCAATGAACTGATTCTCGCTTGCAGAGCATGCTGTCTACACGTGTTAGGCAGCCCCAGGGCAACGTTTTTGCCAGTATTACATTCAACCTGGCTCTCCCTCTGTGGAGGCCCTCTGAACTGCACTGAGAGGATCCCTGAGCCTGAAGCGCCTCCTGGCAACTCTTAACCTGTCACTCTCTCTTTGTGACGCAAGGTACACTGTAGGTCCAGCCTGACAGCAAATACAGAAAAACCGGGGAAACTGTGAGGCGTGTGGTCGATCCAACGTCACCTAGGCCTGACTAAGTCACTAAGCGGGTAATAATGCTATTCCTGGCACGCAAAACACCCCGAGTCCCATGAAGCGTGATCATAGTGTGTCTGAAAGCCTCCTGTCGTCAGCCAGAGAGTGCTGGGCAATGCGCTGTGTGGGCAAGTTGGAAATTGGAGAATGTGGGAGGAGCCCGGCTTTCCCCCTTTGGAAAGCAACTTCGCTGCAGCTTCCAAGCCGCCTGATAAACCACACCACCGGGACACTGTTCACTCCACCGATGCCTCTGAGGAACAGTGAGTTTCTCCAAAAGAAACCACGTGCTTGCGATTCCTTGCTGGGAGCCCCCCCCAGGAGCATACTGCAGCTAAATCGCCAACTTAATGTGACCTCGGGTCTCGAGGTAAGGCGCACAGTTTCCCCTTTGCCAGAGATAGGGGTGCACCAGTCTCCAGGACGTCTTAGCCAATGGACGGCTTTACCTTTAGTAGGCCTCACAGCGCTCAAGACTCTAACGTGGGCGCTTCTTTCCAAGGAAGTACACGGTGTACCCAGAGCCTTCTGAGCACAGTCAAGGGATACACAGCTCTGGGAACATCATCCCTCACTATGCAGTTGGAAGGGCCGGGGACTAATGCGTTCTCTATGGCTAGCGTTCCACAGCTTTGAAGCGGCCTCAGGAACGTGGTTCTTGGCAGGCTTTTGCTCCATGCGGGTCGGCCACGTTGAGGAAACCTAAGCTGCCCTGAAAGAAACCACCGGGGGCGCCAATGCAGTTTGGGGACTCCTGCCCGACGTCTCTCTAAGGGATGCAGAACCTCGCCTTTAGGTCCAGCCCGAAACGGAGATCTACCCTGAGCATTGCTGGGCATTTGCAACACCCAGAGTCACCGAGGCCCACTGAGGGCATTGAGAGGATTATGCCATTCACCACATGCAGGACACACTGCATCCAAAAGTTTCATCGCAGGAGGCCAAACTGTGTTCCGAGGGTCTCCTTTGGATTGTCAGAGAAGATAGGTGTATGTGCTGGGCGATCCCGTCTGTAGTTGAGAAGCCTGGAAAAAGGCAGTATCTCCCCCGTTCGAAAGGTAGATAGTGGCGGCCTCAAGGCGGACGGAAAGACATTGCTGTTACCCGTCTTCTAGTCACCCTAAGGAATGCCTCCGTGAGGAAAGTGCGTTTTCTCCTGTGAATCCAGGTGGTCTCCAGTGCCTTGCTAGGAGCTCATCCCACGCTTGGCCGAGCTAAAGTGCGAAGCGAATGTGACCCCTAGCCTCAAGGTAAGCACGCGTGTTTCCTGTCAGCAGTGTTCGGTGTGCAGCCATCTCCATGAACCCTGACTCGATGATAGAGTGCTTGAACTCCTCTACGGCTTTCCGTAGGCCTAAGAGAGTCACGTATGAATTCCCTACTGAGGGAGAGCGTGTGCACTGCGAGTGCCCTTTCTGTTTTCCGAGCCACATAACCCAGAACAGGCTGCTGGGGTCAACTCTGTCTACGCAGGGGGGAGGGCAATGAACTGATTCTCGCTTGCAGAGCATGCTGTCTACACGTGTTAGGCAGCCCCAGGGCAACTTTTTTGCCAGTATTACATTCAACCTGGCTCTCCCTCTGTGGAGGCCCTCTGAACTGCACTGAGAGGATCCCTGAGCCTGAAGCGCCTCCTGGCAACTCTTAACCTGTCACTCTCTCTTTGTGACGCAAGGTACACTGTAGGTCCAGCCTGACAGCAAATACAGAAAAACCGGGGAAACTGTGAGGCGTGTGGTCGATCCAACGTCACCTAGGCCTGACTAAGTCACTAAGCGGGTAATAATGCTATTCCTGGCACGCAAAACACCCCGAGTCCCATGAAGCGTGATCATAGTGTGTCTGAAAGCCTCCTGTCGTCAGCCAGAGAGTGCTGGGCAATGCGCTGTGTGGGCAAGTTGGAAATTGGAGAATGTGGGAGGAGCCCGGCTTTCCCCCTTTGGAAAGCAACTTCGCTGCAGCTTCCAAGCCGCCTGATAAACCACACCACCGGGACACTGTTCACTCCACCGATGCCTCTGAGGAACAGTGAGTTTCTCCAAAAGAAACCACGTGCTTGCGATTCCTTCCGGGGAGCCCCCCCCAGGAGCATACTGCAGCTAAATCGCCAACTTAATGTGACCTCGGGTCTCGAGGTAAGGCGCACAGTTTCCCTTTGCCAGAGATAGGGGTGCACCAGTCTCCAGGACGTCTTAGCCAATGGACGGCTTTACCTTTAGTAGGCCTCACAGCGCTCCAGACTCTCACGTGGGCGCTTCTTTCCAAGGAAGTACACGGTGTACCCAGAGCCTTCTGAGCACAGTCAAGGGATACACAGCTCTGGGAACATCATCCCTCACTATGCAGTTGGAAGGGCCGGGACTAATGCGTTCTCTATGGCTAGCGTTCCACAGATTTGAAGTGGCCTTAGGAACGTGGTTCTTGGCAGGCTTTTGTTCCATGCGGGTCGGCCACGTTGAGGAAACCTAAGCTGCCCTGAAAGAAACCACCGGGGGCGCCAATGCAGTTTGGGGACTCCTGCCCGACGTCTCTCTCAGGGATGCGGAAACTGGCCTTTAGGTCCAGCCCGAAACGGAGATCTACCCTGAGCATTGCTGGGCATTTGCAACACCCAGAGTCACCGAGGCCTACTGAGGGCATTGAGAGGATTAGGCCATTCACCACATGCAGGACACACTGCATCCAAAAGTTTCATCGCAGGAGGCCGAACTGTGTTCCGAGGGTCTCCTTTGGATTGTCAGAGAAGATAGGTGTATGTGCTGGGCGATCCCGTCTGTAGTTGAGAAGCCTGGAAAAAGGCAGTATCTCCCCTGTTCGAAAGGTAGATAGTGGCGGCCTCAAGGCGGACGGAAAGACATTGCTGTTACCCGTCTTCTAGTCACCCTTAGGAATGCCTCCGTGAGGAAAGTGCGTTTTCTCCTGTGAATCCAGGTGGTCTCCAGTGCCTTGCTAGGAGCTCATCCCACGCTTGGCCGAGCTAAAGTGCGAAGCGAACGTGACCCCTAGCCTCAAGGTAAGCACGCGTGTTTCCTGTCAGCAGTGTTCGGTGTGCAGCCATCTCCATGAACCCTGACTCGATGATAGAGTGCTTTAACTCCTCTACGGCTTTCCGTAGGCCTAAGAGAGTCACGTATGAATTCCCTACTGAGGGAGAGCGTGTGCACTGCGAGTGCCCTTTCTGTTTTCCGAGCCACATAACCCAGAACAGGCTGCTGGGGTCAACTCTGTCTACGCAGGGGGGAGGGCAATGAACTGATTCTCGCTTGCAGAGCATGCTGTCTAAACGTGTTAGGCAGCCCCAGGGCAACTTTTTTGCCAGTATTACATTCAACCTGGCTCTCCCTCTGTGGAGGCCCTCTGAACTGCACTGAGAGGATCCCTGAGCCTGAAGCGCCTCCTGGCAACTCTTAACCTGTCACTCTCTCTTTGTGACGCAAGGTACACTGTAGGTCCAGCCTGACAGCAAATACAGAAAAACCGGGGAAACTGTGAGGCGTGTGGTCGATCCAACGTCACCTAGGCCTGACTAAGTCACTAAGCGGGTAATAATGCTATTCCTGGCACGCAAAACACCCCGAGTCCCATGAAGCGTGATCATAGTGTGTCTGAAAGCCTCCTGTCGTCAGCCAGAGAGTGCTGGGCAATGCGCTGTGTGGGCAAGTTGGAAATTGGAGAATGTGGGAGGAGCCCGGCTTTCCCCCTTTGGAAAGCAACTTCGCTGCAGCTTCCAAGCCGCCTGATAAACCACACCACCGGGACACTCTTCACTCCACCGATGCCTCTGAGGAACAGTGAGTTTCTCCAAAAGAAACCACGTGCTTGCGATTCCTTCCGGGGAGCCCACCCCAGGAGCATACTGCAGCTAAATCGCCAACTTAATGTGACCTCGGGTCTCGAGGTAAGGCGCACAGTTTCCCTTTGCCAGAGATAGGGGTGCACCAGTCTCCAGGACGTCTTAGCCAATGGACGGCTTTACCTTTAGTAGGCCTCACAGCGCTCAAGACTCTCACGTGGGCGCTTCTTTCCAAGGAAGTACACGGTGTACCCAGAGCCTTCTGAGCACAGTCAAGGGATACACAGCTCTGGGAACATCATCCCTCACTATGCAGTTGGAAGGGCCGGGGACTAATACGTTCTCTATGGCTAGCGTTCCACAGCTTTGAAGCGGCCTCAGGAACGTGGTTCTTGGCAGGCTTTTGTTCCATGCGGGTCGGCCACGTTGAGGAAACCTAAGCTGCCCTGAAAGAAACCACCGGGGGCGCCAATGCAGTTTGGGGACTCCTGCCCGACGTCTCTCTAAGGGATGCGGAAACTGGCCTTTAGGTCCAGCCCGAAACGGAGATCTACCCTGAGCATTGCTGGGCATTTGCAACACCCAGAGTCACCGAGGCTCACTGAGGGCATTGAGAGGATTATGCCATTCACCACATGCAGGACACACTTCATCCAAAAGTTTCATCGCAAGAGGCTGAACTGTGTTCCGAGGGTCTCCTTTGGATTGTCAGAGAAGATAGGTGTATGTGCTGGGCGATCCCGTCTGTAGTTGAGAAGCCTGGAAAAAGGCAGTGTCTCCCCCGTTCGAAAGGTAGATAGTGGCGGCCTCAAGGCGGACGGAAAGACATTGCTGTTACCCGTCTTCTAGTCACCCTTAGGAATGCCTCCGTGAGGAAAGTGCGTTTTCTCCTGTGAATCCAGGTGGTCTCCAGTGCCTTGCTAGGAGCTCATCCCACGCTTGGCCGAGCTAAAGTGCGAAGCGAACGTGACCCCTAGCCTCAAGGTAAGCACGCGTGTTTCCTGTCAGCAAGGTTCGGTGTGCAGCCATCTCCATGAACCCTGACTCGATGATAGAGTGCTTGAACTCCTCTACGGCTTTCCGTAGGCCTAAGAGAGTCACGTATGAATTCCCTACTGAGGGAGAGCGTGTGCACTGCGAGTGCCCTTTCTGTTTTCCGAGCCACATAACCCAGAACAGGCTGCTGGGGTCAACTCTGTCTACGCAAGGGGGAGGGCAATGAACTGATTCTCGCTTGCAGAGCATGCTGTCTACACGTGTTAGGCAGCCCCAGGGCAACGTTTTTGCCAGTATTACATTCAACCTGGCTCTCCCTCTGTGGAGGCCCTCTGAACTGCACTGAGAGGATCCCTGAGCCTGAAGCGCCTCCTGGCAACTCTTAACCTGTCACTCTCTCTTTGTGACGCAAGGTACACTGTAGGTCCAGCCTGACAGCAAATACAGAAAAACCGGGGAAACTGTGAGGCGTGTGGTCGATCCAACGTCACCTAGGCCTGACTAAGTCACTAAGCGGGTAATAATGCTATTCCTGGCACGCAAAACACCCCGAGTCCCATGAAGCGTGATCATAGTGTGTCTGAAAGCCTCCTGTCGTCAGCCAGAGAGTGCTGGGCAATGCGCTGTGTGGGCAAGTTGGAAATTGGAGAATGTGGGAGGAGCCCGGCTTTCCCCCTTTGGAAAGCAACTTCGCTGCAGCTTCCAAGCCGCCTGATAAACCACACCACCGGGACACTGTTCACTCCACCGATGCCTCTGAGGAACAGTGAGTTTCTCCAAAAGAAACCACGTGCTTGCGATTCCTTGCTGGGAGCCCCCCCCCCAGGAGCATACTGCAGCTAAATCGCCAACTTAATGTGACCTCGGGTCTCGAGGTAAGGCGCACAGTTTCCCCTTTGCCAGAGATAGGGGTGCACCAGTCTCCAGGACGTCTTAGCCAATGGACGGCTTTACCTTTAGTAGGCCTCACAGCGCTCAAGACTCTCACGTGGGCGCTTCTTTCCAAGGAAGTACACGGTGTACCCAGAGCCTTCTGAGCACAGTCAAGGGATACACAGCTCTGGGAACATCATCCCTCACTATGCAGTTGGAAGGGCCGGGGACTAATGCGTTCTCTATGGCTAGCGTTCCACAGCTTTGAAGCGGCCTCAGGAACGTGGTTCTTGGCAGGCTTTTGTTCCATGCGGGTCGGCCACGTTGAGGAAACCTAAGCTGCCCTGAAAGAAACCACCGGGGGCGCCAATGCAGTTTGGGGACTCCTGCCCGACGTCTCTCTCAGGGATGCGGAAACTGGCCTTTAGGTCCAGCCCGAAACGGAGATCTACCCTGAGCATTGCTGGGCATTTGCAACACCCAGAGTCACCGAGGCCTACTGAGGGCATTGAGAGGATTAGGCCATTCACCACATGCAGGACACACTGCATCCAAAAGTTTCATCGCAGGAGGCCGAACTGTGTTCCGAGGGTCTCCTTTGGATTGTCAGAGAAGATAGGTGTATGTGCTGGGCAATCCCGTCTGTAGTTGAGAAGCCTGGAAAAAGGCAGTATCTCCCCTGTTCGAAAGGTAGATAGTGGCGGCCTCAAGGCGGACGGAAAGACATTGCTGTTACCCGTCTTCTAGTCACCCTTAGGAATGCCTCCGTGAGGAAAGTGCGTTTTCTCCTGTGAATCCAGGTGGTCTCCAGTGCCTTGCTAGGAGCTCATCCCACGCTTGGCCGAGCTAAAGTGCGAAGCGAACGTGACCCCTAGCCTCAAGGTAAGCACGCGTGTTTCCTGTCAGCAGTGTTCGGTGTGCAGCCATCTCCATGAACCCTGACTCGATGATAGAGTGCTTTAACTCCTCTACGGCTTTCCGTAGGCCTAAGAGAGTCACGTATGAATTCCCTACTGAGGGAGAGCGTGTGCACTGCGAGTGCCCTTTCTGTTTTCCGAGCCACATAACCCAGAACAGGCTGCTGGGGTCAACTCTGTCTACGCAGGGGGGAGGGCAATGAACTGATTCTCGCTTGCAGAGCATGCTGTCTAAACGTGTTAGGCAGCCCCAGGGCAACTTTTTTGCCAGTATTACATTCAACCTGGCTCTCCCTCTGTGGAGGCCCTCTGAACTGCACTGAGAGGATCCCTGAGCCTGAAGCGCCTCCTGGCAACTCTTAACCTGTCACTCTCTCTTTGTGATGCAAGGTACACTGTAGGTCCAGCCTGACAGCAAATACAGAAAAACCGGGGAAACTGTGAGGCGTGTGGTCGATCCAACGTCACCTAGGCCTGACTAAGTCACTAAGCGGGTAATAATGCTATTCCTGGCACGCAAAACACCCCGAGTCCCATGAAGCGTGATCATAGTGTGTCTGAAAGCCTCCTGTCGTCAGCCAGAGAGTGCTGGGCAATGCGCTGTGTGGGCAAGTTGGAAATTGGAGAATGTGGGAGGAGCCCGGCTTTCCCCCTTTGGAAAGCAACTTCGCTGCAGCTTCCAAGCCGCCTGATAAACCACACCACCGGGACACTGTTCACTCCACCGATGCCTCTGAGGAACAGTGAGTTTCTCCAAAAGAAACCACGTGCTTGCGATTCCTTCCGGGGAGCCCCCCCCAGGAGCATACTGCAGCTAAATCGCCAACTTAATGTGACCTCGGGTCTCGAGGTAAGGCGCACAGTTTCCCCTTTGCCAGAGATAGGGGTGCACCAGTCTCCAGGACGTCTTAGCCAATGGACGGCTTTACCTTTAGTAGGCCTCACAGCGCTCAAGACTCTCACGTGGGCGCTTCTTTCCAAGGAAGTACACGGTGTACCCAGAGCCTTCTGAGCACAGTCAAGGGATACACAGCTCTGGGAACATCATCCCTCACTATGCAGTTGGAAGGGCCGGGGACTAATACGTTCTCTATGGCTAGCGTTCCACAGCTTTGAAGCGGCCTCAGGAACGTGGTTATTGGCAGGCTTTTGTTCCATGCGGGTCGGCCACGTTGAGGAAACCTAAGCTGCCCTGAAAGAAACCACCGGGGGCGCCAATGCAGTTTGGGGACTCCTGCCCGACGTCTCTCTAAGGGATGCGGAAACTGGCCTTTAGGTCCAGCCCGAAACGGAGATCTACCCTGAGCATTGCTGGGCATTTGCAACACCCAGAGTCACCGAGGCTCACTGAGGGCATTGAGAGGATTATGCCATTCACCACATGCAGGACACACTTCATCCAAAAGTTTCATCGCAAGAGGCTGAACTGTGTTCCGAGGGTCTCCTTTGGATTGTCAGAGAAGATAGGTGTATGTGCTGGGCGATCCCGTCTGTAGTTGAGAAGCCTGGAAAAAGGCAGTGTCTCCCCCGTTCGAAAGGTAGATAGTGGCGGCCTCAAGGCGGACGGAAAGACATTGCTGTTACCCGTCTTCTAGTCACCCTTAGGAATGCCTCCGTGAGGAAAGTGCGTTTTCTCCTGTGAATCCAGGTGGTCTCCAGTGCCTTGCTAGGAGCTCATCCCACGCTTGGCCGAGCTAAAGTGCGAAGCGAACGTGACCCCTAGCCTCAAGGTAAGCACGCGTGTTTCCTGTCAGCAAGGTTCGGTGTGCAGCCATCTCCATGAACCCTGACTCGATGATAGAGTGCTTGAACTCCTCTACGGCTTTCCGTAGGCCTAAGAGAGTCACGTATGAATTCCCTACTGAGGGAGAGCGTGTGCACTGCGAGTGCCCTTTCTGTTTTCCGAGCCACATAACCCAGAACAGGCTGCTGGGGTCAACTCTGTCTACACAGGGGGGAGGGCAATGAACTGATTCTCACTTGCAGAGCATGCTGTCTACACGTGTTAGGCAGCCCCAGGGCAACGTTTTTGCCAGTATTACATTCAACCTGGCTCTCCCTCTGTGGAGGCCCTCTGAACTGCACTGAGAGGATCCCTGAGCCTGAAGCGCCTCCTGGCAACTCTTAACCTGTCACTCTCTCTTTGTGACGCAAGGTACACTGTAGGTCCAGCCTGACAGCAAATTCAGAAAAACCGGGGAAACTGTGAGGCGTGTGGTCGATCCAACGTCACCTAGGCCTGACTAAGTCACTAAGCGGGTAATAATGCTATTCCTGGCACGCAAAACACCCCGAGTCCCATGAAGCGTGATCATAGTGTGTCTGAAAGCCTCCTGTCGTCAGCCAGAGAGTGCTGGGCAATGCGCTGTGTGGGCAAGTTGGAAATTGGAGAATGTGGGAGGAGCCCGGCTTTCCCCCTTTGGAAAGCAACTTCGCTGCAGCTTCCAAGCCGCCTGATAAACCACACCACCGGGACACTGTTCACTCCACCGATGCCTCTGAGGAACAGTGAGTTTCTCCAAAAGAAACCACGTGCTTGCGATTCCTTCCGGGGAGCCCCCCCCAGGAGCATACTGCAGCTAAATCGCCAACTTAATGTGACCTCGGGTCTCGAGGTAAGGCGCACAGTTTCCCCTTTGCCAGAGATAGGGGTGCACCAGTCTCCAGGACGTCTTAGCCAATGGACGGCTTTACCTTTAGTAGGCCTCACAGCGCTCAAGACTCTAACATGGGCGCTTCTTTCCAAGGAAGTACACGGTGTACCCAGAGCCTTCTGAGCACAGTCAAGGGATACACAGCTCTGGGAACATCATCCCTCACTATGCAGTTGGAAGGGCCGGGGACTAATGCGTTCTCTATGGCTAGCGTTCCACAGCTTTGAAGCGGCCTCAGGAACGTGGTTCTTGGCAGGCTTTTGTTCCATGCGGGTCGGCCACGTTGAGGAAACCTAAGCTGCCCTGAAAGAAACCACCGGGGGCGCCAATGCAGTTTGGGGACTCCTGCCCGACGTCTCTCTAAGGGATGCAGAAACTCGCCTTTAGGTCCAGCCCGAAACGGAGATCTACCCTGAGCATTGCTGGGCATTTGCAACACCCAGAGTCACCGAGGCCCACTGAGGGCATTGAGAGGATTATGCCATTCACCACATGCAGGACACACTGCATCCAAAAGTTTCATCGCAGGAGGCCGAACTGTGTTCCGAGGGTCTCCTTTGGATTGTCAGAGAAGATAGGTGTATGTGCTGGGCGATCCCGTCTGTAGTTGAGAAGCCTGGAAAAAGGCAGTATCTCCCCCGTTCGAAAGGTAGATAGTGGCGGCCTCAAGGCGGACGGAAAGACATTGCTGTTACCCGTCTTCTAGTCACCCTTAGGAATGCCTCCGTGAGGAAAGTGCGTTTTCTCCTGTGAATCCAGGTGGTCTCCAGTGCCTTGCTAGGAGCTCATCCCACGCTTGGCCGAGCTAAAGTGCGAAGCGAATGTGACCCCTAGCCTCAAGGTAAGCACGCGTGTTTCCTGTCAGCAGTGTTCGGTGTGCAGCCATCTCCATGAACCCTGACTCGATGATAGAGTGCTTGAACTCCTCTACGGCTTTCCGTAGGCCTAAGAGAGTCACGTATGAATTCCCTACTGAGGGAGAGCGTGTGCACTGCGAGTGCCCTTTCTGTTTTCCGAGCCACATAACCCAGAACAGGCTGCTGGGGTCAACTCTGTCTACGCAGGGGGGAGGGCAATGAACTGATTCTCGCTTGCAGAGCATGCTGTCTACACGTGTTAGGCAGCCCCAGGGCAACTTTTTTGCCAGTATTACATTCAACCTGGCTCTCCCTCTGTGGAGGCCCTCTGAACTGCACTGAGAGGATCCCTGAGCCTGAAGCGCCTCCTGGCAACTCTTAACCTGTCACTCTCTCTTTGTGACGCAAGGTACACTGTAGGTCCAGCCTGACAGCAAATACAGAAAAACCGGGGAAACTGTGAGGCGTGTGGTCGATCCAACGTCACCTAGGCCTGACTAAGTCACTAAGCGGGTAATAATGCTATTCCTGGCACGCAAAACACCCCGAGTCCCATGAAGCGTGATCATAGTGTGTCTGAAAGCCTCCTGTCGTCAGCCAGAGAGTGCTGGGCAATGCGCTGTGTGGGCAAGTTGGAAATTGGAGAATGTGGGAGGAGCCCGGCTTTCCCCCTTTGGAAAGCAACTTCGCTGCAGCTTCCAAGCCGCCTGATAAACCACACCACCGGGACACTGTTCACTCCACCGATGCCTCTGAGGAACAGTGAGTTTCTCCAAAAGAAACCACGTGCTTGCGATTCCTTCCGGGGAGCCCCCCCCAGGAGCATACTGCAGCTAAATCGCCAACTTAATGTGACCTCGGGTCTCGAGGTAAGGCGCACAGTTTCCCCTTTGCCAGAGATAGGGGTGCACCAGTCTCCAGGACGTCTTAGCCAATGGACGGCTTTACCTTTAGTAGGCCTCACAGCGCTCAAGACTCTCACGTGGGCGCTTCTTTCCAAGGAAGTACACGGTGTACCCAGAGCCTTCTGAGCACAGTCAAGGGATACACAGCTCTGGGAACATCATCCCTCACTATGCAGTTGGAAGGGCCGGGGACTAATACGTTCTCTATGGCTAGCGTTCCACAGCTTTGAAGCGGCCTCAGGAACGTGGTTCTTGGCAGGCTTTTGTTCCATGCGGGTCGGCCACGTTGAGGAAACCTAAGCTGCCCTGAAAGAAACCACCGGGGGCGCCAATGCAGTTTGGGGACTCCTGCCCGACGTCTCTCTAAGGGATGCGGAAACTGGCCTTTAGGTCCAGCCCGAAACGGAGATCTACCCTGAGCATTGCTGGGCATTTGCAACACCCAGAGTCACCGAGGCTCACTGAGGGCATTGAGAGGATTATGCCATTCACCACATGCAGGACACACTTCATCCAAAAGTTTCATCGCAAGAGGCTGAACTGTGTTCCGAGGGTCTCCTTTGGATTGTCAGAGAAGATAGGTGTATGTGCTGGGCGATCCCGTCTGTAGTTGAGAAGCCTGGAAAAAGGCAGTGTCTCCCCCGTTCGAAAGGTAGATAGTGGCGGCCTCAAGGCGGACGGAAAGACATTGCTGTTACCCGTCTTCTAGTCACCCTTAGGAATGCCTCCGTGAGGAAAGTGCGTTTTCTCCTGTGAATCCAGGTGGTCTCCAGTGCCTTGCTAGGAGCTCATCCCACGCTTGGCCGAGCTAAAGTGCGAAGCGAACGTGACCCCTAGCCTCAAGGTAAGCACGCGTGTTTCCTGTCAGCAAGGTTCGGTGTGCAGCCATCTCCATGAACCCTGACTCGATGATAGAGTGCTTGAACTCCTCTACGGCTTTCCGTAGGCCTAAGAGAGTCACGTATGAATTCCCTACTGAGGGAGAGCGTGTGCACTGCGAGTGCCCTTTCTGTTTTCCGAGCCACATAACCCTGAACAGGCTGCTGGGGTCAACTCTTTCTACGCAGGGGGGAGGGCAATGAACTGATTCTCGCTTGCAGAGCATGCTGTCTACACGTGTTAGGCAGCCCCAGGGCAACGTTTTTGCCAGTATTACATTCAACCTGGCTCTCCCTCTGTGGAGGCCCTCTGAACTGCACTGAGAGGATCCCTGAGCCTGAAGCGCCTCCTGGCAACTCTTAACCTGTCACTCTCTCTTTGTGACGCAAGGTACACTGTAGGTCCAGCCTGACAGCAAATACAGAAAAACCGGGGAAACTGTGAGGCGTGTGGTCGATCCAACGTCACCTAGGCCTGACTAAGTCACTAAGCGGGTAATAATGCTATTCCTGGCACGCAAAACACCCCGAGTCCCATGAAGCGTGATCATAGTGTGTCTGAAAGCCTCCTGTCGTCAGCCAGAGAGTGCTGGGCAATGCGCTGTGTGGGCAAGTTGGAAATTGGAGAATGTGGGAGGAGCCCGGCTTTCCCCCTTTGTAAAGCAACTTCGTAGCAGCTTCCAAGCCGCCTGATAAACCACACCACCAGGACACTGTTCACTCCACCGATGCCTCTGAGGAACAGTGAGTTTCTCCAAAAGAAACCACGTGCTTGCGATTCCTTCCTGGGAGCTCACCCCAGGAGCATACTGCAGCTAAATCGCCAACTTAATGTGACCTCGGGTCTCGAGGTAAGGCGCACAGTTTCCCTTTGCCAGAGATAGGGGTGCACCAGTCTCCAGGACGTCTTAGCCAATGGACGGCTTTACCTTTAGTAGGCCTCACAGCGCTCAAGACTCTCACGTGGGCGCTTCTTTCCAAGGAAGTACACGGTGTACCCAGAGCCTTCTGAGCACAGTCAAGGGATACACAGCTCTGGGAACATCATCCCTCACTATGCAGTTGGAAGGGCCGGGGACTAATGCGTTCTCTATGGCTAGCGTTCCACAGCTTTGAAGCGGCCACAGGAACGCGGTTCTTGGCAGGCTTTTGTTCCATGCGGGTCGGCCACGTTGAGGAAACCTAAGCTGCCCTGAAAGAAACCACCGGGGGCGCCAATGCAGTTTGGGGACTCCTGCCCGACGTCTCTCTAAGGGATGCGGAAACTGGCCTTTAGGTCCAGCCCGAAACAGAGATCTACCCTGAGCATTGCTGGGCATTTGCAACACCCAGAGTCACCGAGGCCTACTGAGGGCATTGAGAGGATTATGCCATTCACCACATGCAGGACACACTTCATCCAAAAGTTTCATCGCAGGAGGCCGAACTGTGTTCCGAGGGTCTCCTTTGGATTGTCAGAGAAGATAGGTGTATGTGCTGGGCGATCCCGTCTGTAGTTGAGAAGCCTGGAAAAAGGCAGTATCTCCCCCGTTCGAAAGGTAGATAGTGGCGGCCTCAAGGCGGACGGAAAGACATTGCTGTTACCCGTCTTCTAGTCACCCTTAGGAATGCCTCCGTGAGGAAAGTGCGTTTTCTCCTGTGAATCCAGGTGGTCTCCAGTGCCTTGCTAGGAGCTCATCCCACGCTTGGCCGAGCTAAAGTGCGAAGCGAACGTGACCCCTAGCCTCAAGGTAAGCACGCGTGTTTCCTGTCAGCAAAGTTCGGTGTGCAGCCATCTCCATGAACCCTGACTCGATGATAGAGTGCTTTAACTCCTCTACGGCTTTCCGTAGGCCTAAGAGAGTCACGTATGAATTCCCTACTGAGGGAGAGCGTGTGCACTGCGAGTGCCCTTTCTGTTTCCCGAGCCACATAACCCAGAACAGGGTGCTGGGGTCAACTCTGTCTACGCAGGGGGGAGGGCAATGAACTGATTCTCGCTTGCAGAGCATGCTGTGTACACGTGTTAGGCAGCCCCAGGGCAACGTTTTTGCCAGTATTACATTCAACCTGGCTCTCCCTCTGTGGAGGCCCTCTGAACTGCACTGAGAGGATCCCTGAGCCTGAAGCGCCTCCTGGCAACTCTTAACCTGTCACTCTCTCTTTGTGACGCAAGGTACACTGTAGGTCCAGCCTGACAGCAAATACAGAAAAACCGGGGAAACTGTGAGGCGTGTGGTCGATCCAACGTCACCTAGGCCTGACTAAGTCACTAAGCGGGTAATTATGCTATTCCTGGCACGCAAAATACCCCGAGTCCCATGAAGCGTGATCATAGTGTGTCTGAAAGCCTCCTGTCGTCAGCCTGAGAGTGCTGGGCAATGCGCTGTGTGGGCAAGTTGGAAATTGGAGAATGTGGGAGGAGCCCGGCTTTCCCCCTTTGGAAAGCAACTTCGCTGCAGCTTCCAAGCCGCCTGATAAACCACAACACCGGGACACTGTTCACTCCACCGATGCCTCTGAGGAACAGTGAGTTTCTCCAAAAGAAACCACGTGCTTGCGATTCCTTCCTGGGAGCCCCCCCCAGGAGCATACTGCAGCTAAATCGCCAACTTAATGTGACCTCGGGTCTCGAGGTAAGGCGCACAGTTTCCCCTTTGCCAGAGATAGGGGTGCACCAGTCTCCAGGACGTCTTAGCCAATGGACGGTTTTACCTTTAGTAGGCCTCACAGCGCTCAAGACTCTAACGTGGGCGCTTCTTTCCAAGGAAGTACACGGTGTACCCAGAGCCTTCTGAGCACAGTCAAGGGATACACAGCTCTGGGAACATCATCCCTCACTATGCAGTTGGAAGGGCCGGGGACTAATGCGTTCTCTATGGCTAGCATTCCACAGCTTTGAAGCGGCCTCAGGAACGTGGTTCTTGGCAGGCTTTTGTTCCATGCGGGTCGGCCACGTTGAGGAAACCTAAGCTGCCCTGAAAGAAACCACCGGGGGCGCCAATGCAGTTTGGGGACTCCTGCCCGACGTCTCTCTAAGGGATGCAGAAACTCGCCTTTAGGTCCAGCCCGAAACGGAGATCTACCCTGAGCATTGCTGGGCATTTGCAACACCCAGAGTCACCGAGGCCCACTGAGGGCATTGAGAGGATTATGCCATTCACCACATGCAGGACACACTGCATCCAAAAGTTTCATCGCAGGAGGCCGAACTGTGTTCCGAGGGTCTCCTTTGGATTGTCAGAGAAGATAGGTGTATGTGCTGGGCGATCCCGTCTGTAGTTGAGAAGCCTGGAAAAAGGCAGTGTCTCCCCCGTTCGAAAGGTAGATAGTGGCGGCCTCAAGGCGGACGGAAAGTCATTGCTGTTACCCGTCTTCTAGTCACCCTTAGGAATGCCTCCGTGAGGAAAGTGCGTTTTCTCCTGTGAATCCAGGTGGTCTCCAGTGCCTTGCTAGGAGCTCATCCCACGCTTGGCCGAGCTAAAGTGCGAAGCGAACGTGACCCCTAGCCTCAAGGTAAGCACGCGTGTTTCCTGTCAGCAAAGTTCGGTGTGTAGCCATCTCCATGAACCCTGACTCGATGATAGAGTGCTTTAACTCCTCTACGGCTTTCCGTAGGCCTAAGAGAGTCACGTATGAATTCCCTACTGAGGGAGAGCGTGTGCACTGCGAGTGCCCTTTCTGTTTTCCGAGCCACATAACCCAGAACAGGCTGCTGGGGTCAACTCTGTCTACGCAGGGGGGAGGGCAATGAACTGATTCTCGCTTGCAGAGCATGCTGTCTAAACGTGTTAGGCAGCCCCAGGGCAACGTTTTTGCCAGTATTACATTCAACCTGGCTCTCCCTCTGTGGAGGCCCTCTGAACTGCACTGAGAGGATCCCTGAGCCTGAAGCGCCTCCTGGCAACTCTTAACCTGTCACTCTCTCTTTGTGACGCAAGGTACACTGTAGGTCCAGCCTGACAGCAAATACAGAAAAACCGGGGAAACTGTGAGGCGTGTGGTCGATCCAACGTCACCTAGGCCTGACTAAGTCACTAAGCGGGTAATAATGCTATTCCTGGCACGCAAAACACCCCGAGTCCCATGAAGCGTGATCATAGTGTGTCTGAAAGCCTCCTGTCGTCAGCCAGAGAGTGCTGGGCAATGCGCTGTGTGGGCAAGTTGGAAATTGGAGAATGTGGGAGGAGCCCGGCTTTCCCCCTTTGGAAAGCAACTTCGCTGCAGCTTCCAAGCCGCCTGATAAACCACACCACCGGGACACTCTTCACTCCACCGATGCCTCTGAGGAACAGTGAGTTTCTCCAAAAGAAACCACGTGCTTGCGATTCCTTCCTGGGAGCCCACCCCAGGAGCATACTGCAGCTAAATCGCCAACTTAATGTGACCTCGGGTCTCGAGGTAAGGCGCACAGTTTCCCTTTGCCAGAGATAGGGGTGCACCAGTCTCCAGGACGTCTTAGCCAATGGACGGCTTTACCTTTAGTAGGCCTCACAGCGCTCAAGACTCTCACGTGGGCGCTTCTTTCCAAGGAAGTACACGGTGTACCCAGAGCCTTCTGAGCACAGTCAAGGGATACACAGCTCTGGGAACATCATCCCTCACTATGCAGTTGGAAGGGCCGGGGACTAATGCGTTCTCTATGGCTAGCGTTCCACAGCTTTGAAGCGGCCTCAGGAACGTGGTTATTGGCAGGCTTTTGTTCCATGCGGGTCGGCCACGTTGAGGAAACCTAAGCTGCCCTGAAAGAAACCACCGGGGGCGCCAATGCAGTTTGGGGACTCCTGCCCGACGTCTCTCTAAGGGATGCGGAAACTGGCCTTTAGGTCCAGCCCGAAACGGAGATCTACCCTGAGCATTGCTGGGCATTTGCAACACCCAGAGTCACCGAGGCTCACTGAGGGCATTGAGAGGATTATGCCATTCACCACATGCAGGACACACTTCATCCAAAAGTTTCATCGCAAGAGGCTGAACTGTGTTCCGAGGGTCTCCTTTGGATTGTCAGAGAAGATAGGTGTATGTGCTGGGCGATCCCGTCTGTAGTTGAGAAGCCTGGAAAAAGGCAGTGTCTCCCCTGTTCGAAAGGTAGATAGTGGCGGCCTCAAGGCGGACGGAAAGACATTGCTGTTACCCGTCTTCTAGTCACCCTTAGGAATGCCTCCGTGAGGAAAGTGCGTTTTCTCCTGTGAATCCAGGTGGTCTCCAGTGCCTTGCTAGGAGCTCATCCCACGCTTGGCCGAGCTAAAGTGCGAAGCGAACGTGACCCCTAGCCTCAAGGTAAGCACGCGTGTTTCCTGTCAGCAAGGTTCGGTGTGCAGCCATCTCCATGAACCCTGACTCGATGATAGAGTGCTTTAACTCCTCTACGGCTTTCCGTAGGCCTAAGAGAGTCACGTATGAATTCCCTACTGAGGGAGAGCGTGTGCACTGCGAGTGCCCTTTCTGTTTTCCGAGCCACATAACCCTGAACAGGCTGCTGGGGTCAACTCTTTCTACGCAGGGGGGAGGGCAATGAACTGATTCTCGCTTGCAGAGCATGCTGTCTACACGTGTTAGGCAGCCCCAGGGCAACGTTTTTGCCAGTATTACATTCAACCTGGCTCTCCCTCTGTGGAGGCCCTCTGAACTGCACTGAGAGGATCCCTGAGCCTGAAGCGCCTCCTGGCAACTCTTAACCTGTCACTCTCTCTTTGTGACGCAAGGTACACTGTAGGTCCAGCCTGACAGCAAATACAGAAAAACCGGGGAAACTGTGAGGCGTGTGGTCGATCCAACGTCACCTAGGCCTGATTAAGTCACTAAGCGGGTAATAATGCTATTCCTGGCACGCAAAACACCCCGAGTCCCATGAAGCGTGATCATAGTGTGTCTGAAAGCCTCCTGTCGTCAGCCAGAGAGTGCTGGGCAATGCGCTGTGTGGGCAAGTTGGAAATTGGAGAATGTGGGAGGAGCCCGGCTTTCCCCCTTTGGAAAGCAACTTCGTTGCAGCTTCCAAGCCGCCTGATAAACCACACCACCGGGACACTGTTCACTCCACCGATGCCTCTGAGGAACAGTGAGTTTCTCCAAAAGAAACCACGTGCTTGCGATTCCTTCCTGGGAGCCCCCCCCAGGAGCATACTGCAGCTAAATCGCCAACTTAATGTGACCTCGGGTCTCGAGGTAAGGCGCACAGTTTCCCTTTGCCAGAGATAGGGGTGCACCAGTCTCCAGGACGTCTTAGCCAATGGACGGCTTTACCTTTAGTAGGCCTCACAGCGCTCAAGACTCTCACGTGGGCGCTTCTTTCCAAGGAAGTACACGGTGTACCCAGAGCCTTCTGAGCACAGTCAAGGGATACACAGCTCTGGGAACATCATCCCTCACTATGCAGTTGGAAGGGCCGGGGACTAATGCGTTCTCTATGGCTAGCGTTCCACAGCTTTGAAGCGGCCTCAGGAACGTGGTTATTGGCAGGCTTTTGTTCCATGCGGGTCGGCCACATTGAGGAAACCTAAGCTGCCCTGAAAGAAACCACCGGGGGCGCCAATGCAGTTTGGGGACTCCTGCCCGACGTCTCTCTAAGGGATGCGGAAACTGGCCTTTAGGTCCAGCCCGAAACGGAGATCTACCCTGAGCATTGCTGGGCATTTGCAACACCCAGAGTCACCGAGGCCTACTGAGGGCATTGAGAGGATTATGCCATTCACCACATGCAGGACACACTTCATCCAAAAGTTTCATCGCAAGAGGCTGAACTGTGTTCCGAGGGTCTCCTTTGGATTGTCAGAGAAGATAGGTGTATGTGCTGGGCGATCCCGTCTGTAGTTGAGAAGCCTGGAAAAAGGCAGTGTCTCCCCCGTTCGAAAGGTAGATAGTGGCGGCCTCAAGGCGGACGGAAAGACATTGCTGTTACCCGTCTTCTAGTCACCCTTAGGAATGCCTCCGTGAGGAAAGTGCGTTTTCTCCTGTGAATCCATGTGGTCTCCAGTGCCTTGCTAGGAGCTCATCCCACGCTTGGCCGAGCTAAAGTGCGAAGCGAACGTGACCCCTAGCCTCAAGGTAAGCACGCGTGTTTCCTGTCAGCAGTGTTCGGTGTGCAGCCATCTCCATGAACCCTGACTCGATGATAGAGTGCTTTAACTCCTCTACGGCTTTCCGTAGGCCTAAGAGAGTCACGTATGAATTCCCTACTGAGGGAGAGCGTGTGCACTGCGAGTGCCCTTTCTGTTTTCCGAGCCACATAACCCAGAACAGGCTGCTGGGGTCAACTCTGTCTACGCAGGGGGGAGGGCAATGAACTGATTCTCGCTTGCAGAGCATGCTGTCTAAACGTGTTAGGCAGCCCCAGGGCAACTTTTTTGCCAGTATTACATTCAACCTGGCTCTCCCTCTGTGGAGGCCCTCTGAACTGCACTGAGAGGATCCCTGAGCCTGAAGCGCCTCCTGGCAACTCTTAACCTGTCACTCTCTCTTTGTGACGCAAGGTACACTGTAGGTCCAGCCTGACAGCAAATACAGAAAAACCGGGGAAACTGTGAGGCGTGTGGTCGATCCAACGTCACCTAGGCCTGACTAAGTCACTAAGCGGGTAATAATGCTATTCCTGGCACGCAAAACACCCCGAGTCCCATGAAGCGTGATCATAGTGTGTCTGAAAGCCTCCTGTCGTCAGCCAGAGAGTGCTGGGCAATGCGCTGTGTGGGCAAGTTGGAAATTGGAGAATGTGGGAGGAGCCCGGCTTTCCCCCTTTGGAAAGCAACTTCGCTGCAGCTTCCAAGCCGCCTGATAAACCACACCACCGGGACACTGTTCACTCCACCGATGCCTCTGAGGAACAGTGAGTTTCTCCAAAAGAAACCACGTGCTTGCGATTCCTTCCTGGGAGCCCCCCCCAGGAGCATACTGCAGCTAAATCGCCAACTTAATGTGACCTCGGGTCTCGAGGTAAGGCGCACAGTTTCCCTTTGCCAGAGATAGGGGTGCACCAGTCTCCAGGACGTCTTAGCCAATGGACGGCTTTACCTTTAGTAGGCCTCACAGCGCTCAAGACTCTCACGTGGGCGCTTCTTTCCAAGGAAGTACACGGTGTACCCAGAGCCTTCTGAGCACAGTCAAGGGATACACAGCTCTGGGAACATCATCCCTCACTATGCAGTTGGAAGGGCCGGGGACTAATGCGTTCTCTATGGCTAGCGTTCCACAGCTTTGAAGCGGCCTCAGGAACGTGGTTATTGGCAGGCTTTTGTTCCATGCGGGTCGGCCACGTTGAGGAAACCTAAGCTGCCCTGAAAGAAACCACCGGGGGCGCCAATGCAGTTTGGGGACTCCTGCCCGACGTCTCTCTAAGGGATGCAGAAACTCGCCTTTAGGTCCAGCCCGAAACGGAGATCTACCCTGAGCATTGCTGGGCATTTGCAACACCCAGAGTCACCGAGGCCCACTGAGTGCATTGAGAGGATTATGCCATTCACCACATGCAGGACACACTGCATCCAAAAGTTTCATCGCAGGAGGCCGAGCTGTGTTCCGAGGGTCTCCTTTGGATTGTCAGAGAAGATAGGTGTATGTGCTGGGCGATCCCGTCTGTAGTTGAGAAGCCTGGAAAAAGGCAGTATCTCCCCCGTTCGAAAGGTAGATAGTGGCGGCCTCAAGGCGGACGGAAAGACATTGCTGTTACCCGTCTTCTAGTCACCCTTAGGAATGCCTCCGTGAGGAAAGTGCGTTTTCTCCTGTGAATCCAGGTGGTCTCCAGTGCCTTGCTAGGAGCTCATCCCACGCTTGGCCGAGCTAAAGTGCGAAGCGAATGTGACCCCTAGCCTCAAGGTAAGCACGCGTGTTTCCTGTCAGCAGTGTTCGGTGTGCAGCCATCTCCATGAACCCTGACTCGATGATAGAGTGCTTGAACTCCTCTACGGCTTTCCGTAGGCCTAAGAGAGTCACGTATGAATTCCCTACTGAGGGAGAGCGTGTGCACTGCGAGTGCCCTTTCTGTTTTCCGAGCCACATAACCCAGAACAGGCTGCTGGGGTCAACTCTGTCTACGCAGGGGGGAGGGCAATGAACTGATTCTCGCTTGCAGAGCATGCTGTCTACACGTGTTAGGCAGCCCCAGGGCAACTTTTTTGCCAGTATTACATTCAACCTGGCTCTCCCTCTGTGGAGGCCCTCTGAACTGCACTGAGAGGATCCCTGAGCCTGAAGCGCCTCCTGGCAACTCTTAACCTGTCACTCTCTCTTTGTGACGCAAGGTACACTGTAGGTCCAGCCTGACAGCAAATACAGAAAAACCGGGGAAACTGTGAGGCGTGTGGTCGATCCAACGTCACCTAGGCCTGACTAAGTCACTAAGCGGGTAATAATGCTATTCCTGGCACGCAAAACACCCCGAGTCCCATGAAGCGTGATCATAGTGTGTCTGAAAGCCTCCTGTCGTCAGCCAGAGAGTGCTGGGCAATGCGCTGTGTGGGCAAGTTGGAAATTGGAGAATGTGGGAGGAGCCCGGCTTTCCCCCTTTGGAAAGCAACTTCGCTGCAGCTTCCAAGCCGCCTGATAAACCACACCACCGGGACACTGTTCACTCCACCGATGCCTCTGAGGAACAGTGAGTTTCTCCAAAAGAAACCACGTGCTTGCGATTCCTTCCGGGGAGCCCCCCCCAGGAGCATACTGCAGCTAAATCGCCAACTTAATGTGACCTCGGGTCTCGAGGTAAGGCGCACAGTTTCCCTTTGCCAGAGATAGGGGTGCACCAGTCTCCAGGACGTCTTAGCCAATGGACGGCTTTACCTTTAGTAGGCCTCACAGCGCTCAAGACTCTCACGTGGGCGCTTCTTTCCAAGGAAGTACACGGTGTACCCAGAGCCTTCTGAGCACAGTCAAGGGATACACAGCTCTGGGAACATCATCCCTCACTATGCAGTTGGAAGGGCCGGGGACTAATGCGTTCTCTATGGCTAGCGTTCCACAGCTTTGAAGCGGCCTCAGGAACGTGGTTATTGGCAGGCTTTTGTTCCATGCGGGTCGGCCACGTTGAGGAAACCTAAGCTGCCCTGAAAGAAACCACCGGGGGCGCCAATGCAGTTTGGGGACTCCTGCCCGACGTCTCTCTAAGGGATGCAGAAACTCGCCTTTAGGTCCAGCCCGAAACGGAGATCTACCCTGAGCATTGCTGGGCATTTGCAACACCCAGAGTCACCGAGGCCCACTGAGTGCATTGAGAGGATTATGCCATTCACCACATGCAGGACACACTGCATCCAAAAGTTTCATCGCAGGAGGCCGAGCTGTGTTCCGAGGGTCTCCTTTGGATTGTCAGAGAAGATAGGTGTATGTGCTGGGCGATCCCGTCTGTAGTTGAGAAGCCTGGAAAAAGGCAGTATCTCCCCCGTTCGAAAGGTAGATAGTGGCGGCCTCAAGGCGGACGGAAAGACATTGCTGTTACCCGTCTTCTAGTCACCCTTAGGAATGCCTCCGTGAGGAAAGTGCGTTTTCTCCTGTGAATCCAGGTGGTCTCCAGTGCCTTGCTAGGAGCTCATCCCACGCTTGGCCGAGCTAAAGTGCGAAGCGAATGTGACCCCTAGCCTCAAGGTAAGCACGCGTGTTTCCTGTCAGCAGTGTTCGGTGTGCAGCCATCTCCATGAACCCTGACTCGATGATAGAGTGCTTGAACTCCTCTACGGCTTTCCGTAGGCCTAAGAGAGTCACGTATGAATTCCCTACTGAGGGAGAGCGTGTGCACTGCGAGTGCCCTTTCTGTTTTCCGAGCCACATAACCCAGAACAGGCTGCTGGGGTCAACTCTGTCTACGCAGGGGGGAGGGCAATGAACTGATTCTCGCTTGCAGAGCATGCTGTCTACACGTGTTAGGCAGCCCCAGGGCAACTTTTTTGCCAGTATTACATTCAACCTGGCTCTCCCTCTGTGGAGGCCCTCTGAACTGCACTGAGAGGATCCCTGAGCCTGAAGCGCCTCCTGGCAACTCTTAACCTGTCACTCTCTCTTTGTGACGCAAGGTACACTGTAGGTCCAGCCTGACAGCAAATACAGAAAAACCGGGGAAACTGTGAGGCGTGTGGTCGATCCAACGTCACCTAGGCCTGACTAAGTCACTAAGCGGGTAATAATGCTATTCCTGGCACGCAAAACACCCCGAGTCCCATGAAGCGTGATCATAGTGTGTCTGAAAGCCTCCTGTCGTCAGCCAGAGAGTGCTGGGCAATGCGCTGTGTGGGCAAGTTGGAAATTGGAGAATGTGGGAGGAGCCCGGCTTTCCCCCTTTGGAAAGCAACTTCGCTGCAGCTTCCAAGCCGCCTGATAAACCACACCACCGGGACACTGTTCACTCCACCGATGCCTCTGAGGAACAGTGAGTTTCTCCAAAAGAAACCACGTGCTTGCGATTCCTTCCGGGGAGCCCCCCCCAGGAGCATACTGCAGCTAAATCGCCAACTTAATGTGACCTCGGGTCTCGAGGTAAGGCGCACAGTTTCCCTTTGCCAGAGATAGGGGTGCACCAGTCTCCAGGACGTCTTAGCCAATGGACGGCTTTACCTTTAGTAGGCCTCACAGCGCTCAAGACTCTCACGTGGGCGCTTCTTTCCAAGGAAGTACACGGTGTACCCAGAGCCTTCTGAGCACAGTCAAGGGATACACAGCTCTGGGAACATCATCCCTCACTATGCAGTTGGAAGGGCCGGGGACTAATACGTTCTCTATGGCTAGCGTTCCACAGCTTTGAAGCGGCCTCAGGAACGTGGTTATTGGCAGGCTTTTGTTCCATGCGGGTCGGCCACGTTGAGGAAACCTAAGCTGCCCTGAAAGAAACCACCGGGGGCGCCAATGCAGTTTGGGGACTCCTGCCCGACGTCTCTCTAAGGGATGCGGAAACTGGCCTTTAGGTCCAGCCCGAAACGGAGATCTACCCTGAGCATTGCTGGGCATTTGCAACACCCAGAGTCACCGAGGCTCACTGAGGGCATTGAGAGGATTATGCCATTCACCACATGCAGGACACACTTCATCCAAAAGTTTCATCGCAGGAGGCCGAACTGTGTTCCGAGGGTCTCCTTTGGATTGTCAGAGAAGATAGGTGTATGTGCTGGGCGATCCCGTCTGTAGTTGAGAAGCCTGGAAAAAGGCAGTGTCTCCCCCGTTCGAAAGGTAGATAGTGGCGGCCTCAAGGCGGACGGAAAGACATTGCTGTTACCCGTCTTCTAGTCACCCTTAGGAATGCCTCCGTGAGGAAAGTGCGTTTTCTCCTGTGAATCCAGGTGGTCTCCAATGCCTTGCTAGGAGCTCATCCCACGCTTGGCCGAGCTAAAGTGCGAAGCGAACGTGACCCCTAGCCTCAAGGTAAGCACGCGTGTTTCCTGTCAGCAAGGTTCGGTGTGCAGCCATCTCCATGAACCCTGACTCGATGATAGAGTGCTTTAACTCCTCTACGGCTTGCCGTAGGCCTAAGAGAGTCACGTATGAATTCCCTACTGAGGGAGAGCGTGTGCACTGCGAGTGCCCTTTCTGTTTTCCGAGCCACATAACCCAGAACAGGCTGCTGGGGTCAAATCTTTCTACGCAGGGGGGAGGGCAATGAACTGATTCTCGCTTGCAGAGCATGCTGTCTACACGTGTTAGGCAGCCCCAGGGCAACGTTTTTGCCAGTATTACATTCAACCTGGCTCTCCCTCTGTGGAGGCCCTCTGAACTGCACTGAGAGGATCCCTGAGCCTGAAGCGCCTCCTGGCAACTCTTAACCTGTCACTCTCTCTTTGTGACGCAAGGTACACTGTAGGTCCAGCCTGACAGCAAATACAGAAAAACCGGGGAAACTGTGAGGCGTGTGGTCGATCCAACGTCACCTAGGCCTGACTAAGTCACTAAGCGGGTAATAATGCTATTCCTGGCACGCAAAACACCCCGAGTCCCATGAAGCGTGATCATAGTGTGTCTGAAAGCCTCCTGTCGTCAGCCAGAGAGTGCTGGGCAATGCGCTGTGTGGGCAAGTTGGAAATTGGAGAATGTGGGAGGAGCCCGGCTTTCCCCCTTTGGAAAGCAACTTCGCTGCAGCTTCCAAGCCGCCTGATAAACCACACCACGGGGACACTCTTCACTCCACCGATGCCTCTGAGGAACAGTGAGTTTCTCCAAAAGAAACCACGTGCTTGCGATTCCTTCCTGGGAGCCCACCCCAGGAGCATACTGCAGCTAAATCGCCAACTTAATGTGACCTCGGGTCTCGAGGTAAGGCGCACAGTTTCCCTTTGCCAGAGATAGGGGTGCACCAGTCTCCAGGACGTCTTAGCCAATGGACGGCTTTACCTTTAGTAGGCCTCACAGCGCTCAAGACTCTCACGTGGGCGCTTCTTTCCAAGGAAGTACACGGTGTACCCAGAGCCTTCTGAGCACAGTCAAGGGATACACAGCTCTGGGAACATCATCCCTCACTATGCAGTTGGAAGGGCCGGGGACTAATGCGTTCTCTATGGCTAGCGTTCCACAGCTTTGAAGCGGCCTCAGGAACGTGGTTATTGGCAGGCTTTTGTTCCATGCGGGTCGGCCACATTGAGGAAACCTAAGCTGCCCTGAAAGAAACCACCGGGGGCGCCAATGCAGTTTGGGGACTCCTGCCCGACGTCTCTCTAAGGGATGCGGAAACTGGCCTTTAGGTCCAGCCCGAAACGGAGATCTACCCTGAGCATTGCTGGGCATTTGCAACACCCAGAGTCACCGAGGCTCACTGAGGGCATTGAGAGGATTATGCCATTCACCACATGCAGGACACACTTCATCCAAAAGTTTCATCGCAAGAGGCTGAACTGTGTTCCGAGGGTCTCCTTTGGATTGTCAGAGAAGATAGGTGTATGTGCTGGGCGATCCCGTCTGTAGTTGAGAAGCCTGGAAAAAGGCAGTGTCTCCCCCGTTCGAAAGGTAGATAGTGGCGGCCTCAAGGCGGACGGAAAGACATTGCTGTTACCCGTCTTCTAGTCACCCTTAGGAATGCCTCCGTGAGGAAAGTGCGTTTTCTCCTGTGAATCCAGGTGGTCTCCAGTGCCTTGCTAGGAGCTCATCCCACGCTTGGCCGAGCTAAAGTGCGAAGCGAACGTGACCCCTAGCCTCAAGGTAAGCACGCGTGTTTCCTGTCAGCAAGGTTCGGTGTGCAGCCATCTCCATGAACCCTGACTCGATGATAGAGTGCTTTAACTCCTCTACGGCTTTCCGTAGGCCTAAGAGAGTCACGTATGAATTCCCTACTGAGGGAGAGCGTGTGCACTGCGAGTGCCCTTTCTGTTTTCCGAGCCACATAACCCTGAACAGGCTGCTGGGGTCAACTCTTTCTACGCAGGGGGGAGGGCAATGAACTGATTCTCGCTTGCAGAGCATGCTGTCTACACGTGTTAGGCAGCCCCAGGGCAACGTTTTTGCCAGTATTACATTCAACCTGGCTCTCCCTCTGTGGAGGCCCTCTGAACTGCACTGAGAGGATCCCTGAGCCTGAAGCGCCTCCTGGCAACTCTTAACCTGTCACTCTCTCTTTGTGACGCAAGGTACACTGTAGGTCCAGCCTGACAGCAAATACAGAAAAACCGGGGAAACTGTGAGGCGTGTGGTCGATCCAACGTCACCTAGGCCTGATTAAGTCACTAAGCGGGTAATAATGCTATTCCTGGCACGCAAAACACCCCGAGTCCCATGAAGCGTGATCATAGTGTGTCTGAAAGCCTCCTGTCGTCAGCCAGAGAGTGCTGGGCAATGCGCTGTGTGGGCAAGTTGGAAATTGGAGAATGTGGGAGGAGCCCGGCTTTCCCCCTTTGGAAAGCAACTTCGCTGCAGCTTCCAAGCCGCCTGATAAACCACACCACCGGGACACTGTTCACTCCACCGATGCCTCTGAGGAACAGTGAGTTTCTCCAAAAGAAACCACGTGCTTGCGATTCCTTCCTGGGAGCCCCCCCCAGGAGCATACTGCAGCTAAATCGCCAACTTAATGTGACCTCGGGTCTCGAGGTAAGGCGCACAGTTTCCCTTTGCCAGAGATAGGGGTGCACCAGTCTCCAGGACGTCTTAGCCAATGGACGGCTTTACCTTTAGTAGGCCTCACAGCGCTCAAGACTCTCACGTGGGCGCTTCTTTCCAAGGAAGTACACGGTGTACCCAGAGCCTTCTGAGCACAGTCAAGGGATACACAGCTCTGGGAACATCATCCCTCACTATGCAGTTGGAAGGGCCGGGGACTAATGCGTTCTCTATGGCTAGCGTTCCACAGCTTTGAAGCGGCCTCAGGAACGTGGTTATTGGCAGGCTTTTGTTCCATGCGGGTCGGCCACATTGAGGAAACCTAAGCTGCCCTGAAAGAAACCACCGGGGGCGCCAATGCAGTTTGGGGACTCCTGCCCGACGTCTCTCTAAGGGATGCGGAAACTGGCCTTTAGGTCCAGCCCGAAACGGAGATCTACCCTGAGCATTGCTGGGCATTTGCAACACCCAGAGTCACCGAGGCCTACTGAGGGCATTGAGAGGATTATGCCATTCACCACATGCAGGACACACTTCATCCAAAAGTTTTATCGCAAGAGGCTGAACTGTGTTCCGAGGGTCTCCTTTGGATTGTCAGAGAAGATAGGTGTATGTGCTGGGCGATCCCGTCTGTAGTTGAGAAGCCTGGAAAAAGGCAGTGTCTCCCCCGTTCGAAAGGTAGATAGTGGCGGCCTCAAGGCGGACGGAAAGACATTGCTGTTACCCGTCTTCTAGTCACCCTTAGGAATGCCTCCGTGAGGAAAGTGCGTTTTCTCCTGTGAATCCATGTGGTCTCCAGTGCCTTGCTAGGAGCTCATCCCACGCTTGGCCGAGCTAAAGTGCGAAGCGAACGTGACCCCTAGCCTCAAGGTAAGCACGCGTGTTTCCTGTCAGCAAGGTTCGGTGTGCAGCCATCTCCATGAACCCTGACTCGATGATAGAGTGCTTTAACTCCTCTACGGCTTTCCGTAGGCCTAAGAGAGTCACGTATGAATTCCCTACTGAGGGAGAGCGTGTGCACTGCGAGTGCCCTTTCTGTTTTCCGAGCCACATAACCCAGAACAGGCTGCTGGGGTCAACTCTGTCTACGCAGGGGGGAGGGCAATGAACTGATTCTCGCTTGCAGAGCATGCTGTCTAAACGTGTTAGGCAGCCCCAGGGCAACTTTTTTGCCAGTATTACATTCAACCTGGCTCTCCCTCTGTGGAGGCCCTCTGAACTGCACTGAGAGGATCCCTGAGCCTGAAGCGCCTCCTGGCAACTCTTAACCTGTCACTCTCTCTTTGTGACGCAAGGTACACTGTAGGTCCAGCCTGACAGCAAATACAGAAAAACCGGGGAAACTGTGAGGCGTGTGGTCGATCCAACGTCACCTAGGCCTGACTAAGTCACTAAGCGGGTAATAATGCTATTCCTGGCACGCAAAACACCCCGAGTCCCATGAAGCGTGATCATAGTGTGTCTGAAAGCCTCCTGTCGTCAGCCAGAGAGTGCTGGGCAATGCGCTGTGTGGGCAAGTTGGAAATTGGAGAATGTGGGAGGAGCCCGGCTTTCCCCCTTTGGAAAGCAACTTCGCTGCAGCTTCCAAGCCGCCTGATAAACCACACCACCGGGACACTGTTCACTCCACCGATGCCTCTGAGGAACAGTGAGTTTCTCCAAAAGAAACCACGTGCTTGCGATTCCTTCCTGGGAGCCCCCCCCAGGAGCATACTGCAGCTAAATCGCCAACTTAATGTGACCTCGGGTCTCGAGGTAAGGCGCACAGTTTCCCTTTGCCAGAGATAGGGGTGCACCAGTCTCCAGGACGTCTTAGCCAATGGACGGCTTTACCTTTAGTAGGCCTCACAGCGCTCAAGACTCTCACGTGGGCGCTTCTTTCCAAGGAAGTACACGGTGTACCCAGAGCCTTCTGAGCACAGTCAAGGGATACACAGCTCTGGGAACATCATCCCTCACTATGCAGTTGGAAGGGCCGGGGACTAATGCGTTCTCTATGGCTAGCGTTCCACAGCTTTGAAGCGGCCTCAGGAACGTGGTTATTGGCAGGCTTTTGTTCCATGCGGGTCGGCCACGTTGAGGAAACCTAAGCTGCCCTGAAAGAAACCACCGGGGGCGCCAATGCAGTTTGGGGACTCCTGCCCGACGTCTCTCTAAGGGATGCAGAAACTCGCCTTTAGGTCCAGCCCGAAACGGAGATCTACCCTGAGCATTGCTGGGCATTTGCAACACCCAGAGTCACCGAGGCCCACTGAGTGCATTGAGAGGATTATGCCATTCACCACATGCAGGACACACTGCATCCAAAAGTTTCATCGCAGGAGGCCGAACTGTGTTCCGAGGGTCTCCTTTGGATTGTCAGAGAAGATAGGTGTATGTGCTGGGCGATCCCGTCTGTAGTTGAGAAGCCTGGAAAAAGGCAGTATCTCCCCCGTTCGAAAGGTAGATAGTGGCGGCCTCAAGGCGGACGGAAAGACATTGCTGTTACCCGTCTTCTAGTCACCCTTAGGAATGCCTCCGTGAGGAAAGTGCGTTTTCTCCTGTGAATCCAGGTGGTCTCCAGTGCCTTGCTAGGAGCTCATCCCACGCTTGGCCGAGCTAAAGTGCGAAGCGAACGTGACCCCTAGCCTCAAGGTAAGCACGCGTGTTTCCTGTCAGCAAGGTTCGGTGTGCAGCCATCTCCATGAACCCTGACTCGATGATAGAGTGCTTGAACTCCTCTACGGCTTTCCGTAGGCCTAAGAGAGTCACGTATGAATTCCCTACTGAGGGAGAGCGTGTGCACTGCGAGTGCCCTTTCTGTTTTCCGAGCCACATAACCCAGAACAGGCTGCTGGGGTCAACTCTGTCTACACAGGGGGGAGGGCAATGAACTGATTCTCGCTTGCAGAGCATGCTGTCTACACGTGTTAGGCAGCCCCAGGGCAACGTTTTTGCCAGTATTACATTCAACCTGGCTCTCCCTCTGTGGAGGCCCTCTGAACTGCACTGAGAGGATCCCTGAGCCTGAAGCGCCTCCTGGCAACTCTTAACCTGTCACTCTCTCTTTGTGACGCAAGGTACACTGTAGGTCCAGCCTGACAGCAAATACAGAAAAACCGGGGAAACTGTGAGGCGTGTGGTCGATCCAACGTCACCTAGGCCTGACTAAGTCACTAAGCGGGTAATAATGCTATTCCTGGCACGCAAAACACCCCGAGTCCCATGAAGCGTGATCATAGTGTGTCTGAAAGCCTCCTGTCGTCAGCCAGAGAGTGCTGGGCAATGCACTGTGTGGGCAAGTTGGAAATTGGAGAATGTGGGAGGAGCCCGGCTTTCCCCCTTTGGAAAGCAACTTCGCTGCAGCTTCCAAGCCGCCTGATAAACCACACCACCGGGACACTGTTCACTCCACCGATGCCTCTGAGGAACAGTGAGTTTCTCCAAAAGAAACCACGTGCTTGCGATTCCTTGCTGGGAGCCCCCCCCAGGAGCATACTGCAGCTAAATCGCCAACTTAATGTGACCTCGGGTCTCGAGGTAAGGCGCACAGTTTCCCCTTTGCCAGAGATAGGGGTGCACCAGTCTCCAGGACGTCTTAGCCAATGGACGGCTTTACCTTTAGTAGGCCTCACAGCGCTCAAGACTCTAACATGGGCGCTTCTTTCCAAGGAAGTACACGGTGTACCCAGAGCCTTCTGAGCACAGTCAAGGGATACACAGCTCTGGGAACATCATCCCTCACTATGCAGTTGGAAGGGCCGGGGACTAATGCGTTCTCTATGGCTAGCGTTCCACAGCTTTGAAGCGGCCTCAGGAACGTGGTTCTTGGCAGGCTTTTGTTCCATGCGGGTCGGCCACGTTGAGGAAACCTAAGCTGCCCTGAAAGAAACCACCGGGGGCGCCAATGCAGTTTGGGGACTCCTGCCCGACGTCTCTCTAAGGGATGCGGAAACTCGCCTTTAGGTCCAGCCCGAAACGGAGATCTACCCTGAGCATTGCTGGGCATTTGCAACACCCAGAGTCACCGAGGCCTACTGAGGGCATTGAGAGGATTATGCCATTCACCACATGCAGGACACACTTCATCCAAAAGTTTCATCGCAAGAGGCTGAACTGTGTTCCGAGGGTCTCCTTTGGATTGTCAGAGAAGATAGGTGTATGTGCTGGGCGATCCCGTCTGTAGTTGAGAAGCCTGGAAAAAGGCAGTGTCTCCCCCGTTCGAAAGGTAGATAGTGGCGGCCTCAAGGCGGACGGAAAGACATTGCTGTTACCCGTCTTCTAGTCACCCTTAGGAATGCCTCCGTGAGGAAAGTGCGTTTTCTCCTGTGAATCCATGTGGTCTCCAGTGCCTTGCTAGGAGCTCATCCCACGCTTGGCCGAGCTAAAGTGCGAAGCGAACGTGACCCCTAGCCTCAAGGTAAGCACGCGTGTTTCCTGTCAGCAGTGTTCGGTGTGCAGCCATCTCCATGAACCCTGACTCGATGATAGAGTGCTTTAACTCCTCTACGGCTTTCCGTAGGCCTAAGAGAGTCACGTATGAATTCCCTACTGAGGGAGAGCGTGTGCACTGCGAGTGCCCTTTCTGTTTTCCGAGCCACATAACCCAGAACAGGCTGCTGGGGTCAACTCTGTCTACGCAGGGGGGAGGGCAATGAACTGATTCTCGCTTGCAGAGCATGCTGTCTACACGTGTTAGGCAGCCCCAGGGCAACTTTTTTGCCAGTATTACATTCAACCTGGCTCTCCCTCTGTGGAGGCCCTCTGAACTGCACTGAGAGGATCCCTGAGCCTGAAGCGCCTCCTGGCAACTCTTAACCTGTCACTCTCTCTTTGTGACGCAAGGTACACTGTAGGTCCAGCCTGACAGCAAATACAGAAAAACCGGGGAAACTGTGAGGCGTGTGGTCGATCCAACGTCACCTAGGCCTGACTAAGTCACTAAGCGGGTAATAATGCTATTCCTGGCACGCAAAACACCCCGAGTCCCATGAAGCGTGATCATAGTGTGTCTGAAAGCCTCCTGTCGTCAGCCAGAGAGTGCTGGGCAATGCGCTGTGTGGGCAAGTTGGAAATTGGAGAATGTGGGAGGAGCCCGGCTTTCCCCCTTTGGAAAGCAACTTCGCTGCAGCTTCCAAGCCGCCTGATAAACCACACCACCGGGACACTGTTCACTCCACCGATGCCTCTGAGGAACAGTGAGTTTCTCCAAAAGAAACCACGTGCTTGCGATTCCTTCCGGGGAGCCCCCCCCAGGAGCATACTGCAGCTAAATCGCCAACTTAATGTGACCTCGGGTCTCGAGGTAAGGCGCACAGTTTCCCTTTGCCAGAGATAGGGGTGCACCAGTCTCCAGGACGTCTTAGCCAATGGACGGCTTTACCTTTAGTAGGCCTCACAGCGCTCAAGACTCTCACGTGGGCGCTTCTTTCCAAGGAAGTACACGGTGTACCCAGAGCCTTCTGAGCACAGTCAAGGGATACACAGCTCTGGGAACATCATCCCTCACTATGCAGTTGGAAGGGCCGGGGACTAATGCGTTCTCTATGGCTAGCGTTCCACAGCTTTGAAGCGGCCTCAGGAACGTGGTTATTGGCAGGCTTTTGTTCCATGCGGGTCGGCCACGTTGAGGAAACCTAAGCTGCCCTGAAAGAAACCACCGGGGGCGCCAATGCAGTTTGGGGACTCCTGCCCGACGTCTCTCTAAGGGATGCGGAAACTGGCCTTTAGGTCCAGCCCGAAACGGAGATCTACCCTGAGCATTGCTGGGCATTTGCAACACCCAGAGTCACCGAGGCTCACTGAGGGCATTGAGAGGATTATGCCATTCACCACATGCAGGACACACTTCATCCAAAAGTTTCATCGCAAGAGGCTGAACTGTGTTCCGAGGGTCTCCTTTGGATTGTCAGAGAAGATAGGTGTATGTGCTGGGCGATCCCGTCTGTAGTTGAGAAGCCTGGAAAAAGGCAGTGTCTCCCCCGTTCGAAAGGTAGATAGTGGCGGCCTCAAGGCGGACGGAAAGACATTGCTGTTACCCGTCTTCTAGTCACCCTTAGGAATGCCTCCGTGAGGAAAGTGCGTTTTCTCCTGTGAATCCAGGTGGTCTCCAGTGCCTTGCTAGGAGCTCATCCCACGCTTGGCCGAGCTAAAGTGCGAAGCGAACGTGACCCCTAGCCTCAAGGTAAGCACGCGTGTTTCCTGTCAGCAAGGTTCGGTGTGCAGCCATCTCCATGAACCCTGACTCGATGATAGAGTGCTTTAACTCCTCTACGGCTTGCCGTAGGCCTAAGAGAGTCACGTATGAATTCCCTACTGAGGGAGAGCGTGTGCACTGCGAGTGCCCTTTCTGTTTTCCGAGCCACATAACCCTGAACAGGCTGCTGGGGTCAACTCTTTCTACGCAGGGGGGAGGGCAATGAACTGATTCTCGCTTGCAGAGCATGCTGTCTACACGTGTTAGGCAGCCCCAGGGCAACGTTTTTGCCAGTATTACATTCAACCTGGCTCTCCCTCTGTGGAGGCCCTCTGAACTGCACTGAGAGGATCCCTGAGCCTGAAGCGCCTCCTGGCAACTCTTAACCTGTCACTCTCTCTTTGTGACGCAAGGTACACTGTAGGTCCAGCCTGACAGCAAATACAGAAAAACCGGGGAAACTGTGAGGCGTGTGGTCGATCCAACGTCACCTAGGCCTGATTAAGTCACTAAGCGGGTAATAATGCTATTCCTGGCACGCAAAACACCCCGAGTCCCATGAAGCGTGATCATAGTGTGTCTGAAAGCCTCCTGTCGTCAGCCAGAGAGTGCTGGGCAATGCGCTGTGTGGGCAAGTTGGAAATTGGAGAATGTGGGAGGAGCCCGGCTTTCCCCCTTTGGAAAGCAACTTCGCTGCAGCTTCCAAGCCGCCTGATAAACCACACCACCGGGACACTGTTCACTCCACCGATGCCTCTGAGGAACAGTGAGTTTCTCCAAAAGAAACCACGTGCTTGCGATTCCTTCCTGGGAGCCCCCCCCAGGAGCATACTGCAGCTAAATCGCCAACTTAATGTGACCTCGGGTCTCGAGGTAAGGCGCACAGTTTCCCTTTGCCAGAGATAGGGGTGCACCAGTCTCCAGGACGTCTTAGCCAATGGACGGCTTTACCTTTAGTAGGCCTCACAGCGCTCAAGACTCTCACGTGGGCGCTTCTTTCCAAGGAAGTACACGGTGTACCCAGAGCCTTCTGAGCACAGTCAAGGGATACACAGCTCTGGGAACATCATCCCTCACTATGCAGTTGGAAGGGCCGGGGACTAATGCGTTCTCTATGGCTAGCGTTCCACAGCTTTGAAGCGGCCTCAGGAACGTGGTTATTGGCAGGCTTTTGTTCCATGCGGGTCGGCCACGTTGAGGAAACCTAAGCTGCCCTGAAAGAAACCACCGGGGGCGCCAATGCAGTTTGGGGACTCCTGCCCGCCGTCTCTCTAAGGGATGCAGAAACTCGCCTTTAGGTCCAGCCCGAAACGGAGATCTACCCTGAGCATTGCTGGGCATTTGCAACACCCAGAGTCACCGAGGCCCACTGAGTGCATTGAGAGGATTATGCCATTCACCACATGCAGGACACACTGCATCCAAAAGTTTCATCGCAGGAGGCCGAACTGTGTTCCGAGGGTCTCCTTTGGATTGTCAGAGAAGATAGGTGTATGTGCTGGGCGATCCCGTCTGTAGTTGAGAAGCCTGGAAAAAGGCAGTATCTCCCCCGTTCGAAAGGTAGATAGTGGCGGCCTCAAGGCGGACGGAAAGACATTGCTGTTACCCGTCTTCTAGTCACCCTTAGGAATGCCTCCGTGAGGAAAGTGCGTTTTCTCCTGTGAATCCAGGTGGTCTCCAGTGCCTTGCTAGGAGCTCATCCCACGCTTGGCCGAGCTAAAGTGCGAAGCGAATGTGACCCCTAGCCTCAAGGTAAGCACGCGTGTTTCCTGTCAGCAGTGTTCGGTGTGCAGCCATCTCCATGAACCCTGACTCGATGATAGAGTGCTTGAACTCCTCTACGGCTTTCCGTAGGCCTAAGAGAGTCACGTATGAATTCCCTACTGAGGGAGAGCGTGTGCACTGCGAGTGCCCTTTCTGTTTTCCGAGCCACATAACCCAGAACAGGCTGCTGGGGTCAACTCTGTCTACGCAGGGGGGAGGGCAATGAACTGATTCTCGCTTGCAGAGCATGCTGTCTACACGTGTTAGGCAGCCCCAGGGCAACTTTTTTGCCAGTATTACATTCAACCTGGCTCTCCCTCTGTGGAGGCCCTCTGAACTGCACTGAGAGGATCCCTGAGCCTGAAGCGCCTCCTGGCAACTCTTAACCTGTCACTCTCTCTTTGTGACGCAAGGTACACTGTAGGTCCAGCCTGACAGCAAATACAGAAAAACCGGGGAAACTGTGAGGCGTGTGGTCGATCCAACGTCACCTAGGCCTGACTAAGTCACTAAGCGGGTAATAATGCTATTCCTGGCACGCAAAACACCCCGAGTCCCATGAAGCGTGATCATAGTGTGTCTGAAAGCCTCCTGTCGTCAGCCAGAGAGTGCTGGGCAATGCGCTGTGTGGGCAAGTTGGAAATTGGAGAATGTGGGAGGAGCCCGGCTTTCCCCCTTTGGAAAGCAACTTCGCTGCAGCTTCCAAGCCGCCTGATAAACCACACCACCGGGACACTGTTCACTCCACCGATGCCTCTGAGGAACAGTGAGTTTCTCCAAAAGAAACCACGTGCTTGCGATTCCTTCCGGGGAGCCCCCCCAAGGAGCATACTGCAGCTAAATCGCCAACTTAATGTGACCTCGGGTCTCGAGGTAAGGCGCACAGTTTCCCTTTGCCAGAGATAGGGGTGCACCAGTCTCCAGGACGTCTTAGCCAATGGACGGCTTTACCTTTAGTAGGCCTCACAGCGCTCAAGACTCTCACGTGGGCGCTTCTTTCCAAGGAAGTACACGGTGTACCCAGAGCCTTCTGAGCACAGTCAAGGGATACACAGCTCTGGGAACATCATCCCTCACTATGCAGTTGGAAGGGCCGGGGACTAATGCGTTCTCTATGGCTAGCGTTCCACAGCTTTGAAGCGGCCTCAGGAACGTGGTTATTGGCAGGCTTTTGTTCCATGCGGGTCGGCCACGTTGAGGAAACCTAAGCTGCCCTGAAAGAAACCACCGGGGGCGCCAATGCAGTTTGGGGACTCCTGCCCGACGTCTCTCTAAGGGATGCGGAAACTGGCCTTTAGGTCCAGCCCGAAACGGAGATCTACCCTGAGCATTGCTGGGCATTTGCAACACCCAGAGTCACCGAGGCTCACTGAGGGCATTGAGAGGATTATGCCATTCACCACATGCAGGACACACTTCATCCAAAAGTTTCATCGCAAGAGGCTGAACTGTGTTCCGAGGGTCTCCTTTGGATTGTCAGAGAAGATAGGTGTATGTGCTGGGCGATCCCGTCTGTAGTTGAGAAGCCTGGAAAAAGGCAGTGTCTCCCCCGTTCGAAAGGTAGATAGTGGCGGCCTCAAGGCGGACGGAAAGACATTGCTGTTACCCGTCTTCTAGTCACCCTTAGGAATGCCTCCGTGAGGAAAGTGCGTTTTCTCCTGTGAATCCATGTGGTCTCCAGTGCCTTGCTAGGAGCTCATCCCACGCTTGGCCGAGCTAAAGTGCGAAGCGAACGTGACCCCTAGCCTCAAGGTAAGCACGCGTGTTTCCTGTCAGCAGTGTTCGGTGTGCAGCCATCTCCATGAACCCTGACTCGATGATAGAGTGCTTTAACTCCTCTACGGCTTTCCGTAGGCCTAAGAGAGTCACGTATGAATTCCCTACTGAGGGAGAGCGTGTGCACTGCGAGTGCCCTTTCTGTTTTCCGAGCCACATAACCCAGAACAGGCTGCTGGGGTCAACTCTGTCTACGCAGGGGGGAGGGCAATGAACTGATTCTCGCTTGCAGAGCATGCTGTCTAAACGTGTTAGGCAGCCCCAGGGCAACTTTTTTGCCAGTATTACATTCAACCTGGCTCTCCCTCTGTGGAGGCCCTCTGAACTGCACTGAGAGGATCCCTGAGCCTGAAGCGCCTCCTGGCAACTCTTAACCTGTCACTCTCTCTTTGTGACGCAAGGTACACTGTAGGTCCAGCCTGACAGCAAATACAGAAAAACCGGGGAAACTGTGAGGCGTGTGGTCGATCCAACGTCACCTAGGCCTGACTAAGTCACTAAGCGGGTAATAATGCTATTCCTGGCACGCAAAACACCCCGAGTCCCATGAAGCGTGATCATAGTGTGTCTGAAAGCCTCCTGTCGTCAGCCAGAGAGTGCTGGGCAATGCGCTGTGTGGGCAAGTTGGAAATTGGAGAATGTGGGAGGAGCCCGGCTTTCCCCCTTTGGAAAGCAACTTCGTTGCAGCTTCCAAGCCGCCTGATAAACCACACCACCGGGACACTGTTCACTCCACCGATGCCTCTGAGGAACAGTGAGTTTCTCCAAAAGAAACCACGTGCTTGCGATTCCTTCCTGGGAGCCCCCCCCAGGAGCATACTGCAGCTAAATCGCCAACTTAATGTGACCTCGGGTCTCGAGGTAAGGCGCACAGTTTCCCTTTGCCAGAGATAGGGGTGCACCAGTCTCCAGGACGTCTTAGCCAATGGACGGCTTTACCTTTAGTAGGCCTCACAGCGCTCAAGACTCTCACGTGGGCGCTTCTTTCCAAGGAAGTACACGGTGTACCCAGAGCCTTCTGAGCACAGTCAAGGGATACACAGCTCTGGGAACATCATCCCTCACTATGCAGTTGGAAGGGCCGGGGACTAATGCGTTCTCTATGGCTAGCGTTCCACAGCTTTGAAGCGGCCTCAGGAACGTGGTTATTGGCAGGCTTTTGTTCCATGCGGGTCGGCCACGTTGAGGAAACCTAAGCTGCCCTGAAAGAAACCACCGGGGGCGCCAATGCAGTTTGGGGACTCCTGCCCGACGTCTCTCTAAGGGATGCAGAAACTCGCCTTTAGGTCCAGCCCGAAACGGAGATCTACCCTGAGCATTGCTGGGCATTTGCAACACCCAGAGTCACCGAGGCCCACTGAGTGCATTGAGAGGATTATGCCATTCACCACATGCAGGACACACTGCATCCAAAAGTTTCATCGCAGGAGGCCGAACTGTGTTCCGAGGGTCTCCTTTGGATTGTCAGAGAAGATAGGTGTATGTGCTGGGCGATCCCGTCTGTAGTTGAGAAGCCTGGAAAAAGGCAGTATCTCCCCCGTTCGAAAGGTAGATAGTGGCGGCCTCAAGGCGGACGGAAAGACATTGCTGTTACCCGTCTTCTAGTCACCCTTAGGAATGCCTCCGTGAGGAAAGTGCGTTTTCTCCTGTGAATCCAGGTGGTCTCCAGTGCCTTGCTAGGAGCTCATCCCACGCTTGGCCGAGCTAAAGTGCGAAGCGAATGTGACCCCTAGCCTCAAGGTAAGCACGCGTGTTTCCTGTCAGCAGTGTTCGGTGTGCAGCCATCTCCATGAACCCTGACTCGATGATAGAGTGCTTGAACTCCTCTACGGCTTTCCGTAGGCCTAAGAGAGTCACGTATGAATTCCCTACTGAGGGAGAGCGTGTGCACTGCGAGTGCCCTTTCTGTTTTCCGAGCCACATAACCCAGAACAGGCTGCTGGGGTCAACTCTGTCTACGCAGGGGGGAGGGCAATGAACTGATTCTCGCTTGCAGAGCATGCTGTCTACACGTGTTAGGCAGCCCCAGGGCAACTTTTTTGCCAGTATTACATTCAACCTGGCTCTCCCTCTGTGGAGGCCCTCTGAACTGCACTGAGAGGATCCCTGAGCCTGAAGCGCCTCCTGGCAACTCTTAACCTGTCACTCTCTCTTTGTGACGCAAGGTACACTGTAGGTCCAGCCTGACAGCAAATACAGAAAAACCGGGGAAACTGTGAGGCGTGTGGTCGATCCAACGTCACCTAGGCCTGACTAAGTCACTAAGCGGGTAATAATGCTATTCCTGGCACGCAAAACACCCCGAGTCCCATGAAGCGTGATCATAGTGTGTCTGAAAGCCTCCTGTCGTCAGCCAGAGAGTGCTGGGCAATGCGCTGTGTGGGCAAGTTGGAAATTGGAGAATGTGGGAGGAGCCCGGCTTTCCCCCTTTGGAAAGCAACTTCGCTGCAGCTTCCAAGCCGCCTGATAAACCACACCACCGGGACACTGTTCACTCCACCGATGCCTCTGAGGAACAGTGAGTTTCTCCAAAAGAAACCACGTGCTTGCGATTCCTTCCGGGGAGCCCCCCCAAGGAGCATACTGCAGCTAAATCGCCAACTTAATGTGACCTCGGGTCTCGAGGTAAGGCGCACAGTTTCCCTTTGCCAGAGATAGGGGTGCACCAGTCTCCAGGACGTCTTAGCCAATGGACGGCTTTACCTTTAGTAGGCCTCACAGCGCTCAAGACTCTCACGTGGGCGCTTCTTTCCAAGGAAGTACACGGTGTACCCAGAGCCTTCTGAGCACAGTCAAGGGATACACAGCTCTGGGAACATCATCCCTCACTATGCAGTTGGAAGGGCCGGGGACTAATGCGTTCTCTATGGCTAGCGTTCCACAGCTTTGAAGCGGCCTCAGGAACGTGGTTATTGGCAGGCTTTTGTTCCATGCGGGTCGGCCACGTTGAGGAAACCTAAGCTGCCCTGAAAGAAACCACCGGGGGCGCCAATGCAGTTTGGGGACTCCTGCCCGACGTCTCTCTAAGGGATGCGGAAACTGGCCTTTAGGTCCAGCCCGAAACGGAGATCTACCCTGAGCATTGCTGGGCATTTGCAACACCCAGAGTCACCGAGGCTCACTGAGGGCATTGAGAGGATTATGCCATTCACCACATGCAGGACACACTTCATCCAAAAGTTTCATCGCAAGAGGCTGAACTGTGTTCCGAGGGTCTCCTTTGGATTGTCAGAGAAGATAGGTGTATGTGCTGGGCGATCCCGTCTGTAGTTGAGAAGCCTGGAAAAAGGCAGTGTCTCCCCCGTTCGAAAGGTAGATAGTGGCGGCCTCAAGGCGGACGGAAAGACATTGCTGTTACCCGTCTTCTAGTCACCCTTAGGAATGCCTCCGTGAGGAAAGTGCGTTTTCTCCTGTGAATCCAGGTGGTCTCCAGTGCCTTGCTAGGAGCTCATCCCACGCTTGGCCGAGCTAAAGTGCGAAGCGAACGTGACCCCTAGCCTCAAGGTAAGCACGCGTGTTTCCTGTCAGCAAGGTTCGGTGTGCAGCCATCTCCATGAACCCTGACTCGATGATAGAGTGCTTTAACTCCTCTACGGCTTGCCGTAGGCCTAAGAGAGTCACGTATGAATTCCCTACTGAGGGAGAGCGTGTGCACTGCGAGTGCCCTTTCTGTTTTCCGAGCCACATAACCCTGAACAGGCTGCTGGGGTCAACTCTTTCTACGCAGGGGGGAGGGCAATGAACTGATTCTCGCTTGCAGAGCATGCTGTCTACACGTGTTAGGCAGCCCCAGGGCAACGTTTTTGCCAGTATTACATTCAACCTGGCTCTCCCTCTGTGGAGGCCCTCTGAACTGCACTGAGAGTTTCCCTGAGCCTGAAGCGCCTCCTGGCAACTCTTAACCTGTCACTCTCTCTTTGTGACGCAAGGTACACTGTAGGTCCAGCCTGACAGCAAATACAGAAAAACCGGGGAAACTGTGAGGCGTGTGGTCGATCCAACGTCACCTAGGCCTGATTAAGTCACTAAGCGGGTAATAATGCTATTCCTGGCACGCAAAACACCCCGAGTCCCATGAAGCGTGATCATAGTGTGTCTGAAAGCCTCCTGTCGTCAGCCAGAGAGTGCTGGGCAATGCGCTGTGTGGGCAAGTTGGAAATTGGAGAATGTGGGAGGAGCCCGGCTTTCCCCCTTTGGAAAGCAACTTCGTTGCAGCTTCCAAGCCGCCTGATAAACCACACCACCGGGACACTGTTCACTCCACCGATGCCTCTGAGGAACAGTGAGTTTCTCCAAAAGAAACCACGTGCTTGCGATTCCTTCCTGGGAGCCCCCCCCAGGAGCATACTGCAGCTAAATCGCCAACTTAATGTGACCTCGGGTCTCGAGGTAAGGCGCACAGTTTCCCTTTGCCAGAGATAGGGGTGCACCAGTCTCCAGGACGTCTTAGCCAATGGACGGCTTTACCTTTAGTAGGCCTCACAGCGCTCAAGACTCTCACGTGGGCGCTTCTTTCCAAGGAAGTACACGGTGTACCCAGAGCCTTCTGAGCACAGTCAAGGGATACACAGCTCTGGGAACATCATCCCTCACTATGCAGTTGGAAGGGCCGGGGACTAATGCGTTCTCTATGGCTAGCGTTCCACAGCTTTGAAGCGGCCTCAGGAACGTGGTTATTGGCAGGCTTTTGTTCCATGCGGGTCGGCCACATTGAGGAAACCTAAGCTGCCCTGAAAGAAACCACCGGGGGCGCCAATGCAGTTTGGGGACTCCTGCCCGACGTCTCTCTAAGGGATGCAGAAACTCGCCTTTAGGTCCAGCCCGAAACGGAGATCTACCCTGAGCATTGCTGGGCATTTGCAACACCCAGAGTCACCGAGGCCCACTGAGTGCATTGAGAGGATTATGCCATTCACCACATGCAGGACACACTTCATCCAAAAGTTTCATCGCAGGAGGCCGAACTGTGTTCCGAGGGTCTCCTTTGGATTGTCAGAGAAGATAGGTGTATGTGCTGGGCGATCCCGTCTGTAGTTGAGAAGCCTGGAAAAAGGCAGTATCTCCCCCGTTCGAAAGGTAGATAGTGGCGGCCTCAAGGCGGACGGAAAGACATTGCTGTTACCCGTCTTCTAGTCACCCTTAGGAATGCCTCCGTGAGGAAAGTGCGTTTTCTCCTGTGAATCCAGGTGGTCTCCAGTGCCTTGCTAGGAGCTCATCCCACGCTTGGCCGAGCTAAAGTGCGAAGCGAATGTGACCCCTAGCCTCAAGGTAAGCACGCGTGTTTCCTGTCAGCAGTGTTCGGTGTGCAGCCATCTCCATGAACCCTGACTCGATGATAGAGTGCTTGAACTCCTCTACGGCTTTCCGTAGGCCTAAGAGAGTCACGTATGAATTCCCTACTGAGGGAGAGCGTGTGCACTGCGAGTGCCCTTTCTGTTTTCCGAGCCACATAACCCAGAACAGGCTGCTGGGGTCAACTCTGTCTACGCAGGGGGGAGGGCAATGAACTGATTCTCGCTTGCAGAGCATGCTGTCTACACGTGTTAGGCAGCCCCAGGGCAACTTTTTTGCCAGTATTACATTCAACCTGGCTCTCCCTCTGTGGAGGCCCTCTGAACTGCACTGAGAGGATCCCTGAGCCTGAAGCGCCTCCTGGCAACTCTTAACCTGTCACTCTCTCTTTGTGACGCAAGGTACACTGTAGGTCCAGCCTGACAGCAAATACAGAAAAACCGGGGAAACTGTGAGGCGTGTGGTCGATCCAACGTCACCTAGGCCTGACTAAGTCACTAAGCGGGTAATAATGCTATTCCTGGCACGCAAAACACCCCGAGTCCCATGAAGCGTGATCATAGTGTGTCTGAAAGCCTCCTGTCGTCAGCCAGAGAGTGCTGGGCAATGCGCTGTGTGGGCAAGTTGGAAATTGGAGAATGTGGGAGGAGCCCGGCTTTCCCCCTTTGGAAAGCAACTTCGCTGCAGCTTCCAAGCCGCCTGATAAACCACACCACCGGGACACTGTTCACTCCACCGATGCCTCTGAGGAACAGTGAGTTTCTCCAAAAGAAACCACGTGCTTGCGATTCCTTCCGGGGAGCCCCCCCAAGGAGCATACTGCAGCTAAATCGCCAACTTAATGTGACCTCGGGTCTCGAGGTAAGGCGCACAGTTTCCCTTTGCCAGAGATAGGGGTGCACCAGTCTCCAGGACGTCTTAGCCAATGGACGGCTTTACCTTTAGTAGGCCTCACAGCGCTCAAGACTCTCACGTGGGCGCTTCTTTCCAAGGAAGTACACGGTGTACCCAGAGCCTTCTGAGCACAGTCAAGGGATACACAGCTCTGGGAACATCATCCCTCACTATGCAGTTGGAAGGGCCGGGGACTAATGCGTTCTCTATGGCTAGCGTTCCACAGCTTTGAAGCGGCCTCAGGAACGTGGTTATTGGCAGGCTTTTGTTCCATGCGGGTCGGCCACGTTGAGGAAACCTAAGCTGCCCTGAAAGAAACCACCGGGGGCGCCAATGCAGTTTGGGGACTCCTGCCCGACGTCTCTCTAAGGGATGCGGAAACTGGCCTTTAGGTCCAGCCCGAAACGGAGATCTACCCTGAGCATTGCTGGGCATTTGCAACACCCAGAGTCACCGAGGCTCACTGAGGGCATTGAGAGGATTATGCCATTCACCACATGCAGGACACACTTCATCCAAAAGTTTCATCGCAAGAGGCTGAACTGTGTTCCGAGGGTCTCCTTTGGATTGTCAGAGAAGATAGGTGTATGTGCTGGGCGATCCCGTCTGTAGTTGAGAAGCCTGGAAAAAGGCAGTGTCTCCCCCGTTCGAAAGGTAGATAGTGGCGGCCTCAAGGCGGACGGAAAGACATTGCTGTTACCCGTCTTCTAGTCACCCTTAGGAATGCCTCCGTGAGGAAAGTGCGTTTTCTCCTGTGAATCCAGGTGGTCTCCAGTGCCTTGCTAGGAGCTCATCCCACGCTTGGCCGAGCTAAAGTGCGAAGCGAACGTGACCCCTAGCCTCAAGGTAAGCACGCGTGTTTCCTGTCAGCAAGGTTCGGTGTGCAGCCATCTCCATGAACCCTGACTCGATGATAGAGTGCTTTAACTCCTCTACGGCTTGCCGTAGGCCTAAGAGAGTCACGTATGAATTCCCTACTGAGGGAGAGCGTGTGCACTGCGAGTGCCCTTTCTGTTTTCCGAGCCACATAACCCTGAACAGGCTGCTGGGGTCAACTCTTTCTACGCAGGGGGGAGGGCAATGAACTGATTCTCGCTTGCAGAGCATGCTGTCTACACGTGTTAGGCAGCCCCAGGGCAACGTTTTTGCCAGTATTACATTCAACCTGGCTCTCCCTCTGTGGAGGCCCTCTGAACTGCACTGAGAGTTTCCCTGAGCCTGAAGCGCCTCCTGGCAACTCTTAACCTGTCACTCTCTCTTTGTGACGCAAGGTACACTGTAGGTCCAGCCTGACAGCAAATACAGAAAAACCGGGGAAACTGTGAGGCGTGTGGTCGATCCAACGTCACCTAGGCCTGATTAAGTCACTAAGCGGGTAATAATGCTATTCCTGGCACGCAAAACACCCCGAGTCCCATGAAGCGTGATCATAGTGTGTCTGAAAGCCTCCTGTCGTCAGCCAGAGAGTGCTGGGCAATGCGCTGTGTGGGCAAGTTGGAAATTGGAGAATGTGGGAGGAGCCCGGCTTTCCCCCTTTGGAAAGCAACTTCGTTGCAGCTTCCAAGCCGCCTGATAAACCACACCACCGGGACACTGTTCACTCCACCGATGCCTCTGAGGAACAGTGAGTTTCTCCAAAAGAAACCACGTGCTTGCGATTCCTTCCTGGGAGCCCCCCCCAGGAGCATACTGCAGCTAAATCGCCAACTTAATGTGACCTCGGGTCTCGAGGTAAGGCGCACAGTTTCCCTTTGCCAGAGATAGGGGTGCACCAGTCTCCAGGACGTCTTAGCCAATGGACGGCTTTACCTTTAGTAGGCCTCACAGCGCTCAAGACTCTCACGTGGGCGCTTCTTTCCAAGGAAGTACACGGTGTACCCAGAGCCTTCTGAGCACAGTCAAGGGATACACAGCTCTGGGAACATCATCCCTCACTATGCAGTTGGAAGGGCCGGGGACTAATGCGTTCTCTATGGCTAGCGTTCCACAGCTTTGAAGCGGCCTCAGGAACGTGGTTATTGGCAGGCTTTTGTTCCATGCGGGTCGGCCACATTGAGGAAACCTAAGCTGCCCTGAAAGAAACCACCGGGGGCGCCAATGCAGTTTGGGGACTCCTGCCCGACGTCTCTCTAAGGGATGCGGAAACTGGCCTTTAGGTCCAGCCCGAAACGGAGATCTACCCTGAGCATTGCTGGGCATTTGCAACACCCAGAGTCACTGAGGCTCACTGAGGGCATTGAGAGGATTATGCCATTCACCACATGCAGGACACACTTCATCCAAAAGTTTCATCGCAAGAGGCTGAACTGTGTTCCGAGGGTCTCCTTTGGATTGTCAGAGAAGATAGGTGTATGTGCTGGGCGATCCCGTCTGTAGTTGAGAAGCCTGGAAAAAGGCAGTGTCTCCCCCGTTCGAAAGGTAGATAGTGGCGGCCTCAAGGCGGACGGAAAGACATTGCTGTTACCCGTCTTCTAGTCACCCTTAGGAATGCCTCCGTGAGGAAAGTGCGTTTTCTCCTGTGAATCCATGTGGTCTCCAGTGCCTTGCTAGGAGCTCATCCCACGCTTGGCCGAGCTAAAGTGCGAAGCGAACGTGACCCCTAGCCTCAAGGTAAGCACGCGTGTTTCCTGTCAGCAGTGTTCGGTGTGCAGCCATCTCCATGAACCCTGACTCGATGATAGAGTGCTTTAACTCCTCTACGGCTTTCCGTAGGCCTAAGAGAGTCACGTATGAATTCCCTACTGAGGGAGAGCGTGTGCACTGCGAGTGCCCTTTCTGTTTTCCGAGCCACATAACCCAGAACAGGCTGCTGGGGTCAACTCTGTCTACGCAGGGGGGAGGGCAATGAACTGATTCTCGCTTGCAGAGCATGCTGTCTAAACGTGTTAGGCAGCCCCAGGGCAACTTTTTTGCCAGTATTACATTCAACCTGGCTCTCCCTCTGTGGAGGCCCTCTGAACTGCACTGAGAGGATCCCTGAGCCTGAAGCGCCTCCTGGCAACTCTTAACCTGTCACTCTCTCTTTGTGACGCAAGGTACACTGTAGGTCCAGCCTGACAGCAAATACAGAAAAACCGGGGAAACTGTGAGGCGTGTGGTCGATCCAACGTCACCTAGGCCTGACTAAGTCACTAAGCGGGTAATAATGCTATTCCTGGCACGCAAAACACCCCGAGTCCCATGAAGCGTGATCATAGTGTGTCTGAAAGCCTCCTGTCGTCAGCCAGAGAGTGCTGGGCAATGCGCTGTGTGGGCAAGTTGGAAATTGGAGAATGTGGGAGGAGCCCGGCTTTCCCCCTTTGGAAAGCAACTTCGCTGCAGCTTCCAAGCCGCCTGATAAACCACACCACCGGGACACTGTTCACTCCACCGATGCCTCTGAGGAACAGTGAGTTTCTCCAAAAGAAACCACGTGCTTGCGATTCCTTCCTGGGAGCCCCCCCCAGGAGCATACTGCAGCTAAATCGCCAACTTAATGTGACCTCGGGTCTCGAGGTAAGGCGCACAGTTTCCCTTTGCCAGAGATAGGGGTGCACCAGTCTCCAGGACGTCTTAGCCAATGGACGGCTTTACCTTTAGTAGGCCTCACAGCGCTCAAGACTCTCACGTGGGCGCTTCTTTCCAAGGAAGTACACGGTGTACCCAGAGCCTTCTGAGCACAGTCAAGGGATACACAGCTCTGGGAACATCATCCCTCACTATGCAGTTGGAAGGGCCGGGGACTAATGCGTTCTCTATGGCTAGCATTCCACAGCTTTGAAGCGGCCTCAGGAACGTGGTTATTGGCAGGCTTTTGTTCCATGCGGGTCGGCCACGTTGAGGAAACCTAAGCTGCCCTGAAAGAAACCACCGGGGGCGCCAATGCAGTTTGGGGACTCCTGCCCGACGTCTCTCTAAGGGATGCAGAAACTCGCCTTTAGGTGCAGCCCGAAACGGAGATCTACCCTGAGCATTGCTGGGCATTTGCAACACCCAGAGTCACCGAGGCCCACTGAGTGCATTGAGAGGATTATGCCATTCACCACATGCAGGACACACTGCATCCAAAAGTTTCATCGCAGGAGGCCGAACTGTGTTCCGAGGGTCTCCTTTGGATTGTCAGAGAAGATAGGTGTATGTGCTGGGCGATCCCGTCTGTAGTTGAGAAGCCTGGAAAAAGGCAGTATCTCCCCCGTTCGAAAGGTAGATAGTGGCGGCCTCAAGGCGGACGGAAAGACATTGCTGTTACCCGTCTTCTAGTCACCCTTAGGAATGCCTCCGTGAGGAAAGTGCGTTTTCTCCTGTGAATCCAGGTGGTCTCCAGTGCCTTGCTAGGAGCTCATCCCACGCTTGGCCGAGCTAAAGTGCGAAGCGAATGTGACCCCTAGCCTCAAGGTAAGCACGCGTGTTTCCTGTCAGCAGTGTTCGGTGTGCAGCCATCTCCATGAACCCTGACTCGATGATAGAGTGCTTGAACTCCTCTACGGCTTTCCGTAGGCCTAAGAGAGTCACGTATGAATTCCCTACTGAGGGAGAGCGTGTGCACTGCGAGTGCCCTTTCTGTTTTCCGAGCCACATAACCCAGAACAGGCTGCTGGGGTCAACTCTGTCTACGCAGGGGGGAGGGCAATGAACTGATTCTCGCTTGCAGAGCATGCTGTCTACACGTGTTAGGCAGCCCCAGGGCAACTTTTTTGCCAGTATTACATTCAACCTGGCTCTCCCTCTGTGGAGGCCCTCTGAACTGCACTGAGAGGATCCCTGAGCCTGAAGCGCCTCCTGGCAACTCTTAACCTGCCACTCTCTCTTTGTGACGCAAGGTACACTGTAGGTCCAGCCTGACAGCAAATACAGAAAAACCGGGGAAACTGTGAGGCGTGTGGTCGATCCAACGTCACCTAGGCCTGACTAAGTCACTAAGCGGGTAATAATGCTATTCCTGGCACGCAAAACACCCCGAGTCCCATGAAGCGTGATCATAGTGTGTCTGAAAGCCTCCTGTCGTCAGCCAGAGAGTGCTGGGCAATGCGCTGTGTGGGCAAGTTGGAAATTGGAGAATGTGGGAGGAGCCCGGCTTTCCCCCTTTGGAAAGCAACTTCGCTGCAGCTTCCAAGCCGCCTGATAAACCACACCACCGGGACACTCTTCACTCCACCGATGCCTCTGAGGAACAGTGAGTTTCTCCAAAAGAAACCACGTGCTTGCGATTCCTTCCGGGGAGCCCCCCCCAGGAGCATACTGCAGCTAAATCGCCAACTTAATGTGACCTCGGGTCTCGAGGTAAGGCGCACAGTTTCCCTTTGCCAGAGATAGGGGTGCACCAGTCTCCAGGACGTCTTAGCCAATGGACGGCTTTACCTTTAGTAGGCCTCACAGCGCTCAAGACTCTCACGTGGGCGCTTCTTTCCAAGGAAGTACACGGTGTACCCAGAGCCTTCTGAGCACAGTCAAGGGATACACAGCTCTGGGAACATCATCCCTCACTATGCAGTTGGAAGGGCCAGGGACTAATACGTTCTCTATGGCTAGCGTTCCACAGCTTTGAAGCGGCCTCAGGAACGTGGTTATTGGCAGGCTTTTGTTCCATGCGGGTCGGCCACGTTGAGGAAACCTAAGCTGCCCTGAAAGAAACCACCGGGGGCGCCAATGCAGTTTGGGGACTCCTGCCCGACGTCTCTCTAAGGGATGCGGAAACTGGCCTTTAGGTCCAGCCCGAAACGGAGATCTACCCTGAACATTGCTGGGCATTTGCAACACCCAGAGTCACCGAGGCTCACTGAGGGCATTGAGAGGATTATGCCATTCACCACATGCAGGACACACTTCATCCAAAAGTTTCATCGCAGGAGGCCGAACTGTGTTCCGAGGGTCTCCTTTGGATTGTCAGAGAAGATAGGTGTATGTGCTGGGCGATCCTGTCTGTAGTTGAGAAGCCTGGAAAAAGGCAGTGTCTCCCCCGTTCGAAAGGTAGATAGTGGCGGCCTCAAGGCGGACGGAAAGACATTGCTGTTACCCGTCTTCTAGTCACCCTTAGGAATGCCTCCGTGAGGAAAGTGCGTTTTCTCCTGTGAATCCAGGTGGTCTCCAGTGCCTTGCTAGGAGCTCATCCCACGCTTGGCCGAGCTAAAGTGCGAAGCGAACGTGACCCCTAGCCTCAAGGTAAGCACGCGTGTTTCCTGTCAGCAAGGTTCGGTGTGCAGCCATCTCCATGAACCCTGACTCGATGATAGAGTGCTTTAACTCCTCTACGGCTTGCCGTAGGCCTAAGAGAGTCACGTATGAATTCCCTACTGAGGGAGAGCGTGTGCACTGCGAGTGCCCTTTCTGTTTTCCGAGCCACATAACCCAGAACAGGCTGCTGGGGTCAACTCTTTCTACGCAGGGGGGAGGGCAATGAACTGATTCTCGCTTGCAGAGCATGCTGTCTACACGTGTTAGGCAGCCCCAGGGCAACGTTTTTGCCAGTATTACATTCAACCTGGCTCTCCCTCTGTGGAGGCCCTCTGAACTGCACTGAGAGGATCCCTGAGCCTGAAGCGCCTCCTGGCAACTCTTAACCTGTCACTCTCTCTTTGTGACGCAAGGTACACTGTAGGTCCAGCCTGACAGCAAATACAGAAAAACCGGGGAAACTGTGAGGCGTGTGGTCGATCCAACGTCACCTAGGCCTGACTAAGTCACTAAGCGGGTAATAATGCTATTCCTGGCACGCAAAACACCCCGAGTCCCATGAAGCGTGATCATAGTGTGTCTGAAAGCCTCCTGTCGTCAGCCAGAGAGTGCTGGGCAATGCGCTGTGTGGGCAAGTTGGAAATTGGAGAATGTGGGAGGAGCCCGGCTTTCCCCCTTTGGAAAGCAACTTCGCTGCAGCTTCCAAGCCGCCTGATAAACCACACCACCGGGACACTCTTCACTCCACCGATGCCTCTGAGGAACAGTGAGTTTCTCCAAAAGAAACCACGTGCTTGCGATTCCTTCCTGGGAGCCCCCCCCAGGAGCATACTGCAGCTAAATCGCCAACTTAATGTGACCTCGGGTCTCGAGGTAAGGCGCACAGTTTCCCTTTGCCAGAGATAGGGGTGCACCAGTCTCCAGGACGTCTTAGCCAATGGACGGCTTTACCTTTAGTAGGCCTCACAGCGCTCAAGACTCTCACGTGGGCGCTTCTTTCCAAGGAAGTACACGGTGTACCCAGAGCCTTCTGAGCACAGTCAAGGGATACACAGCTCTGGGAACATCATCCCTCACTATGCAGTTGGAAGGGCCGGGGACTAATGCGTTCTCTATGGCTAGCGTTCCACAGCTTTGAAGCGGCCTCAGGAACGTGGTTATTGGCAGGCTTTTGTTCCATGCGGGTCGGCCACATTGAGGAAACCTAAGCTGCCCTGAAAGAAACCACCGGGGGCGCCAATGCAGTTTGGGGACTCCTGCCCGACGTCTCTCTAAGGGATGCGGAAACTGGCCTTTAGGTCCAGCCCGAAACGGAGATCTACCCTGAGCATTGCTGGGCATTTGCAACACCCAGAGTCACCGAGGCTCACTGAGGGCATTGAGAGGATTATGCCATTCACCACATGCAGGACACACTTCATCCAAAAGTTTCATCGCAAGAGGCTGAACTGTGTTCCGAGGGTCTCCTTTGGATTGTCAGAGAAGATAGGTGTATGTGCTGGGCGATCCCGTCTGTAGTTGAGAAGCCTGGAAAAAGGCAGTGTCTCCCCCGTTCGAAAGGTAGATAGTGGCGGCCTCAAGGCGGACGGAAAGACATTGCTGTTACCCGTCTTCTAGTCACCCTTAGGAATGCCTCCGTGAGGAAAGTGCGTTTTCTCCTGTGAATCCAGGTGGTCTCCAGTGCCTTGCTAGGAGCTCATCCCACGCTTGGCCAAGCTAAAGTGCGAAGCGAACGTGACCCCTAGCCTCAAGGTAAGCACGCGTGTTTCCTGTCAGCAAGGTTCAGTGTGCAGCCATCTCCATGAACCCTGACTCGATGATAGAGTGCTTTAACTCCTCTACGGCTTTCCGTAGGCCTAAGAGAGTCACGTATGAATTCCCTACTGAGGGAGAGCGTGTGCACTGCGAGTGCCCTTTCTGTTTTCCGAGCCACATAACCCAGAACAGGCTGCTGGGGTCAACTCTTTCTACGCAGGGGGGAGGGCAATGAACTGATTCTCGCTTGCAGAGCATGCTGTCTACACGTGTTAGGCAGCCCCAGGGCAACGTTTTTGCCAGTATTACATTCAACCTGGCTCTCCCTCTGTGGAGGCCCTCTGAACTGCACTGAGAGGATCCCTGAGCCTGAAGCGCCTCCTGGCAACTCTTAACCTGTCACTCTCTCTTTGTGACGCAAGGTACACTGTAGGTCCAGCCTGACAGCAAATACAGAAAAACCGGGGAAACTGTGAGGCGTGTGGTCGATCCAACGTCACCTAGGCCTGATTAAGTCACTAAGCGGGTAATAATGCTATTCCTGGCACGCAAAACACCCCGAGTCCCATGAAGCGTGATCATAGTGTGTCTGAAAGCCTCCTGTCGTCAGCCAGAGAGTGCTGGGCAATGCGCTGTGTGGGCAAGTTGGAAATTGGAGAATGTGGGAGGAGCCCGGCTTTCCCCCTTTGGAAAGCAACTTCGTTGCAGCTTCCAAGCCGCCTGATAAACCACACCACCGGGACACTGTTCACTCCACCGATGCCTCTGAGGAACAGTGAGTTTCTCCAAAAGAAACCACGTGCTTGCGATTCCTTCCTGGGAGCCCCCCCCAGGAGCATACTGCAGCTAAATCGCCAACTTAATGTGACCTCGGGTCTCGAGGTAAGGCGCACAGTTTCCCTTTGCCAGAGATAGGGGTGCACCAGTCTCCAGGACGTCTTAGCCAATGGACGGCTTTACCTTTAGTAGGCCTCACAGCGCTCAAGACTCTCACGTGGGCGCTTCTTTCCAAGGAAGTACACGGTGTACCCAGAGCCTTCTGAGCACAGTCAAGGGATACACAGCTCTGGGAACATCATCCCTCACTATGCAGTTGGAAGGGCCGGGGACTAATGCGTTCTCTATGGCTAGCGTTCCACAGCTTTGAAGCGGCCTCAGGAACGTGGTTATTGGCAGGCTTTTGTTCCATGCGGGTCGGCCACATTGAGGAAACCTAAGCTGCCCTGAAAGAAACCACCGGGGGCGCCAATGCAGTTTGGGGACTCCTGCCCGACGTCTCTCTAAGGGATGCGGAAACTGGCCTTTAGGTCCAGCCCGAAACGGAGATCTACCCTGAGCATTGCTGGGCATTTGCAACACCCAGAGTCACCGAGGCCTACTGAGGGCATTGAGAGGATTATGCCATTCACCACATGCAGGACACACTTCATCCAAAAGTTTCATCGCAAGAGGCTGAACTGTGTTCCGAGGGTCTCCTTTGGATTGTCAGAGAAGATAGGTGTATGTGCTGGGCGATCCCGTCTGTAGTTGAGAAGCCTGGAAAAAGGCAGTGTCTCCCCCGTTCGAAAGGTAGATAGTGGCGGCCTCAAGGCGGACGGAAAGACATTGCTGTTACCCGTCTTCTAGTCACCCTTAGGAATGCCTCCGTGAGGAAAGTGCGTTTTCTCCTGTGAATCCATGTGGTCTCCAGTGCCTTGCTAGGAGCTCATCCCACGCTTGGCCGAGCTAAAGTGCGAAGCGAACGTGACCCCTAGCCTCAAGGTAAGCACGCGTGTTTCCTGTCAGCAGTGTTCGGTGTGCAGCCATCTCCATGAACCCTGACTCGATGATAGAGTGCTTTAACTCCTCTACGGCTTTCCGTAGGCCTAAGAGAGTCACGTATGAATTCCCTACTGAGGGAGAGCGTGTGCACTGCGAGTGCCCTTTCTGTTTTCCGAGCCACATAACCCAGAACAGGCTGCTGGGGTCAACTCTGTCTACGCAGGGGGGAGGGCAATGAACTGATTCTCGCTTGCAGAGCATGCTGTCTAAACGTGTTAGGCAGCCCCAGGGCAACTTTTTTGCCAGTATTACATTCAACCTGGCTCTCCCTCTGTGGAGGCCCTCTGAACTGCACTGAGAGGATCCCTGAGCCTGAAGCGCCTCCTGGCAACTCTTAACCTGTCACTCTCTCTTTGTGACGCAAGGTACACTGTAGGTCCAGCCTGACAGCAAATACAGAAAAACCGGGGAAACTGTGAGGCGTGTGGTCGATCCAACGTCACCTAGGCCTGACTAAGTCACTAAGCGGGTAATAATGCTATTCCTGGCACGCAAAACACCCCGAGTCCCATGAAGCGTGATCATAGTGTGTCTGAAAGCCTCCTGTCGTCAGCCAGAGAGTGCTGGGCAATGCGCTGTGTGGGCAAGTTGGAAATTGGAGAATGTGGGAGGAGCCCGGCTTTCCCCCTTTGGAAAGCAACTTCGCTGCAGCTTCCAAGCCGCCTGATAAACCACACCACCGGGACACTGTTCACTCCACCGATGCCTCTGAGGAACAGTGAGTTTCTCCAAAAGAAACCACGTGCTTGCGATTCCTTCCTGGGAGACCCCCCAGGAGCATACTGCAGCTAAATCGCCAACTTAATGTGACCTCGGGTCTCGAGGTAAGGCGCACAGTTTCCCTTTGCCAGAGATAGGGGTGCACCAGTCTCCAGGACGTCTTAGCCAATGGACGGCTTTACCTTTAGTAGGCCTCACAGCGCTCAAGACTCTCACGTGGGCGCTTCTTTCCAAGGAAGTACACGGTGTACCCAGAGCCTTCTGAGCACAGTCAAGGGATACACAGCTCTGGGAACATCATCCCTCACTATGCAGTTGGAAGGGCCGGGGACTAATGCGTTCTCTATGGCTAGCGTTCCACAGCTTTGAAGCGGCCTCAGGAACGTGGTTATTGGCAGGCTTTTGTTCCATGCGGGTCGGCCACGTTGAGGAAACCTAAGCTGCCCTGAAAGAAACCACCGGGGGCGCCAATGCAGTTTGGGGACTCCTGCCCGACGTCTCTCTAAGGGATGCAGAAACTCGCCTTTAGGTCCAGCCCGAAACGGAGATCTACCCTGAGCATTGCTGGGCATTTGCAACACCCAGAGTCACCGAGGCCCACTGAGTGCATTGAGAGGATTATGCCATTCACCACATGCAGGACACACTGCATCCAAAAGTTTCATCGCAGGAGGCCGAACTGTGTTCCGAGGGTCTCCTTTGGATTGTCAGAGAAGATAGGTGTATGTGCTGGGCGATCCCGTCTGTAGTTGAGAAGCCTGGAAAAAGGCAGTATCTCCCCCGTTCGAAAGGTAGATAGTGGCGGCCTCAAGGCGGACGGAAAGACATTGCTGTTACCCGTCTTCTAGTCACCCTTAGGAATGCCTCCGTGAGGAAAGTGCGTTTTCTCCTGTGAATCCAGGTGGTCTCCAGTGCCTTGCTAGGAGCTCATCCCACGCTTGGCCGAGCTAAAGTGCGAAGCGAATGTGACCCCTAGCCTCAAGGTAAGCACGCGTGTTTCCTGTCAGCAGTGTTCGGTGTGCAGCCATCTCCATGAACCCTGACTCGATGATAGAGTGCTTGAACTCCTCTACGGCTTTCCGTAGGCCTAAGAGAGTCACGTATGAATTCCCTACTGAGGGAGAGCGTGTGCACTGCGAGTGCCCTTTCTGTTTTCCGAGCCACATAACCCAGAACAGGCTGCTGGGGTCAACTCTGTCTACGCAGGGGGGAGGGCAATGAACTGATTCTCGCTTGCAGAGCATGCTGTCTACACGTGTTAGGCAGCCCCAGGGCAACTTTTTTGCCAGTATTACATTCAACCTGGCTCTCCCTCTGTGGAGGCCCTCTGAACTGCACTGAGAGGATCCCTGAGCCTGAAGCGCCTCCTGGCAACTCTTAACCTGTCACTCTCTCTTTGTGACGCAAGGTACACTGTAGGTCCAGCCTGACAGCAAATACAGAAAAACCGGGGAAACTGTGAGGCGTGTGGTCGATCCAACGTCACCTAGGCCTGACTAAGTCACTAAGCGGGTAATAATGCTATTCCTGGCACGCAAAACACCCCGAGTCCCATGAAGCGTGATCATAGTGTGTCTGAAAGCCTCCTGTCGTCAGCCAGAGAGTGCTGGGCAATGCGCTGTGTGGGCAAGTTGGAAATTGGAGAATGTGGGAGGAGCCCGGCTTTCCCCCTTTGGAAAGCAACTTCGCTGCAGCTTCCAAGCCGCCTGATAAACCACACCACCGGGACACTGTTCACTCCACCGATGCCTCTGAGGAACAGTGAGTTTCTCCAAAAGAAACCACGTGCTTGCGATTCCTTCCGGGGAGCCCCCCCCAGGAGCATACTGCAGCTAAATCGCCAACTTAATGTGACCTCGGGTCTCGAGGTAAGGCGCACAGTTTCCCTTTGCCAGAGATAGGGGTGCACCAGTCTCCAGGACGTCTTAGCCAATGGACGGCTTTACCTTTAGTAGGCCTCACAGCGCTCAAGACTCTCACGTGGGCGCTTCTTTCCAAGGAAGTACACGGTGTACCCAGAGCCTTCTGAGCACAGTCAAGGGATACACAGCTCTGGGAACATCATCCCTCACTATGCAGTTGGAAGGGCCGGGGACTAATACGTTCTCTATGGCTAGCGTTCCACAGCTTTGAAGCGGCCTCAGGAACGTGGTTATTGGCAGGCTTTTGTTCCATGCGGGTCGGCCACGTTGAGGAAACCTAAGCTGCCCTGAAAGAAACCACCGGGGGCGCCAATGCAGTTTGGGGACTCCTGCCCGACGTCTCTCTAAGGGATGCGGAAACTGGCCTTTAGGTCCAGCCCGAAACGGAGATCTACCCTGAGCATTGCTGGGCATTTGCAACACCCAGAGTCACCGAGGCTCACTGAGGGCATTGAGAGGATTATGCCATTCACCACATGCAGGACACACTTCATCCAAAAGTTTCATCGCAGGAGGCCGAACTGTGTTCCGAGGGTCTCCTTTGGATTGTCAGAGAAGATAGGTGTATGTGCTGGGCGATCCCGTCTGTAGTTGAGAAGCCTGGAAAAAGGCAGTGTCTCCCCCGTTCGAAAGGTAGATAGTGGCGGCCTCAAGGCGGACGGAAAGACATTGCTGTTACCCGTCTTCTAGTCACCCTTAGGAATGCCTCCGTGAGGAAAGTGCGTTTTCTCCTGTGAATCCAGGTGGTCTCCAGTGCCTTGCTAGGAGCTCATCCCACGCTTGGCCGAGCTAAAGTGCGAAGCGAACGTGACCCCTAGCCTCAAGGTAAGCACGCGTGTTTCCTGTCAGCAAGGTTCGGTGTGCAGCCATCTCCATGAACCCTGACTCGATGATAGAGTGCTTTAACTCCTCTACGGCTTGCCGTAGGCCTAAGAGAGTCACGTATGAATTCCCTACTGAGGGAGAGCGTGTGCACTGCGAGTGCCCTTTCTGTTTTCCGAGCCACATAACCCAGAACAGGCTGCTGGGGTCAACTCTTTCTACGCAGGGGGGAGGGCAATGAACTGATTCTCGCTTGCAGAGCATGCTGTCTACACGTGTTAGGCAGCCCCAGGGCAACGTTTTTGCCAGTATTACATTCAACCTGGCTCTCCCTCTGTGGAGGCCCTCTGAACTGCACTGAGAGGATCCCTGAGCCTGAAGCGCCTCCTGGCAACTCTTAACCTGTCACTCTCTCTTTGTGACGCAAGGTACACTGTAGGTCCAGCCTGACAGCAAATACAGAAAAACCGGGGAAACTGTGAGGCGTGTGGTCGATCCAACGTCACCTAGGCCTGACTAAGTCACTAAGCGGGTAATAATGCTATTCCTGGCACGCAAAACACCCCGAGTCCCATGAAGCGTGATCATAGTGTGTCTGAAAGCCTCCTGTCGTCAGCCAGAGAGTGCTGGGCAATGCGCTGTGTGGGCAAGTTGGAAATTGGAGAATGTGGGAGGAGCCCGGCTTTCCCCCTTTGGAAAGCAACTTCGTAGCAGCTTCCAAGCCGCCTGATAAACCACACCACCAGGACACTGTTCACTCCACCGATGCCTCTGAGGAACAGTGAGTTTCTCCAAAAGAAACCACGTGCTTGCGATTCCTTCCTGGGAGCTCACCCCAGGAGCATACTGCAGCTAAATCGCCAACTTAATGTGACCTCGGGTCTCGAGGTAAGGCGCACAGTTTCCCTTTGCCAGAGATAGGGGTGCACCAGTCTCCAGGACGTCTTAGCCAATGGACGGCTTTACCTTTAGTAGGCCTCACAGCGCTCAAGACTCTCACGTGGGCGCTTCTTTCCAAGGAAGTACACGGTGTACCCAGAGCCTTCTGAGCACAGTCAAGGGATACACAGCTCTGGGAACATCATCCCTCACTATGCAGTTGGAAGGGCCGGGGACTAATGCGTTCTCTATGGCTAGCGTTCCACAGCTTTGAAGCGGCCACAGGAACGCGGTTCTTGGCAGGCTTTTGTTCCATGCGGGTCGGCCACGTTGAGGAAACCTAAGCTGCCCTGAAAGAAACCACCGGGGGCGCCAATGCAGTTTGGGGACTCCTGCCCGACGTCTCTCTAAGGGATGCGGAAACTGGCCTTTAGGTCCAGCCCGAAACAGAGATCTACCCTGAGCATTGCTGGGCATTTGCAACACCCAGAGTCACCGAGGCCCACTGAGGGCATTGAGAGGATTATGCCATTCACCACATGCAGGACACACTGCATCCAAAAGTTTCATCGCAGGAGGCCGAACTGTGTTCCGAGGGTCTCCTTTGGATTGTCAGAGAAGATAGGTGTATGTGCTGGGCGATCCCGTCTGTAGTTGAGAAGCCTGGAAAAAGGCAGTATCTCCCCCGTTCGAAAGGTAGATAGTGGCGGCCTCAAGGCGGACGGAAAGACATTGCTGTTACCCGTCTTCTAGTCACCCTTAGGAATGCCTCCGTGAGGAAAGTGCGTTTTCTCCTGTGAATCCAGGTGGTCTCCAGTGCCTTGCTAGGAGCTCATCCCACGCTTGGCCGAGCTAAAGTGCGAAGCGAACGTGACCCCTAGCCTCAAGGTAAGCACGCGTGTTTCCTGTCAGCAAGGTTCGGTGTGCAGCCATCTCCATGAACCCTGACTCGATGATAGAGTGCTTTAACTCCTCTACGGCTTTCCGTAGGCCTAAGAGAGTCACGTATGAATTCCCTACTGAGGGAGAGCGTGTGCACTGCGAGTGCCCTTTCTGTTTTCCGAGCCACATAACCCTGAACAGGCTGCTGGGGTCAACTCTGTCTACGCAGGGGGGAGGGCAATGAACTGATTCTCGCTTGCAGAGCATGCTGTCTACACGTGTTAGGCAGCCCCAGGGCAACGTTTTTGCCAGTATTACATTCAACCTGGCTCTCCCTCTGTGGAGGCCCTCTGAACTGCACTGAGAGGATCCCTGAGCCTGAAGCGCCTCCTGGCAACTCTTAACCTGTCACTCTCTCTTTGTGACGCAAGGTACACTGTAGGTCCAGCCTGACAGCAAATACAGAAAAACCGGGGAAACTGTGAGGCGTGTGGTCGATCCAACGTCACCTAGGCCTGACTAAGTCACTAAGCGGGTAATAATGCTATTCCTGGCACGCAAAACACCCCGAGTCCCATGAAGCGTGATCATAGTGTGTCTGAAAGCCTCCTGTCGTCAGCCAGAGAGTGCTGGGCAATGCGCTGTGTGGGCAAGTTGGAAATTGGAGAATGTGGGAGGAGCCCGGCTTTCCCCCTTTGGAAAGCAACTTCGCTGCAGCTTCCAAGCCGCCTGATAAACCACACCACCGGGACACTGTTCACTCCACCGATGCCTCTGAGGAACAGTGAGTTTCTCCAAAAGAAACCACGTGCTTGCGATTCCTTCCTGGGAGCCCCCCCCTTGAGCATACTGCAGCTAAATCGCCAACTTAATGTGACCTCGGGTCTCGAGGTAAGGCGCACAGTTTCCCTTTGCCAGAGATAGGGGTGCACCAGTCTCCAGGACGTCTTAGCCAATGGACGGCTTTACCTTTAGTAGGCCTCACAGCGCTCAAGACTCTCACGTGGGCGCTTCTTTCCAAGGAAGTACACGGTGTACCCAGAGCCTTCTGAGCACAGTCAAGTGATACACAGCTCTGGGAACATCATCCCTCACTATGCAGTTGGAAGGGCCGGGGACTAATGCGTTCTCTATGGCTAGCGTTCCACAGCTTTGAAGCGGCCTCAGGAACGTGGTTATTGGCAGGCTTTTGTTCCATGCGGGTCGGCCACGTTGAGGAAACCTAAGCTGCCCTGAAAGAAACCACCGGGGGCGCCAATGCAGTTTGGGGACTCCTGCCCGACGTGTCTCTAAGGGATGCGGAAACTGGCCTTTAGGTCCAGCCTGAAACGGAGATCTACCCTGAGCATTGCTGGGCATTTGCAACACCCAGAGTCACCGAGGCCTACTGAGGGCATTGAGAGGATTATGCCATTCACCACATGCAGGACACACTTCATCCAAAAGATTCATCGCAAGAGGCTGAACTGTGTTCCGAGGGTCTCCTTTGGATTGTCAGAGAAGATAGGTGTATGTGCTGGGCGATCCCGTCTGTAGTTGAGAAGCCTGGAAAAAGGCAGTGTCTCCCCCGTTCGAAAGGTAGATAGTGGCGGCCTCAAGGCGGACGGAAAGACATTGCTGTTACCCGTCTTCTAGTCACCCTTAGGAATGCCTCCGTGAGGAAAGTGCGTTTTCTCCTGTGAATCCAGGTGGTCTCCAGTGCCTTGCTAGGAGCTCATCCCACGCTTGGCCGAGCTAAAGTGCGAAGCGAAAGTGACCCCTAGCCTCAAGGTAAGCACGCGTGTTTCCTGTCAGCAGTGTTCGGTGTGCAGCCATCTCCATGAACCCTGACTCGATGATAGAGTGCTTTAACTCCTCTACGGCTTTCCGTAGGCCTAAGAGAGTCACGTATGAATTCCCTACTGAGGGAGAGCGTGTGCACTGCGAGTGCCCTTTCTGTTTTCCGAGCCACATAACCCAGAACAGGCTGCTGGGGTCAACTCTGTCTACGCAGGGGGGAGGGCAATGAACTGATTCTCGCTTGCAGAGCATGCTGTCTAAACGTGTTAGGCAGCCCCAGGGCAACTTTTTTGCCAGTATTACATTCAACCTGGCTCTCCCTCTGTGGAGGCCCTCTGAACTGCACTGAGAGGATCCCTGAGCCTGAAGCGCCTCCTGGCAACTCTTAACCTGTCACTCTCTCTTTGTGACGCAAGGTACACTGTAGGTCCAGCCTGACAGCAAATACAGAAAAACCGGGGAAACTGTGAGGCGTGTGGTCGATCCAACGTCACCTAGGCCTGACTAAGTCACTAAGCGGGTAATAATGCTATTCCTGGCACGCAAAACACCCCGAGTCCCATGAAGCGTGATCATAGTGTGTCTGAAAGCCTCCTGTCGTCAGCCAGAGAGTGCTGGGCAATGCGCTGTGTGGGCAAGTTGGAAATTGGAGAATGTGGGAGGAGCCCGGCTTTCCCCCTTTGGAAAGCAACTTCGCTGCAGCTTCCAAGCCGCCTGATAAACCACACCACCGGGACACTGTTCACTCCACCGATGCCTCTGAGGAACAGTGAGTTTCTCCAAAAGAAACCACGTGCTTGCGATTCCTTCCGGGGAGCCCCCCCCAGGAGCATACTGCAGCTAAATCGCCAACTTAATGTGACCTCGGGTCTCGAGGTAAGGCGCACAGTTTCCCTTTGCCAGAGATAGGGGTGCACCAGTCTCCAGGACGTCTTAGCCAATGGACGGCTTTACCTTTAGTAGGCCTCACAGCGCTCAAGACTCTCACGTGGGCGCTTCTTTCCAAGGAAGTACACGGTGTACCCAGAGCCTTCTGAGCACAGTCAAGGGATACACAGCTCTGGGAACATCATCCCTCACTATGCAGTTGGAAGGGCCAGGGACTAATGCGTTCTCTATGGCTAGCGTTCCACAGCTTTGAAGCGGCCTCAGGAACGTGGTTATTGGCAGGCTTTTGTTCCATGCGGGTCGGCCACGTTGAGGAAACCTAAGCTGCCCTGAAAGAAACCACCGGGGGCGCCAATGCAGTTTGGGGACTCCTGCCCGACGTCTCTCTAAGGGATGCAGAAACTCGCCTTTAGGTCCAGCCCGAAACGGAGATCTACCCTGAGCATTGCTGGGCATTTGCAACACCCAGAGTCACCGAGGCCCACTGAGGGCATTGAGAGGATTATGCCATTCACAACATGCAGGACACACTGCATCCAAAAGTTTCATCGCAGGAGGCCGAACTGTGTTCCGAGGGTCTCCTTTGGATTGTCAGAGAAGATAGGTGTATGTGCTGGGCGATCCCGTCTGTAGTTGAGAAGCCTGGAAAAAGGCAGTATCTCCCCCGTTCGAAAGGTAGATAGTTGCGGCCTCAAGGCGGACGGAAAGACATTGCTGTTACCCGTCTTCTAGTCACCCTTAGGAATGCCTCCGTGAGGAAAGTGCGTTTTCTCCTGTGAATCCAGGTGGTCTCCAGTGCCTTGCTAGGAGCTCATCCCACGCTTGGCCGAGCTAAAGTGCGAAGCGAATGTGACCCCTAGCCTCAAGGTAAGCACGCGTGTTTCCTGTCAGCAGTGTTCGGTGTGCAGCCATCTCCATGAACCCTGACTCGATGATAGAGTGCTTGAACTCCTCTACGGCTTTCCGTAGGCCTAAGAGAGTCACGTATGAATTCCCTACTGAGGGAGAGCGTGTGCACTGCGAGTGCCCTTTCTGTTTTCCGAGCCACATAACCCAGAACAGGCTGCTGGGGTCAACTCTGTCTACGCAGGGGGGAGGGCAATGAACTGATTCTCGCTTGCAGAGCATGCTGTCTACACGTGTTAGGCAGCCCCAGGGCAACTTTTTTGCCAGTATTACATTCAACCTGGCTCTCCCTCTGTGGAGGCCCTCTGAACTGCACTGAGAGGATCCCTGAGCCTGAAGCGCCTCCTGGCAACTCTTAACCTGTCACTCTCTCTTTGTGACGCAAGGTACACTGTAGGTCCAGCCTGACAGCAAATACAGAAAAACCGGGGAAACTGTGAGGCGTGTGGTCGATCCAACGTCACCTAGGCCTGACTAAGTCACTAAGCGGGTAATAATGCTATTCCTGGCACGCAAAACACCCCGAGTCCCATGAAGCGTGATCATAGTGTGTCTGAAAGCCTCCTGTCGTCAGCCAGAGAGTGCTGGGCAATGCGCTGTGTGGGCAAGTTGGAAATTGGAGAATGTGGGAGGAGCCCGGCTTTCCCCCTTTGGAAAGCAACTTCGCTGCAGCTTCCAAGCCGCCTGATAAACCACACCACCGGGACACTGTTCACTCCACCGATGCCTCTGAGGAACAGTGAGTTTCTCCAAAAGAAACCACGTGCTTGCGATTCCTTCCGGGGAGCCCCCCCCAGGAGCATACTGCAGCTAAATCGCCAACTTAATGTGACCTCGGGTCTCGAGGTAAGGCGCACAGTTTCCCTTTGCCAGAGATAGGGGTGCACCAGTCTCCAGGACGTCTTAGCCAATGGACGGCTTTACCTTTAGTAGGCCTCACAGCGCTCAAGACTCTCACGTGGGCGCTTCTTTCCAAGGAAGTACACGGTGTACCCAGAGCCTTCTGAGCACAGTCAAGGGATACACAGCTCTGGGAACATCATCCCTCACTATGCAGTTGGAAGGGCCGGGGACTAATGCGTTCTCTATGGCTAGCGTTCCACAGCTTTGAAGCGGCCTCAGGAACGTGGTTATTGGCAGGCTTTTGTTCCATGCGGGTCGGCCACGTTGAGGAAACCTAAGCTGCCCTGAAAGAAACCAACGGGGGCGCCAATGCAGTTTGGGGACTCCTGCCCGACGTCTCTCTAAGGGATGCGGAAACTGGCCTTTAGGTCCAGCCCGAAACGGAGATCTACCCTGAGCATTGCTGGGCATTTGCAACACCCAGAGTCACCGAGGCTCACTGAGGGCATTGAGAGGATTATGCCATTCACCACATGCAGGACACACTTCATCCAAAAGTTTCATCACAAGAGGCTGAACTGTGTTCCGAGGGTCTCCTTTGGATTGTCAGAGAAGATAGGTGTATGTGCTGGGCGATCCCGTCTGTAGTTGAGAAGCCTGGAAAAAGGCAGTGTCTCCCCCGTTCGAAAGGTAGATAGTGGCGGCCTCAAGGCGGATGGAAAGACATTGCTGTTACCCGTCTTCTAGTCACCCTTAGGAATGCCTCCGTGAGGAAAGTGCGTTTTCTCCTGTGAATCCAGGTGGTCTCCAGTGCCTTGGTAGGAGCTCATCCCACGCTTGGCCGAGCTAAAGTGCGAAGCGAACGTGACCCCTAGCCTCAAGGTAAGCACGCGTGTTTCCTGTCAGCAAGGTTCGGTGTGCAGCCATCTCCATGAACCCTGACTCGATGATAGAGTGCTTTAACTCCTCTACGGCTTGCCGTAGGCCTAAGAGAGTCACGTATGAATTCCCTACTGAGGGAGAGCGTGTGCACTGCGAGTGCCCTTTCTGTTTTCCGAGCCACATAACCCAGAACAGGCTGCTGGGGTCAACTCTTTCTACGCAGGGGGGAGGGCAATGAACTGATTCTCGCTTGCAGAGCATGCTGTCTACACGTGTTAGGCAGCCCCAGGGCAACGTTTTTGCCAGTATTACATTCAACCTGGCTCTCCCTCTGTGGAGGCCCTCTGAACTGCACTGAGAGGATCCCTGAGCCTGAAGCGCCTCCTGGCAACTCTTAACCTGTCACTCTCTCTTTGTGACGCAAGGTACACTGTAGGTCCAGCCTGACAGCAAATACAGAAAAACCGGGGAAACTGTGAGGCGTGTGGTCGATCCAACGTCACCTAGGCCTGACTAAGTAACTAAGCGGGTAATAATGCTATTCCTGGCACGCAAAACACCCCGAGTCCCATGAAGCGTGATCATAGTGTGTCTGAAAGCCTCCTGTCGTCAGCCAGAGAGTGCTGGGCAATGCGCTGTGTGGGCAAGTTGGAAATTGGAGAATGTGGGAGGAGCCCGGCTTTCCCCCTTTGGAAAGCAACTTCGTAGCAGCTTCCAAGCCGCCTGATAAACCACACCACCAGGACACTGTTCACTCCACCGATGCCTCTGAGGAACAGTGAGTTTCTCCAAAAGAAACCACGTGCTTGCGATTCCTTCCTGGGAGCTCACCCCAGGAGCATACTGCAGCTAAATCGCCAACTTAATGTGACCTCGGGTCTCGAGGTAAGGCGCACAGTTTCCCTTTGCCAGAGATAGGGGTGCACCAGTCTCCAGGACGTCTTAGCCAATGGACGGCTTTACCTTTAGTAGGCCTCACAGCGCTCAAGACTCTCACGTGGGCGCTTCTTTCCAAGGAAGTACACGGTGTACCCAGAGCCTTCTGAGCACAGTCAAGGGATACACAGCTCTGGGAACATCATCCCTCACTATGCAGTTGGAAGGGCCGGGGACTAATGCGTTCTCTATGGCTAGCGTTCCACAGCTTTGAAGCGGCCACAGGAACGCGGTTCTTGGCAGGCTTTTGTTCCATGCGGGTCGGCCACATTGAGGAAACCTAAGCTGCCCTGAAAGAAACCACCGGGGGCGCCAATGCAGTTTGGGGACTCCTGCCCGACGTCTCTCTAAGGGATGCGGAAACTGGCCTTTAGGTCCAGCCCGAAACAGAGATCTACCCTGAGCATTGCTGGGCATTTGCAACACCCAGAGTCACCGAGGCCTACTGAGGGCATTGAGAGGATTATGCCATTCACCACATGCAGGACACACTTCATCCAAAAGTTTCATCGCAGGAGGCCGAACTGTGTTCCGAGGGTCTCCTTTGGATTGTCAGAGAAGATAGGTGTATGTGCTGGGCGATCCCGTCTGTAGTTGAGAAGCCTGGAAAAAGGCAGTGTCTCCCCCGTTCGAAAGGTAGATAGTGGCGGCCTCAAGGCGGACGGAAAGACATTGCTGTTACCCGTCTTCTAGTCATCCTTAGGAATGCCTCCGTGAGGAAAGTGCGTTTTCTCCTGTGAATCCAGGTGGTCTCCAGTGCCTTGCTAGGAGCTCATCCCACGCTTGGCCGAGCTAAAGTGCGAAGCGAACGTGACCCCTAGCCTCAAGGTAAGCACGCGTGTTTCCTGTCAGCAAGGTTCGGTGTGCAGCCATCTCCATGAACCCTGACTCGATGATAGAGTGCTTTAACTCATCTACGGCTTTCCGTAGGCCTAAGAGAGTCACGTATGAATTCCCTACTGAGGGAGAGCGTGTGCACTGCGAGTGCCCTTTCTGTTTTCCGAGCCACATAACCCAGAACAGGCTGCTGGGGTCAACTCTGTCTACGCAGGGGGGAGGGCAATGAACTGATTCTCGCTTGCAGAGCATGCTGTCTACACGTGTTAGGCAGCCCCAGGGCAACGTTTTTGCCAGTATTACATTCAACCTGGCTCTCCCTCTGTGGAGGCCCTCTGAACTGCACTGAGAGGATCCCTGAGCCTGAAGCGCCTCCTGGCAACTCTTAACCTGTCACTCTCTCTTTGTGACGCAAGGTACACTGTAGGTCCAGCCTGACAGCAAATACAGAAAAACCGGGGAAACTGTGAGGCGTGTGGTCGATCCAACGTCACCTAGGCCTGACTAAGTCACTAAGCGGGTAATAATGCTATTCCTGGCACGCAAAACACCCCGAGTCCCATGAAGCGTGATCATAGTGTGTCTGAAAGCCTCCTGTCGTCAGCCAGAGAGTGCTGGGCAATGCGCTGTGTGGGCAAGTTGGAAATTGGAGAATGTGGGAGGAGCCCGGCTTTCCCCCTTTGGAAAGCAACTTCGCTGCAGCTTCCAAGCCGCCTGATAAACCACACCACCGGGACACTGTTCACTCCACCGATGCCTCTGAGGAACAGTGAGTTTCTCCAAAAGAAACCACGTGCTTGCGATTCCTTCCGGGGAGCCCCCCCCAGGAGCATACTGCAGCTAAATCGCCAACTTAATGTGACCTCGGGTCTCGAGGTAAGGCGCACAGTTTCCCTTTGCCAGAGATAGGGGTGCACCAGTCTCCAGGACGTCTTAGCCAATGGACGGCTTTACCTTTAGTAGGCCTCACAGCGCTCAAGACTCTCACGTGGGCGCTTCTTTCCAAGGAAGTACACGGTGTACCCAGAGCCTTCTGAGCACAGTCAAGGGATACACAGCTCTGGGAACATCATCCCTCACTATGCAGTTGGAAGGGCCGGGGACTAATGCGTTCTCTATGGCTAGCGTTCCACAGCTTTGAAGCGGCCTCAGGAACGTGGTTATTGGCAGGCTTTTGTTCCATGCGGGTCGGCCACGTTGAGGAAACCTAAGCTGCCCTGAAAGAAACCACCGGGGGCGCCAATGCAGTTTGGGGACTCCTGCCCGACGTCTCTCTAAGGGATGCGGAAACTGGCCTTTAGGTCCAGCCCGAAACAGAGATCTACCCTGAGCATTGCTGGGCATTTGCAACACCCAGAGTCACCGAGGCCTACTGAGGGCATTGAGAGGATTATGCCATTCACCACATGCAGGACACACTGCATCCAAAAGTTTCATCGCAGGAGGCCGAACTGTGTTCCGAGGGTCTCCTTTGGATTGTCAGAGAAGATAGGTGTATGTGCTGGGCGATCCCGTCTGTAGTTGAGAAGCCTGGAAAAAGGCAGTATCTCCCCCGTTCGAAAGGTAGATAGTGGCGGCCTCAAGGCGGACGGAAAGACATTGCTGTTACCCGTCTTCTAGTCACCCTTAGGAATGCCTCTGTGAGGAAAGTGCGTTTTCTCCTGTGAATCCAGGTGGTCTCCAGTGCCTTGCTAGGAGCTCATCCCACGCTTGGCCGAGCTAAAGTGCGAAGTGAACGTGACCCCTAGCCTCAAGGTAAGCACGCGTGTTTCCTGTCAGCAAGGTTCGGTGTGCAGCCATCTCCATGAACCCTGACTCGATGATAGAGTGCTTTAACTCCTCTACGGCTTTCCGTAGGCCTAAGAGAGTCACGTATGAATTCCCTACTGAGGGAGAGCGTGTGCACTGCGAGTGCCCTTTCTGTTTTCCGAGCCACATAACCCAGAACAGGCTGCTGGGGTCAACTCTGTCTACGCAGGGGGGAGGGCAATGAACTGATTCTCGCTTGCAGAGCATGCTGTCTAAACGTGTTAGGCAGCCCCAGGGCAACTTTTTTGCCAGTATTACATTCAACCTGGCTCTCCCTCTGTGGAGGCCCTCTGAACTGCACTGAGAGGATCCCTGAGCCTGAAGCGCCTCCTGGCAACTCTTAACCTGTCACTCTCTCTTTGTGACGCAAGGTACACTGTAGGTCCAGCCTGACAGCAAATACAGAAAAACCGGGGAAACTGTGAGGCGTGTGGTCGATCCAACGTCACCTAGGCCTGACTAAGTCACTAAGCGGGTAATTATGCTATTCCTGGCACGCAAAACACCCCGAGTCCCATGAAGCGTGATCATAGTGTGTCTGAAAGCCTCCTGTCGTCAGCCAGAGAGTGCTGGGCAATGCGCTGTGTGGGCAAGTTGGAAATTGGAGAATGTGGGAGGAGCCCGGCTTTCCCCCTTTGGAAAGCAACTTCGCTGCAGCTTCCAAGCCGCCTGATAAACCACACCACCGGGACACTGTTCACTCCACCGATGCCTCTGAGGAACAGTGAGTTTCTCCAAAAGAAACCACGTGCTTGCGATTCCTTCCTGGGAGCCCCCCCCAGGAGCATACTGCAGCTAAATCGCCAACTTAATGTGACCTCGGGTCTCGAGGTAAGGCGCACAGTTTCCCCTTTGCCAGAGATAGGGGTGCACCAGTCTCCAGGACGTCTTAGCCAATGGACGGCTTTACCTTTAGTAGGCCTCACAGCGCTCAAGACTCTCACGTGGGCGCTTCTTTCCAAGGAAGTACACGGTGTACCCAGAGCCTTCTGAGCACAGTCAAGGGATACACAGCTCTGGGAACATCATCCCTCACTATGCAGTTGGAAGGGCCGGGGACTAATGCGTTCTCTATGGCTAGCATTCCACAGCTTTGAAGCGGCCTCAGGAACGTGGTTATTGGCAGGCTTTTGTTCCATGCGGGTCGGCCACGTTGAGGAAACCTAAGCTGCCCTGAAAGAAACCACCGGGGGCGCCAATGCAGTTTGGGGACTCCTGCCCGACGTCTCTCTAAGGGATGCAGAAACTCGCCTTTAGGTCCAGCCCGAAACGGAGATCTACCCTGAGCATTGCTGGGCATTTGCAACACCCAGAGTCACCGAGGCCCACTGAGGGCATTGAGAGGATTATGCCATTCACCACATGCAGGACACACTGCATCCAAAAGTTTCATCGCAGGAGGCCGAACTGTGTTCCGAGGGTCTCCTTTGGATTGTCAGAGAAGATAGGTGTATGTGCTGGGCGATCCCGTCTGTAGTTGAGAAGCCTGGAAAAAGGCAGTGTCTCCCCCGTTCGAAAGGTAGATAGTGGCGGCCTCAAGGCGGACGGAAAGACATTGCTGTTACCCGTCTTCTAGTCACCCTTAGGAATGCCTCCGTGAGGAAAGTGCGTTTTCTCCTGTGAATCCAGGTGGTCTCCAGTGCCTTGCTAGGAGCTCATCCCACGCTTGGCCGAGCTAAAGTGCGAAGCGAACGTGACCCCTAGCCTCAAGGTAAGCACGCGTGTTTCCTGTCAGCAAGGTTCGGTGTGCAGCCATCTCCATGAACCCTGACTCGATGATAGAGTGCTTTAACTCCTCTACGGCTTTCCGTAGGCCTAAGAGAGTCATGTATGAATTCCCTACTGAGGGAGAGCGTGTGCACTGCGAGTGCCCTTTCTGTTTTCCGAGCCACATAACCCAGAACAGGCTGCTGGGGTCAACTCTGTCTACGCAGGGGGGAGGGCAATGAACTGATTCTCGCTTGCAGAGCATGCTGTCTACACGTGTTAGGCAGCCCCAGGGCAACTTTTTTGCCAGTATTACATTCAACCTGGCTCTCCCTCTGTGGAGGCCCTCTGAACTGCACTGAGAGGATCCCTGAGCCTGAAGCGCCTCCTGGCAACTCTTAACCTGTCACTCTCTCTTTGTGACGCAAGGTACACTGTAGGTCCAGCCTGACAGCAAATACAGAAAAACCGGGGAAACTGTGAGGCGTGTGGTCGATCCAACGTCACCTAGGCCTGACTAAGTCACTAAGCGGGTAATAATGCTATTCCTGGCACGCAAAACACCCCGAGTCCCATGAAGCGTGATCATAGTGTGTCTGAAAGCCTCCTGTCGTCAGCCAGAGAGTGCTGGGCAATGCGCTGTGTGGGCAAGTTGGAAATTGGAGAATGTGGGAGGAGCCCGGCTTTCCCCCTTTGGAAAGCAACTTCGCTGCAGCTTCCAAGCCGCCTGATAAACCACACCACCGGGACACTGTTCACTCCACCGATGCCTCTGAGGAACAGTGAGTTTCTCCAAAAGAAACCACGTGCTTGCGATTCCTTCCGGGGAGCCCCCCCCAGGAGCATACTGCAGCTAAATCGCCAACTTAATGTGACCTCGGGTCTCGAGGTAAGGCGCACAGTTTCCCTTTGCCAGAGATAGGGGTGCACCAGACTCCAGGACGTCTTAGCCAATGGACGGCTTTACCTTTAGTAGGCCTCACAGCGCTCAAGACTCTCACGTGGGCGCTTCTTTCCAAGGAAGTACACGGTGTACCCAGAGCCTTCTGAGCACAGTCAAGGGATACACAGCTCTGGGAACATCATCCCTCACTATGCAGTTGGAAGGGCCGGGGACTAATGCGTTCTCTATGGCTAGCGTTCCACAGCTTTGAAGCGGCCTCAGGAACGTGGTTATTGGCAGGCTTTTGTTCCATGCGGGTCGGCCACGTTGAGGAAACCTAAGCTGCCCTGAAAGAAACCACCGGGGGCGCCAATGCAGTTTGGGGACTCCTGCCCGACGTCTCTCTAAGGGATGCGGAAACTGGCCTTTAGGTCCAGCCCGAAACGGAGATCTACCCTGAGCATTGCTGGGCATTTGCAACACCCAGAGTCACCGAGGCTCACTGAGGGCATTGAGAGGATTATGCCATTCACCACATGCAGGACACACTTCATCCAAAAGTTTCATCGCAAGAGGCTGAACTGTGTTCCGAGGGTCTCCTTTGGATTGTCAGAGAAGATAGGTGTATGTGCTGGGCGATCCCGTCTGTAGATGAGAAGCCTGGAAAAAGGCAGTGTCTCCCCCGTTCGAAAGGTAGATAGTGGCGGCCTCAAGGCGGACGGAAAGACATTGCTGTTACCCGTCTTCTAGTCACCCTTAGCAATGCCTCCGTGAGGAAAGTGCGTTTTCTCCTGTGAATCCAGGTGGTCTCCAGTGCCTTGCTAGGAGCTCATCCCACGCTTGGCCGAGCTAAAGTGCGAAGCGAACGTGACCCCTAGCCTCAAGGTAAGCACGCGTGTTTCCTGTCAGCAAGGTTCGGTGTGCAGCCATCTCCATGAACCCTGACTCGATGATAGAGTGCTTTAACTCCTCTACGGCTTGCCGTAGGCCTAAGAGAGTCACGTATGAATTCCCTACTGAGGGAGAGCGTGTGCACTGCGAGTGCCCTTTCTGTTTTCCGAGCCACATAACCCAGAACAGGCTGCTGGGGTCAACTCTTTCTACGCAGGGGGGAGGGCAATGAACTGATTCTCGCTTGCAGAGCATGCTGTCTACACGTGTTAGGCAGCCCCAGGGCAACGTTTTTGCCAGTATTACATTCAACCTGGCTCTCCCTCTGTGGAGGCCCTCTGAACTGCACTGAGAGGATCCCTGAGCCTGAAGCGCCTCCTGGCAACTCTTAACCTGTCACTCTCTCTTTGTGACACAAGGTACACTGTAGGTCCAGCCTGACAGCAAATACAGCAAAACCGGGGAAACTGTGAGGCGTGTGGTCGATCCAACGTCACCTAGGCCTGACTAAGTCACTAAGCGGGTAATAATGCTATTCCTGGCACGCAAAACACCCCGAGTCCCATGAAGCGTGATCATAGTGTGTCTGAAAGCCTCCTGTCGTCAGCCAGAGAGTGCTGGGCAATGCGCTGTGTGGGCAAGTTGGAAATTGGAGAATGTAGGAGGAGCGCGGCTTTCCCCCTTTGGAAAGCAACTTCGTAGCAGCTTCCAAGGCGCCTGATAAACCACACCACCGGGACACTGTTCACTCCACCGATGCCTCTGAGGAACAGTGAGTTTCTCCAAAAGAAACCACGTGCTTGCGATTCCTTCCTGGGAGCCCCCCCCAGGAGCATACTGCAGCTAAATCGCCAACTTAATGTGACCTCGGGTCTCGAGGTAAGGCGCACAGTTTCCCTTTGCCAGAGATAGGGGTGCACCAGTCTCCAGGACGTCTTAGCCAATGGACGGCTTTACCTTTAGTAGGCCTCACAGCGCTCAAGACTCTCACGTGGGCGCTTCTTTCCAAGGAAGTACACGGTGTACCCAGAGCCTTCTGAGCACAGTCAAGGGATACACAGCTCTGGGAACATCATCCCTCACTATGCAGTTGGAAGGGCCGGGGACTAATGCGTTCTCTATGGCTAGCGTTCCACAGCTTTGAAGCGGCCACAGGAACGCGGTTCTTGGCAGGCTTTTGTACCATGCGGGTCGGCCACGTTGAGGAAACCTAAGCTGCCCTGAAAGAAACCACCGGGGGTGCCAATGCAGTTTGGGGACTCCTGCCCGACGTCTCTCTAAGGGATGCGGAAACTGGCCTTTAGGTCCAGCCCGAAACGGAGATCTACCCTGAGCATTGCTGGGCATTTGCAACACCCAGAGTCACCGAGGCTCACTGAGGGCATTGAGAGGATTATGCCATTCACCACATGCAGGACACACTTCATCCAAAAGTTTCATCGCAGGAGGCCGAACTGTGTTCCGAGGGTCTCCTTTGGATTGTCAGAGAAGATAGGTGTATGTGCTGGGCGATCCCGTCTGTAGTTGAGAAGCCTGGAAAAAGGCAGTGTCTCCCCCGTTCGAAAGGTAGATAGTGGCGGCCTCAAGGCGGACGGAAAGACATTGCTGTTACCCGTCTTCTAGTCACCCTTAGGAATGCCTCCGTGAGGAAAGTGCGTTTTCTCCTGTGAATCCAGGTGGTCTCCAGTGCCTTGCTAGGAGCTCATCCCACGCTTGGCCGAGCTAAAGTGCGAAGCGAACGTGACCCCTAGCCTCAAGGTAAGCGCGCGTGTTTCCTCTCAGCAAGGTACGGTGTGCAGTCATCTCCATGAACCCTGACTCGATGATAGAGTGCTTTAACTCCTCTACGGCTTTCCGTAGGCCTAAGAGAGTCACGTATGAATTCCCTACTGAGGGAGAGCGTGTGCACTGCGAGTGCCCTTTCTGTTTTCCGAGCCACATAACCCAGAACAGGCTGCTGGGGTCAACTCTGTCTACGCAGGGGGGAGGGCAATGAACTGATTCTCGCTTGCAGAGCATGCTGTCTACACGTGTTAGGCAGCCCCAGGGCAACGTTTTTGCCAGTATTACATTCAACCTGGCTCTCCCTCTGTGGAGGCCCTCTGAACTGCACTGAGAGGATCCCTGAGCCTGAAGCGCCTCCTGGCAACTCTTAACCTGTCACTCTCTCTTTGTGACGCAAGGTACACTGTAGGTCCAGCCTGACAGCAAATACAGAAACACCGGGGAAACTGTGAGGCGTGTGGTCGATCCAACGTCACCTAGGCCTGACTAAGTCACTAAGCGGGTAATAATGCTATTCCTGGCACGCAAAACACCCCGAGTCCCATGAAGCGTGATCATAGTGTGTCTGAAAGCCTCCTGTCGTCAGCCAGAGAGTGCTGGGCAATGCGCTGTGTGGGCAAGTTGGAAATTGGAGAATGTGGGAGGAGCCCGGCTTTCCCACTTTGGAAAGCAACTTCGTTGCAGCTTCCAAGCCACCTGATAAACCACACCACCGGGACACTGTTCACTCCACCGATGCCTCTGAGGAACAGTGAGTTTCTCCAAAGAAACCACGTGCTTGCGATACCTTCCTGGGAGCTCACCCCAGGAGCATACTGCAGCTAAATCGCCAACTTAATGTGACCTCGGGTCTCGAGGTAAGGCGCACAGTTTCCCTTTGCCAGAGATAGGGGTGCACCAGTCTCCAGGACGTCTTAGCCAATGGACGGCTTTACCTTTAGTAGGCCTCACAGCGCTCAAGACTCTCACGTGGGCGCTTCTTTCCAAGGAAGTACACGGTGTACCCAGAGCCTTCTGAGCACAGTCAAGGGATACACAGCTCTGGGAACATCATCCCTCACTATGCAGTTGGAAGGGCCGGGGACTAATGCGTTCTCTATGGCTAGCGTTCCACAGCTTTGAAGCGGCCTCAGGAACGTGGTTATTGGCAGGCTTTTGTTCCATGCGGGTCGGCCACGTTGAGGAAACCTAAGCTGCCCTGAAAGAAACCACCGGGGGCGCCAATGCAGTTTGGGGACTCCTGCCCGACGTCTCTCTAAGGGATGCGGAAACTGGCCTTTAGGTCCAGCCCGAAACAGAGATCTACCCTGAGCATTGCTGGGCATTTGCAACACCCAGAGTCACCGAGGCCTACTGAGGGCATTGAGAGGATTATGCCATTCACCACATGCAGGACACACTGCATCCAAAAGTTTCATCGCAGGAGGCCGAACTGTGTTCCGAGGGTCTCCTTTGGATTGTCAGAGAAGATAGGTGTATGTGCTGGGCGATCCCGTCTGTAGTTGAGAAGCCTGGAAAAAGGCAGTATCCCCCCCGTTCGAAAGTTAGATAGTGGCGGCCTCAAGGCGGACGGAAAGACATTGCTGTTACCCGTCTTCTAGTCACCCTTAGGAATGCCTCTGTGAGGAAAGTGCGTTTTCTCCTGTGAATCCAGGTGGTCTCCAGTGCCTTGCTAGGAGCTCATCCCACGCTTGGCCGAGCTAAAGTGCGAAGCGAACGTGACCCCTAGCCTCAAGGTAAGCACGCGTGTTTCCTGTCAGCAAAGTTCGGTGTGCAGCCATCTCCATGAACCCTGACTCGATGATAGAGTGCTTTAACTCCTCTACGGCTTTCCGTAGGCCTAAGAGAGTCACGTATGAATTCCCTACTGAGGGAGAGCGTGTGCACTGCGAGTGCCCTTTCTGTTTTCCGAGCCACATAACCCAGAACAGGCTGCTGGGGTCAACTCTGTCTACGCAGGGGGGAGGGCAATGAACTGATTCTCGCTTGCAGAGCATGCTGTGTACACGTGTTAGGCAGCCCCAGGGCAACGTTTTTGCCAGTATTACATTCAACCTGGCTCTCCCTCTGTGGAGGCCCTCTGAACTGCACTGAGAGGATCCCTGAGCCTGAAGCGCCTCCTGGCAACTCTTAACCTGTCACTCTCTCTTTGTGACGCAAGGTACACTGTAGGTCCAGCCTGACAGCAAATACAGAAAAACCGGGGAAACTGTGAGGCGTGTGGTCGATCCAACGTCACCTAGGCCTGACTAAGTCACTAAGCGGGTAATTATGCTATTCCTGGCACGCAAAATACCCCGAGTCCCATGAAGCGTGATCATAGTGTGTCTGAAAGCCTCCTGTCGTCAGCCTGAGAGTGCTGGGCAATGCGCTGTGTGGGCAAGTTGGAAATTGGAGAATGTGGGAGGAGCCCGGCTTTCCCCCTTTGGAAAGCAACTTCGCTGCAGCTTCCAAGCCGCCTGATAAACCACACCACCGGGACACTGTTCACTCCACCGATGCCTCTGAGGAACAGTGAGTTTCTCCAGAAGAAACCACGTGCTTGCGATTCCTTCCTGGGAGCCCCCCCCAGGAGCATACTGCAGCTAAATCGCCAACTTAATGTGACCTCGGGTCTCGAGGTAAGGCGCACAGTTTCCCCTTTGCCAGAGATAGGGGTGCACCAGTCTCCAGGACGTCTTAGCCAATGGACGGCTTTACCTTTAGTAGGCCTCACAGTGCTCAAGACTCTCACGTGGGCGCTTCTTTCCAAGGAAGTACACGGTGTACCCAGAGCCTTCTGAGCACAGTCAAGGGATACACAGCTCTGGGAACATCATCCCTCACTATGCAGTTGGAAGGGCCGGGGACTAATGCGTTCTCTATGGCTAGCGTTCCACAGCTTTGAAGCGGCCTCAGGAACGTGGTTATTGGCAGGCTTTTGTTCCATGCGGGTCGGCCACGTTGAGGAAACCTAAGCTGCCCTGAAAGAAACCACCGGGGGCGCCAATGCAGTTTGGGGACTCCTGCCCGACGTCTCTCTAAGGGATGCGGAAACTGGCCTTTAGGTCCAGCCCGAAACAGAGATCTACCCTGAGCATTGCTGGGCATTTGCAACACCCAGAGTCACCGAGGCCTACTGAGGGCATTGAGAGGATTATGCCATTCACCACATGCAGGACACACTGCATCCAAAAGTTTCATCGCAGGAGGCCGAACTGTGTTCCGAGGGTCTCCTTTGGATTGTCAGAGAAGATAGGTGTATGTGCTGGGCGATCCCGTCTGTAGTTGAGAAGCCTGGAAAAAGGCAGTATCTCCCCCGTTCGAAAGGTAGATAGTGGCGGCCTCAAGGCGGACGGAAAGACATTGCTGTTACCCGTCTTCTAGTCACCCTTAGGAATGCCTCTGTGAGGAAAGTGCGTTTTCTCCTGTGAATCCAGGTGGTCTCCAGTGCCTTGCTAGGAGCTCATCCCACGCTTGGCCGAGCTAAAGTGCGAAGTGAACGTGACCCCTAGCCTCAAGGTAAGCACGCGTGTTTCCTGTCAGCAAAGTTCGGTGTGCAGCCATCTCCATGAACCCTGACTCGATGATAGAGTGCTTTAACTCCTCTACGGCTTTCCGTAGGCCTAAGAGAGTCACGTATGAATTCCCTACTGAGGGAGAGCGTGTGCACTGCGAGTGCCCTTTCTGTTTTCCGAGCCACATAACCCAGAACAGGCTGCTGGGGTCAACTCTGTCTAGGCAGGGGGGAGGGCAATGAACTGATTCTCGCTTGCAGAGCATGCTGTCTAAACGTGTTAGGCAGCCCCAGGGCAACTTTTTTGCCAGTATTACATTCAACCTGGCTCTCCCTCTGTGGAGGCCCTCTGAACTGCACTGAGAGGATCCCTGAGCCTGAAGCGCCTCCTGGCAACTCTTAACCTGTCACTCTCTCTTTGTGACGCAAGGTACACTGTAGGTCCAGCCTGACAGCAAATACAGAAAAACCGGGGAAACTGTGAGGCGTGTGGTCGATCCAACGTCACCTAGGCCTGACTAAGTCACTAAGCGGGTAATTATGCTATTCCTGGCACGCAAAACACCCCGAGTCCCATGAAGCGTGATCATAGTGTGTCTGAAAGCCTCCTGTCGTCAGCCAGAGAGTGCTGGGCAATGCGCTGTGTGGGCAAGTTGGAAATTGGAGAATGTGGGAGGAGCCCGGCTTTCCCCCTTTGGAAAGCAACTTCGCTGCAGCTTCCAAGCCGCCTGATAAACCACACCACCGGGACACTGTTCACTCCACCGATGCCTCTGAGGAACAGTGAGTTTCTCCAAAAGAAACCACGTGCTTGCGATTCCTTCCTGGGAGCCCCCCCCAGGAGCATACTGCAGCTAAATCGCCAACTTAATGTGACCTCGGGTCTCGAGGTAAGGCGCACAGTTTCCCCTTTGCCAGAGATAGGGGTGCACCTGTCTCCAGGACGTCTTAGCCAATGGACGGCTTTACCTTTAGTAGGCCTCACAGCGCTCAAGACTCTCACGTGGGCGCTTCTTTCCAAGGAAGTACACGGTGTACCCAGAGCCTTCTGAGCACAGTCAAGGGATACACAGCTCTGGGAACATCATCCCTCACTATGCAGTTGGAAGGGCCGGGGACTAATGCGTTCTCTATGGCTAGCGTTCCACAGCTTTGAAGCGGCCTCAGGAACGTGGTTATTGGCAGGCTTTTGTTCCATGCGGGTCGGCCACGTTGAGGAAACCTAAGCTGCCCTGAAAGAAACCACCGGGGGCGCCAATGCAGTTTGGGGACTCCTGCCCGACGTCTCTCTAAGGGATGCAGAAACTCGCCTTTAGGTCCAGCCCGAAACGGAGATCTACCCTGAGCATTGCTGGGCATTTGCAACACCCAGAGTCACCGAGGCCCACTGAGGGCATTGAGAGGATTATGCCATTCACCACATGCAGGACACACTGCATCCAAAAGTTTCATCGCAGGAGGCCGAACTGTGTTCCGAGGGTCTCCTTTGGATTGTCAGAGAAGATAGGTGTATGTGCTGGGCGATCCCGTCTGTAGTTGAGAAGCCTGGAAAAAGGCAGTGTCTCCCCCGTTCGAAAGGTAGATAGTGGCGGCCTCAAGGCGGACGGAAAGACATTGCTGTTACCCGTCTTCTAGTCACCCTTAGGAATGCCTCCGTGAGGAAAGTGCGTTTTCTCCTGTGAATCCAGGTGGTCTCCAGTGCCTTGCTAGGAGCTCATCCCACGCTTGGCCGAGCTAAAGTGCGAAGCGAACGTGACCCCTAGCCTCAAGGTAAGCACGCGTGTTTCCTGTCAGCAAGGTTCGGTGTGCAGCCATCTCCATGAACCCTGACTCGATGATAGAGTGCTTTAACTCCTCTACGGCTTTCCGTAGGCCTAAGAGAGTCACGTATGAATTCCCTACTGAGGGAGAGCGTGTGCACTGCGAGTGCCCTTTCTGTTTTCCGAGCCACATAACCCAGAACAGGCTGCTGGGGTCAACTCTGTCTACGCAGGGGGGAGGGCAATGAACTGATTCTCGCTTGCAGAGCATGCTGTCTAAACGTGTTAGGCAGCCCCAGGGCAACTTTTTTGCCAGTATTACATTCAACCTGGCTCTCCCTCTGTGGAGGCCCTCTGAACTGCACTGAGAGGATCCCTGAGCCTGAAGCGCCTCCTGGCAACTCTTAACCTGTCACTCTCTCTTTGTGACGCAAGGTACACTGTAGGTCCAGCCTGACAGCAAATACAGAAAAACCGGGGAAACTGTGAGGCGTGTGGTCGATCCAACGTCACCTAGGCCTGACTAAGTCACTAAGCGGGTAATAATGCTATTCCTGGCACGCAAAACACCCCGAGTCCCATGAAGCGTGATCATAGTGTGTCTGAAAGCCTCCTGTCGTCAGCCAGAGAGTGCTGGGCAATGCGCTGTGTGGGCAAGTTGGAAATTGGAGAATGTGGGAGGAGCCCGGCTTTCCCCCTTTGGAAAGCAACTTCGCTGCAGCTTCCAAGCCGCCTGATAAACCACACCACCGGGACACTGTTCACTCCACCGATGCCTCTGAGGAACAGTGAGTTTCTCCAAAAGAAACCACGTGCTTGCGATTCCTTCCTGGGAGCCCCCCCCAGGAGCATACTGCAGCTAAATCGCCAACTTAATGTGACCTCGGGTCTCGAGGTAAGGCGCACAGTTTCCCTTTGCCAGAGATAGGGGTGCACCAGTCTCCAGGACGTCTTAGCCAATGGACGGCTTTACCTTTAGTAGGCCTCACAGCGCTCAAGACTCTCACGTGGGCGCTTCTTTCCAAGGAAGTACACGGTGTACCCAGAGCCTTCTGAGCACAGTCAAGGGATACACAGCTCTGGGAACATCATCCCTCACTATGCAGTTGGAAGGGCCGGGGACTAATGCGTTCTCTATGGCTAGCGTTCCACAGCTTTGAAGCGGCCTCAGGAACGTGGTTATTGGCAGGCTTTTGTTCCATGCGGGTCGGCCACGTTGAGGAAACCTAAGCTGCCCTGAAAGAAACCACCGGGGGCGCCAATGCAGTTTGGGGACTCCTGCCCGACGTCTCTCTAAGGGATGCGGAAACTGGCCTTTAGGTCCAGCCCGAAACGGAGATCTACCCTGAGCATTGCTGGGCATTTGCAACACCCAGAGTCACCGAGGCTCACTGAGGGCATTGAGAGGATTATGCCATTCACCACATGCAGGACACACTTCATCCAAAAGTTTCATCGCAAGAGGCTGAACTGTGTTCCGAGGGTCTCCTTTGGATTGTCAGAGAAGATAGGTGTATGTGCTGGGCGATCCCGTCTGTAGATGAGAAGCCTGGAAAAAGGCAGTGTCTCCCCCGTTCGAAAGGTAGATAGTGGCGGCCTCAAGGCGGACGGAAAGACATTGCTGTTACCCGTCTTCTAGTCACCCTTAGGAATGCCTCCGTGAGGAAAGTGCGTTTTCTCCTGTGAATCCAGGTGGTCTCCAGTGCCTTGCTAGGAGCTCATCCCACGCTTGGCCGAGCTAAAGTGCGAAGCGAACGTGACCCCTAGCCTCAAGGTAAGCACGCGTGTTTCCTGTCAGCAAGGTTCGGTGTGCAGCCATCTCCATGAACCCTGACTCGATGATAGAGTGCTTTAACTCCTCTACGGCTTTCCGTAGGCCTAAGAGAGTCACGTATGAATTCCCTACTGAGGGAGAGCGTGTGCACTGCGAGTGCCCTTTCTGTTTTCCGAGCCACATAACCCAGAACAGGCTGCTGGGGTCAACTCTTTCTACGCAGGGGGGAGGGCAATGAACTGATTCTCGCTTGCAGAGCATGCTGTCTACACGTGTTAGGCAGCCCCAGGGCAACGTTTTTGCCAGTATTACATTCAACCTGGCTCTCCCTCTGTGGAGGCCCTCTGAACTGCACTGAGAGGATCCCTGAGCCTGAAGCGCCTCCTGGCAACTCTTAACCTGTCACTCTCTCTTTGTGACGCAAGGTACACTGTAGGTCCAGCCTGACAGCAAATACAGAAAAACCGGGGAAACTGTGAGGCGTGTGGTCGATCCAACGTCACCTAGGCCTGACTAAGTCACTAAGCGGGTAATAATGCTATTCCTGGCACGCAAAACACCCCGAGTCCCATGAAGCGTGATCATAGTGTGTCTGAAAGCCTCCTGTCGTCAGCCAGAGAGTGCTGGGCAATGCGCTGTGTGGGCAAGTTGGAAATTGGAGAATGTAGGAGGAGCGCGGCTTTCCCCCTTTGGAAAGCAACTTCGTAGCAGCTTCCAAGCCGCCTGATAAACCACACCACCGGGACACTGTTCACTCCACCGATGCCTCTGAGGAACAGTGAGTTTCTCCAAAAGAAACCACGTGCTTGCGATTCCTTCCTGGGAGCCCCCCCCAGGAGCATACTGCAGCTAAATCGCCAACTTAATGTGACCTCGGGTCTCGAGGTAAGGCGCACAGTTTCCCTTTGCCAGAGATAGGGGTGCACCAGTCTCCAGGACGTCTTAGCCAATGGACGGCTTTACCTTTAGTAGGCCTCACAGCGCTCAAGACTCTCACGTGGGCGCTTCTTTCCAAGGAAGTACACGGTGTACCCAGAGCCTTCTGAGCACAGTCAAGGGATACACAGCTCTGGGAACATCATCCCTCACTATGCAGTTGGAAGGGCCGGGGACTAATGCGTTCTCTATGGCTAGCGTTCCACAGCTTTGAAGCGGCCACAGGAACGCGGTTCTTGGCAGGCTTTTGTTCCATGCGGGTCGGCCACGTTGAGGAAACCTAAGCTGCCCTGAAAGAAACCACCGGGGGCGCCAATGCAGTTTGGGGACTCCTGCCCGACGTCTCTCTAAGGGATGCGGAAACTGGCCTTTAGGTCCAGCCCGAAACGGAGATCTACCCTGAGCATTGCTGGGCATTTGCAACACCCAGAGTCACCGAGGCTCACTGAGGGCATTGAGAGGATTATGCCATTCACCACATGCAGGACACACTTCATCCAAAAGTTTCATCGCAGGAGGCTGAACTGTGTTCCGAGGGTCTCCTTTGGATTGTCAGAGAAGATAGGTGTATGTGCAGGGCGATCCCGTCTGTAGTTGAGAAGCCTGGAAAAAGGCAGTGTCTCCCCCGTTCGAAAGGTAGATAGTGGCGGCCTCAAGGCGGACGGAAAGACATTGCTGTTACCCGTCTTCTAGTCACCCTTAGGAATGCCTCCGTGAGGAAAGTGCGTTTTCTCCTGTGAATCCAGGTGGTCTCCAGTGCCTTGCTAGGAGCTCATCCCACGCTTGGCCGAGCTAAAGTGCGAAGCGAACGTGACCCCTAGCCTCAAGGTAAGCGCGCGTGTTTCCTCTCAGCAAGGTACGGTGTGCAGTCATCTCCATGAACCCTGACTCGATGATAGAGTGCTTTAACTCCTCTACGGCTTTCCGTAGGCCTAAGAGAGTCACGTATGAATTCCCTACTGAGGGAGAGCGTGTGCACTGCGAGTGCCCTTTCTGTTTTCCGAGCCACATAACCCAGAACAGGCTGCTGGGGTCAACTCTGTCTACGCAGGGGGGAGGGCAATGAACTGATTCTCGCTTGCAGAGCATGCTGTCTACACGTGTTAGGCAGCCCCAGGGCAACGTTTTTGCCAGTATTACATTCAACCTGGCTCTCCCTCTGTGGAGGCCCTCTGAACTGCACTGAGAGGATCCCTGAGCCTGAAGCGCCTCCTGGCAACTCTTAACCTGTCACTCTCTCTTTGTGACGCAAGGTACACTGTAGGTCCAGCCTGACAGCAAATACAGAAAAACCGGGGAAACTGTGAGGCGTGTGGTCGATCCAACGTCACCTAGGCCTGACTAAGTCACTAAGCGGGTAATAATGCTATTCCTGGCACGCAAAACACCCCGAGTCCCATGAAGCGTGATCATAGTGTGTCTGAAAGCCTCCTGTCGTCAGCCAGAGAGTGCTGGGCAATGCGCTGTGTGGGCAAGTTGGAAATTGGAGAATGTGGGAGGAGCCCGGCTTTCCCCCTTTGGAAAGCAACTTCGCTGCAGCTTCCAAGCCGCCTGATAAACCACACCACCGGGACACTGTTCACTCCACCGATGCCTCTGAGGAACAGTGAGTTTCTCCAAAAGAAACCACGTGCTTGCGATTCCTTCCTGGGAGCCCCCCCCAGGAGCATACTGCAGCTAAATCGCCAACTTAATGTGACCTCGGGTCTCGAGGTAAGGCGCACAGTTTCCCTTTGCCAGAGATAGGGGTGCACCAGTCTCCAGGACGTCTTAGCCAATGGACGGCTTTACCTTTAGTAGGCCTCACAGCGCTCAAGACTCTCACGTGGGCGCTTCTTTCCAAGGAAGTACACGGTGTACCCAGAGCCTTCTGAGCACAGTCAAGGGATACACAGCTCTGGGAACATCATCCCTCACTATGCAGTTGGAAGGGCCGGGGACTAATGCGTTCTCTATGGCTAGCGTTCCACAGCTTTGAAGCGGCCTCAGGAACGCGGTTCTTGGCAGGCTTTTGTTCCATGCGGGTCGGCCACGTTGAGGAAACCTAAGCTGCCCTGAAAGAAACCACCGGGGGCGCCAATGCAGTTTGGGGACTCCTGCCCGACGTCTCTCTAAGGGATGCGGAAACTGGCCTTTAGGTCCAGCCCGAAACAGAGATCTACCCTGAGCATTGCTGGGCATTTGCAACACCCAGAGTCACCGAGGCCTACTGAGGGCATTGAGAGGATTATGCCATTCACCACATGCAGGACACACTGCATCCAAAAGTTTCATCGCAGGAGGCCGAACTGTGTTCCGAGGGTCTCCTTTGGATTGTCAGAGAAGATAGGTGTATGTGCTGGGCGATCCCGTCTGTAGTTGAGAAGCCTGGAAAAAGGCAGTATCCCCCCCGTTCGAAAGTTAGATAGTGGCGGCCTCAAGGCGGACGGAAAGACATTGCTGTTACCCGTCTTCTAGTCACCCTTAGGAATGCCTCTGTGAGGAAAGTGCGTTTTCTCCTGTGAATCCAGGTGGTCTCCAGTGCCTTGCTAGGAGCTCATCCCACGCTTGGCCGAGCTAAAGTGCGAAGCGAACGTGACCCCTAGCCTCAAGGTAAGCACGCGTGTTTCCTGTCAGCAAAGTTCGGTGTGCAGCCATCTCCATGAACCCTGACTCGATGATAGAGTGCTTTAACTCCTCTACGGCTTTCCGTAGGCCTAAGAGAGTCACGTATGAATTCCCTACTGAGGGAGAGCGTGTGCACTGCGAGTGCCCTTTCTGTTTTCCGAGCCACATAACCCAGAACAGGCTGCTGGGGTCAACTCTGTCTACGCAGGGGGGAGGGCAATGAACTGATTCTCGCTTGCAGAGCATGCTGTGTACACGTGTTAGGCAGCCCCAGGGCAACGTTTTTGCCAGTATTACATTCAACCTGGCTCTCCCTCTGTGGAGGCCCTCTGAACTGCACTGAGAGGATCCCTGAGCCTGAAGCGCCTCCTGGCAACTCTTAACCTGTCACTCTCTCTTTGTGACGCAAGGTACACTGTAGGTCCAGCCTGACAGCAAATACAGAAAAACCGGGGAAACTGTGAGGCGTGTGGTCGATCCAACGTCACCTAGGCCTGACTAAGTCACTAAGCGGGTAATTATGCTATTCCTGGCACGCAAAATACCCCGAGTCCCATGAAGCGTGATCATAGTGTGTCTGAAAGCCTCCTGTCGTCAGCCTGAGAGTGCTGGGCAATGCGCTGTGTGGGCAAGTTGGAAATTGGAGAATGTGGGAGGAGCCCGGCTTTCCCCCTTTGGAAAGCAACTTCGCTGCAGCTTCCAAGCCGCCTGATAAACCACACCACCGGGACACTGTTCACTCCACCGATGCCTCTGAGGAACAGTGAGTTTCTCCAAAAGAAACCACGTGCTTGCGATTCCTTCCTGGGAGCCCCCCCCAGGAGCATACTGCAGCTAAATCGCCAACTTAATGTGACCTCGGGTCTCGAGGTAAGGCGCACAGTTTCCCCTTTGCCAGAGATAGGGGTGCACCAGTCTCCAGGACGTCTTAGCCAATGGACGGCTTTACCTTTAGTAGGCCTCACAGCGCTCAAGACTCTAACGTGGGCGCTTCTTTCCAAGGAAGTACACGGTGTACCCAGAGCCTTCTGAGCACAGTCAAGGGATACACAGCTCTGGGAACATCATCCCTCACTATGCAGTTGGAAGGGCCGGGGACTAATGCGTTCTCTATGGCTAGCGTTCCACAGCTTTGAAGCGGCCTCAGGAACGTGGTTCTTGGCAGGCTTTTGTTCCATGCGGGTCGGCCACGTTGAGGAAACCTAAGCTGCCCTGAAAGAAACCACCGGGGGCGCCAATGCAGTTTGGGGACTCCTGCCCGACGTCTCTCTAAGGGATGCGGAAACTGGCCTTTAGGTCCAGCCCGAAACGGAGATCTACCCTGAGCATTGCTGGGCATTTGCAACACCCAGAGTCACCGAGGCTCACTGAGGGCATTGAGAGGATTATGCCATTCACCACATGCAGGACACACTTCATCCAAAAGTTTCATCACAAGAGGCTGAACTGTGTTCCGAGGGTCTCCTTTGGATTGTCAGAGAAGATAGGTGTATGTGCTGGGCGATCCCGTCTGTAGTTGAGAAGCCTGGAAAAAGGCAGTGTCTCCCCCGTTCGAAAGGTAGATAGTGGCGGCCTCAAGGCGGACGGAAAGACATTGCTGTTACCCGTCTTCTAGTCACCCTTAGGAATGCCTCCGTGAGGAAAGTGCGTTTTCTCCTGTGAATCCAGGTGGTCTCCAGTGCCTTGCTAGGAGCTCATCCCACGCTTGGCCGAGCTAAAGTGCGAAGCGAACGTGACCCCTAGCCTCAAGGTAAGCACGCGTGTTTCCTGTCAGCAAGGTTCGGTGTGCAGCCATCTCCATGAACCCTGACTCGATGATAGAGTGCTTTAACTCCTCTACGGCTTTCCGTAGGCCTAAGAGAGTCACGTATGAATTCCCTACTGAGGGAGAGCGTGTGCACTGCGAGTGCCCTTTCTGTTTTCCGAGCCACATAACCCAGAACAGGCTGCTGGGGTCAACTCTGTCTACGCAGGGGGGAGGGCAATGAACTGATTCTCGCTTGCAGAGCATGCTGTCTACACGTGTTAGGCAGCCCCAGGGCAACGTTTTTGCCAGTATTACATTCAACCTGGCTCTCCCTCTGTGGAGGCCCTCTGAACTGCACTGAGAGGATCCCTGAGCCTGAAGCGCCTCCTGGCAACTCTTAACCTGTCACTCTCTCTTTGTGACGCAAGGTACACTGTAGGTCCAGCCTGACAGCAAATACAGAAAAACCGGGGAAACTGTGAGGCGTGTGGTCGATCCAACGTCACCTAGGCCTGACTAAGTCACTAAGCGGGTAATAATGCTATTCCTGGCACGCAAAACACCCCGAGTCCCATGAAGCGTGATCATAGTGTGTCTGAAAGCCTCCTGTCGTCAGCCAGAGAGTGCTGGGCAATGCGCTGTGTGGGCAAGTTGGAAATTGGAGAATGTGGGAGGAGCCCGGCTTTCCCCCTTTGGAAAGCAACTTCGCTGCAGCTTCCAAGCCGCCTGATAAACCACACCACCGGGACACTGTTCACTCCACCGATGCCTCTGAGGAACAGTGAGTTTCTCCAAAAGAAACCACGTGCTTGCGATTCCTTCCTGGGAGCCCCCCCCCAGGAGCATACTGCAGCTAAATCGCCAACTTAATGTGACCTCGGGTCTCGAGGTAAGGCGCACAGTTTCCCTTTGCCAGAGATAGGGGTGCACCAGTCTCCAGGACGTCTTAGCCAATGGACGGCTTTACCTTTAGTAGGCCTCACAGCGCTCAAGACTCTCACGTGGGCGCTTCTTTCCAAGGAAGTACACGGTGTACCCAGAGCCTTCTGAGCACAGTCAAGGGATACACAGCTCTGGGAACATCATCCCTCACTATGCAGTTGGAAGGGCCGGGGACTAATGCGTTCTCTATGGCTAGCGTTCCACAGCTTTGAAGCGGCCTCAGGAACGTGGTTCTTGGCAGGCTTTTGTTCCATGCGGGTCGGCCACGTTGAGGAAACCTAAGCTGCCCTGAAAGAAACCACCGGGGGCGCCAATGCAGTTTGGGGACTCCTGCCCGACGTCTCTCTAAGGGATGCGGAAACTGGCCTTTAGGTCCAGCCCGAAACGGAGATCTACCCTGAGCATTGCTGGGCATTTGCAACACCCAGAGTCACCGAGGCTCACTGAGGGCATTGAGAGGATTATGCCATTCACCACATGCAGGACACACTTCATCCAAAAGTTTCATCGCAAGAGGCTGAACTGTGTTCCGAGGGTCTCCTTTGGATTGTCAGAGAAGATAGGTGTATGTGCTGGGCGATCCCGTCTGTAGTTGAGAAGCCTGGAAAAAGGCAGTGTCTCCCCCGTTCGAAAGGTAGATAGTGGCGGCCTCAAGGCGGACGGAAAGACATTGCTGTTACCCGTCTTCTAGTCACCCTTAGGAATGCCTCCGTGAGGAAAGTGCGTTTTCTCCTGTGAATCCAGGTGGTCTCCAGTGCCTTGCTAGGAGCTCATCCCACGCTTGGCCGAGCTAAAGTGCGAAGCGAACGTGACCCCTAGACTCAAGGTAAGCGCGCGTGTTTCCTCTCAGCAAGATACGGTGTGCAGTCATCTCCATGAACCCTGACTCGATGATAGAGTGCTTTAACTCCTCTACGGCTTTCCGTAGGCCTAAGAGAGTCACGTATGAATTCCCTACTGAGGGAGAGCGTGTGCACTGCGAGTGCCCTTTCTGTTTTCCGAGCCACATAACCCAGAACAGGCTGCTGGGGTCAACTCTGTCTACGCAGGGGGGAGGGCAATGAACTGATTCTCGCTTGCAGAGCATGCTGTCTACACGTGTTAGGCAGCCCCAGGGCAACGTTTTTGCCAGTATTACATTCAACCTGGCTCTCCCTCTGTGGAGGCCCTCTGAACTGCACTGAGAGGATCCCTGAGCCTGAAGCGCCTCCTGGCAACTCTTAACCTGTCACTCTCTCTTTGTGACGCAAGGTACACTGTAGGTCCAGCCTGACAGCAAATACAGAAAAACCGGGGAAACTGTGAGGCGTGTGGTCGATCCAACGTCACCTAGGCCTGACTAAGTCACTAAGCGGGTAATAATGCTATTCCTGGCACGCAAAACACCCCGAGTCCCATGAAGCGTGATCATAGTGTGTCTGAAAGCCTCCTGCCGTCAGCCAGAGAGTGCTGGGCAATGCGCTGTGTGGGCAAGTTGGAAATTGGAGAATGTGGGAGGAGCCCGGCTTTCCCCCTTTGGAAAGCAACTTCGCTGCAGCTTCCAAGCCGCCTGATAAACCACACCACCGGGACACTGTTCACTCCACCGATGCCTCTGAGGAACAGTGAGTTTCTCCAAAAGAAACCACGTGCTTGCGATTCCTTCCTGGGAGCCCACCCCAGGAGCATACTGCAGCTAAATCGCCAACTTAATGTGACCTCGGGTCTCGAGGTAAGGCGCACAGTTTCCCTTTGCCAGAGATAGGGGTGCACCAGTCTCCAGGACGTCTTAGCCAATGGACGGCTTTACCTTTAGTAGGCCTCACAGCGCTCAAGACTCTCACATGGGCGCTTCTTTCCAAGGAAGTACACGGTGTACCCAGAGCCTTCTGAGCACAGTCAAGGGATACACAGCTCTGGGAACATCATCCCTCACTATGCAGTTGGAAGGGCCGGGGACTAATGCGTTCTCTATGGCTAGCGTTCCACAGCTTTGAAGCGGCCTCAGGAACGTGGTTATTGGCAGGCTTTTGTTCCATGCGGGTCGGCCACGTTGAGGAAACCTAAGCTGCCCTGAAAGAAACCACCGGGGGCGCCAATGCAGTTTGGGGACTCCTGCCCGACGTCTCTCTAAGGGATGCGGAAACTGGCCTTTAGGTCCAGCCCGAAACGGAGATCCACCCTGAGCATTGCTGGGCATTTGCAACACCCAGAGTCACCGAGGCTCACTGAGGGCATTGAGAGGATTATGCCATTCACCACATGCAGGACACACTTCATCCAAAAGTTTCATCGCAAGAGGCTGAACTGTGTTCCGAGGGTCTCCTTTGGATTGTCAGAGAAGATAGGTGTATGTGCTGGGCGATCCCGTCTGTAGTTGAGAAGCCTGGAAAAAGGCAGTGTCTCCCCCGTTCGAAAGGTAGATAGTGGCGGCCTCAAGGCGGACGGAAAGACATTGCTGTTACCCGTCTTCTAGTCACCCTTAGGAATGCCTCCGTGAGGAAAGTGCGTTTTCTCCTGTGAATCCAGGTGGTCTCCAGTGCCTTGCTAGGAGCTCATCCCACGCTTGGCCGAGCTAAAGTGCGAAGCGAACGTGACCCCTAGCCTCAAGGTAAGCACGCGTGTTTCCTCTCAGCAAGGTTCGGTGTGCAGTCATCTCCATGAACCCTGACTCGATGATAGAGTGCTTTAACTCCTCTACGGCTTTCCGTAGGCCTAAGAGTCACGTATGAATTCCCTACTGAGGGAGAGCGTGTGCACTGCGAGTGCCCTTTCTGTTTTCCGAGCCACATAACCCAGAACAGGCTGCTGGGGTCAACTCTGTCTACGCAGGGGGGAGGGCAATGAACTGATTCTCGCTTGCAGAGCATGCTGTCTACACGTGTTAGGCAGCCCCAGGGCAACGTTTTTGCCAGTATTACATTCAACCTGGCTCTCCCTCTGTGGAGGCCCTCTGAACTGCACTGAGAGGATCCCTGAGCCTGAAGCGCCTCCTGGCAACTCTTAACCTGTCACTCTCTCTTTGTGACGCAAGGTACACTGTAGGTCCAGCCTGACAGCAAATACAGAAAAACCGGGGAAACTGTGAGGCGTGTGGTCGATCCAACGTCACCTAGGCCTGACTAAGTCACTAAGCGGGTAATAATGCTATTCCTGGCACGCAAAACACCCCGAGTCCCATGAAGCGTGATCATAGTGTGTCTGAAAGCCTCCTGTCGTCAGCCAGAGAGTGCTGGGCAATGCGCTGTGTGGGCAAGTTGGAAATTGGAGAATGTGGGAGGAGCCCGGCTTTCCCCCTTTGGAAAGCAACTTCGCTGCAGCTTCCAAGCCGCCTGATAAACCACACCACCGGGACACTGTTCACTCCACCGATGCCTCTGAGGAACAGTGAGTTTCTCCAAAAGAAACCACGTGCTTGCGATTCCTTCCTGGGAGCCCCCCCCCAGGAGCATACTGCAGCTAAATCGCCAACTTAATGTGACCTCGGGTCTCGAGGTAAGGCGCACAGTTTCCCTTTGCCAGAGATAGGGGTGCACCAGTCTCCAGGACGTCTTAGCCAATGGACGGCTTTACCTTTAGTAGGCCTCACAGCGCTCAAGACTCTCACGTGGGCGCTTCTTTCCAAGGAAGTACACGGTGTACCCAGAGCCTTCTGAGCACAGTCAAGGGATACACAGCTCTGGGAACATCATCCCTCACTATGCAGTTGGAAGGGCCGGGGACTAATGCGTTCTCTATGGCTAGCGTTCCACAGCTTTGAAGCGGCCTCAGGAACGTGGTTCTTGGCAGGCTTTTGTTCCATGCGGGTCGGCCACGTTGAGGAAACCTAAGCTGCCCTGAAAGAAACCACCGGGGGCGCCAATGCAGTTTGGGGACTCCTGCCCGACGTCTCTCTAAGGGATGCGGAAACTGGCCTTTAGGTCCAGCCCGAAACGGAGATCTACCCTGAGCATTGCTGGGCATTTGCAACACCCAGAGTCACCGAGGCTCACTGAGGGCATTGAGAGGATTATGCCATTCACCACATGCAGGACACACTTCATCCAAAAGTTTCATCGCAAGAGGCTGAACTGTGTTCCGAGGGTCTCCTTTGGATTGTCAGAGAAGATAGGTGTATGTGCTGGGCGATCCCGTCTGTAGTTGAGAAGCCTGGAAAAAGGCAGTGTCTCCCCCGTTCGAAAGGTAGATAGTGGCGGCCTCAAGGCGGACGGAAAGACATTGCTGTTACCCGTCTTCTAGTCACCCTTAGGAATGCCTCCGTGAGGAAAGTGCGTTTTCTCCTGTGAATCCAGGTGGTCTCCAGTGCCTTGCTAGGAGCTCATCCCACGCTTGGCCGAGCTAAAGTGCGAAGCGAACGTGACCCCTAGACTCAAGGTAAGCGCGCGTGTTTCCTCTCAGCAAGATACGGTGTGCAGTCATCTCCATGAACCCTGACTCGATGATAGAGTGCTTTAACTCCTCTACGGCTTTCCGTATGCCTAAGAGAGTCACGTATGAATTCCCTACTGAGGGAGAGCGTGTGCACTGCGAGTGCCCTTTCTGTTTTCCGAGCCACATAACCCAGAACAGGCTGCTGGGGTCAACTCTGTCTACGCAGGGGGGAGGGCAATGAACTGATTCTCGCTTGCAGAGCATGCTGTCTACACGTGTTAGGCAGCCCCAGGGCAACGTTTTTGCCAGTATTACATTCAACCTGGCTCTCCCTCTGTGGAGGCCCTCTGAACTGCACTGAGAGGATCCCTGAGCCTGAAGCGCCTCCTGGCAACTCTTAACCTGTCACTCTCTCTTTGTGACGCAAGGTACACTGTAGGTCCAGCCTGACAGCAAATACAGAAAAACCGGGGAAACTGTGAGGCGTGTGGTCGATCCAACGTCACCTAGGCCTGACTAAGTCACTAAGCGGGTAATAATGCTATTCCTGGCACGCAAAACACCCCGAGTCCCATGAAGCGTGATCATAGTGTGTCTGAAAGCCTCCTGCCGTCAGCCAGAGAGTGCTGGGCAATGCGCTGTGTGGGCAAGTTGGAAATTGGAGAATGTGGGAGGAGCCCGGCTTTCCCCCTTTGGAAAGCAACTTCGCTGCAGCTTCCAAGCCGCCTGATAAACCACACCACCGGGACACTGTTCACTCCACCGATGCCTCTGAGGAACAGTGAGTTTCTCCAAAAGAAACCACGTGCTTGCGATTCCTTCCTGGGAGCCCACCCCAGGAGCATACTGCAGCTAAATCGCCAACTTAATGTGACCTCGGGTCTCGAGGTAAGGCGCACAGTTTCCCTTTGCCAGAGATAGGGGTGCACCAGTCTCCAGGACGTCTTAGCCAATGGACGGCTTTACCTTTAGTAGGCCTCACAGCGCTCAAGACTCTCACATGGGCGCTTCTTTCCAAGGAAGTACACGGTGTACCCAGAGCCTTCTGAGCACAGTCAAGGGATACACAGCTCTGGGAACATCATCCCTCACTATGCAGTTGGAAGGGCCGGGGACTAATGCGTTCTCTATGGCTAGCGTTCCACAGCTTTGAAGCGGCCTCAGGAACGTGGTTATTGGCAGGCTTTTGTTCCATGCGGGTCGGCCACGTTGAGGAAACCTAAGCTGCCCTGAAAGAAACCACCGGGGGCGCCAATGCAGTTTGGGGACTCCTGCCCGACGTCTCTCTAAGGGATGCGGAAACTGGCCTTTAGGTCCAGCCCGAAACGGAGATCCACCCTGAGCATTGCTGGGCATTTGCAACACCCAGAGTCACCGAGGCTCACTGAGGGCATTGAGAGGATTATGCCATTCACCACATGCAGGACACACTTCATCCAAAAGTTTCATCGCAAGAGGCTGAACTGTGTTCCGAGGGTCTCCTTTGGATTGTCAGAGAAGATAGGTGTATGTGCTGGGCGATCCCGTCTGTAGTTGAGAAGCCTGGAAAAAGGCAGTGTCTCCCCCGTTCGAAAGGTAGATAGTGGCGGCCTCAAGGCGGACGGAAAGACATTGCTGTTACCCGTCTTCTAGTCACCCTTAGGAATGCCTCCGTGAGGAAAGTGCGTTTTCTCCTGTGAATCCAGGTGGTCTCCAGTGCCTTGCTAGGAGCTCATCCCACGCTTGGCCGAGCTAAAGTGCGAAGCGAACGTGACCCCTAGCCTCAAGGTAAGCACGCGTGTTTCCTCTCAGCAAGGTTCGGTGTGCAGTCATCTCCATGAACCCTGACTCGATGATAGAGTGCTTTAACTCCTCTACGGCTTTCCGTAGGCCTAAGAGTCACGTATGAATTCCCTACTGAGGGAGAGCGTGTGCACTGCGAGTGCCCTTTCTGTTTTCCGAGCCACATAACCCAGAACAGGCTGCTGGGGTCAACTCTGTCTACGCAGGGGGGAGGGCAATGAACTGATTCTCGCTTGCAGAGCATGCTGTCTACACGTGTTAGGCAGCCCCAGGGCAACGTTTTTGCCAGTATTACATTCAACCTGGCTCTCCCTCTGTGGAGGCCCTCTGAACTGCACTGAGAGGATCCCTGAGCCTGAAGCGCCTCCTGGCAACTCTTAACCTGTCACTCTCTCTTTGTGACGCAAGGTACACTGTAGGTCCAGCCTGACAGCAAATACAGAAAAACCGGGGAAACTGTGAGGCGTGTGGTCGATCCAACGTCACCTAGGCCTGACTAAGTCACTAAGCGGGTAATAATGCTATTCCTGGCACGCAAAACACCCCGAGTCCCATGAAGCGTGATCATAGTGTGTCTGAAAGCCTCCTGTCGTCAGCCAGAGAGTGCTGGGCAATGCGCTGTGTGGGCAAGTTGGAAATTGGAGAATGTGGGAGGAGCCCGGCTTTCCCCCTTTGGAAAGCAACTTCGCTGCAGCTTCCAAGCCGCCTGATAAACCACACCACCGGGACACTGTTCACTCCACCGATGCCTCTGAGGAACAGTGAGTTTCTCCAAAAGAAACCACGTGCTTGCGATTCCTTCCTGGGAGCCCACCCCAGGAGCATACTGCAGCTAAATCGCCAACTTAATGTGACCTCGGGTCTCGAGGTAAGGCGCACAGTTTCCCTTTGCCAGAGATAGGGGTGCACCAGTCTCCAGGACGTCTTAGCCAATGGACGGCTTTACCTTTAGTAGGCCTCACAGCGCTCAAGACTCTCACATGGGCGCTTCTTTCCAAGGAAGTACACGGTGTACCCAGAGCCTTCTGAGCACAGTCAAGGGATACACAGCTCTGGGAACATCATCCCTCACTATGCAGTTGGAAGGGCCGGGGACTAATGCGTTCTCTATGGCTAGCGTTCCACAGCTTTGAAGCGGCCTCAGGAACGTGGTTCTTGGCAGGCTTTTGTTCCATGCGGGTCGGCCACGTTGAGGAAACCTAAGCTGCCCTGAAAGAAACCACCGGGGGCGCCAATGCAGTTTGGGGACTCCTGCCCGACGTCTCTCTAAGGGATGCGGAAACTGGCCTTTAGGTCCAGCCCGAAACGGAGATCTACCCTGAGCATTGCTGGGCATTTGCAACACCCAGAGTCACCGAGGCTCACTGAGGGCATTGAGAGGATTATGCCCTTCACCACATGCAGGACACACTTCATCCAAAAGTTTCATCACAAGAGGCTGAACTGTGTTCCGAGGGTCTCCTTTGGATTGTCAGAGAAGATAGGTGTATGTGCTGGGCGATCCCGTCTGTAGTTGAGAAGCCTGGAAAAAGGCAGTGTCTCCCCCGTTCGAAAGGTAGATAGTGGCGGCCTCAAGGCGGACGGAAAGACATTGCTGTTACCCGTCTTCTAGTCACCCTTAGGAATGCCTCCGTGAGGAAAGTGCCTTTTCTCCTGTGAATCCAGGTGGTCTCCAGTGCCTTGCTAGGAGCTCATCCCACGCTTGGCCGAGCTAAAGTGCGAAGCGAACGTGACCCCTAGCCTCAAGGTAAGCACGCGTGTTTCCTGTCAGCAAGGTTCGGTGTGCAGCCATCTCCATGAACCCTGACTCGATGATAGAGTGCTTTAACTCCTCTACGGCTTTCCGTAGGCCTAAGAGAGTCACGTATGAATTCCCTACTGAGGGAGAGCGTGTGCACTGCGAGTGCCCTTTCTGTTTTCCGAGCCACATAACCCTGAACAGGCTGCTGGGGTCAACTCTTTCTACGCAGGGGGGAGGGCAATGAACTGATTCTCGCTTGCAGAGCATGCTGTCTACACGTGTTAGGCAGCCCCAGGGCAACGTTTTTGCCAGTATTACATTCAACCTGGCTCTCCCTCTGTGGAGGCCCTCTGAACTGCACTGAGAGGATCCCTGAGCCTGAAGCGCCTCCTGGCAACTCTTAACCTGTCACTCTCTCTTTGTGACGCAAGGTACACTGTAGGTCCAGCCTGACAGCAAATACAGAAAAACCGGGGAAACTGTGAGGCGTGTGGTCGATCCAACGTCACCTAGGCCTGACTAAGTCACTAAGCGGGTAATAATGCTATTCCTGGCACGCAAAACACCCCGAGTCCCATGAAGCGTGATCATAGTGTGTCTGAAAGCCTCCTGTCGTCAGCCAGAGAGTGCTGGGCAATGCGCTGTGTGGGCAAGTTGGAAATTGGAGAATGTGGGAGGAGCCCGGCTTTCCCCCTTTGGAAAGCAACTTCGCTGCAGCTTCCAAGCCGCCTGATAAACCACACCACCGGGACACTGTTCACTCCACCGATGCCTCTGAGGAACAGTGAGTTTCTCCAAAAGAAACCACGTGCTTGCGATTCCTTCCTGGGAGCCCCCCCCAGGAGCATACTGCAGCTAAATCGCCAACTTAATGTGACCTCGGGTCTCGAGGTAAGGCGCACAGTTTCCCTTTGCCAGAGATAGGGGTGCACCAGTCTCCAGGACGTCTTAGCCAATGGACGGCTTTACCTTTAGTAGGCCTCACAGCGCTCAAGACTCTCACGTGGGCGCTTCTTTCCAAGGAAGTACACGGTGTACCCAGAGCCTTCTGAGCACAGTCAAGGGATACACAGCTCTGGGAACATCATCCCTCACTATGCAGTTGGAAGGGCCGGGGACTAATGCGTTCTCTATGGCTAGCGTTCCACAGCTTTGAAGCGGCCTCAGGAACGTGGTTCTTGGCAGGCTTTTGTTCCATGCGGGTCGGCCACGTTGAGGAAACCTAAGCTGCCCTGAAAGAAACCACCGGGGGCGCCAATGCAGTTTGGGGACTCCTGCCCGACGTCTCTCTAAGGGATGCGGAAACTGGCCTTTAGGTCCAGCCCGAAACGGAGATCTACCCTGAGCATTGCTGGGCATTTGCAACACCCAGAGTCACCGAGGCTCACTGAGGGCATTGAGAGGATTATGCCATTCACCACATGCAGGACACACTTCATCCAAAAGTTTCATCGCAAGAGGCTGAACTGTGTTCCGAGGGTCTCCTTTGGATTGTCAGAGAAGATAGGTGTATGTGCTGGGCGATCCCGTCTGTAGTTGAGAAGCCTGGAAAAAGGCAGTGTCTCCCCCGTTCGAAAGGTAGATAGTGGCGGCCTCAAGGCGGACGGAAAGACATTGCTGTTACCCGTCTTCTAGTCACCCTTAGGAATGCCTCCGTGAGGAAAGTGCGTTTTCTCCTGTGAATCCAGGTGGTCTCCAGTGCCTTGCTAGGAGCTCATCCCACGCTTGGCCGAGCTAAAGTGCGAAGCGAACGTGACCCCTAGACTCAAGGTAAGCGCGCGTGTTTCCTCTCAGCAAGATACGGTGTGCAGTCATCTCCATGAACCCTGACTCGATGATAGAGTGCTTTAACTCCTCTACGGCTTTCCGTAGGCCTAAGAGAGTCACGTATGAATTCCCTACTGAGGGAGAGCGTGTGCACTGCGAGTGCCCTTTCTGTTTTCCGAGCCACATAACCCAGAACAGGCTGCTGGGGTCAACTCTGTCTACGCAGGGGGGAGGGCAATGAACTGATTCTCGCTTGCAGAGCATGCTGTCTACACGTGTTAGGCAGCCCCAGGGCAACGTTTTTGCCAGTATTACATTCAACCTGGCTCTCCCTCTGTGGAGGCCCTCTGAACTGCACTGAGAGGATCCCTGAGCCTGAAGCGCCTCCTGGCAACTCTTAACCTGTCACTCTCTCTTTGTGACGCAAGGTACACTGTAGGTCCAGCCTGACAGCAAATACAGAAAAACCGGGGAAACTGTGAGGCGTGTGGTCGATCCAACGTCACCTAGGCCTGACTAAGTCACTAAGCGGGTAATTATGCTATTCCTGGCACTCAAAATACCCCGAGTCCCATGAAGCGTGATCATAGTGTGTCTGAAAGCCTCCTGTCGTCAGCCTGAGAGTGCTGGGCAATGCGCTGTGTGGGCAAGTTGGAAATTGGAGAATGTGGGAGGAGCCCGGCTTTCCCCCTTTGGAAAGCAACTTGGCTGCAGCTTCCAAGCCGCCTGATAAACCACACCACCGGGACACTGTTCACTCCACCGATGCCTCTGAGGAACAGTGAGTTTCTCCAAAAGAAACCACGTGCTTGCGATTCCTTCCTGGGAGCCCCCCCCAGGAGCATACTGCAGCTAAATCGCCAACTTAATGTGACCTCGGGTCTCGAGGTAAGGCGCACAGTTTCCCTTTGCCAGAGATAGGGGTGCACCAGTCTCCAGGACGTCTTAGCCAATGGACGGCTTTACCTTTAGTAGGCCTCACAGCGCTCAAGACTCTCACGTGGGCGCTTCTTTCCAAGGAAGTACACGGTGTACCCAGAGCCTTCTGAGCACAGTCAAGGGATACACAGCTCTGGGAACATCATCCCTCACTATGCAGTTGGAAGGGCCGGGGACTAATGCGTTCTCTATGGCTAGCGTTCCACAGCTTTGAAGCGGCCACAGGAACGCGGTTCTTGGCAGGCTTTTGTTCCATGCGGGTCGGCCACGTTGAGGAAACCTAAGCTGCCCTGAAAGAAACCACCGGGGGCGCCAATGCAGTTTGGGGACTCCTGCCGGACGTCTCTCTAAGGGATGCGGAATCTGGCCTTTAGGTCCAGCCCGAAACGGAGATCTACCCTGAGCATTGCTGGGCATTTGCAACACCCAGAGTCACCGAGGCTCACTGAGGGCATTGAGAGGATTATGCCATTCACCACATGCAGGACACACTTCATCCAAAAGTTTCATCGCAGGAGGCTGAACTGTGTTCCGAGGGTCTCCTTTGGATTGTCAGAGAAGATAGGTGTATGTGCTGGGCGATCCCGTCTGTAGTTGAGAAGCCTGGAAAAAGGCAGTGTCTCCCCCGTTCGAAAGGTAGATAGTGGCGGCCTCAAGGCGGACGGAAAGACATTGCTGTTACCCGTCTTCTAGTCACCCTTAGGAATGCCTCCGTGAGGAAAGTGCGTTTTCTCCTGTGAATCCAGGTGGTCTCCAGTGCCTTGCTAGGAGCTCATCCCACGCTTGGCCGAGCTAAAGTGCGAAGCGAACGTGACCCCTAGCCTCAAGGTAAGCACGCGTGTTTCCTCTCAGCAAGGTACGGTGTGCAGTCATCTCCATGAACCCTGACTCGATGATAGAGTGCTTTAACTCCTCTACGGCTTTCCGTAGGCCTAAGAGAGTCACGTATGAATTCCCTACTGAGGGAGAGCGTGTGCACTGCGAGTGCCCTTTCTGTTTTCCGAGCCACATAACCCAGAACAGGCTGCTGGGGTCAACTCTGTCTACGCAGGGGGGAGGGCAATGAACTGATTCTCGCTTGCAGAGCATGCTGTCTACACGTGTTAGGCAGCCCCAGGGCAACGTTTTTGCCAGTATTACATTCAACCTGGCTCTCCCTCTGTGGAGGCCCTCTGAACTGCACTGAGAGGATCCCTGAGCCTGAAGCGCCTCCTGGCAACTCTTAACCTGTCACTCTCTCTTTGTGACGCAAGGTACACTGTAGGTCCAGCCTGACAGCAAATACAGAAAAACCGGGGAAACTGTGAGGCGTGTGGTCGATCCAACGTCACCTAGGCCTGACTAAGTCACTAAGCGGGTAATAATGCTATTCCTGGCACGCAAAACACCCCGAGTCCCATGAAGCGTGATCATAGTGTGTCTGAAAGCCTCCTGTCGTCAGCCAGAGAGTGCTGGGCAATGCGCTGTGTGGGCAAGTTGGAAATTGGAGAATGTGGGAGGAGCCCGGCTTTCCCCCTTTGGAAAGCAACTTCGTTGCAGCTTCCAAGCCACCTGATAAACCACACCACCGGGACACTGTTCACTCCACCGATGCCTCTGAGGAACAGTGAGTTTCTCCAAAGAAACCACGTGCTTGCGATACCTTCCTGGGAGCTCACCCCAGGAGCATACTGCAGCTAAATCGCCAACTTAATGTGACCTCGGGTCTCGAGGTAAGGCGCACAGTTTCCCTTTGCCAGAGATAGGGGTGCACCTGTCTCCAGGACGTCTTAGCCAATGGACGGCTTTACCTTTAGTAGGCCTCACAGCGCTCAAGACTCTCACGTGGGCGCTTCTTTCCAAGGAAGTACACGGTGTACCCAGAGCCTTCTGAGCACAGTCAAGGGATACACAGCTCTGGGAACATCATCCCTCACTATGCAGTTGGAAGGGCCGGGGACTAATGCGTTCTCTATGGCTAGCGTTCCACAGCTTTGAAGCGGCCTCAGGAACGTGGTTATTGGCAGGCTTTTGTTCCATGCGGGTCGGCCACGTTGAGGAAACCTAAGCTGCCCTGAAAGAAACCACCGGGGGCGCCAATGCAGTTTGGGGACTCCTGCCCGACGTCTCTCTAAGGGATGCGGAAACTGGCCTTTAGGTCCAGCCCGAAACAGAGATCTACCCTGAGCATTGCTGGGCATTTGCAACACCCAGAGTCACCGAGGCCTACTGAGGGCATTGACAGGATTATGCCATTCACCACATGCAGGACACACTGCATCCAAAAGTTTCATCGCAGGAGGCCAAAATGTGTTCCGAGGGTCTCCTTTGGATTGTCAGAGAAGATAGGTGTATGTGCTGGGCGATCCCGTCTGTAGTTGAGAAGCCTGGAAAAAGGCAGTATCCCCCCCGTTCGAAAGGTAGATAGTGGCGGCCTCAAGGCGGACGGAAAGACATTGCTGTTACCCGTCTTCTAGTCACCCTTAGGAATGCCTCTGTGAGGAAAGTGCGTTTTCTCCTGTGAATCCAGGTGGTCTCCAGTGCCTTGCTAGGAGCTCATCCCACGCTTGGCCGAGCTAAAGTGCGAAGCGAACGTGACCCCTAGCCTCAAGGTAAGCACGCGTGTTTCCTGTCAGCAAAGTTCGGTGTGCAGCCATCTCCATGAACCCTGACTCGATGATAGAGTGCTTTAACTCCTCTACGGCTTTCCGTAGGCCTAAGAGAGTCACGTATGAATTCCCTACTGAGGGAGAGCGTGTGCACTGCGAGTGCCCTTTCTGTTTTCCGAGCCACATAACCCAGAACAGGCTGCTGGGGTCAACTCTGTCTACGCAGGGGGGAGGGCAATGAACTGATTCTCGCTTGCAGAGCATGCTGTGTACACGTGTTAGGCAGCCCCAGGGCAACGTTTTTGCCAGTATTACATTCAACCTGGCTCTCCCTCTGTGGAGGCCCTCTGAACTGCACTGAGAGGATCCCTGAGCCTGAAGCGCCTCCTGGCAACTCTTAACCTGTCACTCTCTCTTTGTGACGCAAGGTACACTGTAGGTCCAGCCTGACAGCAAATACAGAAAAACCGGGGAAACTGTGAGGCGTGTGGTCGATCCAACGTCACCTAGGCCTGACTAAGTCACTAAGCGGGTAATTATGCTATTCCTGGCACGCAAAATACCCCGAGTCCCATGAAGCGTGATCATAGTGTGTCTGAAAGCCTCCTGTCGTCAGCCTGAGAGTGCTGGGCAATGCGCTTTGTGGGCAAGTTGGAAATTGGAGAATGTGGGAGGAGCCCGGCTTTCCCCCTTTGGAAAGCAACTTCGCTGCAGCTTCCAAGCCGCCTGATAAACCACACCACCGGGACACTGTTCACTCCACCGATGCCTCTGAGGAACAGTGAGTTTCTCCAAAAGAAACCACGTGCTTGCGATTCCTTCCTGGGAGCCCCACCCAGGAGCATACTGCAGCTAAATCGCCAACTTAATGTGACCTCGGGTCTCGAGGTAAGGCGCACAGTTTCCCCTTTGCCAGAGATAGGGGTGCACCAGTCTCCAGGACGTCTTAGCCAATGGACGGCTTTACCTTTAGTAGGCCTCACAGCGCTCAAGACTCTAACGTGGGCGCTTCTTTCCAAGGAAGTACACGGTGTACCCAGAGCCTTCTGAGCACAGTCAAGGGATACACAGCTCTGGGAACATCATCCCTCACTATGCAGTTGGAAGGGCCGGGGACTAATGCGTTCTCTATGGCTAGCGTTCCACAGCTTTGAAGCGGCCTCAGGAACGTGGTTCTTGGCAGGCTTTTGTTCCATGCGGGTCGGCCACGTTGAGGAAACCTAAGCTGCCCTGAAAGAAACCACCGGGGGCGCCAATGCAGTTTGGGGACTCCTGCCCGACGTCTCTCTAAGGGATGCGGAAACTGGCCTTTAGGTCCAGCCCGAAACGGAGATCTACCCTGAGCATTGCTGGGCATTTGCAACACCCAGAGTCACCGAGGCTCACTGAGGGCATTGAGAGGATTATGCCCTTCACCACATGCAGGACACACTTCATCCAAAAGTTTCATCACAAGAGGCTGAACTGTGTTCCGAGGGTCTCCTTTGGATTGTCAGAGAAGATAGGTGTATGTGCTGGGCGATCCCGTCTGTAGTTGAGAAGCCTGGAAAAAGGCAGTGTCTCCCCCGTTCGAAAGGTAGATAGTGGCGGCCTCAAGGCGGACGGAAAGACATTGCTGTTACCCGTCTTCTAGTCACCCTTAGGAATGCCTCCGTGAGGAAAGTGCGTTTTCTCCTGTGAATCCAGGTGGTCTCCAGTGCCTTGCTAGGAGCTCATCCCACGCTTGGCCGAGCTAAAGTGCGAAGCGAACGTGACCCCTAGCCTCAAGGTAAGCACGCGTGTTTCCTGTCAGCAAGGTTCGGTGTGCAGCCATCTCCATGAACCCTGACTCGATGATAGAGTGCTTTAACTCCTCTACGGCTTTCCGTAGGCCTAAGAGAGTCACGTATGAATTCCCTACTGAGGGAGAGCGTGTGCACTGCGAGTGCCCTTTCTGTTTTCCGAGCCACATAACCCTGAACAGGCTGCTGGGGTCAACTCTTTCTACGCAGGGGGGAGGGCAATGAACTGATTCTCGCTTGCAGAGCATGCTGTCTACACGTGTTAGGCAGCCCCAGGGCAACGTTTTTGCCAGTATTACATTCAACCTGGCTCTCCCTCTGTGGAGGCCCTCTGAACTGCACTGAGAGGATCCCTGAGCCTGAAGCGCCTCCTGGCAACTCTTAACCTGTCACTCTCTCTTTGTGACGCAAGGTACACTGTAGGTCCAGCCTGACAGCAAATACAGAAAAACCGGGGAAACTGTGAGGCGTGTGGTCGATCCAACGTCACCTAGGCCTGACTAAGTCACTAAGCGGGTAATAATGCTATTCCTGGCACGCAAAACACCCCGAGTCCCATGAAGCGTGATCATAGTGTGTCTGAAAGCCTCCTGTCGTCAGCCAGAGAGTGCTGGGCAATGCGCTGTGTGGGCAAGTTGGAAATTGGAGAATGTGGGAGGAGCCCGGCTTTCCCCCTTTGGAAAGCAACTTCGCTGCAGCTTCCAAGCCGCCTGATAAACCACACCACCGGGACACTGTTCACTCCACCGATGCCTCTGAGGAACAGTGAGTTTCTCCAAAAGAAACCACGTGCTTGCGATTCCTTCCTGGGAGCCCACCCCAGGAGCATACTGCAGCTAAATCGCCAACTTAATGTGACCTCGGGTCTCGAGGTAAGGCGCACAGTTTCCCTTTGCCAGAGATAGGGGTGCACCAGTCTCCAGGACGTCTTAGCCAATGGACGGCTTTACCTTTAGTAGGCCTCACAGCGCTCAAGACTCTCACGTGGGCGCTTCAGTCCAAGGAAGTACACGGTGTACCCAGAGCCTTCTGAGCACAGTCAAGGGATACACAGCTCTGGGAACATCATCCCTCACTATGCAGTTGGAAGGGCCGGGGACTAATGCGTTCTCTATGGCTAGCGTTCCACAGCTTTGAAGCGGCCTCAGGAACGTGGTTCTTGGCAGGCTTTTGTTCCATGCGGGTCGGCCACGTTGAGGAAACCTAAGCTGCCCTGAAAGAAACCACCGGGGGCGCCAATGCAGTTTGGGGACTCCTGCCCGACGTCTCTCTAAGGGATGCGGAAACTGGCCTTTAGGTCCAGCCCGAAACGGAGATCTACCCTGAGCATTGCTGGGCATTTGCAACACCCAGAGTCACCGAGGCTCACTGAGGGCATTGAGAGGATTATGCCATTCACCACATGCAGGACACACTTCATCCAAAAGTTTCATCGCAAGAGGCTGAACTGTGTTCCGAGGGTCTCCTTTGGATTGTCAGAGAAGATAGGTGTATGTGCTGGGCGATCCCGTCTGTAGTTGAGAAGCCTGGAAAAAGGCAGTGTCTCCCCCGTTCGAAAGGTAGATAGTGGCGGCCTCAAGGCGGACGGAAAGACATTGCTGTTACCCGTCTTCTAGTCACCCTTAGGAATGCCTCCGTGAGGAAAGTGCGTTTTCTCCTGTGAATCCAGGTGGTCTCCAGTGCCTTGCTAGGAGCTCATCCCACGCTTGGCCGAGCTAAAGTGCGAAGCGAACGTGACCCCTAGACTCAAGGTAAGCGCGCGTGTTTCCTCTCAGCAAGATACGGTGTGCAGTCATCTCCATGAACCCTGACTCGATGATAGAGTGCTTTAACTACTCTACGGCTTTCCGTAGGCCTAAGAGAGTCACGTATGAATTCCCTACTGAGGGAGAGCGTGTGCACTGCGAGTGCCCTTTCTGTTTTCCGAGCCACATAACCCAGAACAGGCTGCTGGGGTCAACTCTGTCTACGCAGGGGGGAGGGCAATGAACTGATTCTCGCTTGCAGAGCATGCTGTCTACACGTGTTAGGCAGCCCCAGGGCAACGTTTTTGCCAGTATTACATTCAACCTGGCTCTCCCTCTGTGGAGGCCCTCTGAACTGCACTGAGAGGATCCCTGAGCCTGAAGCGCCTCCTGGCAACTCTTAACCTGTCACTCTCTCTTTGTGACGCAAGGTACACTGTAGGTCCAGCCTGACAGCAAATACAGAAAAACCGGGGAAACTGTGAGGCGTGTGGTCGATCCAACGTCACCTAGGCCTGACTAAGTCACTAAGCGGGTAATTATGTTATTCCTGGCACTCAAAATACCCCGAGTCCCATGAAGCGTGATCATAGTGTGTCTGAAAGCCTCCTGTCGTCAGCCTGAGAGTGCTGGGCAATGCGCTGTGTGGGCAAGTTGGAAATTGGAGAATGTGGGAGGAGCCCGGCTTTCCCCCTTTGGAAAGCAACTTGGCTGCAGCTTCCAAGCCGCCTGATAAACCACACCACCGGGACACTGTTCACTCCACCGATGCCTCTGAGGAACAGTGAGTTTCTCCAAAAGAAACCACGTGCTTGCGATTCCTTCCTGGGAGCCCCCCCCAGGAGCATACTGCAGCTAAATCGCCAACTTAATGTGACCTCGGGTCTCGAGGTAAGGCGCACAGTTTCCCTTTGCCAGAGATAGGGGTGCACCAGTCTCCAGGACGTCTTAGCCAATGGACGGCTTTACCTTTAGTAGGCCTCACAGCCCTCAAGACTCTCACGTGGGCGCTTCTTTCCAAGGAAGTACACGGTGTACCCAGAGCCTTCTGAGCACAGTCAAGGGATACACAGCTCTGGGAACATCATCCCTCACTATGCAGTTGGATGGGCCGGGGACTAATGCGTTCTCTATGGCTAGCGTTCCACAGCTTTGAAGCGGCCACAGGAACGCGGTTCTTGGCAGGCTTTTGTTCCATGCGGGTCGGCCACGTTGAGGAAACCTAAGCTGCCCTGAAAGAAACCACCGGGGGCGCCAATGCAGTTTGGGGACTCCTGCCGGACGTCTCTCTAAGGGATGCGGAATCTGGCCTTTAGGTCCAGCCCGAAACGGAGATCTACCCTGAGCATTGCTGGGCATTTGCAACACCCAGAGTCACCGAGGCTCACTGAGGGCATTGAGAGGATTATGCCATTCACCACATGCAGGACACACTTCATCCAAAAGTTTCATCGCAGGAGGCTGAACTGTGTTCCGAGGGTCTCCTTTGGATTGTCAGAGAAGATAGGTGTATGTGCTGGGCGATCCCGTCTGTAGTTGAGAAGCCTGGAAAAAGGCAGTGTCTCCCCCGTTCGAAAGGTAGATAGTGGCGGCCTCAAGGCGGACGGAAAGACATTGCTGTTACCCGTCTTCTAGTCACCCTTAGGAATGCCCCCGTGAGGAAAGTGCGTTTTCTCCTGTGAATCCAGGTGGTCTCCAGTGCCTTGCTAGGAGCTCATCCCACGCTTGGCCGAGCTAAAGTGCGAAGCGAACGTGACCCCTAGCCTCAAGGTAAGCACGCGTGTTTCCTCTCAGCAAGGTACGGTGTGCAGTCATCTCCATGAACCCTGACTCGATGATAGAGTGCTTTAACTCCTCTACGGCTTTCCGTAGGCCTAAGAGAGTCACGTATGAATTCCCTACTGAGGGAGAGCGTGTGCACTGCGAGTGCCCTTTCTGTTTTCCGAGCCACATAACCCAGAACAGGCTGCTGGGGTCAACTCTGTCTACGCAGGGGGGAGGGCAATGAACTGATTCTCGCTTGCAGAGCATGCTGTCTACACGTGTTAGGCAGCCCCAGGGCAACGTTTTTGCCAGTATTACATTCAACCTGGCTCTCCCTCTGTGGAGGCCCTCTGAACTGCACTGAGAGGATCCCTGAGCCTGAAGCGCCTCCTGGCAACTCTTAACCTGTCACTCTCTCTTTGTGACGCAAGGTACACTGTAGGTCCAGCCTGACAGCAAATACAGAAAAACCGGGGAAACTGTGAGGCGTGTGGTCGATCCAACGTCACCTAGGCCTGACTAAGTCACTAAGCGGGTAATAATGCTATTCCTGGCACGCAAAACACCCCGAGTCCCATGAAGCGTGATCATAGTGTGTCTGAAAGCCTCCTGTCGTCAGCCAGAGAGTGCTGGGCAATGCGCTGTGTGGGCAAGTTGGAAATTGGAGAATGTGGGAGGAGCCCGGCTTTCCCCCTTTGGAAAGCAACTTCGTTGCAGCTTCCAAGCCACCTGATAAACCACACCACCGGGACACTGTTCACTCCACCGATGCCTCTGAGGAACAGTGAGTTTCTCCAAAGAAACCACGTGCTTGCGATACCTTCCTGGGAGCTCACCCCAGGAGCATACTGCAGCTAAATCGCCAACTTAATGTGACCTCGGGTCTCGAGGTAAGGCGCACAGTTTCCCTTTGCCAGAGATAGGGGTGCACCAGTCTCCAGGACGTCTTAGCCAATGGACGGCTTTACCTTTAGTAGGCCTCACAGCGCTCAAGACTCTCACGTGGGCGCTTCTTTCCAAGGAAGTACACGGTGTACCCAGAGCCTTCTGAGCACAGTCAAGGGATACACAGCTCTGGGAACATCATCCCTCACTATGCAGTTGGAAGGGCCGGGGACTAATGCGTTCTCTATGGCTAGCGTTCCACAGCTTTGAAGCGGCCTCAGGAACGTGGTTCTTGGCAGGCTTTTGTTCCATGCGGGTCGGCCACGTTGAGGAAACCTAAGCTGCCCTGAAAGAAACCACCGGGGGCGCCAATGCAGTTTGGGGACTCCTGCCCGACGTCTCTCTAAGGGATGCAGAAACTCGCCTTTAGGTCCAGCCCGAAACGGAGATCTACCCTGAGCATTGCTGGGCATTTGCAACACCCAGAGTCACCGAGGCCCACTGAGGGCATTGAGAGGATTATGCCATTCACCACATGCAGGACACACTGCATCCAAAACTTTCATCGCAGTAGGCCGAACTGTGTTCCGAGGGTCTCCTTTGGATTGTCAGAGAAGATAGGTGTATGTGCTGGGCGATCCCGTCTGTAGTTGAGAAGCCTGGAAAAAGGCAGTGTCTCCCCCGTTCGAAAGGTAGATAGTGGCGGCCTCAAGGCGGACGGAAAGACATTGCTGTTACCCGTCTTCTAGTCACCCTTAGGAATGCCTCCGTGAGGAAAGTGCGTTTTCTCCTGTGAATCCAGGTGGTCTCCAGTGCCTTGCTAGGAGCTCATCCCACGCTTGGCCGAGCTAAAGTGCGAAGCGAACGTGACCCCTAGCCTCAAGGTAAGCACGCGTGTTTCCTGTCAGCAGTGTTCGGTGTGCAGCCATCTCCATGAACCCTGACTCGATGATAGAGTGCTTTAACTCCTCTACGGCTTTCCGTAGGCCTAAGAGAGTCACGTATGAATTCCCTACTGAGGGAGAGCGTGTGCACTGCGAGTGCCCTTTCTGTTTTCCGAGCCACATAACCCAGAACAGGCTGCTGGGGTCATCTCTGTCTACGCAGGGGGGAGGGCAATGAACTGATTCTCGCTTGCAGAGCATGCTGTCTAAACGTGTTAGGCAGCCCCAGGGCAACTTTTTTGCCAGTATTACATTCAACCTGGCTCTCCCTCTGTGGAGGCCCTCTGAACTGCACTGAGAGGATCCCTGAGCCTGAAGCGCCTCCTGGCAACTCTTAACCTGTCACTCTCTCTTTGTGACGCAAGGTACACTGTAGGTCCAGCCTGACAGCAAATACAGAAAAACAGGGGAAACTGTGAGGCGTGTGGTCGATCCAACGTCACCTAGGCCTGACTAAGTCACTAAGCGGGTAATAATGCTATTCCTGGCACGCAAAACACCCCGAGTCCCATGAAGCGTGATCATAGTGTGTCTGAAAGCCTCCTGTCGTCAGCCAGAGAGTGCTGGGCAATGCGCTGTGTGGGCAAGTTGGAAATTGGAGAATGTGGGAGGAGCCCGGCTTTCCCCCTTTGGAAAGCAACTTCGCTGCAGCTTCCAAGCCGCCTGATAAACCACACCACCGGGACACTGTTCACTCCACCGATGCCTCTGAGGAACAGTGAGTTTCTCCAAAAGAAACCACGTGCTTGCGATTCCTTCCTGGGAGCCCCCCCCCCAGGAGCATACTGCAGCTAAATCGCCAACTTAATGTGACCTCGGGTCTCGAGGTAAGGCGCACAGTTTCCCTTTGCCAGAGATAGGGGTGCACCAGTCTCCAGGACGTCTTAGCCAATGGACGGCTTTACCTTTAGTAGGCCTCACAGCGCTCAAGACTCTCACGTGGGCGCTTCTTTCCAAGGAAGTACACGGTGTACCCAGAGCCTTCTGAGCACAGTCAAGGGATACACAGCTCTGGGAACATCATCCCTCACTATGCAGTTGGAAGGGCCGGGGACTAATGCGTTCTCTATGGCTAGCGTTCCACAGCTTTGAAGCGGCCTCAGGAACGTGGTTCTTGGCAGGCTTTTGTTCCATGCGGGTCGGCCACGTTGAGGAAACCTAAGCTGCCCTGAAAGAAACCACCGGGGGCGCCAATGCAGTTTGGGGACTCCTGCCCGACGTCTCTCTAAGGGATGCGGAAACTGGCCTTTAGGTCCAGCCCGAAACGGAGATCTACCCTGAGCATTGCTGGGCATTTGCAACACCCAGAGTCACCGAGGCTCACTGAGGGCATTGAGAGGATTATGCCATTCACCACATGCAGGACACACTTCATCCAAAAGTTTCATCGCAAGAGGCTGAACTGTGTTCCGAGGGTCTCCTTTGGATTGTCAGAGAAGATAGGTGTATGTGCTGGGCGATCCCGTCTGTAGTTGAGAAGCCTGGAAAAAGGCAGTGTCTCCCCCGTTCGAAAGGTAGATAGTGGCGGCCTCAAGGCGGACGGAAAGACATTGCTGTTACCCGTCTTCTAGTCACCCTTAGGAATGCCTCCGTGAGGAAAGTGCGTTTTCTCCTGTGAATCCAGGTGGTCTCCAGTGCCTTGCTAGGAGCTCATCCCACGGTTGGCCGAGCTAAAGTGCGAAGCGAACGTGACCCCTAGCCTCAAGGTAAGCACGCGTGTTTCCTCTCAGCAAGGTTCGGTGTGCAGCCATCTCCATGAACCCTGACTCGATGATAGAGTGCTTGAACTCCTCTACGGCTTTCCGTAGGCCTAAGAGAGTCACGTATGAATTCCCTACTGAGGGAGAGCGTGTGCACTGCGAGTGCCCTTTCTGTTTTCCGAGCCACATAACCCTGAACAGGCTGCTGGGGTCAACTCTTTCTACGCAGGGGGGAGGGCAATGAACTGATTCTCGCTTGCAGAGCATGCTGTCTACACGTGTTAGGCAGCCCCAGGGCAACGTTTTTGCCAGTATTACATTCAACCTGGCTCTCCCTCTGTGGAGGCCCTCTGAACTGCACTGAGAGGATCCCTGAGCCTGAAGCGCCTCCTGGCAACTCTTAACCTGTCACTCTCTCTTTGTGACGCAAGGTACACTGTAGGTCCAGCCTGACAGCAAATACAGAAAAACCGGGGAAACTGTGAGGCGTGTGGTCGATCCAACGTCACCTAGGCCTGACTAAGTCACTAAGCGGGTAATAATGCTATTCCTGGCACGCAAAACACCCCGAGTCCCATGAAGCGTGATCATAGTGTGTCTGAAAGCCTCCTGTCGTCAGCCAGAGAGTGCTGGGCAATGCGCTGTGTGGGCAAGTTGGAAATTGGAGAATGTGGGAGGAGCCCGGCTTTCCCCCTTTGGAAAGCAACTTCGCTGCAGCTTCCAAGCCGCCTGATAAACCACACCACCGGGACACTGTTCACTCCACCGATGCCTCTGAGGAACAGTGAGTTTCTCCAAAAGAAACCACGTGCTTGCGATTCCTTCCTGGGAGCCCCCCCCAGGAGCATACTGCAGCTAAATCGCCAACTTAATGTGACCTCGGGTCTCGAGGTAAGGCGCACAGTTTCCCTTTGCCAGAGATAGGGGTGCACCAGTCTCCAGGACGTCTTAGCCAATGGACGGCTTTACCTTTAGTAGGCCTCACAGCGCTCAAGACTCTCACGTGGGCGCTTCTTTCCAAGGAAGTACACGGTGTACCCAGAGCCTTCTGAGCACAGTCAAGGGATACACAGCTCTGGGAACATCATCCCTCACTATGCAGTTGGAAGGGCCGGGGACTAATGCGTTCTCTATGGCTAGCGTTCCACAGCTTTGAAGCGGCCTCAGGAACGTGGTTCTTGGCAGGCTTTTGTTCCATGCGGGTCGGCCACGTTGAGGAAACCTAAGCTGCCCTGAAAGAAACCACCGGGGGCGCCAATGCAGTTTGGGGACTCCTGCCCGACGTCTCTCTAAGGGATGCGGAAACTGGCCTTTAGGTCCAGCCCGAAACGGAGATCTACCCTGAGCATTGCTGGGCATTTGCAACACCCAGAGTCACCGAGGCTCACTGAGGGCATTGAGAGGATTATGCCATTCACCACATGCAGGACACACTTCATCCAAAAGTTTCATCGCAAGAGGCTGAACTGTGTTCCGAGGGTCTCCTTTGGATTGTCAGAGAAGATAGGTGTATGTGCTGGGCGATCCCGTCTGTAGTTGAGAAGCCTGGAAAAAGGCAGTGTCTCCCCCGTTCGAAAGGTAGATAGTGGCGGCCTCAAGGCGGTCGGAAAGACATTGCTGTTACCCGTCTTCTAGTCACCCTTAGGAATGCCTCCGTGAGGAAAGTGCGTTTTCTCCTGTGAATCCAGGTGGTCTCCAGTGCCTTGCTAGGAGCTCATCCCACGCTTGGCCGAGCTAAAGTGCGAAGCGAACGTGACCCCTAGCCTCAAGGTAAGCACGCGTGTTTCCTGTCAGCAGTGTTCGGTGTGCAGCCATCTCCATGAACCCTGACTCGATGATAGAGTGCTTTAACTCCTCTACGGCTTTCCGTAGGCCTAAGAGAGTCACGTATGAATTCCCTACTGAGGGAGAGCGTGTGCACTGCGAGTGCCCTTTCTGTTTTCCGAGCCACATAACCCAGAACAGGCTGCTGGGGTCAACTCTGTCTACGCAGGGGGGAGGGCAATGAACTGATTCTCGCTTGCAGAGCATGCTGTCTAAACGTGTTAGGCAGCCCTAGGGCAACTTTTTTGCCAGTATTACATTCAACCTGGCTCTCCCTCTGTGGAGGCCCTCTGAACTGCACTGAGAGGATCCCTGAGCCTGAAGCGCCTCCTGGCAACTCTTAACCTGTCACTCTCTCTTTGTGACGCAAGGTACACTGTAGGTCCAGCCTGACAGCAAATACAGAAAAACCGGGGAAACTGTGAGGCGTGTGGTCGATCCAACGTCACCTAGGCCTGACTAAGTCACTAAGCGGGTAATAATGCTATTCCTGGCACGCAAAACACCCCGAGTCCCATGAAGCGTGATCATAGTGTGTCTGAAAGCCTCCTGTCGTCAGCCAGAGAGTGCTGGGCAATGCGCTGTGTGGGCAAGTTGGAAATTGGAGAATGTGGGAGGAGCCCGGCTTTCCCCCTTTGGAAAGCAACTTCGCTGCAGCTTCCAAGCCGCCTGATAAACCACACCACCGGGACACTGTTCACTCCACCGATGCCTCTGAGGAACAGTGAGTTTCTCCAAAAGAAACCACGTGCTTGCGATTCCTTCCTGGGAGCCCCCCCCAGGAGCATACTGCAGCTAAATCGCCAACTTAATGTGACCTCGGGTCTCGAGGTAAGGCGCACAGTTTCCCTTTGCCAGAGATAGGGGTGCACCAGTCTCCAGGACGTCTTAGCCAATGGACGGCTTTACCTTTAGTAGGCCTCACAGCGCTCAAGACTCTCACGTGGGCGCTTCTTTCCAAGGAAGTACACGGTGTACCCAGAGCCTTCTGAGCACAGTCAAGGGATACACAGCTCTGGGAACATCATCCCTCACTATGCAGTTGGAAGGGCCGGGGACTAATGCGTTCTCTATGGCTAGCGTTCCACAGCTTTGAAGCGGCCTCAGGAACGCGGTTCTTGGCAGGCTTTTGTTCCATGCGGGTCGGCCACGTTGAGGAAACCTAAGCTGCCCTGAAAGAAACCACCGGGGGCGCCAATGCAGTTTGGGGACTCCTGCCCGACGTCTCTCTAAGGGATGCGGAAACTGGCCTTTAGGTCCAGCCCGAAACAGAGATCTACCCTGAGCATTGCTGGGCATTTGCAACACCCAGAGTCACCGAGGCCTACTGAGGGCATTGAGAGGATTATGCCATTCACCACATGCAGGACACACTGCATCCAAAAGTTTCATCGCAGGAGGCCAAACTGTGTTCCGAGGGTCTCCTTTGGATTGTCAGAGAAGATAGGTGTATGTGCTGGGCGATCCCGTCTGTAGTTGAGAAGCCTGGAAAAAGGCAGTATCTCCCCCGTTCGAAAGGTAGATAGTGGCGGCCTCAAGGCGGACGGAAAGACATTGCTGTTACCCGTCTTCTAGTCACCCTTAGGAATGCCTCCGTGAGGAAAGTGCGTTTTCTCCTGTGAATCCAGGTGGTCTCCAGTGCCTTGCTAGGAGCTCATCCCACGCTTGGCCGAGCTAAAGTGCGAAGCGAACGTGACCCCTAGCCTCAAGGTAAGCACGCGTGTTTCCTCTCAGCAAGGTTCGGTGTGCAGTCATCTCCATGAACCCTGACTCGATGATAGAGTGCTTTAACTCCTCTACGGCTTTCCGTAGGCCTAAGAGAGTCACGTATGAATTCCCTACTGAGGGAGAGCGTGTGCACTGCAAGTGCCCTTTCTGTTTTCCGAGCCACATAACCCAGAACAGGCTGCTGGGGTCAACTCTGTCTACGCAGGGGGGAGGGCAATGAACTGATTCTCGCTTGCAGAGCATGCTGTCTACACGTGTTAGGCAGCCCCAGGGCAACGTTTCTGCCAGTATTACATTCAACCTGGCTCTCCCTCTGTGGAGGCCCTCTGAACTGCACTGAGAGGATCCCTGAGCCTGAAGCGCCTCCTGGCAACTCTTAACCTGTCACTCTCTCTTTGTGACGCAAGGTACACTGTAGGTCCAGCCTGACAGCAAATACAGAAAAACCGGGGAAACTGTGAGGCGTGTGGTCGATCCAACATCACCTAGGCCTGACTAAGTCACTAAGCGGGTAATTATGCTATTCCTGGCACGCAAAACACCCCGAGTCCCATGAAGCGTGATCATAGTGTGTCTGAAAGCCTCCTGCCGTCAGCCAGAGAGTGCTGGGCAATGCGCTGTGTGGGCAAGTTGGAAATTGGAGAATGTGGGAGGAGCCCGGCTTTCCCCCTTTGGAAAGCAACTTCGCTGCAGCTTCCAAGCCGCCTGATAAACCACACCACCGGGACACTGTTCACTCCACCGATGCCTCTGAGGAACAGTGAGTTTCTCCAAAAGAAACCACGTGCTTGCGATTCCTTCCTGGGAGCCCACCCCAGGAGCATACTGCAGCTAAATCGCCAACTTAATGTGACCTCGGGTCTCGAGGTAAGGCGCACAGTTTCCCTTTGCCAGAGATAGGGGTGCACCAGTCTCCAGGACGTCTTAGCCAATGGACGGCTTTACCTTTAGTAGGCCTCACAGCGCTCAAGACTCTCACATGGTCGCTTCTTTCCAAGGAAGTACACGGTGTACCCAGAGCCTTCTGAGCACAGTCAAGGGATACACAGCTCTGGGAACATCATCCCTCACTATGCAGTTGGAAGGGCCGGGGACTAATGCGTTCTCTATGGCTAGCGTTCCACAGCTTTGAAGCGGCCTCAGGAACGTGGTTATTGGCAGGCTTTTGTTCTATGCGGGTCGGCCACGTTGAGGAAACCTAAGCTGCCCTGAAAGAAACCACCGGGGGCGCCAATGCAGTTTGGGGACTCCTGCCCGACGTCTCTCTAAGGGATGCGGAAACTGGCCTTTAGGTGCAGCCCGAAACGGAGATCCACCCTGAGCATTGCTGGGCATTTGCCACACCCAGAGTCACCGAGGCTCACTGAGGGCATTGAGAGGATTATGCCATTCACCACATGCAGGACACACTTCATCCAAAAGTTTCATCGCAAGAGGCTGAACTGTGTTCCGAGGGTCTCCTTTGGATTGTCAGAGAAGATAGGTGTATGTGCTGGGCGATCCCGTCTGTAGTTGAGAAGCCTGGAAAAAGGCAGTGTCTCCCCCGTTCGAAAGGTAGATAGTGGCGGCCTCAAGGCGGACGGAAAGACATTGCTGTTACCCGTCTTCTAGTCACCCTTAGGAATGCCTCCGTGAGGAAAGTGCGTTTTCTCCTGTGAATCCAGGTGGTCTCCAGTGCCTTGCTAGGAGCTCATCCCACGCTTGGCCGAGCTGAAGTGCGAAGCGAACGTGACCCCTAGCCTCAAGGTAAGCACGCGTGTTTCCTGTCAGCAAGGTTCGGTGTGCAGCCATCTCCATGAACCCTGACTCGATGATAGAGTGCTTTAACTCCTCTACGGCTTTCCGTAGGCCTAAGAGAGTCACGTATGAATTCCCTACTGAGGGAGAGCGTGTGCACTGCGAGTGCCCTTTCTGTTTTCCGAGCCACATAACCCAGAACAGGCTGCTGGGGTCAACTCTGTCTACGCAGGGGGGAGGGCAATGAACTGATTCTCGCTTGCAGAGCATGCTGTGTACACGTGTTAGGCAGCCCCAGGGCAACGTTTTTGCCAGTATTACATTCAACCTGGCTCTCCCTCTGTGGAGGCCCTCTGAACTGCACTGAGAGGATCCCTGAGCCTGAAGCGCCTCCTGGCAACTCTTAACCTGTCACTCTCTCTTTGTGACGCAAGGTACACTGTAGGTCCAGCCTGACAGCAAATACAGAAAAACCGGGGAAACTGTGAGGCGTGTGGTCGATCCAACGTCACCTAGGCCTGACTAAGTCACTAAGCGGGTAATAATGCTATTCCTGGCACGCAAAACACCCCGAGTCCCATGAAGCGTGATCATAGTGTGTCTGAAAGCCTCCTGTCGTCAGCCAGAGAGTGCTGGGCAATGCGCTGTGTGGGCAAGTTGGAAATTGGAGAATGTGGGAGGAGCCCGGCTTTCCCCCTTTGGAAAGCAACTTCGCTGCAGCTTCCAAGCCGCCTGATAAACCACACCACCGGGACACTGTTCACTCCACCGATGCCTCTGAGGAACAGTGAGTTTCTCCAAAAGAAACCACGTGCTTGCGATTCCTTGCTGGGAGCCCCCCCCCAGGAGCATACTGCAGCTAAATCGCCAACTTAATGTGACCTCGGGTCTCGAGGTAAGGCGCACAGTTTCCCCTTTGCCAGAGATAGGGGTGCACCAGTCTCCAGGACGTCTTAGCCAATGGACGGCTTTACCTTTAGTAGGCCTCACAGCGCTCAAGACTCTAACGTGGGCGCTTCTTTCCAAGGAAGTACACGGTGTACCCAGAGCCTTCTGAGCACAGTCAAGGGATACACAGCTCTGGGAACATCATCCCTCACTATGCAGTTGGAAGGGCCGGGGACTAATGCGTTCTCTATGGCTAGCGTTCCACAGCTTTGAAGCGGCCTCAGGAACGTGGTTCTTGGCAGGCTTTTGTTCCATGCGGGTCGGCCACGTTGAGGAAACCTAAGCTGCCCTGAAAGAAACCACCGGGGGCGCCAATGCAGTTTGGGGACTCCTGCCCGACGTCTCTCTAAGGGATGCAGAAACTCGCCTTTAGGTCCAGCCCGAAACGGAGATCTACCCTGAGCATTGCTGGGCATTTGCAACACCCAGAGTCACCGAGGCCCACTGAGGGCATTGAGAGGATTATGCCATTCACCACATGCAGGACACACTGCATCCAAAAGTTTCATCGCAGGAGGCCGAACTGTGTTCCGAGGGTCTCCTTTGGATTGTCAGAGAAGATAGGTGTATGTGCTGGGCGATCGCGTCTGTAGTTGAGAAGCCTGGAAAAAGGCAGTATCTCCCCCGTTCGAAAGGTAGATAGTGGCGGCCTCAAGGCGGACGGAAAGACATTGCTGTTACCCGTCTTCTAGTCACCCTTAGGAATGCCTCCGTGAGGAAAGTGCGTTTTCTCCTGTGAATCCAGGTGGTCTCCAGTGCCTTGCTAGGAGCTCATCCCACGCTTGGCCGAGCTAAAGTGCGAAGCGAATGTGACCCCTAGCCTCAAGGTAAGCACGCGTGTTTCCTGTCAGCAGTGTTCGGTGTGCAGCCAACTCCATGAACCCTGACTCGATGATAGAGTGCTTGAACTCCTCTACGGCTTTCCGTAGGCCTAAGAGAGTCACGTATGAATTCCCTACTGAGGGAGAGCGTGTGCACTGCGAGTGCCCTTTCTGTTTTCCGAGCCACATAACCCAGAACAGGCTGCTGGGGTCAACTCTGTCTACGCAGGGGGGAGGGCAATGAACTGATTCTCGCTTGCAGAGCATGCTGTCTACACGTGTTAGGCAGCCCCAGGGCAACGTTTTTGCCAGTATTACATTCAACCTGGCTCTCCCTCTGTGGAGGCCCTCTGAACTGCACTGAGAGGATCCCTGAGCCTGAAGCGCCTCCTGGCAACTCTTAACCTGTCACTCTCTCTTTGTGACGCAAGGTACACTGTAGGTCCAGCCTGACAGCAAATACAGAAAAACCGGGGAAACTGTGAGGCGTGTGGTCGATCCAACGTCACCTAGGCCTGACTAAGTCACTAAGCGGGTAATAATGCTATTCCTGGCACGCAAAACACCCCGAGTCCCATGAAGCGTGATCATAGTGTGTCTGAAAGCCTCCTGTCGTCAGCCAGAGAGTGCTGGGCAATGCGCTGTGTGGGCAAGTTGGAAATTGGAGAATGTGGGAGGAGCCCGGCTTTCCCCTTTTGGAAAGCAACTTCGTAGCAGCTTCCAAGCCGCCTGATAAACCACACCACCAGGACACTGTTCACTCCACCGATGCCTCTGAGGAACAGTGAGTTTCTCCAAAAGAAACCACGTGCTTGCGATTCCTTCCTGGGAGCCCACCCCAGGAGCATACTGCAGCTAAATCGCCAACTTAATGTGACCTCGGGTCTCGAGGTAAGGCGCACAGTTTCCCTTTGCCAGAGATAGGGGTGCACCAGTCTCCAGGACGTCTTAGCCAATGGACGGCTTTACCTTTAGTAGGCCTCACAGCGCTCAAGACTCTCACGTGGGCGCTTCTTTCCAAGGAAGTACACGGTGTACCCAGAGCCTTCTGAGCACAGTCAAGGGATACACAGCTCTGGGAACATCATCCCTCACTATGCAGTTGGAAGGGCCGGGGAGTAATGCGTTCTCTATGGCTAGCGTTCCACAGCTTTGAAGCGGCCTCAGGAACGCGGTTCTTGGCAGGCTTTTGTTCCATGCGGGTCGGCCACGTTGAGGAAACCTAAGCTGCCCTGAAAGAAACCACCGGGGGCGCCAATGCAGTTTGGGGACTCCTGCCCGACGTCTCTCTAAGGGATGCGGAAACTGGCCTTTAGGTCCAGCCCGAAACAGAGATCTACCCTGAGCATTGCTGGGCATTTGCAACACCCAGAGTCACCGAGGCCCACTGAGGGCATTGAGAGGATTATGCCATTCACCACATGCAGGACACACTGCATCCAAAAGTTTCATTGCAGGAGGCCGAACTGTGTTCCGAGGGTCTCCTTTGGACTGTCAGAGAAGATAGGTGTATGTGCTGGGCGATCCCGTCTGTAGTTGAGAAGCCTGGAAAAAGGCAGTATCTCCCCCGTTCGAAAGGTAGATAGTGGCGGCCTGAAGGCGGACGGAAAGACATTGCTGTTACCCGTCTTCTAGTCACCCTTAGGAATGCCTCTGTGAGGAAAGTGCGTTTTCTCCTGTGAATCCAGGTGGTCTCCAGTGCCTTGCTAGGAGCTCATCCCACGCTTGGCCGAGCTAAAGTGCGAAGCGAACGTGACCCCTAGCCTCAAGGTAAGCACGCGTGTTTCCTGTCAGCAAAGTTCGGTGTGCAGCCATCTCCATGAACCCTGACTCGATGATAGAGTGCTTGAACTCCTCTACGGCTTTCCGTAGGCCTAAGAGAGTCACGTATGAATTCCCTACTGAGGGAGAGCGTGTGCACTGCGAGTGCCCTTTCTGTTTTCCGAGCCACATAACCCAGAACAGGCTGCTGGGGTCAACTCTGTCTACGCAGGGGGGAGGGCAATGAACTGATTCTCGCTTGCAGAGCATGCTGTCTACACGTGTTAGGCAGCCCCAGGGCAACGTTTTTGCCAGTATTACATTCAACCTGGCTCTCCCTCTGTGGAGGCCCTCTGAACTGCACCGAGAGGATCCCTGAGCCTGAAGCGCCTCCTGGCAACTCTTAACCTGTCACTCTCTCTTTGTGACGCAAGGTACACTGTAGGTCCAGCCTGACAGCAAATACAGAAAAACCGGGGAAACTGTGAGGCGTGTGGTCGATCCAACGTCACCTAGGCCTGACTAAGTCACTAAGCGGGTAATAATGCTATTCCTGGCACGCAAAACACCCCGAGTCCCATGAAGCGTGATCATAGTGTGTCTGAAAGCCTCCTGTCGTCAGCCAGAGAGTGCTGGGCAATGCGCTGTGTGGGCAAGTTGGAAATTGGAGAATGTGGGAGGAGCCCGGCTTTCCCCCTTTGGAAAGCAACTTCGTTGCAGCTTCCAAGCCGCCTGATAAACCACACCACCAGGACACTGTTCACTCCACCGATGCCTCTGAGGAACAGTGAGTTTCTCCAAAAGAAACCACGTGCTTGCGATTCCTTCCTGGGAGCTCACCCCAGGAGCATACTGCAGCTAAATCGCCAACTTAATGTGACCTCGGGTCTCGAGGTAAGGCGCACAGTTTCCCTTTGCCAGAGATAGCGGTGCACCAGTCTCCAGGACGTCTTAGCCAATGGACGGCTTTACCTTTAGTAGGCCTCACAGCGCTCAAGACTCTCACGTGGGCGCTTCTTTCCAAGGAAGTACACGGTGTACCCAGAGCCTTCTGAGCACAGTCAAGGGATACACAGCTCTGGGAACATCATCCCTCACTATGCAGTTGGAAGGGCCGGGGACTAATGCGTTCTCTATGGCTAGCGTTCCACAGCTTTGAAGCGGCCACAGGAACGCGGTTCTTGGCAGGCTTTTGTTCCATGCGGGTCGGCCACGTTGAGGAAACCTAAGCTGCCCTGAAAGAAACCACCGGGGGCGCCAATGCAGTTTGGGGACTCCTGCCCGACGTCTCTCTAAGGGATGCGGAAACTGGCCTTTAGGTCCAGCCCGAAACAGAGATCTACCCTGAGCATTGCTGGGCATTTGCAACACCCAGAGTCACCGAGGCCTACTGAGGGCATTGAGAGGATTATGCCATTCACCACATGCAGGACACACTGCATCCAAAAGTTTCATCGCAGGAGGCCGAACTGTGTTCCGAGGGTCTCCTTTGGATTGTCAGAGAAGATAGGTGTATGTGCTGGGCGATCCCGTCTGTAGTTGAGAAGCCTGGAAAAAGGCAGTATCTCCCCCGTTCGAAAGGTAGATAGTGGCGGCCTCAAGGCGGACGGAAAGACATTGCTGTTACCCGTCTTCTAGTCACCCTTAGGAATGCCTCCGTGAGGAAAGGGCGTTTTCTCCTGTGAATCCAGGTGGTCTCCAGTGCCTTGTTAGGAGCTCATCCCACGCTTGGCCGAGCTAAAGTGCGAAGCGAACGTGACCCCTAGCCTCAAGGTAAGCACGCGTGTTTCCTGTCAGCTAGGTTCGGTGTGCAGCCATCTCCATGAACCCTGACTCGATGATAGAGTGCTTGAACTCCTCTACGGCTTTCCGTAGGCCTAAGAGAGTCACGTATGAATTCCCTACTGAGGGAGAGCGTGTGCACTGCGAGTGCCCTTTCTGTTTTCCGAGCCACATAACCCTGAACAGGCTGCTGGGGTCAACTCTGTCTACGCAGGGGGGAGGGCAATGAACTGATTCTCGCTTGCAGAGCATGCTGTCTACACGTGTTAGGCAGCCCCAGGGCAACGTTTTTGCCAGTATTACATTCAACCTGGCTCTCCCTCTGTGGAGGCCCTCTGAACTGCACTGAGAGGATCCCTGAGCCTGAAGCGCCTCCTGGCAACTCTTAACCTGTCACTCTCTCTTTGTGACGCAAGGTACACTGTAGGTCCAGCCTGACAGCAAATACAGAAAAACCGGGAAAACTGTGAGGCGTGTGGTCGATCCAACGTCACCTAGGCCTGACTAAGTCACTAAGCGGGTAATAATGCTATTCCTGGCACGCAAAACACCCCGAGTCCCATGAAGCGTGATCATAGTGTGTCTGAAAGCCTCCTGTCGTCAGCCAGAGAGTGCTGGGCAATGCGCTGTGTGGGCAAGTTGGAAATTGGAGAATGTGGGAGGAGCCCGGCTTTCCCCCTTTGGAAAGCAACTTCGTTGCAGCTTCCAAGCCGCCTGATAAACCACACCACCGGGACACTGTTCACTCCACCGATGCCTCTGAGGAACAGTGAGTTTCTCCAAAAGAAACCACGTGCTTGCGATTCCTTCCTGGGAGCCCACCCCAGGAGCATACTGCAGCTAAATCGCCAACTTAATGTGACCTCGGGTCTCGAGGTAAGGCGCACAGTTTCCCCTTTGCCAGAGATAGGGTGCACCAGTCTCCAGGACGTCTTAGCCAATGGACGGCTTTACCTTTAGTAGGCCTCACAGCGCTCAAGACTCTCACGTGGGCGCTTCTTTCCAAGGAAGTACACGGTGTACCCAGAGCCTTCTGAGCACAGTCAAGGGATACACAGCTCTGGGAACATCATCCCTCACTATGCAGTTGGAAGGGCCGGGGACTAATGCGTTCTCTATGGCTAGCGTTCCACAGCTTTGAAGCAGCCTCAGGAACGCGGTTCTTGGCAGGCTTTTGTTCCATGCGGGTCGGCCACGTTGAGGAAACCTAAGCTGCCCTGAAAGAAACCACCGGGGGCGCCAATGCAGTTTGGGGACTCCTGCCCGACGTCTCTCTAAGGGATGCGGAAACTGGCCTTTAGGTCCAGCCCGAAACAGAGATCTACCCTGAGCATTGCTGGGCATTTGCAACAGCCAGAGTCACCGAGGCCCACTGAGGTCATTGAGAGGATTATGCCATTCACCACATGCAGGACACACTGCATCCAAAAGTTTCATCGCAGGAGGCCGAACTGTGTTCCGAGGGTCTCCTTTGGACTGTCAGAGAAGATAGGTGTATGTGCTGGGCGATCCCGTCTGTAGTTGAGAAGCCTGGAAAAAGGCAGTATCTCCCCCGTTCGAAAGGTAGATAGTGGCGGCCTCAAGGCGGACGGAAAGACATTGCTGTTACCCGTCTTCTAGTCACCCTTAGGAATGCCTCTGTGAGGAAAGTGCGTTTTCTCCTGTGAATCCAGGTGGTCTCCAGTGCCTTGCTAGGAGCTCATCCCACGCTTGGCCGAGCTAAAGTGCGAAGCGAACGTGACCCTTAGCCTCAAGGTAAGCACGCGTGTTTCCTGTCAGCAAAGTTTGGTGTGCAGCCAACTCCATGAACCCTGACTCGATGATAGAGTGCTTGAACTCCTCTACGGCTTTCCGTAGGCCTAAGAGAGTCACGTATGAATTCCCTACTGAGGGAGAGCGTGTGCACTGCGAGTGCCCTTTCTGTTTTCCGAGCCACATAACCCAGAACAGGCTGCTGGGGTCAACTCTGTCTACGCAGGGGGGAGGGCAATGAACTGATTCTCGCTTGCAGAGCATGCTGTGTACACGTGTTTGGCAGCCCCAGGGCAACGTTTTTGCCAGTATTACATTCAACCTGGCTCTCCCTCTGTGGAGGCCCTCTGAACTGCACTGAGAGGATCCCTGAGCCTGAAGCGCCTCCTGGCAACTCTTAACCTGTCACTCTCTCTTTGTGACGCAAGGTACACTGTAGGTCCAGCCTGACAGCAAATACAGAAAAACCGGGGAAACTGTGAGGCGTGTGGTCGATCCAACGTCACCTAGGCCTGACTAAGACACTAAGCGGGTAATAATGCTATTCCTGGCACGCAAAACACCCCGAGTCCCATGAAGCGTGATCATAGTGTGTCTGAAAGCCTCCTGTCGTCAGCCAGAGAGTGCTGGGCAATGCGCTGTGTGGGCAAGTTGGAAATTGGAGAATGTGGGAGGAGCCCGGCTTTCCCCCTTTGGAAAGCAACTTCGCTGCAGCTTCCAAGCCGCCTGATAAACCACACCACCGGGACACTGTTCACTCCACCGATGCCTCTGAGGAACAGTGAGTTTCTCCAAAAGAAACCACGTGCTTGCGATTCCTTCCTGGGAGCCCCCCCCAGGAGCATACTGCAGCTAAATCGCCAACTTAATGTGACCTCGGGTCTCGAGGTAAGGCGCACAGTTTCCCTTTGCCAGAGATAGGGGTGCACCAGTCTCCAGGACGTCTTAGCCAATGGACGGCTTTACCTTTAGTAGGCCTCACAGCGCTCAAGACTCTCACGTGGGCGCTTCTTTCCAAGGAAGTACACGGTGTACCCAGAGCCTTCTGAGCACAGTCAAGGGATACACAGCTCTGGGAACATCATCCCTCACTATGCAGTTGGAAGGGCCGGGGAGTAATGCGTTCTCTATGGCTAGCGTTCCACAGCTTTGAAGCGGCCTCAGGAACGTGGTTATTGGCAGGCTTTTGTTCCATGCGGGTCGGCCACGTTGAGGAAACCTAAGCTGCCCTGAAAGAAACCACCGGGGGCGCCAATGCAGTTTGGGGACTCCTGCCCGACGTCTCTCTAAGGGATGCGGAAACTGGCCTTTAGGTCCAGCCCGAAACGGAGATCTACCCTGAGCATTGCTGGGCATTTGCAACACCCAGAGTCACCGAGGCTCACTGAGGGCATTGAGAGGATTATGCCATTCACCACATGCAGGACACACTGCATCCAGAAGTTTCATCGCAGGAGGCCGAACTGTGTTCCGAGGGTCTCCTTTGGACTGTCAGAGAAGATAGGTGTATGTGCTGGGCGATCCCGTCTGTAGTTGAGAAGCCTGGAAAAAGGCAGTATCTCCCCCGTTCGAAAGGTAGATAGTGGCGGCCTCAAGGCGGACGGAAAGACATTGCTGTTACCCGTCTTCTAGTCACCCTTAGGAATGCCTCTGTGAGGAAAGTGCGTTTTCTCCTGTGAATCCAGGTGGTCTCCAGTGCCTTGCTAGGAGCTCATCCCACGCTTGGCCGAGCTAAAGTGCGAAGCGAACGTGACCCCTAGCCTCAAGGTAAGCACGCGTGTTTCCTGTCAGCAAAGTTCGGTGTGCAGCCATCTCCATGAACCCTGACTCGATGATAGAGTGCTTGAACTCCTCTACGGCTTTCCGTAGGCCTAAGAGAGTCACGTATGAATTCCCTACTGAGGGAGAGCGTGTGCACTGCGAGTGCCCTTTCTGTTTTCCGAGCCACATAACCCAGAACAGGCTGCTGGGGTCAACTCTGTCTACGCAGGGGGGAGGGCAATGAACTGATTCTCGCTTGCAGAGCATGCTGTGTACACGTGTTAGGCAGCCCCAGGGCAACGTTTTTGCCAGTATTACATTCAACCTGGCTCTCCCTCTGTGGAGGCCCTCTGAACTGCACGGAGAGGATCCCTGTGCCTGAAGCGCCTCCTGGCAACTCTTAACCTGTCACTCTCTCTTTGTGACGCAAGGTACACTGTAGGTCCAGCCTGACAGCAAATACAGAAAAACCGGGGAAACTGTGAGGCGTGTGGTCGATCCAACGTCACCTAGGCCTGACTAAGTCACTAAGCGGGTAATAATGCTATTCCTGGCACGCAAAACACCCCGAGTCCCATGAAGCGTGATCATAGTGTGTCTGAAAGCCTCCTGTCGTCAGCCAGAGAGTGCTGGGCAATGCGCTGTGTGGGCAAGTTGGAAATTGGAGAATGTGGGAGGAGCCCGGCTTTCCCCCTTTGGAAAGCAACTTCGCTGCAGCTTCCAAGCCGCCTGATAAACCACACCACCGGGACACTGTTCACTCCACCGATGCCACTGAGGAACAGTGAGTTTCTCCAAAAGAAACCACGTGCTTGCGATTCCTTCCGGGGAGCCCCCCCCAGGAGCATACTGCAGCTAAATCGCCAACTTAATGTGACCTCGGGTCTCGAGGTAAGGCGCACAGTTTCCCTTTGCCAGAGATAGGGGTGCACCAGTCTCCAGGACGTCTTAGCCAATGGACGGCTTTACCTTTAGTAGGCCTCACAGCGCTCAAGACTCTAACGTGGGCGCTTCTTTCCAAGGAAGTACACGGTGTACCCAGAGCCTTCTGAGCACAGTCAAGGGATACACAGCTCTGGGAACATCATCCCTCACTATGCAGTTGGAAGGGCCGGGGACTAATGCGTTCTCTATGGCTAGCGTTCCACAGCTTTGAAGCGGCCTCAGGAACGTGGTTCTTGGCAGGCTTTTGTTCCATGCGGGTCGGCCACGTTGAGGAAACCTAAGCTGCCCTGAAAGAAACCACCGGGGGCGCCAATGCAGTTTGGGGACTCCTGCCCGACGTCTCTCTAAGGGATGCAGAAACTCGCCTTTAGGTCCAGCCCGAAATGGAGATCTACCCTGAGCATTGCTGGGCATTTGCAACACCCAGAGTCACCGAGGCCCACTGAGGGCATTGAGAGGATTATGCCATTCACCACATGCAGGACACACTGCATCCAAAAGTTTCATCGCAGGAGGCCGAACTGTGTTCCGAGGGTCTCCTTTGGATTGTCAGAGAAGATAGGTGTATGTGCTGGGCGATCCCGTCTGTAGTTGAGAAGCCTGGAAAAAGGCAGTATCTCCCCCGTTCGAAAGGTAGATAGTGGCGGCCTCAAGGCGGACGGAAAGACATTGCTGTTACCCGTCTTCTAGTCACCCTTAGGAATGCCTCCGTGAGGAAAGTGCGTTTTCTCCTGTGAATCCAGGTGGTCTCCAGTGCCTTGCTAGGAGCTCATCCCACGCTTGGCCGAGCTAAAGTGCGAAGCGAATGTGACCCCTAGCCTCAAGGTAAGCACGCGTGTTTCCTGTCAGCAGTGTTCGGTGTGCAGCCATCTCCATGAACCCTGACTCGATGATAGAGTGCTTGAACTCCTCTACGGCTTTCCGTAGGCCTAAGAGAGTCACGTATGAATTCCCTACTGAGGGAGAGCGTGTGCACTGCGAGTGCCCTTTCTGTTTTCCGAGCCACATAACCCAGAACAGGCTGCTGGGGTCAACTCTGTCTACGCAGGGGGGAGGGCAATGAACTGATTCTCGCTTGCAGAGCATGCTGTGTACACGTGTTAGGCAGCCCCAGGGCAACTTTTTTGCCAGTATTACATTCAACCTGGCTCTCCCTCTGTGGAGGCCCTCTGAACTGCACTGAGAGGATCCCTGAGCCTGAAGCGCCTCCTGGCAACTCTTAACCTGTCACTCTCTCTTTGTGACGCAAGGTACACTGTAGGTCCAGCCTGACAGCAAATACAGAAAAACCGGGGAAACTGTGAGGCGTGTGGTCGATCCAACGTCACCTAGGCCTGACTAAGTCACTAAGCGGGTAATAATGCTATTCCTGGCACGCAAAACACCCCGAGTCCCATGAAGCGTGATCATAGTGTGTCTGAAAGCCTCCTGTCGTCAGCCAGAGAGTGCTGGGCAATGCGCTGTGTGGGCAAGTTGGAAATTGGAGAATGTGGGAGGAGCCCGGCTTTCCCCTTTTGGAAAGCAACTTCGTAGCAGCTTCCAAGCCGCCTGATAAACCACACCACCAGGACACTGTTCACTCCACCGATGCCTCTGAGGAACAGTGAGTTTCTCCAAAAGAAACCACGTGCTTGCGATTCCTTCCTGGGAGCCCACCCCAGGAGCATACTGCAGCTAAATCGCCAACTTAATGTGACCTCGGGTCTCGAGGTAAGGCGCACAGTTTCCCTTTGCCAGAGATAGGGGTGCACCAGTCTCCAGGACGTCTTAGCCAATGGACGGCTTTACCTTTAGTAGGCCTCACAGCGCTCAAGACTCTCACGTGGGCGCTTCTTTCCAAGGAAGTACACGGTGTACCCAGAGCCTTCTGAGCACAGTCAAGGGATACACAGCTCTGGGAACATCATCCCTCACTATGCAGTTGGAAGGGCCGGGGAGTAATGCGTTCTCTATGGCTAGCGTTCCACAGCTTTGAAGCGGCCTCAGGAACGCGGTTCTTGGCAGGCTTTTGTTCCATGCGGGTCGGCCACGTTGAGGAAACCTAAGCTGCCCTGAAAGAAACCACCGGGGGCGCCAATGCAGTTTGGGGACTCCTGCCCGACGTCTCTCTAAGGGATGCGGAAACGGGCCTTTAGGTCCAGCCCGAAACAGAGATCTACCCTGAGCATTGCTGGGCATTTGCAACACCCAGAGTCACCGAGGCCCACTGAGGGCATTGAGAGGATTATGCCATTCACCACATGCAGGACACACTGCATCCAAAAGTTTCATTGCAGGAGGCCGAACTGTGTTCCGAGGGTCTCCTTTGGACTGTCAGAGAAGATAGGTGTATGTGCTGGGCGATCCCGTCTGTAGTTGAGAAGCCTGGAAAAAGGCAGTATCTCCCCCGTTCGAAAGGTAGATAGTGGCGGCCTGAAGGCGGACGGAAAGACATTGCTGTTACCCGTCTTCTAGTCACCCTTAGGAATGCCTCTGTGAGGAAAGTGCGTTTTCTCCTGTGAATCCAGGTGGTCTCCAGTGCCTTGCTAGGAGCTCATCCCACGCTTGGCCGAGCTAAAGTGCGAAGCGAACGTGACCCCTAGCCTCAAGGTAAGCACGCGTGTTTCCTGTCAGCAAAGTTCGGTGTGCAGCCATCTCCATGAACCCTGACTCGATGATAGAGTGCTTGAACTCCTCTACGGCTTTCCGTAGGCCTAAGAGAGTCACGTATGAATTCCCTACTGAGGGAGAGCGTGTGCACTGCGAGTGCCCTTTCTGTTTTCCGAGCCACATAACCCAGAACAGGCTGCTGGGGTCAACTCTGTCTACGCAGGGGGGAGGGCAATGAACTGATTCTCGCTTGCAGAGCATGCTGTGTACACGTGTTAGGCAGCCCCAGGGCAACGTTTTTGCCAGTATTACATTCAACCTGGCTCTCCCTCTGTGGAGGCCCTCTGAACTGCACCGAGAGGATCCCTGAGCCTGAAGCGCCTCCTGGCAACTCTTAACCTGTCACTCTCTCTTTGTGACGCAAGGTACACTGTAGGTCCAGCCTGACAGCAAATACAGAAAAACCGGGGAAACTGTGAGGCGTGTGGTCGATCCAACGTCACCTAGGCCTGACTAAGTCACTAAGCGGGTAATAATGCTATTCCTGGCACGCAAAACACCCCGAGTCCCATGAAGCGTGATCATAGTGTGTCTGAAAGCCTCCTGTCGTCAGCCAGAGAGTGCTGGGCAATGCGCTGTGTGGGCAAGTTGGAAATTGGAGAATGTGGGAGGAGCCCGGCTTTCCCCCTTTGGAAAGCAACTTCGTAGCAGCTTCCAAGCCGCCTGATAAACCACACCACCAGGACACTGTTCACTCCACCGATGCCTCTGAGGAACAGTGAGTTTCTCCAAAAGAAACCACGTGCTTGCGATTCCTTCCTGGGAGCTCACCCCAGGAGCATACTGCAGCTAAATCGCCAACTTAATGTGACCTCGGGTCTCGAGGTAAGGCGCACAGTTTCCCTTTGCCAGAGATAGCGGTGCACCAGTCTCCAGGACGTCTTAGCCAATGGACGGCTTTACCTTTAGTAGGCCTCACAGCGCTCAAGACTCTCACGTGGGCGCTTCTTTCCAAGGAAGTACACGGTGTACCCAGAGCCTTCTGAGCACAGTCAAGGGATACACAGCTCTGGGAACATCATCCCTCACTATGCAGTTGGAAGGGCCGGGGACTAATGCGTTCTCTATGGCTAGCGTTCCACAGCTTTGAAGCGGCCACAGGAACGCGGTTCTTGGCAGGCTTTTGTTCCATGCGGGTCGGCCACGTTGAGGAAACCTAAGCTGCCCTGAAAGAAACCACCGGGGGCGCCAATGCAGTTTGGGGACTCCTGCCCGACGTCTCTCTAAGGGATGCGGAAACTGGCCTTTAGGTCCAGCCCGAAACAGAGATCTACCCTGAGCATTGCTGGGCATTTGCAACACCCAGAGTCACCGAGGCCTACTGAGGGCATTGAGAGGATTATGCCATTCACCACATGCAGGACACACTGCATCCAAAAGTTTCATCGCAGGAGGCCGAACTGTGTTCCGAGGGTCTCCTTTGGATTGTCAGAGAAGATAGGTGTATGTGCTGGGCGATCCCGTCTGTAGTTGAGAAGCCTGGAAAAAGGCAGTATCTCCCCCGTTCGAAAGGTAGATAGTGGCGGCCTCAAGGCGGACGGAAAGACATTGCTGTTACCCGTCTTCTAGTCACCCTTAGGAATGCCTCCGTGAGGAAAGGGCGTTTTCTCCTGTGAATCCAGGTGGTCTCCAGTGCCTTGCTAGGAGCTCATCCCACGCTTGGCCGAGCTAAAGTGCGAAGCGAACGTGACCCCTAGCCTCAAGGTAAGCACGCGTGTTTCCTGTCAGCTAGGTTCGGTGTGCAGCCATCTCCATGAACCCTGACTCGATGATAGAGTGCTTGAACTCCTCTACGGCTTTCCGTAGGCCTAAGAGAGTCACGTATGAATTCCCTACTGAGGGAGAGCGTGTGCACTGCGAGTGCCCTTTCTGTTTTCCGAGCCACATAACCCTGAACAGGCTGCTGGGGTCAACTCTGTCTACGCAGGGGGGAGGGCAATGAACTGATTCTCGCTTGCAGAGCATGCTGTCTACACGTGTTAGGCAGCCCCAGGGCAACTTTTTTGCCAGTATTACATTCAACCTGGCTCTCCCTCTGTGGAGGCCCTCTGAACTGCACTGAGAGGATCCCTGAGCCTGAAGCGCCTCCTGGCAACTCTTAACCTGTCACTCTCTCTTTGTGACGCAAGGTACACTGTAGGTCCAGCCTGACAGCAAATACAGAAAAACCGGGAAAACTGTGAGGCGTGTGGTCGATCCAACGTCACCTAGGCCTGACTAAGTCACTAAGCGGGTAATAATGCTATTCCTGGCACGCAAAACACCCCGAGTCCCATGAAGCGTGATCATAGTGTGTCTGAAAGCCTCCTGTCGTCAGCCAGAGAGTGCTGGGCAATGCGCTGTGTGGGCAAGTTGGAAATTGGAGAATGTGGGAGGAGCCCGGCTTTCCCCCTTTGGAAAGCAACTTCGTTGCAGCTTCCAAGCCGCCTGATAAACCACACCACCGGGACACTGTTCACTCCACCGATGCCTCTGAGGAACAGTGAGTTTCTCCAAAAGAAACCACGTGCTTGCGATTCCTTCCTGGGAGCCCACCCCAGGAGCATACTGCAGCTAAATCGCCAACTTAATGTGACCTCGGGTCTCGAGGTAAGGCGCACAGTTTCCCCTTTGCCAGAGATAGGGTGCACCAGTCTCCAGGACGTCTTAGCCAATGGACGGCTTTACCTTTAGTAGGCCTCACAGCGCTCAAGACTCTCACGTGGGCGCTTCTTTCCAAGGAAGTACACGGTGTACCCAGAGCCTTCTGAGCACAGTCAAGGGATACACAGCTCTGGGAACATCATCCCTCACTATGCAGTTGGAAGGGCCGGGGACTAATGCGTTCTCTATGGCTAGCGTTCCACAGCTTTGAAGCAGCCTCAGGAACGCGGTTCTTGGCAGGCTTTTGTTCCATGCGGGTCGGCCACGTTGAGGAAACCTAAGCTGCCCTGAAAGAAACCACCGGGGGCGCCAATGCAGTTTGGGGACTCCTGCCCGACGTCTCTCTAAGGGATGCGGAAACTGGCCTTTAGGTCCAGCCCGAAACAGAGATCTACCCTGAGCATTGCTGGGCATTTGCAACAGCCAGAGTCACCGAGGCCCACTGAGGTCATTGAGAGGATTATGCCATTCACCACATGCAGGACACACTGCATCCAAAAGTTTCATCGCAGGAGGCCGAACTGTGTTCCGAGGGTCTCCTTTGGACTGTCAGAGAAGATAGGTGTATGTGCTGGGCGATCCCGTCTGTAGTTGAGAAGCCTGGAAAAAGGCAGTATCTCCCCCGTTCGAAAGGTAGATAGTGGCGGCCTCAAGGCGGACGGAAAGACATTGCTGTTACCCGTCTTCTAGTCACCCTTAGGAATGCCTCTGTGAGGAAAGTGCGTTTTCTCCTGTGAATCCAGGTGGTCTCCAGTGCCTTGCTAGGAGCTCATCCCACGCTTGGCCGAGCTAAAGTGCGAAGCGAACGTGACCCTTAGCCTCAAGGTAAGCACGCGTGTTTCCTGTCAGCAAAGTTTGGTGTGCAGCCAACTCCATGAACCCTGACTCGATGATAGAGTGCTTGAACTCCTCTACGGCTTTCCGTAGGCCTAAGAGAGTCACGTATGAATTCCCTACTGAGGGAGAGCGTGTGCACTGCGAGTGCCCTTTCTGTTTTCCGAGCCACATAACCCAGAACAGGCTGCTGGGGTCAACTCTGTCTACGCAGGGGGGAGGGCAATGAACTGATTCTCGCTTGCAGAGCATGCTGTGTACACGTGTTTGGCAGCCCCAGGGCAACGTTTTTGCCAGTATTACATTCAACCTGGCTCTCCCTCTGTGGAGGCCCTCTGAACTGCACTGAGAGGATCCCTGAGCCTGAAGCGCCTCCTGGCAACTCTTAACCTGTCACTCTCTCTTTGTGACGCAAGGTACACTGTAGGTCCAGCCTGACAGCAAATACAGAAAAACCGGGGAAACTGTGAGGCGTGTGGTCGATCCAACGTCACCTAGGCCTGACTAAGTCACTAAGCGGGTAATAATGCTATTCCTGGCACGCAAAACACCCCGAGTCCCATGAAGCGTGATCATAGTGTGTCTGAAAGCCTCCTGTCGTCAGCCAGAGAGTGCTGGGCAATGCGCTGTGTGGGCAAGTTGGAAATTGGAGAATGTGGGAGGAGCCCGGCTTTCCCCCTTTGGAAAGCAACTTCGCTGCAGCTTCCAAGCCGCCTGATAAACCACACCACCGGGACACTGTTCACTCCACCGATGCCTCTGAGGAACAGTGAGTTTCTCCAAAAGAAACCACGTGCTTGCGATTCCTTCCGGGGAGCCCCCCCCAGGAGCATACTGCAGCTAAATCGCCAACTTAATGTGACCTCGGGTCTCGAGGTAAGGCGCACAGTTTCCCTTTGCCAGAGATAGGGGTGCACCAGTCTCCAGGACGTCTTAGCCAATGGACGGCTTTACCTTTAGTAGGCCTCACAGCGCTCAAGACTCTCACGTGGGCGCTTCTTTCCAAGGAAGTACACGGTGTACCCAGAGCCTTCTGAGCACAGTCAAGGGATACACAGCTCTGGGAACATCATCCCTCACTATGCAGTTGGAAGGGCCGGGGAGTAATGCGTTCTCTATGGCTAGCGTTCCACAGCTTTGAAGCGGCCTCAGGAACGTGGTTATTGGCAGGCTTTTGTTCCATGCGGGTCGGCCACGTTGAGGAAACCTAAGCTGCCCTGAAAGAAACCACCGGGGGCGCCAATGCAGTTTGGGGACTCCTGCCCGACGTCTCTCTAAGGGATGCGGAAACTGGCCTTTAGGTCCAGCCCGAAACGGAGATCTACCCTGAGCATTGCTGGGCATTTGCAACACCCAGAGTCACCGAGGCTCACTGAGGGCATTGAGAGGATTATGCCATTCACCACATGCAGGACACACTGCATCCAGAAGTTTCATCGCAGGAGGCCGAACTGTGTTCCGAGGGTCTCCTTTGGACTGTCAGAGAAGATAGGTGTATGTGCTGGGCGATCCCGTCTGTAGTTGAGAAGCCTGGAAAAAGGCAGTATCTCCCCCGTTCGAAAGGTAGATAGTGGCGGCCTCAAGGCGGACGGAAAGACATTGCTGTTACCCGTCTTCTAGTCACCCTTAGGAATGCCTCTGTGAGGAAAGTGCGTTTTCTCCTGTGAATCCAGGTGGTCTCCAGTGCCTTGCTAGGAGCTCATCCCACGCTTGGCCGAGCTAAAGTGCGAAGCGAACGTGACCCCTAGCCTCAAGGTAAGCACGCGTGTTTCCTGTCAGCAAAGTTCGGTGTGCAGCCATCTCCATGAACCCTGACTCGATGATAGAGTGCTTGAACTCCTCTACGGCTTTCCGTAGGCCTAAGAGAGTCACGTATGAATTCCCTACTGAGGGAGAGCGTGTGCACTGCGAGTGCCCTTTCTGTTTTCCGAGCCACATAACCCAGAACAGGCTGCTGGGGTCAACTCTGTCTACGCAGGGGGGAGGGCAATGAACTGATTCTCGCTTGCAGAGCATGCTGTGTACACGTGTTAGGCAGCCCCAGGGCAACGTTTTTGCCAGTATTACATTCAACCTGGCTCTCCCTCTGTGGAGGCCCTCTGAACTGCACTGAGAGGATCCCTGTGCCTGAAGCGCCTCCTGGCAACTCTTAACCTGTCACTCTCTCTTTGTGACGCAAGGTACACTGTAGGTCCAGCCTGACAGCAAATACAGAAAAACCGGGGAAACTGTGAGGCGTGTGGTCGATCCAACGTCACCTAGGCCTGACTAAGTCACTAAGCGGGTAATAATGCTATTCCTGGCACGCAAAACACCCCGAGTCCCATGAAGCGTGATCATAGTGTGTCTGAAAGCCTCCTGTCGTCAGCCAGAGAGTGCTGGGCAATGCGCTGTGTGGGCAAGTTGGAAATTGGAGAATGTGGGAGGAGCCCGGCTTTCCCCCTTTGGAAAGCAACTTCGCTGCAGCTTCCAAGCCGCCTGATAAACCACACCACCGGGACACTGTTCACTCCACCGATGCCTCTGAGGAACAGTGAGTTTCTCCAAAAGAAACCACGTGCTTGCGATTCCTTCCGGGGAGCCCCCCCCAGGAGCATACTGCAGCTAAATCGCCAACTTAATGTGACCTCGGGTCTCGAGGTAAGGCGCACAGTTTCCCTTTGCCAGAGATAGGGGTGCACCAGTCTCCAGGACGTCTTAGCCAATGGACGGCTTTACCTTTAGTAGGCCTCACAGCGCTCAAGACTCTAACGTGGGCGCTTCTTTCCAAGGAAGTACACGGTGTACCCAGAGCCTTCTGAGCACAGTCAAGGGATACACAGCTCTGGGAACATCATCCCTCACTATGCAGTTGGAAGGGCTGGGGACTAATGCGTTCTCTATGGCTAGCGTTCCACAGCTTTGAAGCGGCCTCAGGAACGTGGTTCTTGGCAGGCTTTTGTTCCATGCGGGTCGGCCACGTTGAGGAAACCTAAGCTGCCCTGAAAGAAACCACCGGGGGCGCCAATGCAGTTTGGGGACTCCTGCCCGACGTCTCTCTAAGGGATGCAGAAACTCGCCTTTAGGTCCAGCCCGAAATGGAGATCTACCCTGAGCATTGCTGGGCATTTGCAACACCCAGAGTCACCGAGGCCCACTGAGGGCATTGAGAGGATTATGCCATTCACCACATGCAGGACACACTGCATCCAAAAGTTTCATCGCAGGAGGCCGAACTGTGTTCCGAGGGTCTCCTTTGGATTGTCAGAGAAGATAGGTGTATGTGCTGGGCGATCCCGTCTGTAGTTGAGAAGCCTGGAAAAAGGCAGTATCTCCCCCGTTCGAAAGGTAGATAGTGGCGGCCTCAAGGCGGACGGAAAGACATTGCTGTTACCCGTCTTCTAGTCACCCTTAGGAATGCCTCCGTGAGGAAAGTGCGTTTTCTCCTGTGAATCCAGGTGGTCTCCAGTGCCTTGCTAGGAGCTCATCCCACGCTTGGCCGAGCTAAAGTGCGAAGCGAATGTGACCCCTAGCCTCAAGGTAAGCACGCGTGTTTCCTGTCAGCAGTGTTCGGTGTGCAGCCATCTCCATGAACCCTGACTCGATGATAGAGTGCTTGAACTCCTCTACGGCTTTCCGTAGGCCTAAGAGAGTCACGTATGAATTCCCTACTGAGGGAGAGCGTGTGCACTGCGAGTGCCCTTTCTGTTTTCCGAGCCACATAACCCAGAACAGGCTGCTGGGGTCAACTCTGTCTACGCAGGGGGGAGGGCAATGAACTGATTCTCGCTTGCAGAGCATGCTGTCTACACGTGTTAGGCAGCCCCAGGGCAACTTTTTTGCCAGTATTACATTCAACCTGGCTCTCCCTCTGTGGAGGCCCTCTGAACTGCACTGAGAGGATCCCTGAGCCTGAAGCGCCTCCTGGCAACTCTTAACCTGTCACTCTCTCTTTGTGACGCAAGGTACACTGTAGGTCCAGCCTGACAGCAAATACAGAAAAACCGGGGAAACTGTGAGGCGTGTGGTCGATCCAACGTCACCTAGGCCTGACTAAGTCACTAAGCGGGTAATAATGCTATTCCTGGCACGCAAAACACCCCGAGTCCCATGAAGCGTGATCATAGTGTGTCTGAAAGCCTCCTGTCGTCAGCCAGAGAGTGCTGGGCAATGCGCTGTGTGGGCAAGTTGGAAATTGGAGAATGTGGGAGGAGCCCGGCTTTCCCCCTTTGGAAAGCAACTTCGCTGCAGCTTCCAAGCCGCCTGATAAACCACACCACCGGGACACTGTTCACTCCACCGATGCCTCTGAGGAACAGTGAGTTTCTCCAAAAGAAACCACGTGCTTGCGATTCCTTCCTGGGAGCCCCCCCCAGGAGCATACTGCAGCTAAATCGCCAACTTAATGTGACCTCGGGTCTCGAGGTAAGGCGCACAGTTTCCCTTTGCCAGAGATAGGGTTGCACCAGTCTCCAGGACGTCTTAGCCAATGGACGGCTTTACCTTTAGTAGGCCTCACAGCGCTCAAGACTCTCACGTGGGCGCTTCTTTCCAAGGAAGTACACGGTGTACCCAGAGCCTTCTGAGCACAGTCAAGGGATACACAGCTCTGGGAACATCATCCCTCACTATGCAGTTGGAAGGGCCGGGGACTAATACGTTCTCTATGGCTAGCGTTCCACAGCTTTGAAGCGGCCTCAGGAACGTGGTTATTGGCAGGCTTTTGTTCCATGCGGGTCGGCCACGTTGAGGAAACCTAAGCTGCCCTGAAAGAAACCACCAGGGGCGCCAATGCAGTTTGGGGACTCCTGCCCGACGTCTCTCTAAGGGATGCGGAAACTGGCCTTTAGGTCCAGCCCGAAACAGAGATCTACCCTGAGCATTGCTGGGCATTTGCAACACCCAGAGTCACCGAGGCTCACTGAGGGCATTGAGAGGATTATGCCATTCACCACATGCAGGACACACTGCATCCAAAAGTTTCATCGCAGGAGGCCGAACTGTGTTCCGAGGGTCTCCTTTGGACTGTCAGAGAAGATAGGTGTATGTGCTGAGCGATCCCGTCTGTAGTTGAGAAGCCTGGAAAAAGGCAGTATCTCCCCCGTTCGAAAGGTAGATAGTGGCGGCCTCAAGGCGGACGGAAAGACATTGCTGTTACCCGTCTTCTAGTCACCCTTAGGAATGCCTCTGTGAGGAAAGTGCGTTTTCTCCTGTGAATCCAGGTGGTCTCCAGTGCCTTGCTAGGAGCTCATCCCACGCTTGGCCGAGCTAAAGTGCGAAGCGAACGTGACCCCTAGCCTCAAGGTAAGCACGCGTGTTTCCTGTCAGCAAAGTTCGGTGTGCAGCCATCTCCATGAACCCTGACTCGATGATAGAGTGCTTGAACTCCTCTACGGCTTTCCGTAGGCCTAAGAGAGTCACGTATGAATTCCCTACTGAGGGAGAGCGTGTGCACTGCGAGTGCCCTTTCTGTTTTCCGAGCCACATAACCCAGAACAGGCTGCTGGGGTCAACTCTGTCTACGCAGGGGGGAGGGCAATGAACTGATTCTCGCTTGCAGAGCATGCTGTCTACACGTGTTAGGCAGCCCCAGGGCAACTTTTTTGCCAGTATTACATTCAACCTGGCTCTCCCTCTGTGGAGGCCCTCTGAACTGCACTGAGAGGATCCCTGAGCCTGAAGCGCCTCCTGGCAACTCTTAACCTGTCACTCTCTCTTTGTGACGCAAGGTACACTGTAGGTCCAGCCTGACAGCAAATACAGAAAAACCGGGGAAACTGTGAGGCGTGTGGTCGATCCAACGTCACCTAGGCCTGACTAAGTCACTAAGCGGGTAATAATGCTATTCCTGGCACGCAAAACACCCCGAGTCCCATGAAGCGTGATCATAGTGTGTCTGAAAGCCTCCTGTCGTCAGCCAGAGAGTGCTGGGCAATGCGCTGTGTGGGCAAGTTGGAAATTGGAGAATGTGGGAGGAGCCCGGCTTTCCCCCTTTGGAAAGCAACTTCGCTGCAGCTTCCAAGCCGCCTGATAAACCACACCACCGGGACACTGTTCACTCCACCGATGCCTCTGAGGAACAGTGAGTTTCTCCAAAAGAAACCACGTGCTTGCGATTCCTTGCTGGGAGCCCCCCCCAGGAGCATACTGCAGCTAAATCGCCAACTTAATGTGACCTCGGGTCTCGAGGTAAGGCGCACATTTTCCCCTTTGCCAGAGATACGGGTGCACCAGTCTCCAGGACGTCTTAGCCAATGGACGGCTTTACCTTTAGTAGGCCTCACAGCGCTCAAGACTCTAACGTGGGCGCTTCTTTCCAAGGAAGTACACGGTGTACCCAGAGCCTTCTGAGCACAGTCAAGGGATACACAGCTCTGGGAACATCATCCCTCACTATGCAGTTGGAAGGGCCGGGGACTAATGCGTTCTCTATGGCTAGCGTTCCACAGCTTTGAAGCGGCCTCAGGAACGTGGTTCTTGGCAGGCTTTTGTTCCATGCGGGTCGGCCACGTTGAGGAAACCTAAGCTGCCCTGAAAGAAACCACCGGGGGCGCCAATGCAGTTTGGGGACTCCTGCCCGACGTCTCTCTAAGGGATGCAGAAACTCGCCTTTAGGTCCAGCCCGAAACAGAGATCTACCCTGAGCATTGCTGGGCATTTGCAACACCCAGAGTCACCGAGGCCCACTGAGGGCATTGAGAGGATTATGCCATTCACCACATGCAGGACACACTGCATCCAAAAGTTTCATCGCAGGAGGCCGAACTGTGTTCCGAGGGTCTCCTTTGGATTGCCAGAGAAGATAGGTGTATGTGCTGGGCGATCCCGTCTGTAGTTGAGAAGCCTGGAAAAAGGCAGTATCTCCCCCGTTCGAAAGGTAGATAGTGGCGGCCTCAAGGCGGACGGAAAGACATTGCTGTTACCCGTCTTCTAGTCACCCTTAGGAATGCCTCCGTGAGGAAAGTGCGTTTTCTCCTGTGAATCCAGGTGGTCTCCAGTGCCTTGCTAGGAGCTCATCCCACGCTTGGCCGAGCTAAAGTGCGAAGCGAACGTGACCCCTAGCCTCAAGGTAAGCACGCGTGTTTCCTGTCAGCAGTGTTCGGTGTGCAGCCATCTCCATGAACCCTGACTCGATGATAGAGTGCTTTAACTCCTCTACGGCTTTCCGTAGGCCTAAGAGAGTCACGTATGAATTCCCTACTGAGGGAGAGCGTGTGCACTGCGAGTGCCCTTTCTGTTTTCCGAGCCACATAACCCAGAACAGGCTGCTGGGGTCAACTCTGTCTACGCAGGGGGGAGGGCAATGAACTGATTCTCGCTTGCAGAGCATGCTGTCTACACGTGTTAGGCAGCCCCAGGGCAACTTTTTTGCCAGTATTACATTCAACCTGGCTCTCCCTCTGTGGAGGCCCTCTGAACTGCACTGAGAGGATCCCTGAGCCTGAAGCGCCTCCTGGCAACTCTTAACCTGTCACTCTCTCTTTGTGACGCAAGGTACACTGTAGGTCCAGCCTGACAGCAAATACAGAAAAACCGGGGAAACTGTGAGGCGTGTGGTCGATCCAACGTCACCTAGGCCTGACTAAGTCACTAAGCGGGTAATAATGCTATTCCTGGCACGCAAAACACCCCGAGTCCCATGAAGCGTGATCATAGTGTGTCTGAAAGCCTCCTGTCGTCAGCCAGAGAGTGCTGGGCAATGCGCTGTGTGGGCAAGTTGGAAATTGGAGAATGTGGGAGGAGCCCGGCTTTCCCCCTTTGGAAAGCAACTTCGCTGCAGCTTCCAAGCCGCCTGATAAACCACACCACCGGGACACTGTTCACTCCACCGATGCCTCTGAGGAACAGTGAGTTTCTCCAAAAGAAACCACGTGCTTGCGATTCCTTCCGGGGAGCCCACCCCAGGAGCATACTGCAGCTAAATCGCCAACTTAATGTGACCTCGGGTCTCGAGGTAAGGCGCACAGTTTCCCTTTGCCAGAGATAGGGGTGCACCAGTCTCCAGGACGTCTTAGCCAATGGACGGCTTTACCTTTAGTAGGCCTCACAGCGCTCAAGACTCTCACGTGGGCGCTTCTTTCCAAGGAAGTACACGGTGTACCCAGAGCCTTCTGAGCACAGTCAAGGGATACACAGCTCTGGGAACATCATCCCTCACTATGCAGTTGGAAGGGCCGGGGACTAATGCGTTCTCTATGGCTAGCGTTCCACAGCTTTGAAGCGGCCTCAGGAACGTGGTTATTGGCAGGCTTTTGTTCCATGCGGGTCGGCCACGTTGAGGAAACCTAAGCTGCCCTGAAAGAAACCACCGGGGGCGCCAATGCAGTTTGGGGACTCCTGCCCGACGTCTCTCTAAGGGATGCGGAAACTGGCCTTTAGGTCCAGCCCGAAACGGAGATCTACCCTGAGCATTGCTGGGCATTTGCAACACCCAGAGTCACCGAGGCTCACTGAGGGCATTGAGAGGATTATGCCATTCACCACATGCAGGACACACTTCATCCAAAAGTTTCATCGCAAGAGGCTGAACTGTGTTCCGAGGGTCTCCTTTGGATTGTCAGAGAAGATAGGTGTATGTGCTGGGCGATCCCGTCTGTAGTTGAGAAGCCTGGAAAAAGGCAGTATCTTCCCCGTTCGAAAGGTAGATAGTGGCGGCCTCAAGGCGGACGGAAAGACATTGCTGTTACCCGTCTTCTAGTCACCCTTAGGAATGCCTCCGTGAGGAAAGTGCGTTTTCTCCTGTGAATCCAGGTGGTCTCCAGTGCCTTGCTAGGAGCTCATCCCACGCTTGGCCGAGCTAAAGTGCGAAGCGAACGTGACCCCTAGCCTCAAGGTAAGCACGCGTGTTTCCTGTCAGCAGTGTTCGGTGTGCAGCCATCTCCATGAACCCTGACTCGATGATAGAGTGCTTTAACTCCTCTACGGCTTTCCGTAGGCCTAAGAGAGTCACGTATGAATTCCCTACTGAGGGAGAGCGTGTACACTGCGAGTGCCCTTTCTGTTTTCCGAGCCACATAACCCTGAACAGGCTGCTGGGGTCAACTCTTTCTACGCAGGGGGGAGGGCAATGAACTGATTCTCGCTTGCAGAGCATGCTGTCTACACGTGTTAGGCAGCCCCAGGGCAACGTTTTTGCCAGTATTACATTCAACCTGGCTCTCCCTCTGTGGAGGCCCTCTGAACTGCACTGAGAGGATCCCTGAGCCTGAAGCGCCTCCTGGCAACTCTTAACCTGTCACTCTCTCTTTGTGACGCAAGGTACACTGTAGGTCCAGCCTGACAGCAAATACAGAAAAACCGGGGAAACTGTGAGGCGTGTGGTCGATCCAACGTCACCTAGGCCTGACTAAGTCACTAAGCGGGTAATAATGCTATTCCTGGCACGCAAAACACCCCGAGTCCCATGAAGCGTGATCATAGTGTGTCTGAAAACTTCCTGTCGTCAGCCAGAGAGTGCTGGGCAATGCGCTGTGTGGGCAAGTTGGAAATTGGAGAATGTGGGAGGAGCCCGGCTTTCCCCCTTTGGAAAGCAACTTCGCTGCAGCTTCCAAGCCGCCTGATAAACCACACCACCGGGACACTGTTCACTCCACCGATGCCTCTGAGGAACAGTGAGTTTCTCCAAAAGAAACCACGTGCTTGCGATTCCTTCCTGGGAGCCCCCCCCAGGAGCATACTGCAGCTAAATCGCCAACTTAATGTGACCTCGGGTCTCGAGGTAAGGCGCACAGTTTCCCTTTGCCAGAGATAGGGGTGCACCAGTCTCCAGGACGTCTTAGCCAATGGACGGCTTTACCTTTAGTAGGCCTCACAGCGCTCAGGACTCTCACGTGGGCGCTTCTTTCCAAGGAAGTACACGGTGTACCCAGAGCCTTCTGAGCACAGTCAAGGGATACACAGCTCTGGGAACATCATCCCTCACTATGCAGTTGGAAGGGCCGGGGACTAATGCGTTCTCTATGGCTAGCGTTCCACAGCTTTGAAGCGGCCTCAGGAACGTGGTTATTGGCAGGCTTTTGTTCCATGCGGGTCGGCCACGTTGAGGAAACCTAAGCTGCCCTGAAAGAAACCACCGGGGGCGCCAATGCAGTTTGGGGACTCCTGCCCGACGTCTCTCTAAGGGATGCGGAAACTGGCCTTTAGGTCCAGCCCGAAACGGAGATCTACCCTGAGCATTGCTGGGCATTTGCAACACCCAGAGTCACCGAGGCTCACTGAGGGCATTGAGAGGATTATGCCATTCACCACATGCAGGACACACTTCATCCAAAAGTTTCATCGCAAGAGGCTGAACTGTGTTCCGAGGGTCTCCTTTGGATTGTCAGAGAAGATAGGTGTATGTGCTGGGCGATCCCGTCTGTAGTTGAGAAGCCTGGAAAAAGGCAGTGTCTCCCCCGTTCGAAAGGTAGATAGTGGCGGCCTCAAGGCGGACGGAAAGACATTGCTGTTACCCGTCTTCTAGTCACCCTTAGGAATGCCTCCGTGAGGAAAGTGCGTTTTCTCCTGTGAATCCAGGTGGTCTCCAGTGCCTTGCTAGGAGCTCATCCCATGCTTGGCCGAGCTAAAGTGCGAAGCGAACGTGACCCCTAGCCTCAAGGTAAGCACGCGTGTTTCCTGTCAGCAGTGTTCGGTGTGCAGCCATCTCCATGAACCCTGACTCGATGATAGAGTGCTTTAACTCCTCTACGGCTTTCCGTAGGCCTAAGAGAGTCACGTATGAATTCCCTACTGAGGGAGAGCGTGTGCACTGCGAGTGCCCTTTCTGTTTTCCGAGCCACATAACCCAGAACAGGCTGCTGGGGTCAACTCTGTCTACGCAGGGGGGAGGGCAATGAACTGATTCTCGCTTGCAGAGCATGCTGTCTAAACGTGTTAGGCAGCCCCAGGGCAACTTTTTTGCCAGTATTACATTCAACCTGGCTCTCCCTCTGTGGAGGCCCTCTGAACTGCACTGAGAGGATCCCTGAGCCTGAAGCGCCTCCTGGCAACTCTTAACCTGTCACTCTCTCTTTGTGACGCAAGGTACACTGTAGGTCCAGCCTGACAGCAAATACAGAAAAACCGGGGAAACTGTGAGGCGTGTGGTCGATCCAACGTCACCTAGGCCTGACTAAGTCACTAAGCGGGTAATAATGCTATTCCTGGCACGCAAAACACCCCGAGTCCCATGAAGCGTGATCATAGTGTGTCTGAAAACTTCCTGTCGTCAGCCAGAGAGTGCTGGGCAATGCGCTGTGTGGGCAAGTTGGAAATTGGAGAATGTGGGAGGAGCCCGGCTTTCCCCCTTTGGAAAGCAACTTCACTGCAGCTTCCAAGCCGCCTGATAAACCACACCACCGGGACACTGTTCACTCCACCGATGCCTCTGAGGAACAGTGAGTTTCTCCAAAAGAAACCACGTGCTTGCGATTCCTTCCTGGGAGCCCCCCCCAGGAGCATACTGCAGCTAAATCGCCAACTTAATGTGACCTCGGGTCTCGAGGTAAGGCGCACAGTTTCCCTTTGCCAGAGATAGGGGTGCACCAGTCTCCAGGACGTCTTAGCCAATGGACGGCTTTACCTTTAGTAGGCCTCACAGCGCTCAGGACTCTCACGTGGGCGCTTCTTTCCAAGGAAGTACACGGTGTACCCAGAGCCTTCTGAGCACAGTCAAGGGATACACAGCTCTGGGAACATCATCCCTCACTATGCAGTTGGAAGGGCCGGGGACTAATGCGTTCTCTATGGCTAGCGTTCCACAGCTTTGAAGCGGCCTCAGGAACGTGGTTATTGGCAGGCTTTTGTTCCATGCGGGTCGGCCACGTTGAGGAAACCTAAGCTGCCCTGAAAGAAACCACCGGGGGCGCCAATGCAGTTTGGGGACTCCTGCCCGACGTCTCTCTAAGGGATGCGGAAACTGGCCTTTAGGTCCAGCCCGAAACGGAGATCTACCCTGAGCATTGCTGGGCATTTGCAACACCCAGAGGCACCGAGGCTCACTGAGGGCATTGAGAGGATTATGCCATTCACCACATGCAGGACACACTTCATCCAAAAGTTTCATCGCAAGAGGCTGAACTGTGTTCCGAGGGTCTCCTTTGGATTGTCAGAGAAGATAGGTGTATGTGCTGGGCGATCCCGTCTGTAGTTGAGAAGCCTGGAAAAAGGCAGTGTCTCCCCCGTTCGAAAGGTAGATAGTGGCGGCCTCAAGGCGGACGGAAAGACATTGCTGTTACCCGTCTTCTAGTCACCCTTAGGAATGCCTCCGTGAGGAAAGTGCGTTTTCTCCTGTGAATCCAGGTGGTCTCCAGTGCCTTGCTAGGAGCTCATCCCATGCTTGGCCGAGCTAAAGTGCGAAGCGAACGTGACCCCTAGCCTCAAGGTAAGCACGCGTGTTTCCTGTCAGCAGTGTTCGGTGTGCAGCCATCTCCATGAACCCTGACTCGATGATAGAGTGCTTTAACTCCTCTACGGCTTTCCGTAGGCCTAAGAGAGTCACGTATGAATTCCCTACTGAGGGAGAGCGTGTGCACTGCGAGTGCCCTTTCTGTTTTCCGAGCCACATAACCCAGAACAGGCTGCTGGGGTCAACTCTGTCTACGCAGGGGGGAGGGCAATGAACTGATTCTCGCTTGCAGAGCATGCTGTCTAAACGTGTTAGGCAGCCCCAGGGCAACTTTTTTGCCAGTATTACATTCAACCTGGCTCTCCCTCTGTGGAGGCCCTCTGAACTGCACTGAGAGGATCCCTGAGCCTGAAGCGCCTCCTGGCAACTCTTAACCTGTCACTCTCTCTTTGTGACGCAAGGTACACTGTAGGTCCAGCCTGACAGCAAATACAGAAAAACCGGGGAAACTGTGAGGCGTGTGGTCGATCCAACGTCACCTAGGCCTGACTAAGTCACTAAGCGGGTAATAATGCTATTCCTGGCACGCAAAACACCCCGAGTCCCATGAAGCGTGATCATAGTGTGTCTGAAAACTTCCTGTCGTCAGCCAGAGAGTGCTGGGCAATGCGCTGTGTGGGCAAGTTGGAAATTGGAGAATGTGGGAGGAGCCCGGCTTTCCCCCTTTGGAAAGCAACTTCGCTGCAGCTTCCAAGCCGCCTGATAAACCACACCACCGGGACACTGTTCACTCCACCGATGCCTCTGAGGAACAGTGAGTTTCTCCAAAAGAAACCACGTGCTTGCGATTCCTTCCTGGGAGCCCCCCCCAGGAGCATACTGCAGCTAAATCGCCAACTTAATGTGACCTCGGGTCTCGAGGTAAGGCGCACAGTTTCCCTTTGCCAGAGATAGGGGTGCACCAGTCTCCAGGACGTCTTAGCCAATGGACGGCTTTACCTTTAGTAGGCCTCACAGCGCTCAGGACTCTCACGTGGGCGCTTCTTTCCAAGGAAGTACACGGTGTACCCAGAGCCTTCTGAGCACAGTCAAGGGATACACAGCTCTGGGAACATCATCCCTCACTATGCAGTTGGAAGGGCCGGGGACTAATGCGTTCTCTATGGCTAGCGTTCCACAGCTTTGAAGCGGCCTCAGGAACGTGGTTATTGGCAGGCTTTTGTTCCATGCGGGTCGGCCACGTTGAGGAAACCTAAGCTGCCCTGAAAGAAACCACCGGGGGCGCCAATGCAGTTTGGGGACTCCTGCCCGACGTCTCTCTAAGGGATGCGGAAACTGGCCTTTAGGTCCAGCCCGAAACGGAGATCTACCCTGAGCATTGCTGGGCATTTGCAACACCCAGAGTCACCGAGGCTCACTGAGGGCATTGAGAGGATTATGCCATTCACCACATGCAGGACACACTTCATCCAAAAGTTTCATCGCAAGAGGCTGAACTGTGTTCCGAGGGTCTCCTTTGGATTGTCAGAGAAGATAGGTGTATGTGCTGGGCGATCCCGTCTGTAGTTGAGAAGCCTGGAAAAAGGCAGTGTCTCCCCCGTTCGAAAGGTAGATAGTGGCGGCCTCAAGGCGGATGGAAAGACATTGCTGTTACCCGTCTTCTAGTCACCCTTAGGAATGCCTCCGTGAGGAAAGTGCGTTTTCTCCTGTGAATCCAGGTGGTCTCCAGTGCCTTGCTAGGAGCTCATCCCATGCTTGGCCGAGCTAAAGTGCGAAGCGAACGTGACCCCTAGCCTCAAGGTAAGCACGCGTGTTTCCTGTCAGCAGTGTTCGGTGTGCAGCCATCTCCATGAACCCTGACTCGATGATAGAGTGCTTTAACTCCTCTACAGCTTTCCGTAGGCCTAAGAGAGTCACGTATGAATTCCCTACTGAGGGAGAGCGTGTGCACTGCGAGTGCCCTTTCTGTTTTCCGAGCCACATAACCCAGAACAGGCTGCTGGGGTCAACTCTGTCTACGCAGGGGGGAGGGCAATGAACTGATTCTCGCTTGCAGAGCATGCTGTCTACACGTGTTAGGCAGCCCCAGGGCAACTTTTTTGCCAGTATTACATTCAACCTGGCTCTCCCTCTGTGGAGGCCCTCTGAACTGCACTGAGAGGATCCCTGAGCCTGAAGCGCCTCCTGGCAACTCTTAACCTGTCACTCTCTCTTTGTGACGCAAGGTACACTGTAGGTCCAGCCTGACAGCAAATACAGAAAAACAGGGGAAACTGTGAGGCGTGTGGTCGATCCAACGTCACCTAGGCCTGACTAAGTCACTAAGCGGGTAATAATGCTATTCCTGGCACGCAAAACACCCCGAGTCCCATGAAGCGTGATCATAGTGTGTCTGAAAGCCTCCTGTCGTCAGCCAGAGAGTGCTGGGCAATGCGCTGTGTGGGCAAGTTGGAAATTGGAGAATGTGGGAGGAGCCCGGCTTTCCCCCTTTGGAAAGCAACTTCGCTGCAGCTTCCAAGCCGCCTGATAAACCACACCACCGGGACACTGTTCACTCCACCGATGCCTCTGAGGAACAGTGAGTTTCTCCAAAAGAAACCACGTGCTTGCGATTCCTTCCTGGGAGCTCACCCCAGGAGCATACTGCAGCTAAATCGCCAACTTAATGTGACCTCGGGTCTCGAGGTAAGGCGCACAGTTTCCCTTTGCCAGAGATAGGGGTGCACCAGTCTCCAGGACGTCTTAGCCAATGGACGGCTTTACCTTTAGTAGGCCTCACAGCGCTCAAGACTCTCACGTGGGCGCTTCTTTCCAAGGAAGTACACGGTGTACCCAGAGCCTTCTGAGCACAGTCAAGGGATACACAGCTCTGGGAACATCATCCCTCACTATGCAGTTGGAAGGGCCGGGGACTAATGCGTTCTCTATGGCTAGCGTTCCACAGCTTTGAAGCGGCCTCAGGAACGCGGTTCTTGGCAGGCTTTTGTTCCATGCGGGTCGGCCACGTTCAGGAAACCTAAGCTGCCCTGAAAGAAACCACCGGGGGCGCCAATGCAGTTTGGGGACTCCTGCCCGACGTCTCTCTAAGGATGCGGAAACTGGCCTTTAGGTCCAGCCCGAAACAGAGATCTACCCTGAGCATTGCTGGGCATTTGCAACACCCAGAGTCACCGAGGCCTACTGAGGGCATTGAGAGGATTATGCCATTCACCACATGCAGGACACACTGCATCCAAAAGTTTCATCGCAGGAGGCCGAACTGTGTTCCGAGGGTCTCCTTTGGATTGTCAGAGAAGATAGGTGTATGTGCTGGGCGATCCCGTCTGTAGTTGAGAAGCCTGGAAAAAGGCAGTATCTCCCCCGTTTGAAAGGTAGATAGTGGCGGCCTCAAGGCGGACGGAAAGACATTGCTGTTACCCGTCTTCTAGTCACCCTTAGGAATGCCTCCGTGAGGAAAGTGCGTTTTCTCCTGTGAATCCAGGTGGTCTCCAGTGCCTTGCTAGGAGCTCATCCCACGCTTGGCCGAGCTAAAGTGCGAAGCGAACGTGACCCCTAGCCTCAAGGTAAGCACGCGTGTTTCCTCTCAGCAAGGTTCGGTGTGCAGTCATCTCCATGAACCCTGACTCGATGATAGAGTGCTTTAACTCCTCTACGGCTTTCCGTAGGCCTAAGAGAGTCACGTATGAATTTCCTACTGAGGGAGAGCGTGTGCACTGCGAGTGCCCTTTCTGTTTTCCGAGCCACATAACCCAGAACAGGCTGCTGGGGTCAACTCTGTCTACGCAGGGGGGAGGGCAATGAACTGATTCTCGCTTGCAGAGCATGCTGTGTACACGTGTTAGGCAGCCCCAGGGCAACGTTTTTGCCAGTATTACATTCAACCTGGCTCTCCCTCTGTGGAGGCCCTCTGAACTGCACTGAGAGGATCCCTGAGCCTGAAGCGCCTCCTGGCAACTCTTAACCTGTCACTCTCTCTTTGTGACGCAAGGTACACTGTAGGTCCAGCCTGACAGCAAATACAGAAAAACCGGGGAAACTGTGAGGCGTGTGGTCGATCCAACGTCACCTAGGCCTGACTAAGTCACTAAGCGGGTAATTATGCTATTCCTGGCACGCAAAATACCCCGAGTCCCATGAAGCGTGATCATAGTGTGTCTGAAAGCCTCCTGTCGTCAGCCTGAGAGTGCTGGGCAATGCGCTGTGTGGGCAAGTTGGAAATTGGAGAATGTGGGAGGAGCCCGGCTTTCCCCCTTTGGAAAGCAACTTCGCTGCAGCTTCCAAGCCGCCTGATAAACCACACCACCGGGACACTGTTCACTCCACCGATGCCTCTGAGGAACAGTGAGTTTCTCCAAAAGAAACCACGTGCTTGCGATTCCTTCCTGGGAGCCCACCCCAGGAGCATACTGCAGCTAAATCGCCAACTTAATGTGACCTCGGGTCTCGAGGTAAGGCGCACGGTTTCCCTTTGCCAGAGATAGGGGTGCACCAGTCTCCAGGACGTCTTAGCCAATGGACGGCTTTACCTTTAGTAGGCCTCACAGCGCTCAAGACTCTCACGTGGGCGCTTCTTTCCAAGGAAGTACACGGTGTACCCAGAGCCTTCTGAGCACAGTCAAGGGATACACAGCTCTGGGAACATCATCCCTCACTATGCAGTTGGAAGGGCCGGGGACTAATGCGTTCTCTATGGCTAGCGTTCCACAGCTTTGAAGTGGCCTTAGGAACGTGGTTCTTGGCAGGCTTTTGTTCCATGCGGGTCGGCCACGTTGAGGAAACCTAAGCTGCCCTGAAAGAAACCACCGGGGGCGCCAATGCAGTTTGGGGACTCCTGCCCGACGTCTCTCTAAGGGATGCGGAAACTGGCCTTTAGGTCCAGCCCGAAACGGAGATCTACCCTGAGCATTCCTGGGCATTTGCAACACCCAGAGTCACCGAGGCCTACTGAGGGCATTGAGAGGATTAGGCCATTCACCACATGCAGGACACACTGCATCCAAAAGTTTCATCGCAGGAGGCCGAACTGTGTTCCGAGGGTCTCCTTTGGATTGTCAGAGAAGATAGGTGTATGTGCTGGGCGATCCCGTCTGTAGTTGAGAAGCCTGGAAAAAGGCAGTATCTCCCCCGTTCGAAAGGTAGATAGTGGCGGCCTCAAGGCGGACGGAAAGACATTGCTGTTACCCATCTTCTAGTCACCCTTAGGAATGCCTCCGTGAGGAAAGTGCGTTTTCTCCTGTGAATCCAGGTGGTCTCCAGTGCCTTGCTAGGAGCTCATCCCACGCTTGGCCGAGCTAAAGTGCGAAGCGAACGTGACCCCTAGCCTCAAGGTAAGCACGCGTGTTTCCTCTCAGCAAGGTTCGGTGTGCAGTCATCTCCATGAACCCTGACTCGATGATAGAGTGCTTTAACTCCTCTACGGCTTTCCGTAGGCCTAAGAGTCACGTATGAATTCCCTACTGAGGGAGAGCGTGTGCACTGCGAGTGCCCTTTCTGTTTTCCGAGCCACATAACCCAGAACAGGCTGCTGGGGTCAACTCTTTCTACGCAGGGGGGAGGGCAATGAACTGATTCTCGCTTGCAGAGCATGCTGTCTACACGTGTTAGGCAGCCCCAGGGCAACGTTTTTGCCAGTATTACATTCAACCTGGCTCTCCCTCTGTGGAGGCCCTCTGAACTGCACTGAGAGGATCCCTGAGCCTGAAGCGCCTCCTGGCAACTCTTAACCTGTCACTCTCTCTTTGTGACGCAAGGTACACTGTAGGTCCAGCCTGACAGCAAATACAGAAAAACCGGGGAAACTGTGAGGCGTGTGGTCGATCCAACGTCACCTAGGCCTGACTAAGTCACTAAGCGGGTAATAATGCTATTCCTGGCACGCAAAACACCCCGAGTCCCATGAAGCGTGATCATAGTGTGTCTGAAAGCCTCCTGTCGTCAGCCAGAGAGTGCTGGGCAATGCGCTGTGTGGGCAAGTTGGAAATTGGAGAATGTGGGAGGAGCCCGGCTTTCCCCCTTTGGAAAGCAACTTCGCTGCAGCTTCCAAGCCGCCTGATAAACCACACCACCGGGACACTGTTCACTCCACCGATGCCTCTGAGGAACAGTGAGTTTCTCCAAAAGAAACCACGTGCTTGCGATTCCTTCCTGGGAGCCCACCCCAGGAGCATACTGCAGCTAAATCGCCAACTTAATGTGACCTCGGGTCTCGAGGTAAGGCGCACAGTTTCCCTTTGCCAGAGATAGGGGTGCACCAGTCTCCAGGACGTCTTAGCCAATGGACGGCTTTACCTTTAGTAGGCCTCACAGCGCTCAAGACTCTCACGTGGGCGCTTCTTTCCAAGGAAGTACACGGTGTACCCAGAGCCTTCTGAGCACAGTCAAGGGATACACAGCTCTGGGAACATCATCCCTCACTATGCAGTTGGAAGGGCCGGGGACTAATGCGTTCTCTATGGCTAGCGTTCCACAGCTTTGAAGCGGCCTCAGGAACGTGGTTATTGGCAGGCTTTTGTTCCATGCGGGTCGGCCACGTTGAGGAAACCTAAGCTGCCCTGAAAGAAACCACCGGGGGCGCCAATGCAGTTTGGGGACTCCTGCCCGACGTCTCTCTAAGGGATGCGGAAACTGGCCTTTAGGTCCAGCCCGAAACGGAGATCTACCCTGAGCATTGCTGGGCATTTGCAACACCCAGAGTCACCGAGGCTCACTGAGGGCATTGAGAGGATTATGCCATTCACCACATGCAGGACACACTTCATCCAAAAGTTTCATCGCAAGAGGCTGAACTGTGTTCCGAGGGTCTCCTTTGGATTGTCAGAGAAGATAGGTGTATGTGCTGGGCGATCCCGTCTGTAGTTGAGAAGCCTGGAAAAAGGCAGTGTCTCCCCCGTTCGAAAGGTAGATAGTGGCGGCCTCAAGGCGGACGGAAAGACATTGCTGTTACCCGTCTTCTAGTCACCCTTAGGAATGCCTCCGTGAGGAAAGTGCGTTTTCTCCTGTGAATCCAGGTGGTCTCCAGTGCCTTGCTAGGAGCTCATCCCATGCTTGGCCGAGCTAAAGTGCGAAGCAAACGTGACCCCTAGCCTCAAGGTAAGCACGCGTGTTTCCTGTCAGCAGTGTTCGGTGTGCAGCCATCTCCATGAACCCTGACTCGATGATAGAGTGCTTTAACTCCTCTACGGCTTTCCGTAGGCCTAAGAGAGTCACGTATGAATTCCCTACTGAGGGAGAGCGTGTGCACTGCGAGTGCCCTTTCTGTTTTCCGAGCCACATAACCCAGAACAGGCTGCTGGGGTCAACTCTGTCTACGCAGGGGGGAGGGCAATGAACTGATTCTCGCTTGCAGAGCATGCTGTCTAAACGTGTTAGGCAGCCCCAGGGCAACTTTTTTGCCAGTATTACATTCAACCTGGCTCTCCCTCTGTGGAGGCCCTCTGAACTGCACTGAGAGGATCCCTGAGCCTGAAGCGCCTCCTGGCAACTCTTAACCTGTCACTCTCTCTTTGTGACGCAATGTACACTGTAGGTCCAGCCTGACAGCAAATACAGAAAAACAGGGGAAACTGTGAGGCGTGTGGTCGATCCAACGTCACCTAGGCCTGACTAAGTCACTAAGCGGGTAATAATGCTATTCCTGGCACGCAAAACACCCCGAGTCCCATGAAGCGTGATCATAGTGTGTCTGAAAGCCTCCTGTCGTCAGCCAGAGAGTGCTGGGCAATGCGCTGTGTGGGCAAGTTGGAAATTGGAGAATGTGGGAGGAGCCCGGCTTTCCCCCTTTGGAAAGCAACTTCGCTGCAGCTTCCAAGCCGCCTGATAAACCACACCACCGGGACACTGTTCACTCCACCGATGCCTCTGAGGAACAGTGAGTTTCTCCAAAAGAAACCACGTGCTTGCGATTCCTTCCTGGGAGCTCACCCCAGGAGCATACTGCAGCTAAATCGCCAACTTAATGTGACCTCGGGTCTCGAGGTAAGGCGCACAGTTTCCCTTTGCCAGAGATAGGGGTGCACCAGTCTCCAGGACGTCTTAGCCAATGGACGGCTTTACCTTTAGTAGGCCTCACAGCGCTCAAGACTCTCACGTGGGCGCTTCTTTCCAAGGAAGTACACGGTGTACCCAGAGCCTTCTGAGCACAGTCAAGGGATACACAGCTCTGGGAACATCATCCCTCACTATGCAGTTGGAAGGGCCGGGGACTAATGCGTTCTCTATGGCTAGCGTTCCACAGCTTTGAAGCGGCCTCAGGAACGCGGTTCTTGGCAGGCTTTTGTTCCATGCGGGTCGGCCACGTTCAGGAAACCTAAGCTGCCCTGAAAGAAACCACCGGGGGCGCCAATGCAGTTTGGGGACTCCTGCCCGACGTCTCTCTAAGGGATGCGGAAACTGGCCTTTAGGTCCAGCCCGAAACAGAGATCTACCCTGAGCATTGCTGGGCATTTGCAACACCCAGAGTCACCGAGGCCTACTGAGGGCATTGAGAGGATTATGCCATTCACCACATGCAGGACACACTGCATCCAAAAGTTTCATCGCAGGAGGCCGAACTGTGTTCCGAGGGTCTCCTTTGGATTGTCAGAGAAGATAGGTGTATGTGCTGGGCGATCCCGTCTGTAGTTGAGAAGCCTGGAAAAAGGCAGTATCTCCCCCGTTTGAAAGGTAGATAGTGGCGGCCTCAAGGCGGACGGAAAGACATTGCTGTTACCCGTCTTCTAGTCACCCTTAGGAATGCCTCCGTGAGGAAAGTGCGTTTTCTCCTGTGAATCCAGGTGGTCTCCAGTGCCTTGCTAGGAGCTCATCCCACGCTTGGCCGAGCTAAAGTGCGAAGCGAACGTGACCCCTAGCCTCAAGGTAAGCACGCGTGTTTCCTCTCAGCAAGGTTCGGTGTGCAGTCATCTCCATGAACCCTGACTCGATGATAGAGTGCTTTAACTCCTCTACGGCTTTCCGTAGGCCTAAGAGAGTCACGTATGAATTTCCTACTGAGGGAGAGCGTGTGCACTGCGAGTGCCCTTTCTGTTTTCCGAGCCACATAACCCAGAACAGGCTGCTGGGGTCAACTCTGTCTACGCAGGGGGGAGGGCAATGAACTGATTCTCGCTTGCAGAGCATGCTGTGTACACGTGTTAGGCAGCCCCAGGGCAACGTTTTTGCCAGTATTACATTCAACCTGGCTCTCCCTCTGTGGAGGCCCTCTGAACTGCACTGAGAGGATCCCTGAACCTGAAGCGCCTCCTGGCAACTCTTAACCTGTCACTCTCTCTTTGTGACGCAAGGTACACTGTAGGTCCAGCCTGACAGCAAATACAGAAAAACCGGGGAAACTGTGAGGCGTGTGGTCGATCCAACGTCACCGAGGCCTGACTAAGTCACTAAGCGGGTAATTATGCTATTCCTGGCACGCAAAATACCCCGAGTCCCATGAAGCGTGATCATAGTGTGTCTGAAAGCCTCCTGTCGTCAGCCTGAGAGTGCTGGGCAATGCGCTGTGTGGGCAAGTTGGAAATTGGAGAATGTGGGAGGAGCCCGGCTTTCCCCCTTTGGAAAGCAACTTCGCTGCAGCTTCCAAGCCGCCTGATAAACCACACCACCGGGACACTGTTCACTCCACCGATGCCTCTGAGGAACAGTGAGTTTCTCCAAAAGAAACCACGTGCTTGCGATTCCTTCCTGGGAGCCCACCCCAGGAGCATACTGCAGCTAAATCGCCAACTTAATGTGACCTCGGGTCTCGAGGTAAGGCGCACAGTTTCCCTTTGCCAGAGATAGGGGTGCACCAGTCTCCAGGACGTCTTAGCCAATGGACGGCTTTACCTTTAGTAGGCCTCACAGCGCTCAAGACTCTCACGTGGGCGCTTCTTTCCAAGGAAGTACACGGTGTACCCAGAGCCTTCTGAGCACAGTCAAGGGATACACAGCTCTGGGAACATCATCCCTCACTATGCAGTTGGAAGGGCCGGGGACTAATGCGTTCTCTATGGCTAGCGTTCCACAGCTTTGAAGTGGCCTTAGGAACGTGGTTCTTGGCAGGCTTTTGTTCCATGCGGGTCGGCCACGTTGAGGAAACCTAAGCTGCCCTGAAAGAAACCACCGGGGGCGCCAATGCAGTTTGGGGACTCCGGCCCGACGTCTCTCTAAGGGATGCGGAAACTGGCCTTTAGGTCCAGCCCGAAACGGAGATCTACCCTGAGCATTGCTGGGCATTTGCAACACCCAGAGTCACCGAGGCCTACTGAGGGCATTGAGAGGATTAGGCCATTCACCACATGCAGGACACACTGCATCCAAAAGTTTCATCGCAGGAGGCCGAACTGTGTTCCGAGGGTCTCCTTTGGATTGTCAGAGAAGATAGGTGTATGTGCTGGGCGATCCCGTCTGTAGTTGAGAAGCCTGGAAAAAGGCAGTATCTCCCCCGTTCGAAAGGTAGATAGTGGCGGCCTCAAGGCGGACGGAAAGACATTGCTGTTACCCGTCTTCTAGTCACCCTTAGGAATGCCTCCGTGAGGAAAGTGCGTTTTCTCCTGTGAATCCAGGTGGTCTCCAGTGCCTTGCTAGGAGCTCATCCCACGCTTGGCCGAGCTAAAGTGCGAAGCGAACGTGACCCCTAGCCTCAAGGTAAGCACGCGTGTTTCCTCTCAGCAAGGTTCGGTGTGCAGTCATCTCCATGAACCCTGACTCGATGATAGAGTGCTTTAACTCCTCTACGGCTTTCCGTAGGCCTAAGAGTCACGTATGAATTCCCTACTGAGGGAGAGCGTGTGCACTGCGAGTGCCCTTTCTGTTTTCCGAGCCACATAACCCAGAACAGGCTGCTGGGGTCAACTCTGTCTACGCAGGGGGGAGGGCAATGAACTGATTCTCGCTTGCAGAGCATGCTGTGTACACGTGTTAGGCAGCCCCAGGGCAACGTTTTTGCCAGTATTACATTCAACCTGGCTCTCCCTCTGTGGAGGCCCTCTGAACTGCACTGAGAGGATCCCTGAGCCTGAAGCGCCTCCTGGCAACTCTTAACCTGTCACTCTCTCTTTGTGACGCAAGGTACACTGTAGGTCCAGCCTGACAGCAAATACAGAAAAACCGGGGAAACTGTGAGGCGTGTGGTCGATCCAACGTCACCTAGGCCTGACTAAGTCACTAAGCGGGTAATAATGCTATTCCTGGCACGCAAAACACCCCGAGTCCCATGAAGCGTGATCATAGTGTGTCTGAAAGCCTCCTGTCGTCAGCCAGAGAGTGCTGGGCAATGCGCTGTGTGGGCAAGTTGGAAATTGGAGAATGTGGGAGGAGCCCGGCTTTCCCCCTTTGGAAAGCAACTTCGCTGCAGCTTCCAAGCCGCCTGATAAACCACACCACCGGGACACTGTTCACTCCACCGATGCCTCTGAGGAACAGTGAGTTTCTCCAAAAGAAACCACGTGCTTGCGATTCCTTCCTGGGAGCCCACCCCAGGAGCATACTGCAGCTAAATCGCCAACTTAATGTGACCTCGGGTCTCGAGGTAAGGCGCACAGTTTCCCTTTGCCAGAGATAGGGGTGCACCTGTCTCCAGGACGTCTTAGCCAATGGACGGCTTTACCTTTAGTAGGCCTCACAGCTCTCAAGACTCTCACATGTTCGCTTCTTTCCAAGGAAGTACACGGTGTACCCAGAGCCTTCTGAGCACAGTCAAGGGATACACAGCTCTGGGAACATCATCCCTCACTATGCAGTTGGAAGGGCCGGGGAATAATGCGTTCTCTATGGCTAGCGTTCCACAGCTTTGAAGCGGCCTCAGGAACGTGGTTCTTGGCAGGCTTTTGTTCCATGCGGGTCGGCCACGTTGAGGAAACCTAAGCTGCCCTGAAAGAAACCACCGGGGGCGCCAATGCAGTTTGGGGACTCCTGCCCGACGTCTCTCTAAGGGATGCGGAAACTGGCCTTTAGGTCCAGCCCGAAACGGAGATCCACTCTGAGCATTGCTGGGCATTTGCAACACCCAGAGTCACCGAGGCTCACTGAGGGCATTGAGAGGATTATGCCATTCACCACATGCAGGACACACTTCATCCAAAAGTTTCATCGCAAGAGGCTGAACTGTGTTCCGAGGGTCTCCTTTGGATTGTCAGAGAAGATAGGTGTATGTGCTGGGCGATCCCGTCTGTAGTTGAGAAGCCTGGAAAAAGGCAGTGTCTCCCCCGTTCGAAAGGTAGATAGTGGCGGCCTCAAGGCGGACGGAAAGACATTGCTGTTACCCGTCTTCTAGTCACCCTTAGGAATGCCTCCGTGAGGAAAGTGCGTTTTCTCCTGTGAATCCAGGTGGTCTCCAGTGCCTTGCTAGGAGCTCATCCCACGCTTGGCCGAGCTAAAGTGCGAAGCGAACGTGACCCCTAGCCTCAAGGTAAGCACGCGTGTTTCCTGTCAGCAGTGTTCGGTGTGCAGCCATCTCCATGAACCCTGACTCGATGATAGAGTGCTTTAACTCCTCTACGGCTTTCCGTAGGCCTAAGAGAGTCACGTATGAATTCCCTACTGAGGGAGAGCGTGTGCACTGCGAGTGCCCTTTCTGTTTTCCGAGCCACATAACCCAGAACAGGCTGCTGGGGTCAACTCTTTCTACGCAGGGGGGAGGGCAATGAACTGATTCTCGCTTGCAGAGCATGCTGTGTACACGAGTTAGGCAGCCCCAGGGCAACGTTTTTGCCAGTATTACATTCAACCTGGCTCTCCCTCTGTGGAGGCCCTCTGAACTGCACCGAGAGGATCCCTGAGGCTGAAGCGCCTCCTGGCAACTCTTAACCTGTCACTCTCTCTTTGTGACGCAAGGTACACTGTAGGTCCAGCCTGACAGCAAATACAGAAAAACCGGGGAAACTGTGAGGCGTGTGGTCGATCCAACGTCACCTAGGCCTGACTAAGTCACTAAGCGGGTAATAATGCTATTCCTGGCACGCAAAACACCCCGAGTCCCATGAAGCGTGATCATAGTGTGTCTGAAAGCCTCCTGTCGTCAGCCAGAGAGTGCTGGGCAATGCGCTGTGTGGGCAAGTTGGAAATTGGAGAATGTGGGAGGAGCCCGGCTTTCCCCCTTTGGAAAGCAACTTCGTAGCAGCTTCCAAGCCGCCTGATAAACCACACCACCAGGACACTGTTCACTCCACCGATGCCTCTGAGGAACAGTGAGTTTCTCCAAAAGAAACCACGTGCTTGCGATTCCTTCCTGGGAGCTCACCCCAGGAGCATACTGCAGCTAAATCGCCAACTTAATGTGACCTCGGGTCTCGAGGTAAGGCGCACAGTTTCCCTTTGCCAGAGATAGGGGTGCACCAGTCTCCAGGACGTCTTAGCCAATGGACGGCTTTACCTTTAGTAGGCCTCACAGCGCTCAAGACTCTCACGTGGGTGCTTCTTTCCAAGGAAGTACACGGTGTACCCAGAGCCTTCTGAGCACAGTCAAGGGATACACAGCTCTGGGAACATCATCCCTCACTATGCAGTTGGAAGGGCCGGGGACTAATGCGTTCTCTATGGCTAGCGTTCCACAGCTTTGAAGCGGCCTCAGGAACGTGGTTATTGGCAGGGTTTTGTTCCATGCGGGTCGGCCACGTTGAGGAAACCTAAGCTGCCCTGAAAGAAACCACCGGGGGCGCCAATGCAGTTTGGGGACTCCTGCCCGACATCTCTCTAAGGGATGCGGAAACTGGCCTTTAGGTCCAGCCCGAAACGGAGATCTACCCTGAGCATTGCTGGGCATTTGCAACACCCAGAGTCACCGAGGCTCACTGAGGGCATTGAGAGGATTATGCCATTCACCACATGCAGGACACACTTCATCCAAAAGTTTCATCGCAAGAGGCTGAACTGTGTTCCGAGGGTCTCCTTTGGATTGTCAGAGAAGATAGGTGTATGTGCTGGGCGATCCCGTCTGTAGTTGAGAAGCCTGGAAAAAGGCAGTGTCTCCCCCGTTCGAAAGGTAGATAGTGGCGGCCTCAAGGCGGACGGAAAGACATTGCTGTTACCCGTCTTCTAGTCACCCTTAGGAATGCCTCCGTGAGGAAAGTGCGTTTTCTCCTGTGAATCCAGGTGGTCTCCAGTGCCTTGCTAGGAGCTCATCCCACGCTTGGCCGAGCTAAAGTGCGAAGCGAACGTGACCCCTAGCCTCAAGGTAAGCACGCGTGTTTCCTGTCAGCAAGGTTCGGTGTGCAGCCATCTCCATGAACCCTGACTCGATGATAGAGTGCTTTAACTCCTCTACGGCTTTCCGTAGGCCTAAGAGAGTCACGTATGAATTCCCTACTGAGGGAGAGCGTGTGCACTGCGAGTGCCCTTTCTGTTTTCCGAGCCACATAACCCAGAACAGGCTGCTGGGGTCAACTCTTTCTACGCAGGGGGGAGGGCAATGAACTGATTCTCGCTTGCAGAGCATGCTGTCTACACGTGTTAGGCAGCCCCAGGGCAACGTTTTTGCCAGTATTACATTCAACCTGGCTCTCCCTCTGTGGAGGCCCTCTGAACTGCACTGAGAGGATCCCTGAGCCTGAAGCGCCTCCTGGCAACTCTTAACCTGTCACTCTCTCTTTGTGACGCAAGGTACACTGTAGGTCCAGCCTGACAGCAAATACAGAAAAACCGGGGAAACTGTGAGGCGTGTGGTCGATCCAACGTCACCTAGGCCTGACTAAGTCACTAAGCGGGTAATAATGCTATTCCTGGCACGCAAAACACCCCGAGTCCCATGAAGCGTGATCATAGTGTGTCTGAAAGCCTCCTGTCGTCAGCCAGAGAGTGCTGGGCAATGCGCTGTGTGGGCAAGTTGGAAATTGGAGAATGTGGGAGGAGCCCGGCTTTCCCCCTTTGGAAAGCAACTTCGTAGCAGCTTCCAAGCCGCCTGATAAACCACACCACCAGGACACTGTTCACTCCACCGATGCCTCTGAGGAACAGTGAGTTTCTCCAAAAGAAACCACGTGCTTGCGATTCCTTCCTGGGAGCTCACCCCAGGAGCATACTGCAGCTAAATCGCCAACTTAATGTGACCTCGGGTCTCGAGGTAAGGCGCACAGTTTCCCTTTGCCAGAGATAGGGGTGCACCAGTCTCCAGGACGTCTTAGCCAATGGACGGCTTTACCTTTAGTAGGCCTCACAGCGCTCAAGACTCTCACGTGGGCGCTTCTTTCCAAGGAAGTACACGGTGTACCCAGAGCCTTCTGAGCACAGTCAAGGGATACACAGCTCTGGGAACATCATCCCTCACTATGCAGTTGGAAGGGCCGGGGACTAATGCGTTCTCTATGGCTAGCGTTCCACAGCTTTGAAGCGGCCTCAGGAACGTGGTTATTGGCAGGCTTTTGTTCCATGCGGGTCGGCCACGTTGAGGAAACGTAAGCTGCCCTGAAAGAAACCACCGGGGGCGCCAATGCAGTTTGGGGACTCCTGCCCGACGTCTCTCTAAGGGATGCGGAAACTGGCCTTTAGGTCCAGCCCGAAACGGAGATCTACCCTGAGCATTGCTGGGCATTTGCAACACCCAGAGTCACCGAGGCTCACTGAGGGCATTGAGAGGATTATGCCATTCACCACATGCAGGACACACTTCATCCAAAAGTTTCATCGCAAGAGGCTGAACTGTGTTCCGAGGGTCTCCTTTGGATTGTCAGAGAAGATAGGTGTATGTGCTGGGCGATCCCGTCTGTAGTTTAGAAGCCTGGAAAAAGGCAGTGTCTCCCCCGTTCGAAAGGTAGATAGTGGCGGCCTCAAGGCGGACGGAAAGACATTGCTGTTACCCGTCTTCTAGTCACCCTTAGGAATGCCTCCGTGAGGAAAGTGCGTTTTCTCCTGTGAATCCAGGTGGTCTCCAGTGCCTTGCTAGGAGCTCATCCCACGCTTGGCCGAGCTAAAGTGCGAAGCGAACGTGACCCCTAGCCTCAAGGTAAGCACGCGTGTTTCCTGTCAGCAAAGTTCGGTGTGCAGCCATCTCCATGAACCCTGACTCGATGATAGAGTGCTTTAACTCCTCTACGGCTTTCCGTAGGCCTAAGAGAGTCACGTATGAATTCCCTACTGAGGGAGAGCGTGTGCACTGCGAGTGCCCTTTCTGTTTTCCGAGCCACATAACCCTGAACAGGCTGCTGGGGTCAACTCTTTCTACGCAGGGGGGAGGGCAATGAACTGATTCTCGCTTGCAGAGCATGCTGTCTACACGTGTTAGGCAGCCCCAGGGCAACGTTTTTGCCAGTATTACATTCAACCTGGCTCTCCCTCTGTGGAGGCCCTCTGAACTGCACTGAGAGGATCCCTGAGCCTGAAGCGCCTCCTGGCAACTCTTAACCTGTCACTCTCTCTTTGTGACGCAAGGTACACTGTAGGTCCAGCCTGACAGCAAATACAGAAAAACCGGAGAAACTGTGAGGCGTGTGGTCGATCCAACGTCACCTAGGCCTGACTAAGTCACTAAGCGGGTAATAATGCTATTCCTGGCACGCAAAACACCCCGAGTCCCATGAAGCGTGATCATAGTGTGTCTGAAAGCCTCCTGTCGTCAGCCAGAGAGTGCTGGGCAATGCGCTGTGCGGGCAAGTTGGAAATTGGAGAATGTGGGAGGAGCCCGGCTTTCCCCCTTTGGAAAGCAACTTCGTTGCAGCTTCCAAGCCGCCTGATAAACCACACCACCGGGACACTGTTCACTCCACCGATGCCTCTGAGGAACAGTGAGTTTCTCCAAAAGAAACCACGTGCTTGCGATTCCTTCCTGGGAGCCCACCCCAGGAGCATACTGCAGCTAAATCGCCAACTTAATGTGACCTCGGGTCTCGAGGTAAGGCGCACAGTTTCCCCTTTGCCAGAGATAGGGGTGCACCAGTCTCCAGGACGTCTTAGCCAATGGACGGCTTTACCTTTAGTAGGCCTCACAGCGCTCAAGACTCTCACGTGGGCGCCTCTTTCCAAGGAAGTACACGGTGCACCCAGAGCCTTCTGAGCACAGTCAAGGGATACACAGCTCTGGGAACATCATCCCTCACTATGCAGTTGGAAGGGCCGGGGACTAATGCGTTCTCTATGGCTAGCGTTCCACAGCTTTGAAGCGGCCTCAGGAACGCGGTTCTTGGCAGGCTTTTGTTCCATGCGGGTCGGCCACGTTGAGGAAACCTAAGCTGCCGTGAAAGAAACCACCGGGGGCGCCAATGCAGTTTGGGGACTCCTGCCCGACGTCTCTCTCAGGGATGCGGAAACTGGCCTTTGGGTCCAGCCCGAAACAGAGATCTACCCTGAGCATTGCTGGGCATTTGCAACACCCAGAGTCACCGAGGCCCACTGAGGGCATTGAGAGGATTATGCCATTCACCACATGCAGGACACACTGCATCCAAAAGTTTCATCGCAGGAGGCCGAAATGTGTTCCGAGGGTCTCCTTTGGACTCTCAGAGAAGATAGGTGTATGTGCTGGGCGATCCCGTCTGTAGTTGAGAAGCCTGGAAAAAGGCAGTATCTCCCCCGTTCGAAAGGTAGATAGTGGCGGCCTCAAGGCGGACGGAAAGACATTGCTGTTACCCGTCTTCTAGTCACCCTTAGGAATGCCTCCGTGAGGAAAGTGCGTTTTCTCCTGTGAATCCAGGTGGTCTCCAGTGCCTTGCTAGGAGCTCATCCCACGCTTGGCCGAGCTAAAGTGCGAAGCGAACGTGACCCCTAGCCTCAAGGTAAGCACGCGTGTTTCCTGTCAGCAAGGTTCGGTGTGCAGCCATCTCCATGAACCCTGACTCGATGATAGAGTGCTTTAACTCCTCTACGGCTTTCGGTAGGCCTAAGAGAGTCACGTATGAATTCTCTACTGAGGGAGAGCGTGTGCACTGCGAGTGCCCTTTCTGTTTTCCGAACCACATAACCCAGAACAGGCTGCTGGGGTCAACTCTGTCTACGCAGGGGGGAGGGCAATGAACTGATTCTCGCTTGCAGAGCATGTTGTCTACACGTGTTAGGCACCCCCAGGGCAACCTTTTTGCCAGTATTACATTCAACCTGGCTCTCCCTCTGTGGAGGCCCTCTGAACTGCACCGAGAGGATCCCTGAGGCTGAAGCGCCTCCTGGCAACTCTTAACCTGTCACTCTCTCTTTGTGACGCAAGGTACACTGTAGGTCCAGCCTGACAGCAAATACAGAAAAACCGGGGAAACTGTGAGGCGTGTGGTCGATCCAACGTCACCTAGGCCTGACTAAGTCACTAAGCGGGTAATAATGCTATTCCTGGCACGCAAAACACCCCGAGTCCCATGAAGCGTGATCATAGTGTGTCTGAAAGCCTCCTGCCGTCAGCCAGAGAGTGCTGGGCAATGCGCTGTGTGGGCAAGTTGGAAATTGGAGAATGTGGGAGGAGCCCGGCTTTCCCCCTTTGGAAAGCAACTTCGCTGCAGCTTCCAAGCCGCCTGATAAACCACACCACCGGGACACTGTTCACTCCACCGATGCCTCTGAGGAACAGTGAGTTTCTCCAAAAGAAACCACGTGCTTGCGATTCCTTCCTGGGAGCCCCCCCCAGGAGCATACTGCAGCTAAATCGCCAACTTAATGTGACCTCGGGTCTCGAGGTAAGGCGCACAGTTTCCCTTTGCCAGAGATAGGGGTGCACCAGTCTCCAGGACGTCTTAGCCAATGGACGGCTTTACCTTTAGTAGGCCTCACAGCGCTCAAGACTCTCACATGGGCGCTTCTTTCCAAGGAAGTACACGGTGTACCCAGAGCCTTCTGAGCACAGTCAAGGGATACACAGCTCTGGGAACATCATCCCTCACTATGCAGTTGGAAGGGCCGGGGACTAATGCGTTCTCTATGGCTAGCGTTCCACAGCTTTGAAGCGGCCTCAGGAACGTGGTTCTTGGCAGGCTTTTGTTCCATGCGGGTCGGCCACGTTGAGGAAACCTAAGCTGCCCTGAAAGAAACCACCGGGGGCGCCAATGCAGTTTGGGGACTCCTGCCCGACGTCTCTCTAAGGGATGCGGAAACTGGCCTTTAGGTCCAGCCCGAAAGAGAGATCTACCCTGAGCATTGCTGGGCATTTGCAACACCCAGAGTCACCGAGGCTCACTGAGGGCATTGAGAGGATTATGCCATTCACCACATGCAGGACACACTTCATCCAAAAGTTTCATCGCAAGAGGCTGAACTGTGTTACGAGGGTCTCCTTTGGATTGTCAGAGAAGATAGGTGTATGTGCTGGGCGATCCCGTCTGTAGTTGAGAAGCCTGGAAAAAGGCAGTGTCTCCCCCGTTCGAAAGGTAGATAGTGGCGGCCTCAAGGCGGACGGAAAGACATTGCTGTTACCCGTCTTCTAGTCACCCTTAGGAATGCCTCTGTGAGGAAAGTGCGTTTTCTCCTGTGAATCCAGGTGGTCTCCAGTGCCTTGCTAGGAGCTCATCCCACGCTTGGCCGAGCTAAAGTGCGAAGCGAACGTGACCCCTAGCCTCAAGGTAAGCACGCGTGTTTCCTGTCAGCAAAGTTCGGTGTGCAGCCATCTCCATGAACCCTGACTCGATGATAGAGTGCTTTAACTCCTCTACGGCTTTCCGTAGGCCTAAGAGAGTCACGTATGAATTCCCTACTGAGGGAGAGCGTGTGCACTGCGAGTGCCCTTTCTGTTTTCCGAGCCACATAACCCAGAACAGGCTGCTGGGGTCAACTCTGTCTACGCAGGGGGGAGGGCAATGAACTGATTCTCGCTTGCAGAGCATGCTGTCTACACGTGTTAGGCAGCCCCAGGGCAACGTTTTTGCCAGTATTACATTCAACCTGGCTCTCCCTCTGTGGAGGCCCTCTGAACTGCACTGAGAGGATCCCTGAGCCTGAAGCGCCTCCTGGCAACTCTTAACCTGTCACTCTCTCTTTGTGACGCAAGGTACACTGTAGGTCCAGCCTGACAGCAAATACAGAAAAACCGGGGAAACTGTGAGGCGTGTGGTCGATCCAACGTCACCTAGGCCTGACTAAGTCACTAAGCGGGTAATTATGCTATTCCTGGCACGCAAAATACCCCGAGTCCCATGAAGCGTGATCATAGTGTGTCTGAAAGCCTCCTGTCGTCAGCCAGAGAGTGCTGGGCAATGCGCTGTGTGGGCAAGTTGGAAATTGGAGAATGTGGGAGGAGCCCGGCTTTCCCCCTTTGGAAAGCAACTTCGCTGCAGCTTCCAAGCCGCCTGATAAACCACACCACCGGGACACTGTTCACTCCACCGATGCCTCTGAGGAACAGTGAGTTTCTCCAAAAGAAACCACGTGCTTGCGATTCCTTGCTGGGAGCCCCCCCCAGGAGCATACTGCAGCTAAATCGCCAACTTAATGTGACCTCGGGTCTCGAGGTAAGGCACACAGTTTCTCCTTTGCCAGAGATAGGGGTGCACCAGTCTCCAGGACGTCTTAGCCAATGGACGGCTTTACCTTTAGTAGGCCTCACAGCGCTCAAGACTCTAACGTGGTCGCTTCTTTCCAAGGAAGTACACGGTGTACCCAGAGCCTTCTGAGCACAGTCAAGGGATACACAGCTCTGGGAACATCATCCCTCACTATGCAGTTGGAAGGGCCGGGGACTAATGCGTTCTCTATGGCTAGCGTTCCACAGCTTTGAAGCGGCCTCAGGAACGTGGTTCTTGGCAGGCTTTTGTTCCATGCGGGTCGGCCACGTTGAGGAAACCTAAGCTGCCCTGAAAGAAACCACCGGGGGCGCCAATGCAGTTTGGGGACTCCTGCCCGACGTCTCTCTAAGGGATGCAGAAACTCGCCTTTAGGTCCAGCCCGAAACGGAGATCTACCCTGAGCATTGCTGGGCATTTGCAACACCCAGAGTCACCGAGGCCCACTGAGGGCATTGAGAGGATTATGCCATTCACCACATGCAGGACACACTGCATCCAAAAGTTTCATCGCAGGAGGCCGAACTGTGTTCCGAGGGTCTCCTTTGGATTGTCAGAGAAGATAGGTGTATGTGCTGGGCGATCCCGTCTGTAGTTGAGAAGCCTGGAAAAAGGCAGTATCTCCCCCGTTCGAAAGGTAGATAGTGGCGGCCTCAAGGCGGACGGAAAGACATTGCTGTTACCCGTCTTCTAGTCACCCTTAGGAATGCCTCCTTGAGGAAAGTGCGTTTTCTCCTGTGAATCCAGGTGGTCTCCAGTGCCTTGCTAGGAGCTCATCCCACGCTTGGCCGAGCTAAAGTGCGAAGCGAATGTGACCCCTAGCCTCAAGGTAAGCACGCGTGTTTCCTGTCAGCAGTGTTCGGTGTGCAGTCATCTCCATGAACCCTGACTCGATGATAGAGTGCTTGAACTCCTCTACGGCTTTCCGTAGGCCTAAGAGAGTCACGTATGAATTCCCTACTGAGGGAGAGCGTGTGCACTGCGAGTGCCCTTTCTGTTTTCCGAGCCACATAACCCAGAACAGGCTGCTGGGGTCAACTCTGTCTACGCAGGGGGGAGGGCAATGAACTGATTCTCGCTTGCAGAGCATGCTGTCTACACGTGTCAGGCAGCCCCAGGGCTACTTTTTTGCCAGTATTACATTCAACCTGGCTCTCCCTCTGTGGAGGCCCTCTGAACTGCACTGAGAGGATCCCTGAGCCTGAAGCGCCTCCTGGCAACTCTTAACCTGTCACTCTCTCTTTGTGATGCAAGGTACACTGTAGGTCCAGCCTGACAGCAAATACAGAAAAACCGGGGAAACTGTGAGGCGTGTGGTCGATCCAACGTCACCTAGGCCTGACTAAGTCACTAAGCGGGTAATAATGCTATTCCTGGCACGCAAAACACCCCGAGTCCCATGAAGCGTGATCATAGTGTGTCTGAAAGCCTCCTGTCGTCAGCCAGAGAGTGCTGGGCAATGCGCTGTGTGGGCAAGTTGGAAATTGGAGAATGTGGGAGGAGCCCGGCTTTCCCCCTTTGGAAAGCAACTTCGCTGCAGCTTCCAAGCCGCCTGATAAACCACACCACCGGGACACTGTTCACTCCACCGATGCCTCTGAGGAACAGTGAGTTTCTCCAAAAGAAACCACGTGCTTGCGATTCCTTCCTGGGAGCCCCCCCCAGGAGCATACTGCAGCTAAATCGCCAACTTAATGTGACCTCGGGTCTCGAGGTAAGGCGCACAGTTTCCCTTTGCCAGAGATAGGGGTGCACCAGTCTCCAGGACGTCTTAGCCAATGGACGGCTTTACCTTTAGTAGGCCTCACAGCGCTCCAGACTCTCACGTGGGCGCTTCTTTCCAAGGAAGTACACGGTGTACCCAGAGCCTTCTGAGCACAGTCAAGGGATACACAGCTCTGGGAACATCATCCCTCACTATGCAGTTGGAAGGGCCGGGACTAATGCGTTCTCTAAGGCTAGCGTTCCACAGATTTGAAGTGGCCTTAGGAACGTGGTTCTTCGCAGGCTTTTGTTCCATGCGGGTCGGCCACGTTGAAGAAACCTAAGCTGCCCTGAAAGAAACCACCGGGGGCGCCAATGCAGTTTGGGGACTCCTGCCCGACGTCTCTCTCAGGGATGCGGAAACTGGCCTTTAGGTCCAGCCCGAAACAGAGATCTACCCTGAGCATTGCTGGGCATTTGCAACACCCAGAGTCACCGAGGCCTACTGAGGGCATTGAGAGGATTATGCCATTCACCACATGCAGGACACACTGCATCCAAAAGTTTCATCGCAGGAGGCCGAACTGTGTTCCGAGGGTCTCCTTTGGATTGTCAGAGAAGATAGGTGTATGTGCTGGGCGATCGCGTCTGTAGTTGAGAAGCCTGGAAAAAGGCAGTATCTCCCCTGTTCGAAAGGTAGATAGTGGCGGCCTCAAGGCGGACGGAAAGACATTGCTGTTACCCGTCTTCTAGTCACCCTTAGGAATGCCTCCGTGAGGAAAGTGCGTTTTCTCCTGTGAATCCAGGTGGTCTCCAGTGCCTTGCTAGGAGCTCATCCCACGCTTGGCCGAGCTAAAGTGCGAAGCGAACGTGACCCCTAGCCTCAAGGTAAGCACGCGTGTTTCCTCTCAGCAGTGTTCGGTGTGCAGCCATCTCCATGAACCCTGACTCGATGATAGAGTGCTTTAACTCCTCTACGGCTTTCCGTAGGCCTAAGAGAGTCACGTATGAATTCCCTACTGAGGGAGAGCGTGTGCACTGCGAGTGCCCTTTCTGTTTTCCGAGCCACATAACCCAGAACAGGCTGCTGGGGTCAACTCTGTCTACGCAGGGGGGAGGGCAATGAACTGATTCTCGCTTGCAGAGCATGCTGTCTAAACGTGTTAGGCAGCCCCAGGGCAACTTTTTTGCCAGTATTACATTCAACCTGGCTCTCCCTCTGTGGAGGCCCTCTGAACTGCACTGAGAGGATCCCTGAGCCTGAAGCGCCTCCTGGCAACTCTTAACCTGTCACTCTCTCTTTGTGACGCAAGGTACACTGTAGGTCCAGCCTGACAGCAAATACAGAAAAACCGGGGAAACTGTGAGGCGTGTGGTCGATCCAACGTCACCTAGGCCTGACTAAGTCACTAAGCGGGTAATAATGCTATTCCTGGCACGCAAAACACCCCGAGTCCCATGAAGCGTGATCATAGTGTGTCTGAAAGCCTCCTGTCGTCAGCCAGAGAGTGCTGGGCAATGCGCTGTGTGGGCAAGTTGGAAATTGGAGAATGTGGGAGGAGCCCGGCTTTCCCCCTTTGGAAAGCAACTTCGCTGCAGCTTCCAAGCCGCCTGATAAACCACACCACCGGGACACTGTTCACTCCACCGATGCCTCTGAGGAACAGTGAGTTTCTCCAAAAGAAACCACGTGCTTGCGATTCCTTCCTGGGAGCCCCACCCAGGAGCATACTGCAGCTAAATCGCCAACTTAATGTGACCTCGGGTCTCGAGGTAAGGCGCACAGTTTCCCTTTGCCAGAGATAGGGGTGCACCAGTCTCCAGGACGTCTTAGCCAATGGACGGCTTTACCTTTAGTAGGCCTCACAGCGCTCAAGACTCTCACGTGGGCGCTTCTTTCCAAGGAAGTACACGGTGTACCCAGAGCCTTCTGAGCACAGTCAAGGGATACACAGCTCTGGGAACATCATCCCTCACTATGCAGTTGGAAGGGCCGGGGACTAATGCGTTCTCTATGGCTAGCGTTCCACAGCTTTGAAGCGGCCTCAGGAACGCGGTTCTTGGCAGGCTTTTGTTCCATGCGGGTCGGCCACGTTGAGGAAACCTAAGCTGCCCTGAAAGAAACCACCGGGGGCGCCAATGCAGTTTGGGGACTCCTGCCCGACGTCTCTCTCAGGGATGCGGAAACTGGCCTTTAGGTCCAGCCCGAAACAGAGATCTACCCTGAGCATTGCTGGGCATTTGCAACACCCAGAGTCACCGAGGCCTACTGAGGGCATTGAGAGGATTATGCCATTCACCACATGCAGGACACACTGCATCCAAAAGTTTCATCGCAGGAGGCCGAACTGTGTTCCGAGGGTCACCTTTGGATTGCCAGAGAAGATAGGTGTATGTGCTGGGCGATCCCGTCTGTAGTTGAGAAGCCTGGAAAAAGGCAGTATCTCCCCCGTTCGAAAGGTAGATAGTGGCGGCCTCAAGGCGGACGGAAAGACATTGCTGTTACCCGTCTTCTAGTCACCCTAAGGAATGCCTCCGTGAGGAAAGTGCGTTTTCTCCTGTGAATCCAGGTGGTCTCCAGTGCCTTGCTAGGAGCTCCTCCCACGCTTGGCCGAGCTAAAGTGCGAAGCGAACGTGACCCCTAGCCTCAAGGTAAGCACGCGTGTTTCCTGTCAGCAAAGTTCGGTGTGCAGCCATCTCCATGAACCCTGACTCGATGATAGAGTGCTTTAACTCCTCTACGGCTTTCCGTAGGCCTAAGAGAGTCACGTATGAATTCCCTACTGAGGGAGAGCGTGTGCACTGCGAGTGCCCTTTCTGTTTTCCGAGCCACATAACCCAGAACAGGCTGCTGGGGTCAACTCTGTCTACGCAGGGGGGAGGGCAATGAACTGATTCTCGCTTGCAGAGCATGCTGTCTACACGTGTTAGGCAGCCCCAGGGCAACGTTTTTGCCAGTATTACATTCAACCTGGCTCTCCCTCTGTGGAGGCCCTCTGAACTGCACTGAGAGGATCCCTGAGCCTGAAGCGCCTCCTGGCAACTCTTAACCTGTCACTCTCTCTTTGTGACGCAAGGTACACTGTAGGTCCAGCCTGACAGCAAATACAGAAAAACCGGGGAAACTGTGAGGCGTGTGGTCGATCCAACGACACCTAGGCCTGACTAAGTCACTAAGCGGGTAATAATGCTATTCCTGGCACGCAAAACACCCCGAGTCCCATGAAGCGTGATCATAGTGTGTCTGAAAGCCTCCTGTCGCCAGCCAGAGAGTGCTGGGCAATGCGCTGTGTGGGCAAGTTGGAAATTGGAGAATGTGGGAGGAGCCCGGCTTTCCCACTTTGGAAAGCAACTGCGTTGCAGCTTCCAAGCCGCCTGATAAACCACACCACCGGGACACTGTTCACTCCACCGATGCCTCTGAGGAACAGTGAGTTTCTCCAAAAGAAACCACGTGCTTGCGATTCCTTCCTGGGAGCTCACCCCAGGAGCATACTGCAGCTAAATCGCCAACTTAATGTGACCTCGGGTCTCGAGGTAAGGCGCACAGTTTCCCCTTTGCCAGAGATAGGGGTGCACCAGTATCCAGGACGTCTTAGCCAATGGACGGCTTTACCTTTAGTAGGCCTCACAGCGCTCAAGACTCTCACGTGGGCGCTTCTTTCCAAGGAAGTACACGGTGTACCCAGAGCCTTCTTAGCACAGTCAAGGGATACACAGCTCTGGGAACATCATCCCTCACTATGCAGTTGGAAGGGCCGGGGACTAATGCGTTCTCTATGGCTAGCGTTCCACAGCTTTGAAGCGGCCTCAGGAACGCGGATCTTGGCAGTCTTTTGTTCCATGCGGGTCGGCCACGTTGAGGAAAGCTAAGCTGCCCTGAAAGAAACCACCGGGGGCGCCATTGCAGTTTGGGGACTCCTGCCCGACGTCTCTCTAAGGGATGCGGAAACTAGCCTTTAGGTCCAGCCCGAAACAGAGATCTACCCTGAGCATTGCTGGGCATTTGTAACACCCAGAGTCACCGAGGCCTACTGAGGTCATTGAGAGGATTATGCCATTCACCACATGCAGGACACACTGCATCCAAAAGTTTCATCGCAGGAGGCCGAACTGTGTTCCGAGGGTCTCCTTTGGATTGCCAGAGAAGATAGGTGTATGTGCTGGGTGATCCCGTCTGTAGTTGAGAAGCCTGGAAAAAGGCAGTATCTCCCCCGTTCGAAAGGCAGATAGTGGCGGCCTCAAGGCGGACGGAAAGACATTGCTGTTACCCGTCTTCTAGTCACCCTAAGGAATGCCTCCGTGAGGAAAGAGCGTTTTCTACTGTGAATCCAGGTGGTCTCCAGTGCCTTGCTAGGAGCTCCTCCCACGCTTGGCCGAGCTAAAGTGCGAAGCGAACGTGACCCCTAGCCTCAAGGTAAGCACGCGTGTTTCTGTCAGCAAAGTTCGGTGTGCAGCCATCTCCATGAACCCTGACTCGATGATAGAGTGCTTTAACTCCTCTATGGCTTTCCGTAGGCCTAAGAGAGTCACGTATGAATTCCCTACTGAGGGAGAGCATGTGCACTGCGAGTGCCCTTTCTGTTTTCCGAGCCACATAACCCAGAACAGGCTGCTGGGGTCAACTCTGTCTACGCAAGGCGGAGGGCAATGAACTGATTCTCGCTTGCAGAGCATGCTGTCTACACGTGTTAGGCAGCCCCAGGGCAAAGTTTTTGCCAGTATTACATTCAACCTGGCTCTCCCTCTGTGGAGGCCCTCTGAACTGCACTGAGAGCATCCCTGAGCCTGAAGCGCCTCCTGGCAACTCTTAACCTGTCACTCTCTCTTTGTGATGCAAGGTACACTGTAGGTCCAGCCTGACAGCAAATAGAGAAAAACCGGGGAAACTGTGAGGCGTGTGGTCGATCCAACGTCACCTAGGCCTGACTAAGTCACTAAGCGGGTAATAATGCTATTCCTGGCACGCAAAACACCCCGAGTCCCATGAAGCGTGAACATAGTGTGTCTGAAAGCCCCCTGTCGCCAGCCAGAGATTGCTGGGCAATGCGCTGTGTGGGCAAGTAGGAAATTGGAGAATGTGGGAGGAGCCCGGCTTTCCCCCTTTGGAAAGCAACTTCGTTGCAGCTTCCAAGCCGCCTGATAAACCACACCACCAGGACACTGTTCACTCCACCGATGCCTCTGAGGAACAGTGGGTTTCTCCAAAAGAAACCACGTGCTTGCGATTCCTTCCTGGGAGCTCACCCCAGGAGCATACTGCAGCTAAATCGCCAACTTAATGTGACCTCGGGTCTCGAGGAAAGGCGCACAGTTTCCCTTTGCCAGAGATAGGGGTGCACCAGTCTCCAGGACGTCTTTGCCAATGGACGGCTTTACCTCTAGTAGGCCTCACAGCGCTCAAGACTCTCACGTGGGCGCTTCTTTCCAAGGAAGTACACGGTGTACCCAGAGCCTTCTGAGCACAGTCAAGGGATACACAGCTCTGGGAACATCAACCCTCACTATGCAGTTGGAAGGGCCGGGGACTAATGCGTTCTCTATGGCTAGCGTTCCACAGCTTTTAAGCGGCCTCAGGAACGCGGTTCTTGGCAGGCTTTTGTTCCATGCGGGTCGGCCACGTTGAGGAAACCTAAGCTGCCCTGAAAGAAACCACCGGGGGCGCCAATGCAGTTTGGGGACTCCTGCCCGACATGTCTCTAAGGGATGCGGAAACTGGCCTTTAGGTCCAGCCCGAAACAGAGATCTACCCTGAGCATTGCTGGGCATTTGCAACACCCAGAGTCACCGAGGCCTACTGAGGGCATTGAGAGGATTATGCCATTCACCACATGCAGGACACACTGCATCCAAAAGTTTCATCGCAGGAGGCCGAACTGTGTTCCGAGGGTCACCTTTGGATTGCCAGAGAAGATAGGTGTATGTGCTGGGCGATCCCGTCTGTAGTTGAGAAGCCTGGAAAAAGGCAGTATCTCCTCCGTTCGAAAGGTAGATAGTGGCGGCCTCAAGGCGGACGGAAAGACATTGCTGTTACCCATCTTCTAGTCACCCTTAGGAATGCCTCCGTGAGGAAAGTGCGTTTTCTCCTGTGAATCCAGGTGGTCTCCAGTGCCTTGCTAGGAGCTCATCCCACGCTTGGCCGAGCTAAAGTGCGAAGCGAACGTGACCCCTAGCCTCAAGGTAAGCACGCGTGTTTCCTGTCAGCAAAGTTCGGTGTGCAGCCATCTCCATGAACCCTGACTCGATGATAGAGTGCTTTAACTCCTCTACGGCTTTCTGTAGGCCTAAGAGAGTCACGTATGAATTCCCTACTGAGGGAGAGCGTGTGCACTGCGAGTGCCCTTTCTGTTTTCCGAGCCACATAACCCAGAACAGGCTGCTGGGGTCAACTCTGTCTACGCAGGGGGGAGGGCAATGCACTGATTCTCGCTTGCAGAGCATGCTGTCTACACGTGTTAGGCAGCCCCAGGGCAACGTTTTTGCCAGTATTACATTCAACCTGGCTCTCCCTCTGTGGAGGCCCTCTGAACTGCACTGAGAGGATCCCTGAGCCTGAAGCGCCTCCTGGCAACTCTTAACCTGTCACTCTCTCTTTGTGACGCAAGGTACACTGTAGGTCCAGCCTGACAGCAAATACAGAAAAACCGGGGAAACTGTGAGGCGTGTGGTCGATCCAACGACACCTAGGCCTGACTAAGTCACTAAGCGGGTAATAATGCTATTCCTGGCACGCAAAACACCCCGAGTCCCATGAAGCGTGATCATAGTGTGTCTGAAAGCCTCCTGTCGTCAGCCAGAGAGTGCTGGGCAATGTGCTGTGTGGGCAAGTTGGAAATTGGAGAATGTGGGAGGAGCCCGGCTTTCCCCTTTTGGAAAGCAACTTCGTTGCAGCTTCCAAGCCGCCTGATACACCACACCACCGGGACACTGTTCACTCCACCGATGCCTCTGAGGAACAGTTAGATTCTCCAAAAGAACTACGTGCTTGCGATTCCTTCCTGGGAGCTCACCCCAGGAGCATACTGCAGTTAAATCGCCCACTTAATGTGACCTCGGGTCTCGAGGTAAGGTGCACAGTTTCCCCTTTGCCAGAGATAGGGGTGCACCAGTCTCCAGGACGTCTTAGCCAATGGACGGCTTTACCTTTAGTAGGCCTCACAGCGCTCAAGACTCTCACGTGGGCGCTTCTTTCCAAGGAAGTACACGGTGTACCCAGAGCCTTCTGAGCACAGTCAAGGGATACACAGCTCTGGGAACATCATCCCTCACTATGCAGTTGGAAGGGCCGGGGACTAATGCGTTCTCTATGGCTAGCGTTCCACAGCTTTGAAGCGGCCTCAGGAACACGGTTCTTGGCAGGCTTTTGTTCCATGCGGGTCGGCCACATTGAGGAAACCTAAGCTGCCCTGAAAGAAACCACCGGGGGCGCCAATGCAGTTTGGGGACTCCTGCCCGACGTCTCTCTAAGGGATGCGGAAACTGGCCTTTAGGTCCAGCCCGAAACAGAGATCTACCCTGAGCATTGCTGGGCATTTGTAACACCCAGAGTCACCGAGGCCTACTGAGGGCGTTGAGAGGATTATGCCATTCACCACATGCAGGACACACTGCATCCAAAAGTTTCATCGTAGGAGGCCGAACTGTGTTCCGAGGGTCTCTTTGGATTGCCAGAGAAGATAGGTGTATGTGCTGGGCGATCCCGTCTGTAGTTGAGAAGCCTGGAAAAAGGCAGTATCTCCTCCGTTCGAAAGGTAGATAGTGGCGGCCTCAAGGCGGACGGAAAGACATTGCTGTTACCCGTCTTCTAGTCACCCTTAGGAATGCCTCCGTGAGGAAAGTGCGTTTTCTCCTGTGAATCCAGGTGGTCTCCAGTGCCTTGCTAGGAGCTCATCCCACGCTTGGCCGAGCTAAAGTGCGAAGCGAACGTGACCCCTAGCCTCAAGGTAAGCACGCGTGTTTCCTGTCAGCAAAGTTCGGTGTGCAGCCATCTCCACGAACCCTGACTCCATGATAGAGTGCTTTAACTCCTCTACGGCTTTCCGTAGGCCTAAGAGAGTCACGTATGAATTCCCTACTGAGGGAGAGCGTGTGCACTGCGAGTGCCCTTTGTGTTTTCCGAGCCACATAACCCAGAACAGGCTGCTGGGGTCAACTCTGTCTACGCAGGGGGGAGGGCAATGAACTGATTCTCGCTTGTAGAGCATGCTGTCTACACGTGTTAGGCAGCCCCAGGGCAACGTTTTTGCCAGTATTACATTCAACCTGGCTCTCCCTCTGTGGAGGCCCTCTGAACTGCACTGAGAGGATCCCTGAGCCTGAAGCGCCTCCTGGCAACTCTTAACCTGTCACTCTCTCTTTGTGACGCAAGGTAAACTGTAGGTCCAGCCTGACAGCAAATACAGAAAAACCGGGGAAACTGTGAGGCGTGTGGTCGATCCAACGACACCTAGGCCTGACTAAGTCACTAAGCGGGTAATAATGCTATTCCTGGCACGCAAAACACCCCGAGTCCCATGAAGCGTGATCATAGTGTGTCTGAAAGCCTCCTGTCATCAGCCAGAGAGTGCTGGGCAATGTGCGGTGTGGGCAAGTTGGAAATTGGAGAATGTGGGAGGAGCCCGGCTTTCCCCCTTTGGAAAGCAACTTCGTTGCAGCTTCCAAGCCGCCTGATAAACCACACCACCGGGACACTGTTCACTCCACCGATGCCTCTGAGCAACAGTGAGTTTCTCCAAAAGAAACTACGTGCTTGCGATTCCTTCCTGGGAGCTCACCCCAGGAGCATACTGCAGCTAAATTGCCAACTTAATGTGACCTCGTGTCTCGAGGTAAGGCGCACAGTTTCCCTTTGCCAGAGATAGGGGTGCACCAGTCTCCAGGACGTCTTAGCCAATGGACGGCTTTACCTTTAGTGGGCCTCACAGCGCTGAAGACTCTCATGTGGGCGCTTCTTTCCAAGGAAGTACACGGTGTACCCAGAGCCTTCTGAGCACAGTCAAGGGCTACACAGATCTGGGAACATCATCCCTCACTATGCAGTTGGAAGGGCCGGGGACTAATGCGTTCTCTATGGCTAGCGTTCCACAGCTTTGAAGCGGCCTCAGGAACGCGGTTCTTGGCAGGCTTTTGTTCCATGCGGGTCGGGCACGTTGAGGAAACCTAAGCTGCCCTGAAAGAAACCACCGGGGGCGCCAATGCAGTTTGGGGACTCCTGCCCGACATCTCTCTAAGGGATGCGGAAACTGGCCTTTAGGTCCAGCCCGAAACAGAGATCTACCCTGAGCATTGCTGGGCATTTGCAACACCCAGAGTCACCGAGGCCTACTGAGGGCATTGAGAGGATTATGCCATTCACCACATGCAGGACACACTGCATCCAAAAGTTTCATCGCAGGAGGCCGAACTGTGTTCCGAGGGTCACCTTTGGATTGCCAGAGAAGATAGGTGTATGTGCTGGGCGATCCCGTCTGTAGTTGAGAAGCCTGGAAAAAGGCAGTATCTCCCCCGTTCGAAAGGTAGATAGTGGCGGCCTCAAGGCGGACGGAAAGACATTGCTGTTACCCGTCTTCTAGTCACCCTTAGGAATGCCTCCGTGAGGAAAGTGCGTTTTCTCCTGTGAATCCAGGTGGTCTCCAGTGCCTTGCTAGGAGCTCATCCCACGCTTGGCCGAGCTAAAGTGCGAAGCGAACGTGACCCCTAGCCTCAAGGTAAGCACGCGTGTTTCCTGTCAGCAAAGTTCGGTGTGCAGCCATCTCCATGAACCCTGACTCGATGATAGAGTGCTTTAACTCCTCTACGGCTTTCCGTAGGCCTAAGAGAGTCACGTATGAATTCCCTACTGAGGGAGAGCGTGTGCACTGCGAGTGCCCTTTCTGTTTTCCGAGCCACATAACCCAGAACAGGCTGCTGGGGTCAACTCTGTCTACGCAGGGGGGAGGGCAATGAACTGATTCTCGCTTGCAGAGCATGCTGTCTACACGTGTTAGGCAGCCCCAGGGCAACGTTTTTGCCAGTATTACATTCAACCTGGCTCTCCCTCTGTGGAGGCCCTCTGAACTGCACTGAGAGGATCCCTGAGCCTGAAGCGCCTCCTGGCAACTCTTAACCTGTCACTCTCTCTTTGTGACGCAAGGTACACTGTAGGTCCAGCCTGACAGCAAATACAGAAAAACCGGGGAAACTGTGAGGCGTGTGGTCGATCCAACGACACCTAGGCCTGACTAAGTCACTAAGTGGGTAATAATGCTATTCCTGGCACGCAAAACACCCCGAGTCCCATGAAGCGTGATCATAGTGTGTCTGAAAGACTCCTGTCGCCAGCCAGAGAGTGCTGGGCAATGTGCTGTGTGGGCAAGTTGGAAATTGGAGAATGTGGGAGGAGCCCGGCTTTCCCCCTTTGGAAAGCAACTTCGTTGCAGCTTCCAAGCCGCCAGATAAACCACACAACCGTGACACTGTTCACTCCATCGATGCCTCTGAGGAACAGTGGGTTTCTCCAAAAGAAACCACGTGCTTGCGATTCCTTCCTGGGAGCTCACCCCAGGAGCATACTGCAGCTAAATCGCCAACTTAATGTGACCTCGGGTCTCGAGGTAAGGCGCACAGTTTCCCTTTGCCAGAGATAGGGGTGCACCAGTCTCCAGGACGTCTTAGCCAATGGACGGCTTTACCTCTAGTAGGCCTCACAGCGCTCAAGACTCTCACGTGGGCGCTTCTTTCCAAGGAAGTACACGGTGTACCCAGAGCCTTCTGAGCACAGTCAAGGGATACACAGCTCTGGGAACATCATCCCTCACTATGCAGTTGGAAGGGCCGGGGAGTAATACGTTCTCTATGGCTAGCGTTCCACAGCTTTGAAGCGGCCTCAGGAACGCGGTTCTTGGCAGGCTTTTGTTCCATGCGGGTCGGCCACGTTGAGGAAACCTAAGCTGCCCTGAAAGAAACCACCGGGGGCGCCAATGCAGTTTGGGGACTCCTGCCCGACATCTCTCTAAGGGATGCGGAAACTGGCCTTTAGGTCCAGCCCGAAACAGAGATCTACCCTGAGCATTGCTGGGCATTTGCAACACCCAGAGTCACCGAGGCCTACTGAGGGCATTGAGAGGATTATGCCATTCACCACATGCAGGACACACTGCATCCAAAAGTTTCATCGCAGGAGGCCGAACTGTGTTCCGAGGGTCACCTTTGGATTCCCAGAGAAGATAGGTGTATGTGCTGGGCGATCCCGTCTGTAGTTGAGAAGCCTGGAAAAAGGCAGTATCTCCCCCGTTCGAAAGGTAGATAGTGGCGGCCTCAAGGCGGACGGAAAGACATTGCTGTTACCCGTCTTCTAGTCACCCTTAGGAATGCCTCCGTGAGGAAAGTGCGTTTTCTCCTTTGAATCCAGGTGGTCTCCAGTGCCTTGCTAGGAGCTCATCCCACGCTTGGCCGAGCTAAAGTGCGAAGCGAACGTGACCCCTAGCCTCAAGGTAAGCACGCGTGTTTCCTGTCAGCAAAGTTCGGTGTGCAGCCATCTCCATGAACCCTGACTCGATGATAGAGTGCTTTAACTCCTCTACGGCTTTCTGTAGGCCTAAGAGAGTCACGTATGAATTCCCTACTGAGGGAGAGCGTGTGCACTGCGAGTGCCCTTTCTGTTTTCCGAGCCACATAACCCAGAACAGGCTGCTGGGGTCAACTCTGTCTAGGCAGGGGGGAGGGCAATGCACTGATTCTCGCTTGCAGAGCATGCTGTCTACACGTGTTAGGCAGCCCCAGGGCAACGTTTTTGCCAGTATTACATTCAACCTGGCTCTCCCTCTGTGGAGGCCCTCTGAACTGCACTGAGAGGATCCCTGAGCCTGAAGCGCCTCCTGGCAACTCTTAACCTGTCACTCTCTCTTTGTGACGCAAGGTACACTGTAGGTCCAGCCTGACAGCAAATACAGAAAAACCGGGGAAACTGTGAGGCGTGTGGTCGATCCAACGACACCTAGGCCTGACTAAGTCACTAAGCGGGTAATAATGCTATTCCTGTCACGCAAAACACCCCGAGTCCCATGAAGCGTGATCATAGTGTGTCTGAAAGCCTCCTGTCGTCAGCCAGAGAGTGCTGGGCAATGTGCTGTGTGGGCAAGTTGGAAATTGGAGAATGTGGGAGGAGCCCGGCTTTCCCCTTTTGGAAAGCAACTTCGTTGCAGCTTCCAAGCCGCCTGATACACCACACCACCGGGACACTGTTCACGCCACCGATGCCTCTGAGGAACAGTTAGATTCTCCAAAAGAACTACGTGCTTGGGATTCCTTCCTGGGAGCTCACCCCAGGGGCATACTGCAGTTAAATCGCCCACTTAATGTGACCTCGGGTCTCGAGGTAAGGTGCACAGTTTCCCCTTTGCCAGAGATAGGGGTGCACCAGTATCCAGGACGTCTTAGCCAATGGACGGCTTTACCTTTAGTAGGCCTCACAGCGCTCAAGACTCTCACGTGGGCGCTTCTTTCCAAGGAAGTACACGGTGTACCCAGAGCCTTCTGAGCACAGTCAAGGGATACACAGCTCTGGGAACATCATCCCTCACTATGCAGTTGGAAGGGCCGGGGACTAATGCGTTCTCTATGGCTAGCGTTCCACAGCTTTGAAGCGGCCTCAGGAACACGGTTCTTGGCAGGCTTTTGTTCCATGCGGGTCGGCCACATTGAGGAAACCTAAGCTGCCCTGAAAGAAACCACCGGGGGCGCCAATGCAGTTTGGGGACTCCTGCCCGACGTCTCTCTAAGGGATGCGGAAACTGGCCTTTAGGTCCAGCCCGAAACAGAGATCTACCCTGAGCATTGCTGGGCATTTGTAACACCCAGAGTCACCGAGGCCTACTGAGGGCATTGAGAGGATTATGCCATTCACCACATGCAGGACACACTGCATCAAAAAGTTTCATCGCAGGAGGCCGAACTGTGTTCCGAGGGTCTCCTTTGGATTGCCAGAGAAGATAGGTGTATGTGCTGGGCGATCCCGTCTGTAGTTGAGAAGCCTGGAAAAAGGCAGTATCTCCTCCATTCGAAAGGTAGATAGTGGCGGCCTCAAGGCGGACGGAAAGACATTGCTGTTACCCGTCTTCTAGTCACCCTTAGGAATGCCTCCGTGAGGAAAGTGCGTTTTCTCCTGTGAATCCAGGTGGTCTCCAGTGCCTTGCTAGGAGCTCATCCCACGCTTGGCCGAGCTAAAGTGCGAAGCGAACGTGACCCCTAGCCTCAAGGTAAGCACGCGTGTTTCCTGTCAGCAAAGTTCGGTGTGCAGCCATCTCCATGAACCCTGACTCGATGATAGAGTGCTTTAACTCCTCTACGGCTTTCCGTAGGCCTAAGAGAGTCACGTATGAATTCCCTACTGAGGGAGAGCGTGTGCACTGCGAGTGCCCTTTGTGTTTTCCGAGCCACATAACCCAGAACAGGCTGCTGGGGTCAACTCTGTCTACGCAGGGGGGAGGGCAATGAACTGATTCTCGCTTGCAGAGCATGCTGTCTACACGTGTTAGGCAGCCCCAGGGCAACGTTTTTGCCAGTATTACATTCAACCTGGCTCTCCCTCTGTGGAGGCCCTCTGAACTGCACTGAGAGGATCCCTGAGCCTGAAGCCCCTCCTGGCAACTCTTAACCTGTCACTCTCTCTTTGTGACGCAAGGTACACTGTAGGTCCAGCCTGACAGCAAATACAGAAAAACCGGGGAAACTGTGAGGCGTGTGGTCGATCCAACGACACCTAGGCCTGACTAAGTCACTAAGCGGGTAATAATGCTATTCCTGGCACGCAAAACACCCCGATTCCCATGAAGCGTGATCATAGTGTGTCTGAAAGCCTCCTGTCATCAGCCAGAGAGTGCTGGGCAATGCGCTGTGTGGGCAAGTTGGAAATTGGAGAATGTGGGAGGAGCCCGGCTTTCCCCCTTTGGAAAGCAACTTCGCTGCAGCTTCCAAGCCGCCTGATAAACCACACCACCGGGACACTGTTCACTCCACCGATGCCTCTGAGGAACAGTGAGTTTCTCCAAAAGAAACCACGTGCTTGCGATTCCTTCCTGGGAGCCCCCCCCAGGAGCATACTGCAGCTAAATCGCCAACTTAATGTGACCTCGGGTCTCGAGGTAAGGCGCACAGTTTCCCTTTGCCAGAGATAGGGGTGCACCAGTCTCCAGGACGTCTTAGCCAATGGACGGCTTTACCTTTAGTAGGCCTCACAGCGCTCAAGACTCTCACGTGGGCGCTTCTTTCCAAGGAAGTACACGGTGTACCCAGAGCCTTCTGAGCACAGTCAAGGGATACACAGCTCTGGGAACATCATCCCTCACTATGCAGTTGGAAGGGCCGGGGACTAATGCGTTCTCTATGGCTAGCGTTCCACAGCTTTGAAGCGGCCTCAGGAACGTGGTTATTGGCAGGCTTTTGTTCCATGCGGGTCGGCCACGTTGAGGAAACCTAAGCTGCCCTGAAAGAAACCACCGGGGGCGCCAATGCAGTTTGGGGACTCCTGCCCGACGTCTCTCTAAGGGATGCAGAAACTGGCCTTTAGGTCCAGCCCGAAACGGAGATCTACCCTGAGCATTGCTGGGCATTTGCAACACCCAGAGCCACCGAGGCCCACTGAGGGCATTGAGAGGATTATGCCATTCACCACATGCAGGACACACTGCATCCAAAAGTTTCATCGCAGGAGGCCGAACTGTGTTCCGAGGGTCTCCTTTGGATTGTCAGAGAAGATAGGTGTATGTGCTGGGCGATCCCGTCTGTAGTTGAGAAGCCTGGAAAAAGGCAGTATCTCCCCCGTTCGAAAGGTAGATAGTGGCGGCCTCAAGGCGGACGGAAAGACATTGCTGTTACCCGTCTTCTAGTCACCCTTAGGAATGCCTCCGTGAGGAAAGTGTGTTTTCTCCTGTGAATCCAGGTGGTCTCCAGTGCCTTGCTAGGAGCTCATCCCACGCTTGGTCGAGCTAAAGTGCGAAGCGAACGTGACCCCTAGCCTCAAGGTAAGCACGCGTGTTTCCTGTCAGCAAGGTTCGGTGTGCAGCCATCTCCATGATCCCTGACTCGATGATAGAGTGCTTTAACTCCTCTACGGCTTTCCATAGGCCTAAGAGAGTCACGTATGAATTCCCTAATGAGGGAGAGCGTGTGCACTGCGAGTGCCCTTTCTGTTTTCCGAGCCACATAACCCAGAACAGGCTGCTGGGGTCAACTCTGTCTACGCAGCGGGGAGGGCAATGAACTGATTCTCGCTTGCAGAGCATGCTGTCTACAGGTGTTAGGCAGCCCCAGGGCAACGTTTTTGCCAGTATTACATTCAACCTGGCTCTCCCTCTGTGGAGGCCCTCTGAACTGCACTGAGAGGATCCCTGAGCCTGAAGCGCCTCCTGGCAACTCTTAACCTGTCACTCTCTCTTTGTGACGCAAGGTACACTGTAGGTCCAGCCTGACAGCAAATACAGAAAAACCGGGGAAACTGTGAGGCGTGTGGTCGATCCAACGTCACCTAGGCCTGACTAAATCACTAAGCGGGTAATAATGATATTCCTGGCACGCAAAACACCCCGAGTCCCATGAAGCGTGATCATAGTGTGTCTGAAAGCCTCCTGTCGTCAGCCAGAGAGTGCTGGGCAATGCGCTGTGTGGGCAAGTTGGAAATTGGAGAATGTGGGAGGAGCCCGGCTTTCCCCATTTGGAAAGCAACTTCGTTGCAGCTTCCAAGCCACCTGATAAACCACACCACCGGGACACTGTTCACTCCACCGATGCCTCTGAGGAACAGTGAGTTTCTCCAAAGAAACCACGTGCTTGCGATTCCTTCCTGGGAGCCCCCCCCAGGAGCATACTGCAGCTAAATCGCCAACTTAATGTGACCTCGGGTCTCGAGGTAAGGCGCACAGTTTCCCCTTTGCCAGAGATAGGGGTGCACCAGTCTCCAGGACGTCTTAGCCAATGGACGGCTTTACCTTTAGTAGGCCTCACAGCGCTCAAGACTCTAACGTGGGCGCTTCTTTCCAAGGAAGTACACGGTGTACCCAGAGCCTTCTGAGCACAGTCAAGGGATACACAGCTCTGGGAACATCATCCCTCACTATGCAGTTGGAAGGGCCGGGGACTAATGCGTTCTCTATGGCTAGCGTTCCACAGCTTTGAAGCGGCCTCAGGAACGTGGTTCTTGGCAGGCTTTTGTTCCATGCGGGTCGGCCACGTTGAGGAAACCTAAGCTGCCCTGAAAGAAACCACCGGGGGCGCCAATGCAGTTTGGGGACTCCTGCCCGACGTCTCTCTAAGGGATGCAGAAACTCGCCTTTAGGTCCAGCCCGAAACGGAGATCTACCCTGAGCATTGCTGGGCATTTGCAACACCCAGAGTCACCGAGGCCCACTGAGGGCATTGAGAGGATTATGTCATTCACCACATGCAGGACACACTGCATCCAAAAGTTTCATCGCAGGAGGCCGAACTGTGTTCCGAGGGTCTCCTTTGGATTGTCAGAGAAGATAGGTGTATGTGCTGGGCGATCGCGTCTGTAGTTGAGAAGCCTGGAAAAAGGCAGTATCTCCCCTGTTCGAAAGGTAGATAGTGGCGGCCTCAAGGCGGACGGAAAGACATTGCTGTTACCCGTCTTCTAGTCACCCTTAGGAATGCCTCCGTGAGGAAAGTGCGTTTTCTCCTGTGAATCCAGGTGGTCTCCAGTGCCTTGCTAGGAGCTCATCCCACGCTTGGCCGAGCTAAAGTGCGAAGCGAACGTGACCCCTAGCCTCAAGGTAAGCACGCGTGTTTCCTGTCAGCAAGGTTCGGTGTGCAGTCATCTCCATGAACCCTGACTCGATGATAGAGTGCTTTAACTCCTCTACGGCTTTCCGTAGGCCTAAGAGTCACGTATGAATTCCCTACTGAGGGAGAGCGTGTGCACTGCGAGTGCCCTTTCTGTTTTCCGAGCCACATAACCCAGAACAGGCTGCTGGGGTCAACTCTGTCTACGCAGGGGGGAGGGCAATGAACTGATTCTCGCTTGCAGAGCATGCTGTCTACACGTGTTAGGCAGCCCCAGGGCAACGTTTTTGCCAGTATTACATTCAACCTGGCTCTCCCTCTGTGGAGGCCCTCTGAACTGCACTGAGAGGATCCCTGAGCCTGAAGCGCCTCCTGGCAACTCTTAACCTGTCACTCTCTCTTTGTGACGCAAGGTACACTGTAGGTCCAGCCTGACAGCAAATACAGAAAAACCGGGGAAACTGTGAGGCGTGTGGTCGATCCAACGTCACTTAGGCCTGACTAAGTCACTTAGCGGGTAATAATGCTATTCCTGGGACGCAAAACACCCCGAGTCCCATGAAGCGTGATCATAGTGTGTCTGAAAGCCTCCTGCCGTCAGCCAGAGAGTGCTGGGCAATGCGCTGTGTGGGCAAGTTGGAAATTGGAGAATGTGGGAGGAGCCCGGCTTTCCCCCTTTGGAAAGCAACTTCGTTGCAGCTTCCAAGCCGCCTGATAAACCACACCACCAGGACACTGTTCACTCCACCGATGCCTCTGAGGAACAGTGAGTTTCTCCAAAAGAAACCACGTGCTTGCGATTCCTTCCTGGGAGCCCCCCCCAGGAGCATACTGCAGCTAAATCGCCAACTTAATGTGACCTCGGGTCTCGAGGTAAGGCGCACAGTTTCCCTTTGCCAGAGATAGGGGTGCACCAGTCTCCAGGACGTCTTAGCCAATGGACGGCTTTACCTTTAGTAGGCCTCACAGCGCTCAAGACTCTCACATGGGCGCTTCTTTCCAAGGAAGTACACGGTGTACCCAGAGCCTTCTGAGCACAGTCAAGGGATACACAGCTCTGGGAACATCATCCCTCACTATGCAGTTGGAAGGGCCGGGGACTAATGCGTTCTCTATGGCTAGCGTTCCACAGCTTTGAAGCGGCCTCAGGAACACGGTTTTTGGCAGGCTTTTGTTCCATGCGGGTCGGCCACGTTGAGGAAACCTAAGCTGCCCTGAAAGAAACCACCGGGGGCGCCAATGCAGTTTGGGGACTCCTGCCCGACGTCTCTCTAAGGGATGCGGAAACTGGCCTTTAGGTCCAGCCCGAAACGGAGATCTACCCTGAGCATTGCTGGGCATTTGCAACACCCAGAGTCACCGAGGCTCACTGAGGGCATTGAGAGGATTATGCCATTCACCACATGCAGGACACACTGCATCCAAAAGTTTCATCGCAAGAGGCTGAACTGTGTTCCGAGGGTCTCCTTTGGATTGTCATAGAAGATAGGTGTATGTGCTGGGCGATCCCGTCTGTAGTTGAGAAGCCTGGAAAAAGGCAGTGTCTCCCCCGTTCGAAAGGTAGATAGTGGCGGCCTCAAGGCGGACGGAAAGACATTGCTGTTACCCGTCTTCTAGTCACCCTTAGGAATGCCTCCGTGAGGAAAGTGCGTTTTCTCCTGTGAATCCAGGTGGTCTCCAGTGCCTTGCTAGGAGCTCATCCCACGCTTGGCCGAGCTAAAGTGCGAAGCGAACGTAACCCCTAGCCTCAAGGTAAGCACGCGTGTTTCCTGTCAGCAAGGTTCGGTGTGCAGCCATCTCCATGAACCCTGACTCGATGATAGAGTGCTTTAACTCCTCTACGGCTTTCCATAGGCCTAAGAGAGTCACGTATGAATTCCCTACTGAGGGAGAGCGTGTGCACTGCGAGTGCCCTTTCTGTTTTCCGAGCCACATAACCCAGAACAGGCTGCTGGGGTCAACTCTGTCTACGCAGGGGGGAGGGCAATGAACTGATTCTCGCTTGCAGAGCATGCTGTCTACACGTGTTAGGCAGCCCCAGGGCAACGTTTTTGCCAGTATTACATTCAACCTGGCTCTCCCTCTGTGGAGGCCCTCTGAACTGCACTGAGAGGATCCCTGAGCCTGAAGCGCCTCCTGGCAACTCTTAACCTGTCACTCTCTCTTTGTGACGCAAGGTACACTGTAGGTCCAGCCTGACAGCAAATACAGAAAAACCGGGGAAACTGTGAGGCGTGTGGTCGATCCAACGTCACCTAGGCCTGACTAAGTCACTAAGCGGGTAATAATGCTATTCCTGGCACGCAAAACACCCCGAGTCCCATGAAGCGTGATCATAGTGTGTCTGAAAGCCTCCTGTCGTCAGCCAGAGAGTGCTGGGCAATGCGCTGTGTGGGCAAGTTGGAAATTGGAGAATGTGGGAGGAGCCCGGCTTTCCCCCTTTGGAAAGCAACTTCGTTGCAGCTTCCAAGCCACCTGATAAACCACACCACCGGGACACTGTTCACTCCACCGATGCCTCTGAGGAACAGTGAGTTTCTCCAAAGAAACCACGTGCTTGCAACTCCTTCCTGGGAGCCCCCCCCAGGAGCATACTGCAGCTAAATCGCCAACTTAATGTGACCTCGGGTCTCGAGGTAAGGCGCACAGTTTCCCCTTTGCCAGAGATAGGGGTGCACCAGTCTCCAGGACGTCTTAGCCAATGGACGGCTTTACCTTTAGTAGGCCTCACAGCGCTCAAGACTCTCACATGGGCGCTTCTTTCCAAGGAAGTACACGGTGTACCCAGAGCCTTCTGAGCACAGTCAAGGGATACACAGCTCTGGGAACATCATCCCTCACTATGCAGTTGGAAGGGCCGGGGACTAATGCGTTCTCTATGGCTAGCGTTCCACAGCTTTGAAGCGGCCACAGGAACGCGGTTCTTGGCAGGCTTTTGTTCCATGCGGGTCGGCCACGTTGAGGAAACCTAAGCTGCCCTGAAAGAAACCACCGGGGGCGCCAATGCAGTTTGGGGACTCCTGCCCGACGTCTCTCTAAGGGATGCGGAAACTGGCCTTTAGGTCCAGCCCGAAACGGAGATCTACCCTGAGCATTGCTGGGCATTTGCAACACCCAGAGTCACCGAGGCTCACTGAGGGCATTGAGAGGATTATGCCATTCACCACATGCAGGACACTCTGCATCCAAAAGTTTCATCGCAAGAGGCTGAACTGTGTTCCGAGGGTCTCCTTTGGATTGTCAGAGAAGATAGGTGTATGTGCTGGGCGATCCCGTCTGTAGTTGAGAAGCCTGGAAAAAGGCAGTGTCTCCCCCGTTCGAAAGGTAGATAGTGGCGGCCTCAAGGCGGACGGAAAGACATTGCTGTTACCCGTCTTCTAGTCACCCTTAGGAATGCCTCCGTGAGGAAAGTGCGTTTTCTCCTGTGAATCCAGGTGGTCTCCAGTGCCTTGCTAGGAGCTCATCCCACGCTTGGCCGAGCTAAAGTGCGAAGCGAACGTAACCCCTAGCCTCAAGGTAAGCACGCGTGTTTCCTGTCAGCAAGGTTCGGTGTGCAGCCATCTCCATGAACCCTGACTCGATGATAGAGTGCTTTAACTCCTCTACGGCTTTCCATAGGCCTAAGAGAGTCACGTATGAATTCCCTACTGAGGGAGAGCGTGTGCACTGCGAGTGCCCTTTCTGTTTTCCGAGCCACATAACCCAGAACAGGCTGCTGGGGTCAACTCTGTCTACGCAGGGGGGAGGGCAATGAACTGATTCTCGCTTGCAGAGCATGCTGTCTACAGGTGTTAGGCAGCCCCAGGGCAACGTTTTTGCCAGTATTACATTCAACCTGGCTCTCCCTCTGTGGAGGCCCTCTGAACTGCACTGAGAGGATCCCTGAGCCTGAAGCGCCTCCTGGCAACTCTTAACCTGTCACTCTCTCTTTGTGACGCAAGGTACACTGTAGGTCCAGCCTGACAGCAAATACAGAAAAAACGGGAAACTGTGAGGCGTGTGGTCGATCCAACGTCACCTAGGCCTGACTAAATCACTAAGCGGGTAATAATGCTATTCCTGGCACGCAAAACACACCAAGTCCCATGAAGCGTGATCATAGTGTGTCTGAAAGCCTCCTGTCGTCAGCCAGAGAGTGCTGGGCAATGCGCTGTGTGGGCAAGTTGGAAATTGGAGAATGTGGGAGGAGCCCGGCTTTCCCCCTTTGGAAAGCAACTTCGTTGCAGCTTCCAAGCCGCCTGATAAACCACACCACCAGGACACTGTTCACTCCACTGATGCCTCTGAGGAACAGTGGATTTCTCCAAAAGAAACCACGTGCTTGCGATTCCTTCCTGGGAGCTCACCCCAGGAGCATACTGCAGCTAAATCGCCAACTTAATGTGACCTCGGGTCTCGAGGTAAGGCGCACAGTTTCCCTTTGCCAGAGATAGGGGTGCACCAGTCTCCAGGACGTCTTAGCCAATGGACGGCTTTACCTCTAGTAGGCCTCACAGCGCTCAAGACTCTCACGTGGGCGCTTCTTTCCAAGGAAGTACACGGTGTACCCAGAGCCTTCTGAGCACAGTCAAGGGATACACAGCTCTGGGAACATCATCCCTCACTATGCAGTTGGAAGGGCCGGGGACTAATGCGTTCTCTATGGCTAGCGTTCCACAGCTTTGAAGCGGCCTCAGGAACGTGGTTCTTGGCAGGCTTTTGTTCCATGCGGGTCGGCCACGTTGAGGAAACCTAAGCTGCCCTGAAAGAAACCACCGGGGGCGCCAATGCAGTTTGGGGACTCCTGCCCGACATCTCTCTAAGGGATGCGGAAACTGGCCTTTAGGTCCAGCCCGAAACAGAGATCTACCCTGAGCATTGCTGGGCATTTGCAACACCCAGAGTCACCGAGGCCTACTGAGGGCATTGAGAGGATTATGCCATTCACCACATGCAGGACACACTGCATCCAAAAGTTTCATCGCAGGAGGCCGAACTGTGTTCCGAGGGTCACCTTTGGATTCCCAGAGAAGATAGGTGTATGTGCTGGGCGATCCCGTCTGTAGTTGAGAAGCCTGGAAAAAGGCAGTATCTCCCCCGTTCGAAAGGTAGATAGTGGCGGCCTCAAGGCGGACGGAAAGACATTGCTGTTACTCGTCTTCTAGTCACCCTTAGGAATGCCTCCGTGAGGAAAGTGCGTTTTCTCCTGTGAATCCAGGTGGTCTCCAGTGCCTTTCTAGGAGCTCATCCCACGCTTGGCCGAGCTAAAGTGCGAAGCGAACGTGACCCCTAGCCTCAAGGTAAGCACGCGTGTTTCCTGTCAGCAAAGTTCGGTGTGCAGCCATCTCCATGAACCCTGACTCGATGATAGAGTGCTTTAACTCCTCTACGGCTTTCCGTAGGCCTAAGAGAGTCACGTATGAATTCCCTACTGAGGGAGAGCGTGTGCACTGCGAGTGCCCTTTCTGTTTTCCGAGCCACATAACCCAGAACAGGCTGCTGGGGTCAACTCTGTCTACACAGGGGGGAGGGCAATGAACTGATTCTCGCTTGCAGAGCATGCTGTCTACACGTGTTAGGCAGCCCCAGGGCAACGTTTTTGCCAGTATTACATTCAACCTGGCTCTCCCTCTGTGGAGGCCCTCTGAACTGCACTGAGAGGATCCCTGAGCCTGAAGCGCCTCCTGGCAACTCTTAACCTGTCACTCTCTCTTTGTGACGCAAGGTACACTGTAGGTCCAGCCTGACAGCAAATACAGAAAAACCGGGGAAACTGTGAGGCGTGTGGTCGATCCAACGACACCTAGGCCTGACTAAGTCACTAAGCGGGTAATAATGCTATTCCTGGCACGCAAAACACCCCGAGTCCCATGAAGCGTGATCATAGTGTGTCTGAAAGCCTCCTGTCGCCAGCCAGAGAGTGCTGGGCAATGCGCTGTGTGGGCAAGTTGGAAATTGGAGAATGTGGGAGGAGCCCGGCTTTCCCACTTTGGAAAGCAACTGCGTTGCAGCTTCCAAGCCGCCTGATAAACCACACCACCGGGACACTGTTCACTCCACCGATGCCTCTGAGGAACAGTGAGTTTCTCCAAAAGAAACCACGTGCTTGCGATTCCTTCCTGGGAGCTCACCCCAGGAGCATACTGCAGCTAAATCGCCAACTTAATGTGACCTCGGGTCTCGAGGTAAGGCGCACAGTTTCCCTTTGCCAGAGATAGGGGTGCACCAGTCTCCAGGACGTCTTTGCCCATGGACGGCTTTACCTCTAGTAGGCCTCACAGCGCTCAAGACTCTCACGTGGGCGCTTCTTTCCAAGGAAGTACACGGTGTACCCAGAGCCTTCTGAGCACAGTCAAGGGATACACAGCTCTGGGAACATCATCCCTCACTATGCAGTTGGAAGGGCCGGGGACTAATGCGTTCTCTATGGCTAGCGTTCCACAGCTTTGAAGCGGCCTCAGGAACGCGGTTCTTGGCAGGCTTTTGTTCCATGCGGGTCGGCCACGTTGAGGAAACCTAAGCTGCCCTGAAAGAAACCACCGGGGGCGCCAATGCAGTTTGGGGACTCCTGCCCGACATCTCTCTAAGGGATGCGGAAACTGGCCTTTAGGTCCAGCCCGAAACAGAGATCTACCCTGAGCATTGCTGGGCATTTGCAACACCCAGAGTCACCGAGGCCTACTGAGGGCATTGAGAGGATTATGCCATTCACCACATGCAGGACACGCTGCATCCAAAAGTTTCATCGCAGGAGGCCGAACTGTGTTCCGAGGGTCACCTTTGGATTGCCAGAGAAGATAGGTGTATGTGCTGGGCGATCCCGTCTGTAGTTGAGAAGCCTGGAAAAAGGCAGTATCTCCTCCGTTCGAAAGGTAGATAGTGGCGGCCTCAAGGCGGACGGAAAGACATTGCTGTTACCCATCTTCTAGTCACCCTTAGGAATGCCTCCGTGAGGAAAGTGCGTTTTCTCCTGTGAATCCAGGTGGTCTCCAGTGCCTTGCTAGGAGCTCATCCCACGCTTGGCCGAGCTAAAGTGCGAAGCGAACGTGACCCCTAGCCTCAAGGTAAGCACGCGTGTTTCCTGTCAGCAAAGTTCGGTGTGCAGCCATCTCCATGAACCCTGACTCGATGATAGAGTGCTTTAACTCCTCTACGGCTTTCTGTAGGCCTAAGAGAGTCACGTATGAATTCCCTACTGAGGGAGAGCGTGTGCACTGCGAGTGCCCTTTCTGTTTTCCGAGCCACATAACCCAGAACAGGCTGCTGGGGTCAACTCTGTCTACGCAGGGGGGAGGGCAATGCACTGATTCTCGCTTGCAGAGCATGCTGTCTACACGTGTTAGGCAGCCCCAGGGCAACGTTTTTGCCAGTATTACATTCAACCTGGCTCTCCCTCTGTGGAGGCCCTCTGAACTGCACTGAGAGGATCCCTGAGCCTGAAGCGCCTCCTGGCAACTCTTAACCTGTCACTCTCTCTTTGTGACGCAAGGTACACTGTAGGTCCAGCCTGACAGCAAATACAGAAAAACCGGGGAAACTGTGAGGCGTGTGGTCGATCCAACGACACCTAGGCCTGACTAAGTCACTAAGCGGGTAATAATGCTATTCCTGGCACGCAAAACACCCCGAGTCCCATGAAGCGTGATCATAGTGTGTCTGAAAGCCTCCTGTCGTCAGCCAGAGAGTGCTGGGCAATGTGCTGTGTGGGCAAGTTGGAAATTGGAGAATGTGGGAGGAGCCCGGCTTTCCCCTTTTGGAAAGCAACTTCGTTGCAGCTTCCAAGCCGCCTGATACACCACACCACCGGGACACTGTTCACTCCACCGATGCCTCTGAGGAACAGTTAGATTCTCCAAAAGAACTACGTGCTTGCGATTCCTTCCTGGGAGCTCACCCCAGGAGCATACTGCAGTTAAATCGCCCACTTAATGTGACCTCGGGTCTCGAGGTAAGGTGCACAGTTTCCCCTTTGCCAGAGATAGGGGTGCACCAGTCTCCAGGACGTCTTAGCCAATGGACGGCTTTACCTTTAGTAGGCCTCACAGCGCTCAAGACTCTCACGTGGGCGCTTCTTTCCAAGGAAGTACACGGTGTACCCAGAGCCTTCTGAGCACAGTCAAGGGATACACAGCTCTGGGAACATCATCCCTCACTATGCAGTTGGAAGGGCCGGGGACTAATGCGTTCTCTATGGCTAGCGTTCCACAGCTTTGAAGCGGCCTCAGGAACACGGTTCTTGGCAGGCTTTTGTTCCATGCGGGTCGGTCACGTTGAGGAAACCTAAGCTGCCCTGAAAGAAACCACCGGGGGCGCCAATGCAGTTTGGGGACTCCTGCCCGACGTCTCTCTAAGGGATGCGGAAACTGGCCTTTAGGTCCAGCCCGAAACAGAGATCTACCCTGAGCATTGCTGGGCATTTGCAACACCCAGAGTCACCGAGGCCTACTGAGGGCATTGAGAGGATTATGCCATTCACCACATGCAGGACACACTGCATCCAAAAGTTTCATCGCAGGAGGCCGAACTGTGTTCCGAGGGTCACCTTTGGATTGCCAGAGAAGATAGGTGTATGTGCTGGGCGATCCCGTCTGTAGTTGAGAAGCCTGGAAAAAGGCAGTATCTCCCCCGTTCGAAAGGTAGATAGTGGCGGCCTCAAGGCGGACGGAAAGACATTGCTGTTACCCGTCTTCTAGTCACCCTTAGGAATGCCTCCGTGAGGAAAGTGCGTTTTCTCCTGTGAATCCAGGTGGTCTCCAGTGCCTTGCTAGGAGCTCATCCCACGCTTGGCCGAGCTAAAGTGCGAAGCGAACGTGACCCCTAGCCTCAAGGTAAGCACGCGTGTTTCCTGTCAGCAAAGTTCGGTGTGCAGCCATCTCCATGAACCCTGACTCGATGATAGAGTGCTTGAACTCCTCTACGGCTTTCCATAGGCCTAAGAGAGTCACGTATGAATTCCCTACTGAGGGAGAGCGTGTGCACTGCGAGGGCCCTTTGTGTTTTCCGAGCCACATAACCCAGAACAGGCTGCTGGGGTCAACTCTGTCTACGCAGGGGGGAGGGCAATGAACTGATTCTCGCTTGCAGAGCATGCTGTCTACACGTGTTAGGCAGCCCCAGGGCAACGTTTTTGCCAGTATTACATTCAACCTGGCTCTCCCTCTGTGGAGGCCCTCTGAACTGCACTGAGAGGATCCCTGAGCCTGAAGCGCCTCCTGGCAACTCTTAACCTGTCACTCTCTCTTTGTGACGCAAGGTACACTGTAGGTCCAGCCTGACAGCAAATACAGAAAAACCGGGGAAACTGTGAGGCGTGTGGTCGATCCAACGACAGCTAGGCCTGACTAAGTCACTAAGTGGGTAATAATGCTATTCCTGGCACGCAAAACACCCCGAGTCCCATGAAGCGTGATCATAGTGTGTCTGAAAGACTCCTGTCGCCAGCCAGAGAGTGCTGGGCAATGTGCTGTGTGGGCAAGTTGGAAATTGGAGAATGTGGGAGGAGCCCGGCTTTCCCCCTTTGGAAAGCAACTTCGTTGCAGCTTCCAAGCCGCCTGATAAACCACACAACCGTGACACTGTTCACTCTACCGATGCCTCTGAGGAACAGTGGGTTTCTCCAAAAGAAACCACGTGCTTGCGATTCCTTCCTGGGAGCTCACCCCAGGAGCATACTGCAGCTAAATCGCCAACTTAATGTGACCTCGGGTCTCGAGGTAAGGCGCACAGTTTCCCTTTGCCAGAGATAGGGGTGCACCAGTCTCCAGGACGTCTTAGCCAATGGACGGCTTTACCTCTAGTAGGCCTCACAGCGCTCAAGACTCTCACGTGGGCGCTTCTTTCCAAGGAAGTACACGGTGTACCCAGAGCCTTCTGAGCACAGTCAAGGGATACACAGCTCTGGGAACATCATCCCTCACTATGCAGTTGGAAGGGCCGGGGAGTAATGCGTTCTCTATGGCTAGCGTTCCACAGCTTTGAAGCGGCCTCAGGAACGCGGTTCTTGGCAGGCTTTTGTTCCATGCGGGTCGGCCACGTTGAGGAAACCTAAGCTGCCCTGAAAGAAACCACCGGGGGCGCCAATGCAGTTTGGGGACTCCTGCCCGACATCTCTCTAAGGGATGCGGAAACTGGCCTTTAGGTCCAGCCCGAAACAGAGATCTACCCTGAGCATTGCTGGGCATTTGCAACACCCAGAGTCACCGAGGCCTACTGAGGGCATTGAGAGGATTATGCCATTCACCACATGCAGGACACACTGCATCCAAAAGTTTCATCGCAGGAGGCCGAACTGTGTTCCGAGGGTCACCTTTGGATTCCCAGAAAAGATAGGTGTATGTGCTGGGCGATCCCGTCTGTAGTTGAGAAGCCTGGAAAAAGGCAGTATCTCCCCCGTTCGAAAGGTAGATAGTGGCGGCCTCAAGGCGGACGGAAAGACATTGCTGTTACCCGTCTTCTAGTCACCCTTAGGAATGCCTCCGTGAGGAAAGTGCGTTTTCTCCTGTGAATCCAGGTGGTCTCCAGTGCCTTGCTAGGAGCTCATCCCACGCTTGGCCGAGCTAAAGTGCGAAGCGAACGTGACCCCTAGCCTCAAGGTAAGCACGCGTGTTTCCTGTCAGCAAAGTTCGGTGTGCAGCCATCTCCATGAACCCTGACTCGATGATAGAGTGCTTTAACTCCTCTACGGCTTTCTGTAGGCCTAAGAGAGTCACGTATGAATTCCCTACTGAGGGAGAGCGTGTGCACTGCGAGTGCCCTTTCTGTTTTCCGAGCCACATAACCCAGAACAGGCTGCTGGGGTCAACTCTGTCTAGGCAGGGGGGAGGGCAATGCACTGATTCTCGCTTGCAGAGCATGCTGTCTACACGTGTTAGGCAGCCCCAGGGCAACGTTTTTGCCAGTATTACATTCAACCTGGCTCTCCCTCTGTGGAGGCCCTCTGAACTGCACTGAGAGGATCCCTGAGCCTGAAGCGCCTCCTGGCAACTCTTAACCTGTCACTCTCTCTTTGTGACGCAAGGTACACTGTAGGTCCAGCCTGACAGCAAATACAGAAAAACCGGGGAAACTGTGAGGCGTGTGGTCGATCCAACGACACCTAGGCCTGACTAAGTCACTAAGCGGGTAATAATGCTATTCCTGTCACGCAAAACACCCCGAGTCCCATGAAGCGTGATCATAGTGTGTCTGAAAGCCTCCTGTCGTCAGCCAGAGAGTGCTGGGCAATGTGCTGTGTGGGCAAGTTGGAAATTGGAGAATGTGGGAGGAGCCCGGCTTTCCCCTTTTGGAAAGCAACTTCGTTGCAGCTTCCAAGCCGCCTGATACACCACACCACCGGGACACTGTTCACGCCACCGATGCCTCTGAGGAACAGTTAGATTCTCCAAAAGAACTATGTGCTTGGGATTCCTTCCTGGGAGCTCACCCCAGGAGCATACTGCAGTTAAATCGCCCACTTAATGTGACCTCGGGTCTCGAGGTAAGGTGCACAGTTTCCCCTTTGCCAGAGATAGGGGTGCACCAGTCTCCAGGACGTCTTAGCCAATGGACGGCTTTACCTTTAGTAGGCCTCACAGCGCTCAAGACTCTCACGTGGGCGCTTCTTTCCAAGGAAGTACACGGTGTACCCAGAGCCTTCTGAGCACAGTCAAGGGATACACAGCTCTGGGAACATCATCCCTCACTATGCAGTTGGAAGGGCCGGGGACTAATGCGTTCTCTATGGCTAGCGTTCCACAGCTTTGAAGCGGCCTCAGGAACACGGTTCCTGGCAGGCTTTTGTTCCATGCGGGTCGGCCACATTGAGGAAACATAAGCTGCCCTGAAAGAAACCACCGGGGGCGCCAATGCAGTTTGGGGACTCCTGCCCGACGTCTCTCTAAGGGATGCGGAAACTGGCCTTTAGGTCCAGCCCGAAACAGAGATCTACCCTGAGCATTGCTGGGCATTTGTAACACCCAGAGTCACCGAGGCCTACTGAGGGCATTGAGAGGATTATGCCATTCACCACATGCAGGACACACTGCATCCAAAAGTTTCATCGCAGGAGGCCGAACTGTGTTCCGAGGGTCTCCTTTGGATTGCCAGAGAAGATAGGTGTATGTGCTGGGCGATCCCGTCTGTAGTTGAGAAGCCTGGAAAAAGGCAGTATCTCCCCCGTTCGAAAGGTAGATAGTGGCGGCCTCAAGGCGGACGGAAAGACATTGCTGTTACCCGTCTTCTAGTCACCCTTAGGAATGCCTCCGTGAGGAAAGTGCGCTTTCTCCTGTGAATCCAGGTGGTCTCCAGTGACTTGGTAGGAGCTCATCCCACGCTTGGCCGAGCTAAAGTGCGAAGCAAACGTGACCCCTAGACTCAAGGTAAGCACGCGTGTTTCCTGTCAGCAAAGTTCGGTGTGCAGCCATCTCTATGAACCCTGACTCGATGATAGAGTGCTTTAACTCCTCTACGGCTTTCCGTAGGCCTAAGAGAGTCACGTATGAATTCCCTACTGAGGGAGAGCGTGTGCACTGCGAGTGCCCTTTCTGTTTTCCGAGCCACATAACCCAGAACAGGCTGCTGGGGTCAACTCTGTCTATGCAGGGGTGAGGGCAATGAACTGATTCTCGCTTGCAGAGCATGCTGTCTACACGTGTTAGGCAGCCCCAGGGCAACGTTTTTGCCAGTATTCCATTCAACCTGGCTCTCCCTCTGTGGAGGCCCTCTGAACTGCACTGAGAGGATCCCTGAGCCTGAAGCGCCTCCTGGCAACTCTTAACCTGTCACTCTCTCTTTGTGACGCAAGGTACACTGTAGGTCCAGCCTGACAGCAAATACAGAAAAACCGGGGAAACTGTGAGGCGTGTGGTCGATCCAACGACACCTAGGCCTGACTAAGTCACTAAGCGGGTAATAATGCTATTCCTGGCACGCAAAACACCCCGAGTCCCATGAAGCGTGATCATAGTGTGTCTGAAAGCCTCCTGTCATCAGCCAGAGAGTGCTGGGCAATGCGCTTTGTGGGCAAGTTGGAAATTGGAGAATGTGGGAGGAGCCCGGCTTTCCCCCTTTGGAAAGCAACTTCGTTGCAGCTTCCAAGCCGCCTGATAAACCACACCACCGGGACTCTCTTCACTCCACCGATGCCTCTGAGGAACAGTGAGTTTCTCCAAAAGAAACCACGTGCTTGCGATTCCTTCCTGGGAGCTCACCCCAGGAGCATACTGCAGCTAAATCGCCAACTTAATGTGACCTCGGGTCTCGAGGTAAGGCGCACAGTTTCCCTTTGCCAGAGATAGCGGTGCACCAGTCTCCAGGACGTCTTAGCCAATGGACGGCTTTACCTTTAGTAGGCCTCACAGCGCTCAAGACTCTCACGTGGGCGCTTCTTTCCAAGGAAGTACACGGTGTACCCAGAGCCTTCTGAGCACAGTCAAGGGATACACAGCTCTGGGAACATCATCCCTCACTATGCAGTTGGAAGGGCCGGGGACTAATGCGTTCTCTATGGCTAGCGTTCCACAGCTTTGAAGCGGCCTCAGGAACGCGGTTCTTGGCAGGCTTTTGTTCCATGCGGGTCGGCCACGTTGAGGAAACCTGAGCTGCCGTGAAAGAAACCACCGGGGGCGCCAATGCAGTTTGGGGACTCCTGCCCGACGTCTCTCTAAGGGATGCGGAAACTGGCCTTTAGGTCCAGCCCGAAACAGAGATCTACCCTGAGCATTGCTGGGCATTTGCAACACCCAGAGTCACCGAGGCCTACTGAGGGCATTGAGAGGATTATGCCATTCACCACATGCAGGACACACTGCATCCAAAAGTTTAATCGCAAGAGGCTGAACTGTGTTCCGAGGGTCTCCTTTGGATTGTCATAGAAGATAGGTGTATGTGCTGGGCGATCCCGTCTGTAGTTGAGAAGCCTGGAAAAAGGCAGTGTCTCCCCCGTTCGAAAGGTAGATAGTGGCGGCCTCAAGGCGGACGGAAAGACATTGCTGTTACCCGTCTTCTAGTCACCCTTAGGAATGCCTCCGTGAGGAAAGTGCGTTTTCTCCTGTGAATCCAGGTGGTCTCCAGTGCCTTGCTAGGAGCTCATCCCACGCTTGGCCGAGCTAAAGTGCGAAGCGAACGTAACCCCTAGCCTCAAGGTAAGCACGCGTGTTTCCTGTCAGCAAGGTTCGGTGTGCAGCCATCTCCATGAACCCTGACTCGATGATAGAGTGCTTTAACTCCTCTACGGCTTTCCATAGGCCTAAGAGAGTCACGTATGAATTCCCTACTGAGGGAGAGCGTGTGCACTGCGAGTGCCCTTTCTGTTTTCCGAGCCACATAACCCAGAACAGGCTGCTGGGGTCAACTCTGTCTACGCAGGGGGGAGGGCAATGAACTGATTCTCGCTTGCAGAGCATGCTGTCTACACGTGTTAGGCAGCCCCAGGGCAACGTTTTTGCCAGTATTACATTCAACCTGGCTCTCCCTCTGTGGAGGCCCTCTGAACTGCACTGAGAGGATCCCTGAGCCTGAAGCGCCTCCTGGCAACTCTTAACCTGTCACTCTCTCTTTGTGACGCAAGGTACACTGTAGGTCCAGCCTGACAGCAAATACAGAAAAACCGGGGAAACTGTGAGGCGTGTGGTCGATCCAACGTCACCTAGGCCTGACTAAGTCACTAAGCGGGTAATAATGCTATTCCTGGCACGCAAAACACCCCGAGTCCCATGAAGCGTGATCATAGTGTGTCTGAAAGCCTCCTGTCGTCAGCCAGAGAGTGCTGGGCAATGCGCTGTGTGGGCAAGTTGGAAATTGGAGAATGTGGGAGGAGCCCGGCTTTCCCCCTTTGGAAAGCAACTTCGTTGCAGCTTCCAAGCCACCTGATAAACCACACCACCGGGACACTGTTCACTCCACCGATGCCTCTGAGGAACAGTGAGTTTCTCCAAAGAAACCACGTGCTTGCAACTCCTTCCTGGGAGCCCCCCCCAGGAGCATACTGCAGCTAAATCGCCAACTTAATGTGACCTCGGGTCTCGAGGTAAGGCGCACAGTTTCCCCTTTGCCAGAGATAGGGGTGCACCAGTCTCCAGGACGTCTTAGCCAATGGACGGCTTTACCTTTAGTAGGCCTCACAGCGCTCAAGACTCTCACATGGGCGCTTCTTTCCAAGGAAGTACACGGTGTACCCAGAGCCTTCTGAGCACAGTCAAGGGATACACAGCTCTGGGAACATCATCCCTCACTATGCAGTTGGAAGGGCCGGGGACTAATGCGTTCTCTATGGCTAGCGTTCCACAGCTTTGAAGCAGCCACAGGAACGCGGTTCTTGGCAGGCTTTTGTTCCATGCGGGTCGGCCACGTTGAGGAAACCTAAGCTGCCCTGAAAGAAACCACCGGGGGCGCCAATGCAGTTTGGGGACTCCTGCCCGACGTCTCTCTAAGGGATGCGGAAACTGGCCTTTAGGTCCAGCCCGAAACGGAGATCTACCCTGAGCATTGCTGGGCATTTGCAACACCCAGAGTCACCGAGGCTCACTGAGGGCATTGAGAGGATTATGCCATTCACCACATGCAGGACACACTGCATCCAAAAGTTTCATCGCAAGAGGCTGAACTGTGTTCCGAGGGTCTCCTTTGGATTGTCAGAGAAGATAGGTGTATGTGCTGGGCGATCCCGTCTGTAGTTGAGAAGCCTGGAAAAAGGCAGTGTCTCCCCCGTTCGAAAGGTAGATAGTGGCGGCCTCAAGGCGGACGGAAAGACATTGCTGTTACCCGTCTTCTAGTCACCCTTAGGAATGCCTCCGTGAGGAAAGTGCGTTTTCTCCTGTGAATCCAGGTGGTCTCCAGTGCCTTGCTAGGAGCTCATCCCACGCTTGGCCGAGCTAAAGTGCGAAGCGAACGTAACCCCTAGCCTCAAGGTAAGCACGCGTGTTTCCTGTCAGCAAGGTTCGGTGTGCAGCCATCTCCATGAACCCTGACTCGATGATAGAGTGCTTTAACTCCTCTACGGCTTTCCATAGGCCTAAGAGAGTCACGTATGAATTCCCTACTGAGGGAGAGCGTGTGCACTGCGAGTGCCCTTTGTGTTTTCCGAGCCACATAACCCAGAACAGGCTGCTGGGGTCAACTCTGTCTACGCAGGGGGGAGGGCAATGAACTGATTCTCGCTTGCAGAGCATGCTGTCTACAGGTGTTAGGCAGCCCCAGGGCAACGTTTTTGCCAGTATTACATTCAACCTGGCTCTCCCTCTGTGGAGGCCCTCTGAACTGCACTGAGAGGATCCCTGAGCCTGAAGCGCCTCCTGGCAACTCTTAACCTGTCACTCTCTCTTTGTGACGCAAGGTACACTGTAGGTCCAGCCTGACAGCAAATACAGAAAAAACGGGAAACTGTGAGGCGTGTGGTCGATCCAACATCACCTAGGCCTGACTAAATCACTAAGCGGGTAATAATGCTATTCCTGGCACGCAAAACACCCCAAGTCCCATGAAGCGTGATCATAGTGTGTCTGAAAGCCTCCTGTCGTCAGCCAGAGAGTGCTGGGCAATGCGCTGTGTGGGCAAGTTGGAAATTGGAGAATGTGGGAGGAGCCCGGCTTTCCCCCTTTGGAAAGCAACTTCGTTGCAGCTTCCAAGCCACCTGATAAACCACACCACCGGGACACTGTTCACTCCACTGATGCCTCTGAAGAACAGTGAGTTTCTCCAAAGAAACCACGTGCTTGCGATTCCTTCCTGGGAGCCCCCCCCAGGAGCATACTGCAGCTAAATCGCCAACTTAATGTGACCTCGGGTCTCGAGGTAAGGCGCACAGTTTCCCCTTTGCCAGAGATAGGGGTGCACCAGTCTCCAGGACGTCTTAGCCAATGGACGGCTTTACCTTTAGTAGGCCTCACAGCGCTCAAGACTCTAACGTGGGCGCTTCTTTCCAAGGAAGTACACGGTGTACCCAGAGCCTTCTGAGCACAGTCAAGGGATACACAGCTCTGGGAACATCATCCCTCACTATGCAGTTGGAAGGGCCGGGGACTAATGCGTTCTCTATGGCTAGCGTTCCACAGCTTTGAAGTGGCCTCAGGAACGTGGTTCTTGGCAGGCTTTTGTTCCATGCGGGTCGGCCACGTTGAGGAAACCTAAGCTGCCCTGAAAGAAACCACCGGGGGCGCCAATGCAGTTTGGGGACTCCTGCCCGACGTCTCTCTAAGGGATGCAGAAACTCGCCTTTAGGTCCAGCCCGAAACGGAGATCTACCCTGAGCATTGCTGGGCATTTGCAACACCCAGAGTCACCGAGGCCCACTGAGGGCATTGAGAGGATTATGCCATTCACCACATGCAGGACACACTGCATCCAAAAGTTTCATCGCAGGAGGCCGAACTGTGTTCCGAGGGTCTCCTTTGGATTGTCAGAGAGGATAGGTGTATGTGCTGGGCGATCCCGTCTGTAGTTGAGAAGCCTGGAAAAAGGCAGTATCTCCCCCGTTCGAAAGGCAGATAGTGGCGGCCTCAAGGCGGACGGAAAGACATTGCTGTTACCCGTCTTCTAGTCACCCTTAGGAATGCCTCCGTGAGGAAAGAGCGTTTTCTACTGTGAATCCAGGTGGTCTCCAGTGCCTTGCTAGGAGCTCATCCCACGCTTGGCCGAGCTAAAGTGCGAAGCGAACGTGACCCCTAGCCTCAAGGTAAGCACGCGTGTTTCTGTCAGCAAAGTTCGGTGTGCAGCCATCTCCATGAACCCTGACTCGATGATAGAGTGCTTTAACTCCTCTACGGCTTTCCGTAGGCCTAAGAGAGTCACGTATGAATTCCCTACTGAGGGAGAGCATGTGCACTGCAAGTGCCCTTTCTGTTTTCCGAGCCACATAACCCAGAACAGGCTGCTGGGGTCAACTCTGTCTACGCAGGGCGGAGGGCAATGAACTGATTCTCGCTTGCAGAGCATGCTGTCTACACGTGTTAGGCAGCCCCAGGGCAACGTTTTTGCCAGTATTACATTCAACCTGGCTCTCCCTCTGTGGAGGCCCTCTGAACTGCACTGAGAGCATCCCTGAGCCTGAAGTGCCTCCTGGCAACTCTTAACCTGTCACTCTCTCTTTGTGATGCAAGGTACACTGTAGGTCCAGCCTGACAGCAAATAGAGAAAAACCGGGGAAACTGTGAGGCGTGTGGTCGATCCAACGTCACCTAGGCCTGACTAAGTCACTAAGCGGGTAATAATGCTATTCCTGGCATGCAAAACACCCCGAGTCCCATGAAGCGTGATCATAGTGTGTCTGAAAGCCCCCTGTCGCCAGCCAGAGATTGCTGGGCAATGCGCTGTGTGGGCAAGTAGGAAATTGGAGAATGTGGGAGGAGCCCGGCTTTCCCCCTTTGGAAAGCAACTTCGTTGCAGCTTCCAAGCCGCCTGATAAACCACACCACCAGGACACTGTTCACTCCACCGATGCCTCTGAGGAACAGTGGGTTTCTCCAAAAGAAACCACGTGCTTGCGATTCCTTCCTGGGAGCTCACCCCAGGAGCATACTGCAGCTAAATCGCCAACTTAATGTGACCTCGGGTCTCGAGGTAAGGCGCACAGTTTCCCTTTGCCAGAGATAGGGGTGCACCAGTCTCCAGGACGTCTTAGCCAATGGACGGCTTTACCTCTAGTAGGCCTCACAGCGCTCAAGACTCTCACGTGGGCGCTTCTTTCCAAGGAAGTACACGGTGTACCCAGAGCCTTCTGAGCACAGTCAAGGGATACACAGCTCTGGGAACATCATCCCTCACTATGCAGTTGGAAGGGCCGGGGAGTAATGCGTTCTCTATGGCTAGCGTTCCACAGCTTTGAAGCGGCCTCAGGAACGCGGTTCTTGGCAGGCTTTTGTTCCATGCGGGTCGGCCACGTTGAGGAAACCTAAGCTGCCCTGAAAGAAACCACCGGGGGCGCCAATGCAGTTTGGGGACTCCTGCCCGACATCTCTCTAAGGGATGCGGAAACTGGCCTTTAGGTCCAGCCCGAAACAGAGATCTACCCTGAGCATTGCTGGGCATTTGCAACACCCAGAGTCACCGAGGCCCACTGAGGGCATTGAGAGGATTATGCCATTCACCACATGCAGGACACACTGCATCCAAAAGTTTCATCGCAGGAGGCCGAACTGTGTTCCGAGGGTCACCTTTGGATTCCCAGAGAAGATAGGTGTATGTGCTGGGCGATCCCGTCTGTAGTTGAGAAGCCTGGAAAAAGGCAGTATCTCCCCCGTTCGAAAGGTAGATAGTGGCGGCCTCAAGGCGGACGGAAAGACATTGCTGTTACCCGTCTTCTAGTCACCCTTAGGAATGCCTCCGTGAGGAAAGTGCGTTTTCTCCTGTGAATCCAGGTGGTCTCCAGTGCCTTTCTAGGAGCTCATCCCACGCTTGGCCGAGCTAAAGTGCGAAGCGAACGTGACCCCTAGCCTCAAGGTAAGCACGCGTGTTTCCTGTCAGCGAAGTTCGGTGTGCAGCCATCTCCATGAACCCTGACTCGATGATAGAGTGCTTTAACTCCTCTACGGCTTTCCGTAGGCCTAAGAGAGTCACGTATGAATTCCCTACTGAGGGAGAGCGTGTGCACTGCGAGTGCCCTTTCTGTTTTCCGAGCCACATAACCCAGAACAGGCTGCTGGGGTCAACTCTGTCTACACAGGGGGGAGGGCAATGAACTGATTCTCGCTTGCAGAGCATGCTGTCTACACGTGTTAGGCAGCCCCAGGGCAACGTTTTTGCCAGTATTACATTCAACCTGGCTCTCCCTCTGTGGAGGCCCTCTGAACTGCACTGAGAGGATCCCTGAGCCTGAAGCGCCTCCTGGCAACTCTTAACCTGTCACTCTCTCTTTGTGACGCAAGGTACACTGTAGGTCCAGCCTGACAGCAAATACAGAAAAACCGGGGAAACTGTGAGGCGTGTGGTCGATCCAACGACACCTATGCCTGACTAAGTCACTAAGCGGGTAATAATGCTATTCCTGGCACGCGAAACACCCCGAGTCCCATGAAGCGTGATCATAGTGTGTCTGAAAGCCTCCTGTCGCCAGCCAGAGAGTGCTGGGCAATGCGCTGTGTGGGCAAGTTGGAAATTGGAGAATGTGGGAGGAGCCCGGCTTTCCCACTTTGGAAAGCAACTGCGTTGCAGCTTCCAAGCCGCCTGATAAACCACACCACCGGGACACTGTTCACTCCACCGATGCCTCTGAGGAACAGTGAGTTTCTCCAAAAGAAACCACGTGCTTGCGATTCCTTCCTGGGAGCTCACCCCAGGAGCATACTGCAGCTAAATCGCCAACTTAATGTGACCTCGGGTCTCGAGGTAAGGCGCACAGTTTCCCCTTTGCCAGAGATAGGGTTGCACCAGTATCCAGAACGTCTTAGCCGATGGACGGCTTTACCTTTAGTAGGCCTCACAGCGCTCAAGACTCTCACGTGGGCGCTTCTTTCCAAGGAAGTACACGGTGTACCCAGAGCCTTCTGAGCACAGTCAAGGGATACACAGCTCTGGGAACATCATCCCTCACTATGCAGTTGGAAGGGCCGGGGACTAATGCGTTCTCTATGGCTAGCGTTCCACAGCTTTGAAGCAGCCTCAGGAACGCGGATCTTGGCAGTCTTTTGTTCCATGCGGGTCGGCCACGTTGAGGAAACCTAAGCTGCCCTGAAAGAAACCACCGGGGGCGCCATTGCAGTTTGGGGACTCCTGCCCGACGTCTCTCTAAGGGATGCGGAAACTAGCCTTTAGGTCCAGCCCGAAAGAGAGATCTACCCTGAGCATTGCTGGGCATTTGTAACACCCAGAGTCACCGAGGCCTACTGAGGGCATTGAGAGGATTATGCCATTCACCACATGCAGGACACACTGCATCCAAAAGTTTCATCGCAGGAGGCCGAACTGTGTTCCGAGGGTCTCCTTTGGATTGCCAGAGAAGATAGGTGTATGTGCTGGGTGATCCCGTCTGTAGTTGAGAAGCCTGGAAAAAGGCAGTATCTCCCCCGTTCGAAAGGCAGATAGTGGCGGCCTCAAGGCGGACGGAAAGACATTGCTGTTACCCGTCTTCTAGTCACCCTAAGGAATGCCTCCGTGAGGAAAGAGCGTTTTCTACTGTGAATCCAGGTGGTCTCCAGTGCCTTGCTAGGAGCTCCTCCCACGCTTGGCCGAGCTAAAGTGCGAAGCGAACGTGACCCCTAGCCTCAAGGTAAGCACGCGTGTTTCTGTCAGCAAAGTTCGGTGTGCAGCCATCTCCATGAACCCTGACTCGATGATAGAGTGCTTTAACTCCTCTATGGCTTTCCGTAGGCCTAAGAGAGTCACGTATGAATTCCCTACTGAGGGAGAGCATGTGCACTGCGAGTGCCCTTTCTGTTTTCCGAGCCACATAACCCAGAACAGGCTGCTGGGGTCAACTCTGTCTACGCAGGGCGGAGGGCAATGAACTGATTCTCGCTTGCAGAGCATGCTGTCTACACGTGTTAGGCAGCCCCAGGGCAAAGTTTTTGCCAGTATTACATTCAACCTGGCTCTCCCTCTGTGGAGGCCCTCTGAACTGCACTGAGAGCATCCCTGAGCCTGAAGCGCCTCCTGGCAACTCTTAACCTGTCACTCTCTCTTTGTGATGCAAGGTACACTGTAGGTCCAGCCTGACAGCAAATAGAGAAAAACCGGGGAAACTGTGAGGCGTGTGGTCAATCCAACGTCACCTAGGCCTGACTAAGTCACTAAGCGGGTAATAATGCTATTCCTGGCACGCAAAACACCCCGAGTCCCATGAAGCGTGATCATAGTGTGTCTGAAAGCCCCCTGTCGCCAGCCAGAGATTGCTGGGCAATGCGCTGTGTGGGCAAGTAGGAAATTGGAGAATGTGGGAGGAGCCCGGCTTTCCCCCTTTGGAAAGCAACTTCGTTGCAGCTTCCAAGCCGCCTGATAAACCACACCACCAGGACACTGTTCACTCCACCGATGCCTCTGAGGAACAGTGGGTTTCTCCAAAAGAAACCACGTGCTTGCGATTCCTTCCTGGGAGCTCACCCCAGGAGCATACTGCAGCTAAATCGCCAACTTAATGTGACCTCGGGTCTCGAGGTAAGGCGCACAGTTTCCCTTTGCCAGAGATAGGGGTGCACCAGTCTCCAGGACGTCTTTGCCCATGGACGGCTTTACCTCTAGTAGGCCTCACAGCGCTCAAGACTCTCACGTGGGCGCTTCTTTCCAAGGAAGTACACGGTGTACCCAGAGCCTTCTGAGCACAGTCAAGGGATACACAGCTCTGGGAACATCATCCCTCACTATGCAGTTGGAAGGGCCGGGGACTAATGCGTTCTCTATGGCTAGCGTTCCACAGCTTTGAAGCGGCCTCAGGAACGCGGTTCTTGGCAGGCTTTTGTTCCATGCGGGTCGGCCACGTTGAGGAAACCTAAGCTGCCCTGAAAGAAACCACCGGGGGCGCCAATGCAGTTTGGGGACTCCTGCCCGACATCTCTCTAAGGGATGCGGAAACTGGCCTTTAGGTCCAGCCCGAAACAGAGATCTACCCTGAGCATTGCTGGGCATTTGCAACACCCAGAGTCACCGAGGCCTACTGAGGGCATTGAGAGGATTATGCCATTCACCACATGCAGGACACGCTGCATCCAAAAGTTTCATCGCAGGAGGCCGAACTGTGTTCCGAGGGTCACCTTTGGATTGCCAGAGAAGATAGGTGTATGTGCTGGGCGATCCCGTCTGTAGTTGAGAAGCCTGGAAAAAGGCAGTATCTCCTCCGTTCGAAAGGTAGATAGTGGCGGCCTCAAGGCGGACGGAAAGACATTGCTGTTACCCATCTTCTAGTCACCCTTAGGAATGCCTCCGTGAGGAAAGTGCGTTTTCTCCTGTGAATCCAGGTGGTCTCCAGTGCCTTGCTAGGAGCTCATCCCACGCTTGGCCGAGCTAAAGTGCGAAGCGAACGTAACCCCTAGCCTCAAGGTAAGCACGCGTGTTTCCTGTCAGCAAGGTTCGGTGTGCAGCCATCTCCATGAACCCTGACTCGATGATAGAGTGCTTTAACTCCTCTACGGCTTTCCATAGGCCTAAGAGAGTCACGTATGAATTCCCTACTGAGGGAGAGCGTGTGCACTGCGAGTGCCCTTTGTGTTTTCCGAGCCACATAACCCAGAACAGGCTGCTGGGGTCAACTCTGTCTACGCAGGGGGGAGGGCAATGAACTGATTCTCGCTTGCAGAGCATGCTGTCTACAGGTGTTAGGCAGCCCCAGGGCAACGTTTTTGCCAGTATTACATTCAACCTGGCTCTCCCTCTGTGGAGGCCCTCTGAACTGCACTGAGAGGATCCCTGAGCCTGAAGCGCCTCCTGGCAACTCTTAACCTGTCACTCTCTCTTTGTGACGCAAGGTACACTGTAGGTCCAGCCTGACAGCAAATACAGAAAAAACGGGAAACTGTGAGGCGTGTGGTCGATCCAACATCACCTAGGCCTGACTAAATCACTAAGCGGGTAATAATGCTATTCCTGGCACGCAAAACACCCCAAGTCCCATGAAGCGTGATCATAGTGTGTCTGAAAGCCTCCTGTCGTCAGCCAGAGAGTGCTGGGCAATGCGCTGTGTGGGCAAGTTGGAAATTGGAGAATGTGGGAGGAGCCCGGCTTTCCCCCTTTGGAAAGCAACTTCGTTGCAGCTTCCAAGCCACCTGATAAACCACACCACCGGGACACTGTTCACTCCACTGATGCCTCTGAAGAACAGTGAGTTTCTCCAAAGAAACCACGTGCTTGCGATTCCTTCCTGGGAGCCCCCCCCCAGGAGCATACTGCAGCTAAATCGCCAACTTAATGTGACCTCGGGTCTCGAGGTAAGGCGCACAGTTTCCCCTTTGCCAGAGATAGGGGTGCACCAGTCTCCAGGACGTCTTAGCCAATGGACGGCTTTACCTTTAGTAGGCCTCACAGCGCTCAAGACTCTAACGTGGGCGCTTCTTTCCAAGGAAGTACACGGTGTACCCAGAGCCTTCTGAGCACAGTCAAGGGATACACAGCTCTGGGAACATCATCCCTCACTATGCAGTTGGAAGGGCCGGGGACTAATGCGTTCTCTATGGCTAGCGTTCCACAGCTTTGAAGTGGCCTCAGGAACGTGGTTCTTGGCAGGCTTTTGTTCCATGCGGGTCGGCCACGTTGAGGAAACCTAAGCTGCCCTGAAAGAAACCACCGGGGGCGCCAATGCAGTTTGGGGACTCCTGCCCGACGTCTCTCTAAGGGATGCAGAAACTCGCCTTTAGGTCCAGCCCGAAACGGAGATCTACCCTGAGCATTGCTGGGCATTTGCAACACCCAGAGTCACCGAGGCCCACTGAGGGCATTGAGAGGATTATGCCATTCACCACATGCAGGACACACTGCATCCAAAAGTTTCATCGCAGGAGGCCGAACTGTGTTCCGAGGGTCTCCTTTGGATTGTCAGAGAGGATAGGTGTATGTGCTGGGCGATCCCGTCTGTAGTTGAGAAGCCTGGAAAAAGGCAGTATCTCCCCCGTTCGAAAGGCAGATAGTGGCGGCCTCAAGGCGGACGGAAAGACATTGCTGTTACCCGTCTTCTAGTCACCCTTAGGAATGCCTCCGTGAGGAAAGAGCGTTTTCTACTGTGAATCCAGGTGGTCTCCAGTGCCTTGCTAGGAGCTCATCCCACGCTTGGCCGAGCTAAAGTGCGAAGCGAACGTGACCCCTAGCCTCAAGGTAAGCACGCGTGTTTCTGTCAGCAAAGTTCGGTGTGCAGCCATCTCCATGAACCCTGACTCGATGATAGAGTGCTTTAACTCCTCTACGGCTTTCCGTAGGCCTAAGAGAGTCACGTATGAATTCCCTACTGAGGGAGAGCATGTGCACTGCAAGTGCCCTTTCTGTTTTCCGAGCCACATAACCCAGAACAGGCTGCTGGGGTCAACTCTGTCTACGCAGGGCGGAGGGCAATGAACTGATTCTCGCTTGCAGAGCATGCTGTCTACACGTGTTAGGCAGCCCCAGGGCAACGTTTTTGCCAGTATTACATTCAACCTGGCTCTCCCTCTGTGGAGGCCCTCTGAACTGCACTGAGAGCATCCCTGAGCCTGAAGTGCCTCCTGGCAACTCTTAACCTGTCACTCTCTCTTTGTGATGCAAGGTACACTGTAGGTCCAGCCTGACAGCAAATAGAGAAAAACCGGGGAAACTGTGAGGCGTGTGGTCGATCCAACGTCACCTAGGCCTGACTAAGTCACTAAGCGGGTAATAATGCTATTCCTGGCATGCAAAACACCCCGAGTCCCATGAAGCGTGATCATAGTGTGTCTGAAAGCCCCCTGTCGCCAGCCAGAGATTGCTGGGCAATGCGCTGTGTGGGCAAGTAGGAAATTGGAGAATGTGGGAGGAGCCCGGCTTTCCCCCTTTGGAAAGCAACTTCGTTGCAGCTTCCAAGCCGCCTGATAAACCACACCACCAGGACACTGTTCACTCCACCGATGCCTCTGAGGAACAGTGGGTTTCTCCAAAAGAAACCACGTGCTTGCGATTCCTTCCTGGGAGCTCACCCCAGGAGCATACTGCAGCTAAATCGCCAACTTAATGTGACCTCGGGTCTCGAGGTAAGGCGCACAGTTTCCCTTTGCCAGAGATAGGGGTGCACCAGTCTCCAGGACGTCTTAGCCAATGGACGGCTTTACCTCTAGTAGGCCTCACAGCGCTCAAGACTCTCACGTGGGCGCTTCTTTCCAAGGAAGTACACGGTGTACCCAGAGCCTTCTGAGCACAGTCAAGGGATACACAGCTCTGGGAACATCATCCCTCACTATGCAGTTGGAAGGGCCGGGGAGTAATGCGTTCTCTATGGCTAGCGTTCCACAGCTTTGAAGCGGCCTCAGGAACGCGGTTCTTGGCAGGCTTTTGTTCCATGCGGGTCGGCCACGTTGAGGAAACCTAAGCTGCCCTGAAAGAAACCACCGGGGGCGCCAATGCAGTTTGGGGACTCCTGCCCGACATCTCTCTAAGGGATGCGGAAACTGGCCTTTAGGTCCAGCCCGAAACAGAGATCTACCCTGAGCATTGCTGGGCATTTGCAACACCCAGAGTCACCGAGGCCCACTGAGGGCATTGAGAGGATTATGCCATTCACCACATGCAGGACACACTGCATCCAAAAGTTTCATCGCAGGAGGCCGAACTGTGTTCCGAGGGTCACCTTTGGATTCCCAGAGAAGATAGGTGTATGTGCTGGGCGATCCCGTCTGTAGTTGAGAAGCCTGGAAAAAGGCAGTATCTCCCCCGTTCGAAAGGTAGATAGTGGCGGCCTCAAGGCGGACGGAAAGACATTGCTGTTACCCGTCTTCTAGTCACCCTTAGGAATGCCTCCGTGAGGAAAGTGCGTTTTCTCCTGTGAATCCAGGTGGTCTCCAGTGCCTTTCTAGGAGCTCATCCCACGCTTGGCCGAGCTAAAGTGCGAAGCGAACGTGACCCCTAGCCTCAAGGTAAGCACGCGTGTTTCCTGTCAGCGAAGTTCGGTGTGCAGCCATCTCCATGAACCCTGACTCGATGATAGAGTGCTTTAACTCCTCTACGGCTTTCCGTAGGCCTAAGAGAGTCACGTATGAATTCCCTACTGAGGGAGAGCGTGTGCACTGCGAGTGCCCTTTCTGTTTTCCGAGCCACATAACCCAGAACAGGCTGCTGGGGTCAACTCTGTCTACACAGGGGGGAGGGCAATGAACTGATTCTCGCTTGCAGAGCATGCTGTCTACACGTGTTAGGCAGCCCCAGGGCAACGTTTTTGCCAGTATTACATTCAACCTGGCTCTCCCTCTGTGGAGGCCCTCTGAACTGCACTGAGAGGATCCCTGAGCCTGAAGCGCCTCCTGGCAACTCTTAACCTGTCACTCTCTCTTTGTGACGCAAGGTACACTGTAGGTCCAGCCTGACAGCAAATACAGAAAAACCGGGGAAACTGTGAGGCGTGTGGTCGATCCAACGACACCTATGCCTGACTAAGTCACTAAGCGGGTAATAATGCTATTCCTGGCACGCAAAACACCCCGAGTCCCATGAAGCGTGATCATAGTGTGTCTGAAAGCCTCCTGTCGCCAGCCAGAGAGTGCTGGGCAATGCGCTGTGTGGGCAAGTTGGAAATTGGAGAATGTGGGAGGAGCCCGGCTTTCCCACTTTGGAAAGCAACTGCGTTGCAGCTTCCAAGCCGCCTGATAAACCACACCACCGGGACACTGTTCACTCCACCGATGCCTCTGAGGAACAGTGAGTTTCTCCAAAAGAAACCACGTGCTTGCGATTCCTTCCTGGGAGCTCACCCCAGGAGCATACTGCAGCTAAATCGCCAACTTAATGTGACCTCGGGTCTCGAGGTAAGGCGCACAGTTTCCCCTTTGCCAGAGATAGGGGTGCACCAGTATCCAGAACGTCTTAGCCGATGGACGGCTTTACCTTTAGTAGGCCTCACAGCGCTCAAGACTCTCACGTGGGCGCTTCTTTCCAAGGAAGTACACGGTGTACCCAGAGCCTTCTGAGCACAGTCAAGGGATACACAGCTCTGGGAACATCATCCCTCACTATGCAGTTGGAAGGGCCGGGGACTAATGCGTTCTCTATGGCTAGCGTTCCACAGCTTTGAAGCGGCCTCAGGAACGCGGATCTTGGCAGTCTTTTGTTCCATGCGGGTCGGCCACGTTGAGGAAACCTAAGCTGCCCTGAAAGAAACCACCGGGGGCGCCATTGCAGTTTGGGGACTCCTGCCCGACGTCTCTCTAAGGGATGCGGAAACTAGCCTTTAGGTCCAGCCCGAAAGAGAGATCTACCCTGAGCATTGCTGGGCATTTGTAACACCCAGAGTCACCGAGGCCTACTGAGGGCATTGAGAGGATTATGCCATTCACCACATGCAGGACACACTGCATCCAAAAGTTTCATCGCAGGAGGCCGAACTGTGTTCCGAGGGTCTCCTTTGGATTGCCAGAGAAGATAGGTGTATGTGCTGGGTGATCCCGTCTGTAGTTGAGAAGCCTGGAAAAAGGCAGTATCTCCCCCGTTCGAAAGGCAGATAGTGGCGGCCTCAAGGCGGACGGAAAGACATTGCTGTTACCCGTCTTCTAGTCACCCTAAGGAATGCCTCCGTGAGGAAAGAGCGTTTTCTACTGTGAATCCAGGTGGTCTCCAGTGCCTTGCTAGGAGCTCCTCCCACGCTTGGCCGAGCTAAAGTGCGAAGCGAACGTGACCCCTAGCCTCAAGGTAAGCACGCGTGTTTCTGTCAGCAAAGTTCGGTGTGCAGCCATCTCCATGAACCCTGACTCGATGATAGAGTGCTTTAACTCCTCTATGGCTTTCCGTAGGCCTAAGAGAGTCACGTATGAATTCCCTACTGAGGGAGAGCATGTGCACTGCGAGTGCCCTTTCTGTTTTCCGAGCCACATAACCCAGAACAGGCTGCTGGGGTCAACTCTGTCTACGCAGGGCGGAGGGCAATGAACTGATTCTCGCTTGCAGAGCATGCTGTCTACACGTGTTAGGCAGCCCCAGGGCAAAGTTTTTGCCAGTATTACATTCAACCTGGCTCTCCCTCTGTGGAGGCCCTCTGAACTGCACTGAGAGCATCCCTGAGCCTGAAGCGCCTCCTGGCAACTCTTAACCTGTCACTCTCTCTTTGTGATGCAAGGTACACTGTAGGTCCAGCCTGACAGCAAATAGAGAAAAACCGGGGAAACTGTGAGGCGTGTGGTCAATCCAACGTCACCTAGGCCTGACTAAGTCACTAAGCGGGTAATAATGCTATTCCTGGCACGCAAAACACCCCGAGTCCCATGAAGCGTGATCATAGTGTGTCTGAAAGCCCCCTGTCGCCAGCCAGAGATTGCTGGGCAATGCGCTGTGTGGGCAAGTAGGAAATTGGAGAATGTGGGAGGAGCCCGGCTTTCCCCCTTTGGAAAGCAACTTCGTTGCAGCTTCCAAGCCGCCTGATAAACCACACCACCAGGACACTGTTCACTCCACCGATGCCTCTGAGGAACAGTGGGTTTCTCCAAAAGAAACCACGTGCTTGCGATTCCTTCCTGGGAGCTCACCCCAGGAGCATACTGCAGCTAAATCGCCAACTTAATGTGACCTCGGGTCTCGAGGTAAGGCGCACAGTTTCCCTTTGCCAGAGATAGGGGTGCACCAGTCTCCAGGACGTCTTTGCCCATGGACGGCTTTACCTCTAGTAGGCCTCACAGCGCTCAAGACTCTCACGTGGGCGCTTCTTTCCAAGGAAGTACACGGTGTACCCAGAGCCTTCTGAGCACAGTCAAGGGATACACAGCTCTGGGAACATCATCCCTCACTATGCAGTTGGAAGGGCCGGGGACTAATGCGTTCTCTATGGCTAGCGTTCCACAGCTTTGAAGCGGCCTCAGGAACGCGGTTCTTGGCAGGCTTTTGTTCCATGCGGGTCGGCCACGTTGAGGAAACCTAAGCTGCCCTGAAAGAAACCACCGGGGGCGCCAATGCAGTTTGGGGACTCCTGCCCGACATCTCTCTAAGGGATGCGGAAACTGGCCTTTAGGTCCAGCCCGAAACAGAGATCTACCCTGAGCATTGCTGGGCATTTGCAACACCCAGAGTCACCGAGGCCTACTGAGGGCATTGAGAGGATTATGCCATTCACCACATGCAGGACACGCTGCATCCAAAAGTTTCATCGCAGGAGGCCGAACTGTGTTCCGAGGGTCACCTTTGGATTGCCAGAGAAGATAGGTGTATGTGCTGGGCGATCCCGTCTGTAGTTGAGAAGCCTGGAAAAAGGCAGTATCTCCTCCGTTCGAAAGGTAGATAGTGGCGGCCTCAAGGCGGACGGAAAGACATTGCTGTTACCCATCTTCTAGTCACCCTTAGGAATGCCTCCGTGAGGAAAGTGCGTTTTCTCCTGTGAATCCAGGTGGTCTCCAGTGCCTTGCTAGGAGCTCATCCCACGCTTGGCCGAGCTAAAGTGCGAAGCGAACGTGACCCCTAGCCTCAAGGTAAGCACGCGTGTTTCCTGTCAGCAAAGTTCGGTGTGCAGCCATCTCCATGAACCCTGACTCGATGATAGAGTGCTTTAACTCCTCTACGGCTTTCTGTAGGCCTAAGAGAGTCACGTATGAATTCCCTACTGAGGGAGAGCGTGTGCACTGCGAGTGCCCTTTCTGTTTTCCGAGCCACATAACCCAGAACAGGCTGCTGGGGTCAACTCTGTCTACGCAGGGGGGAGGGCAATGCACTGATTCTCGCTTGCAGAGCATGCTGTCTACACGTGTTAGGCAGCCCCAGGGCAACGTTTTTGCCAGTATTACATTCAACCTGGCTCTCCCTCTGTGGAGGCCCTCTGAACTGCACTGAGAGGATCCCTGAGCCTGAAGCGCCTCCTGGCAACTCTTAACCTGTCACTCTCTCTTTGTGACGCAAGGTACACTGTAGGTCCAGCCTGACAGCAAATACAGAAAAACCGGGGAAACTGTGAGGCGTGTGGTCGATCCAACGACACCTAGGCCTGACTAAGTCACTAAGCGGGTAATAATGCTATTCCTGGCACGCAAAACACCCCGAGTCCCATGAAGCGTGATCATAGTGTGTCTGAAAGCCTCCTGTCGCCAGCCAGAGAGTGCTGGGCAATGCGCTGTGTGGGCAAGTTGGAAATTGGAGAATGTGGGAGGAGCCCGGCTTTCCCACTTTGGAAAGCAACTGCGTTGCAGCTTCCAAGCCGCCTGATAAACCACACCACCGGGACACTGTTCACTCCACCGATGCCTCTGAGGAACAGTGAGTTTCTCCAAAAGAAACCACGTGCTTGCGATTCCTTCCTGGGAGCTCACCCCAGGAGCATACTGCAGCTAAATCGCCAACTTAATGTGACCTCGGGTCTCGAGGTAAGGCGCACAGTTTCCCCTTTGCCAGAGATAGGGGTGCACCAGTATCCAGAACGTCTTAGCCGATGGACGGCTTTACCTTTAGTAGGCCTCACAGCGCTCAAGACTCTCACGTGGGCGCTTCTTTCCAAGGAAGTACACGGTGTACCCAGAGCCTTCTGAGCACAGTCAAGGGATACACAGCTCTGGGAACATCATCCCTCACTATGCAGTTGGAAGGGCCGGGGACTAATGCGTTCTCTATGGCTAGCGTTCCACAGCTTTTAAGCGGCCTCAGGAACGCGGATCTTGGCAGTCTTTTGTTCCATGCGGGTCGGCCACGTTGAGGAAACCTAAGCTGCCCTGAAAGAAACCACCGGGGGCGCCATTGCAGTTTGGGGACTCCTGCCCGACGTCTCTCTAAGGGATGCGGAAACTAGCCTTTAGGTCCAGCCCGAAAGAGAGATCTACCCTGAGCATTGCTGGGCATTTGTAACACCCAGAGTCACCGAGGCCTACTGAGGGCATTGAGAGGATTATGCCATTCACCACATGCAGGACACACTGCATCCAAAAGTTTCATCGCAGGAGGCCGAACTGTGTTCCGAGGGTCTCCTTTGGATTGCCAGAGAAGATAGGTGTATGTGCTGGGTGATCCCGTCTGTAGTTGAGAAGCCTGGAAAAAGGCAGTATCTCCCCCGTTCGAAAGGCAGATAGTGGCGGCCTCAAGGCGGACGGAAAGACATTGCTGTTACCCGTCTTCTAGTCACCCTAAGGAATGCCTCCGTGAGGAAAGAGCGTTTTCTACTGTGAATCCAGGTGGTCTCCAGTGCCTTGCTAGGAGCTCCTCCCACGCTTGGCCGAGCTAAAGTGCGAAGCGAACGTGACCCCTAGCCTCAAGGTAAGCACGCGTGTTTCTGTCAGCAAAGTTCGGTGTGCAGCCATCTCCATGAACCCTGACTCGATGATAGAGTGCTTTAACTCCTCTATGGCTTTCCGTAGGCCTAAGAGAGTCACGTATGAATTCCCTACTGAGGGAGAGCATGTGCACTGCGAGTGCCCTTTCTGTTTTCCGAGCCACATAACCCAGAACAGGCTGCTGGGGTCAACTCTGTCTACGCAGGGCGGAGGGCAATGAACTGATTCTCGCTTGCAGAGCATGCTGTCTACACGTGTTAGGCAGCCCCAGGGCAAAGTTTTTGCCAGTATTACATTCAACCTGGCTCTCCCTCTGTGGAGGCCCTCTGAACTGCACTGAGAGGATCCCTGAGCCTGAAGCGCCTCCTGGCAACTCTTAACCTGTCACTCTCTCTTTGTGATGCAAGGTACACTGTAGGTCCAGCCTGACAGCAAATAGAGAAAAACCGGGGAAACTGTGAGGCGTGTGGTCAATCCAACGTCACCTAGGCCTGACTAAGTCACTAAGCGGGTAATAATGCTATTCCTGGCACGCAAAACACCCCGAGTCCCATGAAGCGTGATCATAGTGTGTCTGAAAGCCCCCTGTCGCCAGCCAGAGATTGCTGGGCAATGCGCTGTGTGGGCAAGTAGGAAATTGGAGAATGTGGGAGGAGCCCGGCTTTCCCCCTTTGGAAAGCAACTTCGTTGCAGCTTCCAAGCCGCCTGATAAACCACACCACCAGGACACTGTTCACTCCACCGATGCCTCTGAGGAACAGTGGGTTTCTCCAAAAGAAACCACGTGCTTGCGATTCCTTCCTGGGAGCTCACCCCAGGAGCATACTGCAGCTAAATCGCCAACTTAATGTGACCTCGGGTCTCGAGGTAAGGCGCACAGTTTCCCTTTGCCAGAGATAGGGGTGCACCAGTCTCCAGGACGTCTTTGCCCATGGACGGCTTTACCTCTAGTAGGCCTCACAGCGCTCAAGACTCTCACGTGGGCGCTTCTTTCCAAGGAAGTACACGGTGTACCCAGAGCCTTCTGAGCACAGTCAAGGGATACACAGCTCTGGGAACATCATCCCTCACTATGCAGTTGGAAGGGCCGGGGACTAATGCGTTCTCTATGGCTAGCGTTCCACAGCTTTGAAGCGGCCTCAGGAACGCGGTTCTTGGCAGGCTTTTGTTCCATGCGGGTCGGCCACGTTGAGGAAACCTAAGCTGCCCTGAAAGAAACCACCGGGGGCGCCAATGCAGTTTGGGGACTCCTGCCCGACATCTCTCTAAGGGATGCGGAAACTGGCCTTTAGGTCCAGCCCGAAACAGAGATCTACCCTGAGCATTGCTGGGCATTTGCAACACCCAGAGTCACCGAGGCCTACTGAGGGCATTGAGAGGATTATGCCATTCACCACATGCAGGACACGCTGCATCCAAAAGTTTCATCGCAGGAGGCCGAACTGTGTTCCGAGGGTCACCTTTGGATTGCCAGAGAAGATAGGTGTATGTGCTGGGCGATCCCGTCTGTAGTTGAGAAGCCTGGAAAAAGGCAGTATCTCCTCCGTTCGAAAGGTAGATAGTGGCGGCCTCAAGGCGGACGGAAAGACATTGCTGTTACCCATCTTCTAGTCACCCTTAGGAATGCCTCCGTGAGGAAAGTGCGTTTTCTCCTGTGAATCCAGGTGGTCTCCAGTGCCTTGCTAGGAGCTCATCCCACGCTTGGCCGAGCTAAAGTGCGAAGCGAACGTGACCCCTAGCCTCAAGGTAAGCACGCGTGTTTCCTGTCAGCAAAGTTCGGTGTGCAGCCATCTCCATGAACCCTGACTCGATGATAGAGTGCTTTAACTCCTCTACGGCTTTCTGTAGGCCTAAGAGAGTCACGTATGAATTCCCTACTGAGGGAGAGCGTGTGCACTGCGAGTGCCCTTTCTGTTTTCCGAGCCACATAACCCAGAACAGGCTGCTGGGGTCAACTCTGTCTACGCAGGGGGGAGGGCAATGCACTGATTCTCGCTTGCAGAGCATGCTGTCTACACGTGTTAGGCAGCCCCAGGGCAACGTTTTTGCCAGTATTACATTCAACCTGGCTCTCCCTCTGTGGAGGCCCTCTGAACTGCACTGAGAGGATCCCTGAGCCTGAAGCGCCTCCTGGCAACTCTTAACCTGTCACTCTCTCTTTGTGACGCAAGGTACACTGTAGGTCCAGCCTGACAGCAAATACAGAAAAACCGGGGAAACTGTGAGGCGTGTGGTCGATCCAACGACACCTAGGCCTGACTAAGTCACTAAGCGGGTAATAATGCTATTCCTGGCACGCAAAACACCCCGAGTCCCATGAAGCGTGATCATAGTGTGTCTGAAAGCCTCCTGTCGTCAGCCAGAGAGTGCTGGGCAATGTGCTGTGTGGGCAAGTTGGAAATTGGAGAATGTGGGAGGAGCCCGGCTTTCCCCTTTTGGAAAGCAACTTCGTTGCAGCTTCCAAGCCGCCTGATACACCACACCACCGGGACACTGTTCACTCCACCGATGCCTCTGAGGAACAGTTAGATTCTCCAAAAGAACTACGTGCTTGCGATTCCTTCCTGGGAGCTCACCCCAGGAGCATACTGCAGTTAAATCGCCCACTTAATGTGACCTCGGGTCTCGAGGTAAGGTGCACAGTTTCCCCTTTGCCAGAGATAGGGGTGCACCAGTCTCCAGGACGTCTTAGCCAATGGACGGCTTTACCCTTAGTGGGCCTCACAGCGCTCAAGACTCTCACGTGGGCGCTTCTTTCCAAGGAAGTACACGGTGTACCCAGAGCCTTCTGAGCACAGTCAAGGGATACACAGCTCTGGGAACATCATCCCTCACTATGCAGTTGGAAGGGCCGGGGACTAATGCGTTCTCTATGGCTAGCGTTCCACAGCTTTGAAGCGGCCTCAGGAACACGGTTCTTGGCAGGCTTTTGTTCCATGCGGGTCGGCCACGTTGAGGAAACCTAAGCTGCCCTGAAAGAAACCACCGGGGGCGCCGATGCAGTTTGGGGACTCCTGCCCGACGTCTCTCTAAGGGATGCGGAAACTGGCCTTTAGGTCCAGCCCGAAACAGAGATCTACCCTGAGCATTGCTGGGCATTTGCAACACCCAGAGTCACCGAGGCCTACTGAGGGCATTGAGAGGATTATGCCATTCACCACATGCAGGACACACTGCATCCAAAAGTTTCATCGCAGGAGGCCGAACTGTGTTCCGAGGGTCACCTTTGGATTCCCAGAGAAGATAGGTGTATGTGCTGGGCGATCCCGTCTGTAGTTGAGAAGCCTGGAAAAAGGCAGTATCTCCCCCGTTCGAAAGGTAGATAGTGGCGGCCTCAAGGCGGACGGAAAGACATTGCTGTTACCCGTCTTCTAGTCACCCTTAGGAATGCCTCCGTGAGGAAAGTGCGTTTTCTCCTGTGAATCCAGGTGGTCTCCAGTGCCTTGCTAGGAGCTCATCCCACGCTTGGCCGAGCTAAAGTGCGAAGCGAACGTGACCCCTAGCCTCAAGGTAAGCACGCGTGTTTCCTGTCAGCAAAGTTCGGTGTGCAGCCATCTCCATGAACCCTGACTCGATGATAGAGTGCTTTAACTCCTCTACGGCTTTCCGTAGGCCTAAGAGAGTCACGTATGAATTCCCTACTGAGGGAGAGCGTGTGCACTGCGAGGGCCCTTTGTGTTTTCCGAGCCACATAACCCAGAACAGGCTGCTGGGGTCAACTCTGTCTATGCAGGGGGGAGGGCAATGAACTGATTCTCGCTTGCAGAGCATGCTGTCTACACGTGTTAGGCAGCCCCAGGGCAACGTTTTTGCCAGTATTACATTCAACCTGGCTCTCCCTCTGTGGAGGCCCTCTGAACTGCACTGAGAGGATCCCTGAGCCTGAAGCGCCTCCTGGCAACTCTTAACCTGTCACTCTCTCTTTGTGACGCAAGGTACACTGTAGGTCCAGCCTGACAGCAAATACAGAAAAACCGGGGAAACTGTGAGGCGTGTGGTCGATCCAACGACACCTAGGCCTGACTAAGTCACTAAGTGGGTAATAATGCTATTCCTGGCACGCAAAACACCCCGAGTCCCATGAAGCGTGATCATAGTGTGTCTGAAAGACTCCTGTCGCCAGCCAGAGAGTGCTGGGCAATGTGCTGTGTGGGCAAGTTGGAAATTGGAGAATGTGGGAGGAGCCCGGCTTTCACCCTTTGGAAAGCAACTTCGTTGCAGCTTCCAAGCCGCCTGATAAACCACACAACCGTGACACTGTTCACTCCACCGATGCCTCTGAGGAACAGTGGGTTTCTCCAAAAGAAACCACGTGCTTGCGATTCCTTCCTGGGAGCTCACCCCAGGAGCATACTGCAGCTAAATCGCCAACTTAATGTGACCTCGGGTCTCGAGGTAAGGCGCACAGTTTCCCTTTGCCAGAGATAGGGGTGCACCAGTCTCCAGGACGTCTTAGCCAATGGACGGCTTTACCTCTAGTAGGCCTCACAGCGCTCAAGACTCTCACGTGGGCGCTTCTTTCCAAGGAAGTACACGGTGTACCCAGAGCCTTCTGAGCACAGTCAAGGGATACACAGCTCTGGGAACATCATCCCTCACTATGCAGTTGGAAGGGCCGGGGACTAATGCGTTCTCTATGGCTAGCGTTCCACAGCTTTGAAGCGGCCTCAGGAACGCGGTTCTTGGCAGGCTTTTGTTCCATGCGGGTCGGCCACGTTGAGGAAACCTAAGCTGCCCTGAAAGAAACCACCGGGGGCGCCAATGCAGTTTGGGGACTCCTGCCCGACATCTCTCTAAGGGATGCGGAAACTGGCCTTTAGGTCCAGCCCGAAACAGAGATCTACCCTGAGCATTGCTGGGCATTTGCAACACCCAGAGTCACCGAGGCCTACTGAGGGCATTGAGAGGATTATGCCATTCACCACATGCAGGACACACTGCATCCAAAAGTTTCATCGCAGGAGGCCGAACTGTGTTCCGAGGGTCACCTTTGGATTGCCAGAGAAGATAGGTGTATGTGCTGGGCGATCCCGTCTGTAGTTGAGAAGCCTGGAAAAAGGCAGTATCTCCCCCGTTCGAAAGGTAGATAGTGGCGGCCTCAAGGCGGACGGAAAGACATTGCTGTTACCCGTCTTCTAGTCACCCTTAGGAATGCCTCCGTGAGGAAAGTGCGTTTTCTCCTGTGAATCCAGGTGGTCTCCAGTGCCTTGCTAGGAGCTCATCCCACGCTTGGCCGAGCTAAAGTGCGAAGCGAACGTGACCCCTAGCCTCAAGGTAAGCACGCGTGTTTCCTGTCAGCAAAGTTCGGTGTGCAGCCATCTCCATGAACCCTGACTCGATGATAGAGTGCTTTAACTCCTCTACGGCTTTCTGTAGGCCTAAGAGAGTCACGTATGAATTCCCTACTGAGGGAGAGCGTGTGCACTGCGAGTGCCCTTTCTGTTTTCCGAGCCACATAACCCAGAACAGGCTGCTGGGGTCAACTCTGTCTAGGCAGGGGGGAGGGCAATGCACTGATTCTCGCTTGCAGAGCATGATGTCTACACGTGTTAGGCAGCCCCAGGGCAACGTTTTTGCCAGTATTACATTCAACCTGGCTCTCCCTCTGTGGAGGCCCTCTGAACTGCACTGAGAGGATCCCTGAGCCTGAAGCGCCTCCTGGCAACTCTTAACCTGTCACTCTCTCTTTGTGACGCAAGGTACACTGTAGGTCCAGCCTGACAGCAAATACAGAAAAACCGGGGAAACTGTGAGGCGTGTGGTCGATCCAACGACACCTAGGCCTGACTAAGTCACTAAGCGGGTAATAATGCTATTCCTGTCACGCAAAACACCCCGAGTCCCATGAAGCGTGATCATAGTGTGTCTGAAAGCCTCCTGTCGTCAGCCAGAGAGTGCTGGGCAATGTGCTGTGTGGGCAAGTTGGAAATTGGAGAATGTGGGAGGAGCCCGGCTTTCCCCTTTTGGAAAGCAACTTCGTTGCAGCTTCCAAGCCGCCTGATACACCACACCACCGGGACACTGTTCACGCCACCGATGCCTCTGAGGAACAGTTAGATTCTCCAAAAGAACTATGTGCTTGGGATTCCTTCCTGGGAGCTCACCCCAGGAGCATACTGCAGTTAAATCGCCCACTTAATGTGACCTCGGGTCTCGAGGTAAGGTGCACAGTTTCCCCTTTGCCAGAGATAGGGGTGCACCAGTCTCCAGGACGTCTTAGCCAATGGACGGCTTTACCTTTAGTAGGCCTCACAGCGCTCAAGACTCTCACGTGGGCGCTTCTTTCCAAGGAAGTACACGGTGTACCCAGAGCCTTCTGAGCACAGTCAAGGGATACACAGCTCTGGGAACATCATCCCTCACTATGCAGTTGGAAGGGCCGGGGACTAATGCGTTCTCTATGGCTAGCGTTCCACAGCTTTGAAGCGGCCTCAGGAACACGGTTCCTGGCAGGCTTTTGTTCCATGCGGGTCGGCCACATTGAGGAAACCTAAGCTGCCCTGAAAGAAACCACCGGGGGCGCCAATGCAGTTTGGGGACTCCTGCCCGACGTCTCTCTAAGGGATGCGGAAACTGGCCTTTAGGTCCAGCCCGAAACAGAGATCTACCCTGAGCATTGCTGGGCATTTGTAACACCCAGAGTCACCGAGGCCTACTGAGGGCATTGAGAGGATTATGCCATTCACCACATGCAGGACACACTGCATCCAAAAGTTTCATCGCAGGAGGCCGAACTGTGTTCCGAGGGTCTCCTTTGGATTGCCAGAGAAGATAGGTGTATGTGCTGGGCGATCCCGTCTGTAGTTGAGAAGCCTGGAAAAAGGCAGTATCTCCCCCGTTCGAAAGGTAGATAGTGGCGGCCTCAAGGCGGACGGAAAGACATTGCTGTTACCCGTCTTCTAGTCACCCTTAGGAATGCCTCCGTGAGGAAAGTGCGCTTTCTCCTGTGAATCCAGGTGGTCTCCAGTGACTTGGTAGGAGCTCATCCCACGCTTGGCCGAGCTAAAGTGCGAAGCAAACGTGACCCCTAGACTCAAGGTAAGCACGCGTGTTTCCTGTCAGCAAAGTTCGGTGTGCAGCCATCTCTATGAACCCTGACTCGATGATAGAGTGCTTTAACTCCTCTACGGCTTTCCGTAGGCCTAAGAGAGTCACGTATGAATTCCCTACTGAGGGAGAGCGTGTGCACTGCGAGTGCCCTTTCTGTTTTCCGAGCCACATAACCCAGAACAGGCTGCTGGGGTCAACTCTGTCTATGCAGGGGTGAGGGCAATGAACTGATTCTCGCTTGCAGAGCATGCTGTCTACACGTGTTAGGCAGCCCCAGGGCAACGTTTTTGCCAGTATTACATTCAACCTGGCTCTCCCTCTGTGGAGGCCCTCTGAACTGCACTGAGAGGATCCCTGAGCCTGAAGCGCCTCCTGGCAACTCTTAACCTGTCACTCTCTCTTTGTGACGCAAGGTACACTGTAGGTCCAGCCTGACAGCAAATACAGAAAAACCGGGGAAACTGTGAGGCGTGTGGTCGATCCAACGTCACCTAGGCCTGACTAAGTCACTAAGCGGGTAATAATGCTATTCCTGGCACGCAAAACACCCCGAGTCCCATGAAGCGTGATCATAGTGTGTCTGAAAGCCTCCTGTCATCAGCCAGAGAGTGCTGGGCAATGCGCTTTGTGGGCAAGTTGGAAATTGGAGAATGTGGGAGGAGCCCGGCTTTCCCCCTTTGGAAAGCAACTTCGTTGCAGCTTCCAAGCCGCCTGAGAAACCACACCACCGGGACTCTCTTCACTCCACCGATGCCTCTGAGGAACAGTGAGTTTCTCCAAAAGAAACCACGTGCTTGCGATTCCTTCCTGGGAGCTCACCCCAGGAGCATACTGCAGCTAAATCGCCAACTTAATGTGACCTCGGGTCTCGAGGTAAGGCGCACAGTTTCCCTTTGCCAGAGATAGCGGTGCACCAGTCTCCAGGACGTCTTAGCCAATGGACGGCTTTACCTTTAGTAGGCCTCACAGCGCTCAAGACTCTCACGTGGGCGCTTCTTTCCAAGGAAGTACACGGTGTACCCAGAGCCTTCTGAGCACAGTCAAGGGATACACAGCTCTGGGAACATCATCCCTCACTATGCAGTTGGAAGGGCCGGGGACTAATGCGTTCTCTATGGCTAGCGTTCCACAGCTTTGAAGCGGCCTCAGGAACACGGTTCTTGGCAGGCTTTTGTTCCATGCGGGTCGGCCACGTTGAGTAAACCTGAGCTGCCGTGAAAGAAACCACCGGGGGCGCCAATGCAGTTTGGGGACTCCTGCCCGACGTCTCTCTAAGGGATGCGGAAACTGGCCTTTAGGTCCAGCCCGAAACAGAGATCTACCCTGAGCATTGCTGGGCATTTGCAACACCCAGAGTCACCGAGGCCTACTGAGGGCATTGAGAGGATTATGCCATTCACCACATGCAGGACACACTGCATCCAAAAGTTTCATCGCAGGAGGCCGAACTGTGTTCCGAGGGTCTCCTTTGGATTGTCAGAGAAGATAGGTGTATGTGCTGGGCGATCCCGTCTGTAGTTGAGAAGCCTGGAAAAAGGCAGTATCTCCCCCGTTCGAAAGGTAGATAGTGGCGGCCTCAAGGCGGACGGAAAGACATTGCTGTTACCCGTCTTCTAGTCACCCTTAGGAATGCCTCCGTGAGGAAAGTGCGTTTTCTCCTGTGAATCCAGGTGGTCTCCAGTGCCTTGCTAGGAGCTCATCCCACGCTTGGCCGAGCTAAAGTGCGAAGCGAACGTGACCCCTAGCCTCAAGGTAAGCACGCGTGTTTCCTGTCAGCAAAGTTCGGTGTGCAGCCATCTCCATGAACCCTGACTCGATGATAGAGTGCTTTAACTCCTCTACGGCTTTCTGTAGGCCTAAGAGAGTCACGTATGAATTCCCTACTGAGGGAGAGCGTGTGCACTGCGAGTGCCCTTTCTGTTTTCCGAGCCACATAACCCAGAACAGGCTGCTGGGGTCAACTCTGTCTAGGCAGGGGGGAGGGCAATGCACTGATTCTCGCTTGCAGAGCATGCTGTCTACACGTGTTAGGCAGCCCCAGGGCAACGTTTTTGCCAGTATTACATTCAACCTGGCTCTCCCTCTGTGGAGGCCCTCTGAACTGCACTGAGAGGATCCCTGAGCCTGAAGCGCCTCCTGGCAACTCTTAACCTGTCACTCTCTCTTTGTGACGCAAGGTACACTGTAGGTCCAGCCTGACAGCAAATACAGAAAAACCGGGGAAACTGTGAGGCGTGTGGTCGATCCAACGACACCTAGGCCTGACTAAGTCACTAAGCGGGTAATAATGCTATTCCTGGCACGCAAAACACCCCGAGTCCCATGAAGCGTGATCATAGTGTGTCTGAAAGCCTCCTGTCATCAGCCAGAGAGTGCTGGGCAATGCGCTTTGTGGGCAAGTTGGAAATTGGAGAATGTGGGAGGAGCCCGGCTTTCCCCCTTTGGAAAGCAACTTCGTTGCAGCTTCCAAGCCGCCTGATAAACCACACCACCGGGACTCTCTTCACTCCACCGATGCCTCTGAGGAACAGTGAGTTTCTCCAAAAGAAACCACGTGCTTGCGATTCCTTCCTGGGAGCTCACCCCAGGAGCATACTGCAGCTAAATCGCCAACTTAATGTGACCTCGGGTCTCGAGGTAAGGCGCACAGTTTCCCTTTGCCAGAGATAGCGGTGCACCAGTCTCCAGGACGTCTTAGCCAATGGACGGCTTTACCTTTAGTAGGCCTCACAGCGCTCAAGACTCTCACGTGGGCGCTTCTTTCCAAGGAAGTACACGGTGTACCCAGAGCCTTCTGAGCACAGTCAAGGGATACACAGCTCTGGGAACATCATCCCTCACTATGCAGTTGGAAGGGCCGGGGACTAATGCGTTCTCTATGGCTAGCGTTCCACAGCTTTGAAGCGGCCTCAGGAACGCGGTTCTTGGCAGGCTTTTGTTCCATGCGGGTCGGCCACGTTGAGGAAACCTGAGCTGCCGTGAAAGAAACCACCGGGGGCGCCAATGCAGTTTGGGGACTCCTGCCCGACGTCTCTCTAAGGGATGCGGAAACTGGCCTTTAGGTCCAGCCCGAAACAGAGATCTACCCTGAGCATTGCTGGGCATTTGCAACACCCAGAGTCACCGAGGCCTACTGAGGGCATTGAGAGGATTATGCCATTCACCACATGCAGGACACACTGCATCCAAAAGTTTAATCGCAAGAGGCTGAACTGTGTTCCGAGGGTCTCCTTTGGATTGTCATAGAAGATAGGTGTATGTGCTGGGCGATCCCGTCTGTAGTTGAGAAGCCTGGAAAAAGGCAGTGTCTCCCCCGTTCGAAAGGTAGATAGTGGCGGCCTCAAGGCGGACGGAAAGACATTGCTGTTACCCGTCTTCTAGTCACCCTTAGGAATGCCTCCGTGAGGAAAGTGCGTTTTCTCCTGTGAATCCAGGTGGTCTCCAGTGCCTTGCTAGGAGCTCATCCCACGCTTGGCCGAGCTAAAGTGCGAAGCGAACGTAACCCCTAGCCTCAAGGTAAGCACGCGTGTTTCCTGTCAGCAAGGTTCGGTGTGCAGCCATCTCCATGAACCCTGACTCGATGATAGAGTGCTTTAACTCCTCTACGGCTTTCCATAGGCCTAAGAGAGTCACGTATGAATTCCCTACTGAGGGAGAGCGTGTGCACTGCGAGTGCCCTTTCTGTTTTCCGAGCCACATAACCCAGAACAGGCTGCTGGGGTCAACTCTGTCTACGCAGGGGGGAGGGCAATGAACTGATTCTCGCTTGCAGAGCATGCTGTCTACACGTGTTAGGCAGCCCCAGGGCAACGTTTTTGCCAGTATTACATTCAACCTGGCTCTCCCTCTGTGGAGGCCCTCTGAACTGCACTGAGAGGATCCCTGAGCCTGAAGCGCCTCCTGGCAACTCTTAACCTGTCACTCTCTCTTTGTGACGCAAGGTACACTGTAGGTCCAGCCTGACAGCAAATACAGAAAAACCGGGGAAACTGTGAGGCGTGTGGTCGATCCAACGTCACCTAGGCCTGACTAAGTCACTAAGCGGGTAATAATGCTATTCCTGGCACGCAAAACACCCCGAGTCCCATGAAGCGTGATCATAGTGTGTCTGAAAGCCTCCTGTCGTCAGCCAGAGAGTGCTGGGCAATGCGCTGTGTGGGCAAGTTGGAAATTGGAGAATGTGGGAGGAGCCCGGCTTTCCCCCTTTGGAAAGCAACTTCGTTGCAGCTTCCAAGCCACCTGATAAACCACACCACCGGGACACTGTTCACTCCACCGATGCCTCTGAGGAACAGTGAGTTTCTCCAAAGAAACCACGTGCTTGCAACTCCTTCCTGGGAGCCCCCCCCAGGAGCATACTGCAGCTAAATCGCCAACTTAATGTGACCTCGGGTCTCGAGGTAAGGCGCACAGTTTCCCCTTTGCCAGAGATAGGGGTGCACCAGTCTCCAGGACGTCTTAGCCAATGGACGGCTTTACCTTTAGTAGGCCTCACAGCGCTCAAGACTCTCACATGGGCGCTTCTTTCCAAGGAAGTACACGGTGTACCCAGAGCCTTCTGAGCACAGTCAAGGGATACACAGCTCTGGGAACATCATCCCTCACTATGCAGTTGGAAGGGCCGGGGACTAATGCGTTCTCTATGGCTAGCGTTCCACAGCTTTGAAGCGGCCACAGGAACGCGGTGCTTGGCAGGCTTTTGTTCCATGCGGGTCGGCCACGTTGAGGAAACCTAAGCTGCCCTGAAAGAAACCACCGGGGGCGCCAATGCAGTTTGGGGACTCCTGCCCGACGTCTCTCTAAGGGATGCGGAAACTGGCCTTTAGGTCCAGCCCGAAACGGAGATCTACCCTGAGCATTGCTGGGCATTTGCAACACCCAGAGTCACCGAGGCTCACTGAGGGCATTGAGAGGATTATGCCATTCACCACATGCAGGACACACTGCATCCAAAAGTTTCATCGCAAGAGGCTGAACTGTGTTCCGAGGGTCTCCTTTGGATTGTCAGAGAAGATAGGTGTATGTGCTGGGCGATCCCGTCTGTAGTTGAGAAGCCTGGAAAAAGGCAGTGTCTCCCCCGTTCGAAAGGTAGATAGTGGCGGCCTCAAGGCGGACGGAAAGACATTGCTGTTACCCGTCTTCTAGTCACCCTTAGGAATGCCTCCGTGAGGAAAGTGCGTTTTCTCCTGTGAATCCAGGTGGTCTCCAGTGCCTTGCTAGGAGCTCATCCCACGCTTGGCCGAGCTAAAGTGCGAAGCGAACGTAACCCCTAGCCTCAAGGTAAGCACGCGTGTTTCCTGTCAGCAAGGTTCGGTGTGCAGCCATCTCCATGAACCCTGACTCGATGATAGAGTGCTTTAACTCCTCTACGGCTTTCCATAGGCCTAAGAGAGTCACGTATGAATTCCCTACTGAGGGAGAGCGTGTGCACTGCGAGTGCCCTTTGTGTTTTCCGAGCCACATAACCCAGAACAGGCTGCTGGGGTCAACTCTGTCTACGCAGGGGGGAGGGCAATGAACTGATTCTCGCTTGCAGAGCATGCTGTCTACAGGTGTTAGGCAGCCCCAGGGCAACGTTTTTGCCAGTATTACATTCAACCTGGCTCTCCCTCTGTGGAGGCCCTCTGAACTGCACTGAGAGGATCCCTGAGCCTGAAGCGCCTCCTGGCAACTCTTAACCTGTCACTCTCTCTTTGTGACGCAAGGTACACTGTAGGTCCAGCCTGACAGCAAATACAGAAAAAACGGGAAACTGTGAGGCGTGTGGTCGATCCAACGTCACCTAGGCCTGACTAAATCACTAAGCGGGTAATAATGCTATTCCTGGCACGCAAAACACCCCAAGTCCCATGAAGCGTGATCATAGTGTGTCTGAAAGCCTCCTGTCGTCAGCCAGAGAGTGCTGGGCAATGCGCTGTGTGGGCAAGTTGGAAATTGGAGAATGTGGGAGGAGCCCGGCTTTCCCCCTTTGGAAAGCAACTTCGTTGCAGCTTCCAAGCCACCTGATAAACCACACCACCGGGACACTGTTCACTCCACCGATGCCTCTGAAGAACAGTGAGTTTCTCCAAAGAAACCACGTGCTTGCGATTCCTTCCTGGGAGCCCCCCCCAGGAGCATACTGCAGCTAAATCGCCAACTTAATGTGACCTCGGGTCTCGAGGTAAGGCGCACAGTTTCCCCTTTGCCAGAGAGAGGGGTGCACCAGTCTCCAGGACGTCTTAGCCAATGGACGGCTTTACCTTTAGTAGGCCTCACAGCGCTCAAGACTCTAACGTGGGCGCTTCTTTCCAAGGAAGTACACGGTGTACCCAGAGCCTTCTGAGCACAGTCAAGGGATACACAGCTCTGGGAACATCATCCCTCACTATGCAGTTGGAAGGGCCGGGGACTAATGCGTTCTCTATGGCTAGCGTTCCACAGCTTTGAAGCGGCCTCAGGAACGTGGTTCTTGGCAGGCTTTTGTTCCATGCGGGTCGGCCACGTTGAGGAAACCTAAGCTGCCCTGAAAGAAACCACCGGGGGCGCCAATGCAGTTTGGGGACTCCTGCCCGACGTCTCTCTAAGGGATGCAGAAACTCGCCTTTAGGTCCAGCCCGAAACGGAGATCTACCCTGAGCATTGCTGGGCATTTGCAACACCCAGAGTCACCGAGGCCCACTGAGGGCATTGAGAGGATTATGCCATTCACCACATGCAGGACACACTGCATCCAAAAGTTTCATCGCAGGAGGCCGAACTGTGTTCCGAGGGTCTCCTTTGGATTGTCAGAGAGGATAGGTGTATGTGCTGGGCGATCCCGTCTGTAGTTGAGAAGCCTGGAAAAAGGCAGTATCTCCCCCGTTCGAAAGGCAGATAGTGGCGGCCTCAAGGCGGACGGAAAGACATTGCTGTTACCCGTCTTCTAGTCACCCTTAGGAATGCCTCCGTGAGGAAAGAGCGTTTTCTACTGTGAATCCAGGTGGTCTCCAGTGCCTTGCTAGGAGCTCATCCCACGCTTGGCCGAGCTAAAGTGCGAAGCGAACGTGACCCCTAGCCTCAAGGTAAGCACGCGTGTTTCTGTCAGCAAAGTTCGGTGTGCAGCCATCTCCATGAACCCTGACTCGATGATAGAGTGCTTTAACTCCTCTACGGCTTTCCGTAGGCCTAAGAGAGTCACGTATGAATTCCCTACTGAGGGAGAGCATGTGCACTGCAAGTGCCCTTTCTGTTTTCCGAGCCACATAACCCAGAACAGGCTGCTGGGGTCAACTCTGTCTACGCAGGGCGGAGGGCAATGAACTGATTCTCGCTTGCAGAGCATGCTGTCTACACGTGTTAGGCAGCCCCAGGGCAACGTTTTTGCCAGTATTACATTCAACCTGGCTCTCCCTCTGTGGAGGCCCTCTGAACTGCACTGAGAGCATCCCTGAGCCTGAAGTGCCTCCTGGCAACTCTTAACCTGTCACTCTCTCTTTGTGATGCAAGGTACACTGTAGGTCCAGCCTGACAGCAAATAGAGAAAAACCGGGGAAACTGTGAGGCGTGTGGTCGATCCAACGTCACCTAGGCCTGACTAAGTCACTAAGCGGGTAATAATGCTATTCCTGGCATGCAAAACACCCCGAGTCCCATGAAGCGTGATCATAGTGTGTCTGAAAGCCCCCTGTCGCCAGCCAGAGATTGCTGGGCAATGCGCTGTGTGGGCAAGTAGGAAATTGGAGAATGTGGGAGGAGCCCGGCTTTCCCCCTTTGGAAAGCAACTTCGTTGCAGCTTCCAAGCCGCCTGATAAACCACACCACCAGGACACTGTTCACTCCACCGATGCCTCTGAGGAACAGTGGGTTTCTCCAAAAGAAACCACGTGCTTGCGATTCCTTCCTGGGAGCTCACCCCAGGAGCATACTGCAGCTAAATCGCCAACTTAATGTGACCTCGGGTCTCGAGGTAAGGCGCACAGTTTCCCTTTGCCAGAGATAGGGGTGCACCAGTCTCCAGGACGTCTTAGCCAATGGACGGCTTTACCTCTAGTAGGCCTCACAGCGCTCAAGACTCTCACGTGGGCGCTTCTTTCCAAGGAAGTACACGGTGTACCCAGAGCCTTCTGAGCACAGTCAAGGGATACACAGCTCTGGGAACATCATCCCTCACTATGCAGTTGGAAGGGCCGGGGAGTAATGCGTTCTCTATGGCTAGCGTTCCACAGCTTTGAAGCGGCCTCAGGAACGCGGTTCTTGGCAGGCTTTTGTTCCATGCGGGTCGGCCACGTTGAGGAAACCTAAGCTGCCCTGAAAGAAACCACCGGGGGCGCCAATGCAGTTTGGGGACTCCTGCCCGACATCTCTCTAAGGGATGCGGAAACTGGCCTTTAGGTCCAGCCCGAAACAGAGATCTACCCTGAGCATTGCTGGGCATTTGCAACACCCAGAGTCACCGAGGCCCACTGAGGGCATTGAGAGGATTATGCCATTCACCACATGCAGGACACACTGCATCCAAAAGTTTCATCGCAGGAGGCCGAACTGTGTTCCGAGGGTCACCTTTGGATTCCCAGAGAAGATAGGTGTATGTGCTGGGCGATCCCGTCTGTAGTTGAGAAGCCTGGAAAAAGGCAGTATCTCCCCCGTTCGAAAGGTAGATAGTGGCGGCCTCAAGGCGGACGGAAAGACATTGCTGTTACCCGTCTTCTAGTCACCCTTAGGAATGCCTCCGTGAGGAAAGTGCGTTTTCTCCTGTGAATCCAGGTGGTCTCCAGTGCCTTTCTAGGAGCTCATCCCACGCTTGGCCGAGCTAAAGTGCGAAGCGAACGTGACCCCTAGCCTCAAGGTAAGCACGCGTGTTTCCTGTCAGCAAAGTTCGGTGTGCAGCCATCTCCATGAACCCTGACTCGATGATAGAGTGCTTTAACTCCTCTACGGCTTTCCGTAGGCCTAAGAGAGTCACGTATGAATTCCCTACTGAGGGAGAGCGTGTGCACTGCGAGTGCCCTTTCTGTTTTCCGAGCCACATAACCCAGAACAGGCTGCTGGGGTCAACTCTGTCTACACAGGGGGGAGGGCAATGAACTGATTCTCGCTTGCAGAGCATGCTGTCTACACGTGTTAGGCAGCCCCAGGGCAACGTTTTTGCCAGTATTACATTCAACCTGGCTCTCCCTCTGTGGAGGCCCTCTGAACTGCACTGAGAGGATCCCTGAGCCTGAAGCGCCTCCTGGCAACTCTTAACCTGTCACTCTCTCTTTGTGACGCAAGGTACACTGTAGGTCCAGCCTGACAGCAAATACAGAAAAACCGGGGAAACTGTGAGGCGTGTGGTCGATCCAACGACACCTATGCCTGACTAAGTCACTAAGCGGGTAATAATGCTATTCCTGGCACGCAAAACACCCCGAGTCCCATGAAGCGTGATCATAGTGTGTCTGAAAGCCTCCTGTCGCCAGCCAGAGAGTGCTGGGCAATGCGCTGTGTGGGCAAGTTGGAAATTGGAGAATGTGGGAGGAGCCCGGCTTTCCCACTTTGGAAAGCAACTGCGTTGCAGCTTCCAAGCCGCCTGATAAACCACACCACCGGGACACTGTTCACTCCACCGATGCCTCTGAGGAACAGTGAGTTTCTCCAAAAGAAACCACGTGCTTGCGATTCCTTCCTGGGAGCTCACCCCAGGAGCATACTGCAGCTAAATCGCCAACTTAATGTGACCTCGGGTCTCGAGGTAAGGCGCACAGTTTCCCCTTTGCCAGAGATAGGGGTGCACCAGTATCCAGAACGTCTTAGCCGATGGACGGCTTTACCTTTAGTAGGCCTCACAGCGCTCAAGACTCTCACGTGGGCGCTTCTTTCCAAGGAAGTACACGGTGTACCCAGAGCCTTCTGAGCACAGTCAAGGGATACACAGCTCTGGGAACATCATCCCTCACTATGCAGTTGGAAGGGCCGGGGACTAATGCGTTCTCTATGGCTAGCGTTCCACAGCTTTGAAGCGGCCTCAGGAACGCGGATCTTGGCAGTCTTTTGTTCCATGCGGGTCGGCCACGTTGAGGAAACCTAAGCTGCCCTGAAAGAAACCACCGGGGGCGCCATTGCAGTTTGGGGACTCCTGCCCGACGTCTCTCTAAGGGATGCGGAAACTAGCCTTTAGGTCCAGCCCGAAAGAGAGATCTACCCTGAGCATTGCTGGGCATTTGTAACACCCAGAGTCACCGAGGCCTACTGAGGGCATTGAGAGGATTATGCCATTCACCACATGCAGGACACACTGCATCCAAAAGTTTCATCGCAGGAGGCCGAACTGTGTTCCGAGGGTCTCCTTTGGATTGCCAGAGAAGATAGGTGTATGTGCTGGGTGATCCCGTCTGTAGTTGAGAAGCCTGGAAAAAGGCAGTATCTCCCCCGTTCGAAAGGCAGATAGTGGCGGCCTCAAGGCGGACGGAAAGACATTGCTGTTACCCGTCTTCTAGTCACCCTAAGGAATGCCTCCGTGAGGAAAGAGCGTTTTCTACTGTGAATCCAGGTGGTCTCCAGTGCCTTGCTAGGAGCTCCTCCCACGCTTGGCCGAGCTAAAGTGCGAAGCGAACGTGACCCCTAGCCTCAAGGTAAGCACGCGTGTTTCTGTCAGCAAAGTTCGGTGTGCAGCCATCTCCATGAACCCTGACTCGATGATAGAGTGCTTTAACTCCTCTATGGCTTTCCGTAGGCCTAAGAGAGTCACGTATGAATTCCCTACTGAGGGAGAGCATGTGCACTGCGAGTGCCCTTTCTGTTTTCCGAGCCACATAACCCAGAACAGGCTGCTGGGGTCAACTCTGTCTACGCAGGGCGGAGGGCAATGAACTGATTCTCGCTTGCAGAGCATGCTGTCTACACGTGTTAGGCAGCCCCAGGGCAAAGTTTTTGCCAGTATTACATTCAACCTGGCTCTCCCTCTGTGGAGGCCCTCTGAACTGCACTGAGAGCATCCCTGAGCCTGAAGCGCCTCCTGGCAACTCTTAACCTGTCACTCTCTCTTTGTGATGCAAGGTACACTGTAGGTCCAGCCTGACAGCAAATAGAGAAAAACCGGGGAAACTGTGAGGCGTGTGGTCAATCCAACGTCACCTAGGCCTGACTAAGTCACTAAGCGGGTAATAATGCTATTCCTGGCACGCAAAACACCCCGAGTCCCATGAAGCGTGATCATAGTGTGTCTGAAAGCCCCCTGTCGCCAGCCAGAGATTGCTGGGCAATGCGCTGTGTGGGCAAGTAGGAAATTGGAGAATGTGGGAGGAGCCCGGCTTTCCCCCTTTGGAAAGCAACTTCGTTGCAGCTTCCAAGCCGCCTGATAAACCACACCACCAGGACACTGTTCACTCCACCGATGCCTCTGAGGAACAGTGGGTTTCTCCAAAAGAAACCACGTGCTTGCGATTCCTTCCTGGGAGCTCACCCCAGGAGCATACTGCAGCTAAATCGCCAACTTAATGTGACCTCGGGTCTCGAGGTAAGGCGCACAGTTTCCCTTTGCCAGAGATAGGGGTGCACCAGTCTCCAGGACGTCTTTGCCCATGGACGGCTTTACCTCTAGTAGGCCTCACAGCGCTCAAGACTCTCACGTGGGCGCTTCTTTCCAAGGAAGTACACGGTGTACCCAGAGCCTTCTGAGCACAGTCAAGGGATACACAGCTCTGGGAACATCATCCCTCACTATGCAGTTGGAAGGGCCGGGGACTAATGCGTTCTCTATGGCTAGCGTTCCACAGCTTTGAAGCGGCCTCAGGAACGCGGTTCTTGGCAGGCTTTTGTTCCATGCGGGTCGGCCACGTTGAGGAAACCTAAGCTGCCCTGAAAGAAACCACCGGGGGCGCCAATGCAGTTTGGGGACTCCTGCCCGACATCTCTCTAAGGGATGCGGAAACTGGCCTTTAGGTCCAGCCCGAAACAGAGATCTACCCTGAGCATTGCTGGGCATTTGCAACACCCAGAGTCACCGAGGCCTACTGAGGGCATTGAGAGGATTATGCCATTCACCACATGCAGGACACGCTGCATCCAAAAGTTTCATCGCAGGAGGCCGAACTGTGTTCCGAGGGTCACCTTTGGATTGCCAGAGAAGATAGGTGTATGTGCTGGGCGATCCCGTCTGTAGTTGAGAAGCCTGGAAAAAGGCAGTATCTCCTCCGTTCGAAAGGTAGATAGTGGCGGCCTCAAGGCGGACGGAAAGACATTGCTGTTACCCATCTTCTAGTCACCCTTAGGAATGCCTCCGTGAGGAAAGTGCGTTTTCTCCTGTGAATCCAGGTGGTCTCCAGTGCCTTGCTAGGAGCTCATCCCACGCTTGGCCGAGCTAAAGTGCGAAGCGAACGTGACCCCTAGCCTCAAGGTAAGCACGCGTGTTTCCTGTCAGCAAAGTTCGGTGTGCAGCCATCTCCATGAACCCTGACTCGATGATAGAGTGCTTTAACTCCTCTACGGCTTTCTGTAGGCCTAAGAGAGTCACGTATGAATTCCCTACTGAGGGAGAGCGTGTGCACTGCGAGTGCCCTTTCTGTTTTCCGAGCCACATAACCCAGAACAGGCTGCTGGGGTCAACTCTGTCTACGCAGGGGGGAGGGCAATGCACTGATTCTCGCTTGCAGAGCATGCTGTCTACACGTGTTAGGCAGCCCCAGGGCAACGTTTTTGCCAGTATTACATTCAACCTGGCTCTCCCTCTGTGGAGGCCCTCTGAACTGCACTGAGAGGATCCCTGAGCCTGAAGCGCCTACTGGCAACTCTTAACCTGTCACTCTCTCTTTGTGACGCAAGGTACACTGTAGGTCCAGCCTGACAGCAAATACAGAAAAACCGGGGAAACTGTGAGGCGTGTGGTCGATCCAACGACACCTAGGCCTGACTAAGTCACTAAGCGGGTAATAATGCTATTCCTGGCACGCAAAACACCCCGAGTCCCATGAAGCGTGATCATAGTGTGTCTGAAAGCCTCCTGTCGCCAGCCAGAGAGTGCTGGGCAATGCGCTGTGTGGGCAAGTTGGAAATTGGAGAATGTGGGAGGAGCCCGGCTTTCCCACTTTGGAAAGCAACTGCGTTGCAGCTTCCAAGCCGCCTGATAAACCACACCACCGGGACACTGTTCACTCCACCGATGCCTCTGAGGAACAGTGAGTTTCTCCAAAAGAAACCACGTGCTTGCGATTCCTTCCTGGGAGCTCACCCCAGGAGCATACTGCAGCTAAATCGCCAACTTAATGTGACCTCGGGTCTCGAGGTAAGGCGCACAGTTTCCCCTTTGCCAGAGATAGGGGTGCACCAGTATCCAGAACGTCTTAGCCGATGGACGGCTTTACCTTTAGTAGGCCTCACAGCGCTCAAGACTCTCACGTGGGCGCTTCTTTCCAAGGAAGTACACGGTGTACCCAGAGCCTTCTGAGCACAGTCAAGGGATACACAGCTCTGGGAACATCATCCCTCACTATGCAGTTGGAAGGGCCGGGGACTAATGCGTTCTCTATGGCTAGCGTTCCACAGCTTTGAAGCGGCCTCAGGAACGCGGATCTTGGCAGTCTTTTGTTCCATGCGGGTCGGCCACGTTGAGGAAACCTAAGCTGCCCTGAAAGAAACCACCGGGGGCGCCATTGCAGTTTGGGGACTCCTGCCCGACGTCTCTCTAAGGGATGCGGAAACTAGCCTTTAGGTCCAGCCCGAAAGAGAGATCTACCCTGAGCATTGCTGGGCATTTGTAACACCCAGAGTCACCGAGGCCTACTGAGGGCATTGAGAGGATTATGCCATTCACCACATGCAGGACACACTGCATCCAAAAGTTTCATCGCAGGAGGCCGAACTGTGTTCCGAGGGTCTCCTTTGGATTGCCAGAGAAGATAGGTGTATGTGCTGGGTGATCCCGTCTGTAGTTGAGAAGCCTGGAAAAAGGCAGTATCTCCCCCGTTCGAAAGGCAGATAGTGGCGGCCTCAAGGCGGACGGAAAGACATTGCTGTTACCCGTCTTCTAGTCACCCTAAGGAATGCCTCCGTGAGGAAAGAGCGTTTTCTACTGTGAATCCAGGTGGTCTCCAGTGCCTTGCTAGGAGCTCCTCCCACGCTTGGCCGAGCTAAAGTGCGAAGCGAACGTGACCCCTAGCCTCAAGGTAAGCACGCGTGTTTCTGTCAGCAAAGTTCGGTGTGCAGCCATCTCCATGAACCCTGACTCGATGATAGAGTGCTTTAACTCCTCTATGGCTTTCCGTAGGCCTAAGAGAGTCACGTATGAATTCCCTACTGAGGGAGAGCATGTGCACTGCGAGTGCCCTTTCTGTTTTCCGAGCCACATAACCCAGAACAGGCTGCTGGGGTCAACTCTGTCTACGCAGGGCGGAGGGCAATGAACTGATTCTCGCTTGCAGAGCATGCTGTCTACACGTGTTAGGCAGCCCCAGGGCAAAGTTTTTGCCAGTATTACATTCAACCTGGCTCTCCCTCTGTGGAGGCCCTCTGAACTGCACTGAGAGCATCCCTGAGCCTGAAGCGCCTCCTGGCAACTCTTAACCTGTCACTCTCTCTTTGTGATGCAAGGTACACTGTAGGTCCAGCCTGACAGCAAATAGAGAAAAACCGGGGAAACTGTGAGGCGTGTGGTCAATCCAACGTCACCTAGGCCTGACTAAGTCACTAAGCGGGTAATAATGCTATTCCTGGCACGCAAAACACCCCGAGTCCCATGAAGCGTGATCATAGTGTGTCTGAAAGCCCCCTGTCGCCAGCCAGAGATTGCTGGGCAATGCGCTGTGTGGGCAAGTAGGAAATTGGAGAATGTGGGAGGAGCCCGGCTTTCCCCCTTTGGAAAGCAACTTCGTTGCAGCTTCCAAGCCGCCTGATAAACCACACCACCAGGACACTGTTCACTCCACCGATGCCTCTGAGGAACAGTGGGTTTCTCCAAAAGAAACCACGTGCTTGCGATTCCTTCCTGGGAGCTCACCCCAGGAGCATACTGCAGCTAAATCGCCAACTTAATGTGACCTCGGGTCTCGAGGTAAGGCGCACAGTTTCCCTTTGCCAGAGATAGGGGTGCACCAGTCTCCAGGACGTCTTTGCCCATGGACGGCTTTACCTCTAGTAGGCCTCACAGCGCTCAAGACTCTCACGTGGGCGCTTCTTTCCAAGGAAGTACACGGTGTACCCAGAGCCTTCTGAGCACAGTCAAGGGATACACAGCTCTGGGAACATCATCCCTCACTATGCAGTTGGAAGGGCCGGGGACTAATGCGTTCTCTATGGCTAGCGTTCCACAGCTTTGAAGCGGCCTCAGGAACGCGGTTCTTGGCAGGCTTTTGTTCCATGCGGGTCGGCCACGTTGAGGAAACCTAAGCTGCCCTGAAAGAAACCACCGGGGGCGCCAATGCAGTTTGGGGACTCCTGCCCGACATCTCTCTAAGGGATGCGGAAACTGGCCTTTAGGTCCAGCCCGAAACAGAGATCTACCCTGAGCATTGCTGGGCATTTGCAACACCCAGAGTCACCGAGGCCTACTGAGGGCATTGAGAGGATTATGCCATTCACCACATGCAGGACACGCTGCATCCAAAAGTTTCATCGCAGGAGGCCGAACTGTGTTCCGAGGGTCACCTTTGGATTGCCAGAGAAGATAGGTGTATGTGCTGGGCGATCCCGTCTGTAGTTGAGAAGCCTGGAAAAAGGCAGTATCTCCTCCGTTCGAAAGGTAGATAGTGGCGGCCTCAAGGCGGACGGAAAGACATTGCTGTTACCCATCTTCTAGTCACCCTTAGGAATGCCTCCGTGAGGAAAGTGCGTTTTCTCCTGTGAATCCAGGTGGTCTCCAGTGCCTTGCTAGGAGCTCATCCCACGCTTGGCCGAGCTAAAGTGCGAAGCGAACGTGACCCCTAGCCTCAAGGTAAGCACGCATGTTTCCTGTCAGCAAAGTTCGGTGTGCAGCCATCTCCATGAACCCTGACTCGATGATAGAGTGCTTTAACTCCTCTACGGCTTTCTGTAGGCCTAAGAGAGTCACGTATGAATTCCCTACTGAGGGAGAGCGTGTGCACTGCGAGTGCCCTTTCTGTTTTCCGAGCCACATAACCCAGAACAGGCTGCTGGGGTCAACTCTGTCTACGCAGGGGGGAGGGCAATGCACTGATTCTCGCTTGCAGAGCATGCTGTCTACACGTGTTAGGCAGCCCCAGGGCAACGTTTTTGCCAGTATTACATTCAACCTGGCTCTCCCTCTGTGGAGGCCCTCTGAACTGCACTGAGAGGATCCCTGAGCCTGAAGCGCCTCCTGGCAACTCTTAACCTGTCACTCTCTCTTTGTGACGCAAGGTACACTGTAGGTCCAGCCTGACAGCAAATACAGAAAAACCGGGGAAACTGTGAGGCGTGTGGTCGATCCAACGACACCTAGGCCTGACTAAGTCACTAAGCGGGTAATAATGCTATTCCTGGCACGCAAAACACCCCGAGTCCCATGAAGCGTGATCATAGTGTGTCTGAAAGCCTCCTGTCGTCAGCCAGAGAGTGCTGGGCAATGTGCTGTGTGGGCAAGTTGGAAATTGGAGAATGTGGGAGGAGCCCGGCTTTCCCCTTTTGGAAAGCAACTTCGTTGCAGCTTCCAAGCCGCCTGATACACCACACCACCGGGACACTGTTCACTCCACCGATGCCTCTGAGGAACAGTTAGATTCTCCAAAAGAACTACGTGCTTGCGATTCCTTCCTGGGAGCTCACCCCAGGAGCATACTGCAGTTAAATCGCCCACTTAATGTGACCTCGGGTCTCGAGGTAAGGTGCACAGTTTCCCCTTTGCCAGAGATAGGGGTGCACCAGTCTCCAGGACGTCTTAGCCAATGGACGGCTTTACCCTTAGTGGGCCTCACAGCGCTCAAGACTCTCACGTGGGCGCTTCTTTCCAAGGAAGTACACGGTGTACCCAGAGCCTTCTGAGCACAGTCAAGGGATACACAGCTCTGGGAACATCATCCCTCACTATGCAGTTGGAAGGGCCGGGGACTAATGCGTTCTCTATGGCTAGCGTTCCACAGCTTTGAAGCGGCCTCAGGAACACGGTTCTTGGCAGGCTTTTGTTCCATGCGGGTCGGCCACGTTGAGGAAACCTAAGCTGCCCTGAAAGAAACCACCGGGGGCGCCGATGCAGTTTGGGGACTCCTGCCCGACGTCTCTCTAAGGGATGCGGAAACTGGCCTTTAGGTCCAGCCCGAAACAGAGATCTACCCTGAGCATTGCTGGGCATTTGCAACACCCAGAGTCACCGAGGCCTACTGAGGGCATTGAGAGGATTATGCCATTCACCACATGCAGGACACACTGCATCCAAAAGTTTCATCGCAGGAGGCCGAACTGTGTTCCGAGGGTCACCTTTGGATTCCCAGAGAAGATAGGTGTATGTGCTGGGCGATCCCGTCTGTAGTTGAGAAGCCTGGAAAAAGGCAGTATCTCCCCCGTTCGAAAGGTAGATAGTGGCGGCCTCAAGGCGGACGGAAAGACATTGCTGTTACCCGTCTTCTAGTCACCCTTAGGAATGCCTCCGTGAGGAAAGTGCGTTTTCTCCTGTGAATCCAGGTGGTCTCCAGTGCCTTGCTAGGAGCTCATCCCACGCTTGGCCGAGCTAAAGTGCGAAGCGAACGTGACCCCTAGCCTCAAGGTAAGCACGCGTGTTTCCTGTCAGCAAAGTTCGGTGTGCAGCCATCTCCATGAACCCTGACTCGATGATAGAGTGCTTTAACTCCTCTACGGCTTTCCATAGGCCTAAGAGAGTCACGTATGAATTCCCTACTGAGGGAGAGCGTGTGCACTGCGAGGGCCCTTTGTGTTTTCCGAGCCACATAACCCAGAACAGGCTGCTGGGGTCAACTCTGTCTATGCAGGGGGGAGGGCAATGAACTGATTCTCGCTTGCAGAGCATGCTGTCTACACGTGTTAGGCAGCCCCAGGGCAACGTTTTTGCCAGTATTACATTCAACCTGGCTCTCCCTCTGTGGAGGCCCTCTGAACTGCACTGAGAGGATCCCTGAGCCTGAAGCGCCTCCTGGCAACTCTTAACCTGTCACTCTCTCTTTGTGACGCAAGGTACACTGTAGGTCCAGCCTGACAGCAAATACAGAAAAACCGGGGAAACTGTGAGGCGTGTGGTCGATCCAACGACACCTAGGCCTGACTAAGTCACTAAGTGGGTAATAATGCTATTCCTGGCACGCAAAACACCCCGAGTCCCATGAAGCGTGATCATAGTGTGTCTGAAAGACTCCTGTCGCCAGCCAGAGAGTGCTGGGCAATGTGCTGTGTGGGCAAGTTGGAAATTGGAGAATGTGGGAGGAGCCCGGCTTTCCCCCTTTGGAAAGCAACTTCGTTGCAGCTTCCAAGCCGCCTGATAAACCACACAACCGTGACACTGTTCACTCCACCGATGCCTCTGAGGAACAGTGGGTTTCTCCAAAAGAAACCACGTGCTTGCGATTCCTTCCTGGGAGCTCACCCCAGGAGCATACTGCAGCTAAATCGCCAACTTAATGTGACCTCGGGTCTCGAGGTAAGGCGCACAGTTTCCCTTTGCCAGAGATAGGGGTGCACCAGTCTCCAGGACGTCTTAGCCAATGGACGGCTTTACCTCTAGTAGGCCTCACAGCGCTCAAGACTCTCACGTGGGCGCTTCTTTCCAAGGAAGTACACGGTGTACCCAGAGCCTTCTGAGCACAGTCAAGGGATACACAGCTCTGGGAACATCATCCCTCACTATGCAGTTGGAAGGGCCGGGGAGTAATGCGTTCTCTATGGCTAGCGTTCCACAGCTTTGAAGCGGCCTCAGGAACGCGGTTCTTGGCAGGCTTTTGTTCCATGCGGGTCGGCCACGTTGAGGAAACCTAAGCTGCCCTGAAAGAAACCACCGGGGGCGCCAATGCAGTTTGGGGACTCCTGCCCGACATCTCTCTAAGGGATGCGGAAACTGGCCTTTAGGTCCAGCCCGAAACAGAGATCTACCCTGAGCATTGCTGGGCATTTGCAACACCCAGAGTCACCGAGGCCTACTGAGGGCATTGAGAGGATTATGCCATTCACCACATGCAGGACACACTGCATCCAAAAGTTTCATCGCAGGAGGCCGAACTGTGTTCCGAGGGTCACCTTTGGATTGCCAGAGAAGATAGGTGTATGTGCTGGGCGATCCCGTCTGTAGTTGAGAAGCCTGGAAAAAGGCAGTATCTCCCCCGTTCGAAAGGTAGATAGTGGCGGCCTCAAGGCGGACGGAAAGACATTGCTGTTACCCGTCTTCTAGTCACCCTTAGGAATGCCTCCGTGAGGAAAGTGCGTTTTCTCCTGTGAATCCAGGTGGTCTCCAGTGCCTTGCTAGGAGCTCATCCCACGCTTGGCCGAGCTAAAGTGCGAAGCGAACGTGACCCCTAGCCTCAAGGTAAGCACGCGTGTTTCCTGTCAGCAAAGTTCGGTGTGCAGCCATCTCCATGAACCCTGACTCGATGATAGAGTGCTTTAACTCCTCTACGGCTTTCTGTAGGCCTAAGAGAGTCACGTATGAATTCCCTACTGAGGGAGAGCGTGTGCACTGCGAGTGCCCTTTCTGTTTTCCGAGCCACATAACCCAGAACAGGCTGCTGGGGTCAACTCTGTCTAGGCAGGGGGGAGGGCAATGCACTGATTCTCGCTTGCAGAGCATGATGTCTACACGTGTTAGGCAGCCCCAGGGCAACGTTTTTGCCAGTATTACATTCAACCTGGCTCTCCCTCTGTGGAGGCCCTCTGAACTGCACTGAGAGGATCCCTGAGCCTGAAGCGCCTCCTGGCAACTCTTAACCTGTCACTCTCTCTTTGTGACGCAAGGTACACTGTAGGTCCAGCCTGACAGCAAATACAGAAAAACCGGGGAAACTGTGAGGCGTGTGGTCGATCCAACGACACCTAGGCCTGACTAAGTCACTAAGCGGGTAATAATGCTATTCCTGTCACGCAAAACACCCCGAGTCCCATGAAGCGTGATCATAGTGTGTCTGAAAGCCTCCTGTCGTCAGCCAGAGAGTGCTGGGCAATGTGCTGTGTGGGCAAGTTGGAAATTGGAGAATGTGGGAGGAGCCCGGCTTTCCCCTTTTGGAAAGCAACTTCGTTGCAGCTTCCAAGCCGCCTGATACACCACACCACCGGGACACTGTTCACGCCACCGATGCCTCTGAGGAACAGTTAGATTCTCCAAAAGAACTATGTGCTTGGGATTCCTTCCTGGGAGCTCACCCCAGGAGCATACTGCAGTTAAATCGCCCACTTAATGTGACCTCGGGTCTCGAGGTAAGGTGCACAGTTTCCCCTTTGCCAGAGATAGGGGTGCACCAGTCTCCAGGACGTCTTAGCCAATGGACGGCTTTACCTTTAGTAGGCCTCACAGCGCTCAAGACTCTCACGTGGGCGCTTCTTTCCAAGGAAGTACACGGTGTACCCAGAGCCTTCTGAGCACAGTCAAGGGATACACAGCTCTGGGAACATCATCCCTCACTATGCAGTTGGAAGGGCCGGGGACTAATGCGTTCTCTATGGCTAGCGTTCCACAGCTTTGAAGCGGCCTCAGGAACGCGGTTCTTGGCAGGCTTTTGTTCCATGCGGGTCGGCCACATTGAGGAAACCTAAGCTGCCCTGAAAGAAACCACCGGGGGCGCCAATGCAGTTTGGGGACTCCTGCCCGACGTCTCTCTAAGGGATGCGGAAACTGGCCTTTAGGTCCAGCCCGAAACAGAGATCTACCCTGAGCATTGCTGTGCATTTGTAACACCAAGAGTCACCGAGGCCTACTGAGGGCATTGAGAGGATTATGCCATTCACCACATGCAGGACACACTGCATCCAAAAGTTTCATCGCAGGAGGCCGAACTGTGTTCCGAGGGTCTCCTTTGGATTGCCAGAGAAGATAGGTGTATGTGCTGGGCGATCCCGTCTGTAGTTGAGAAGCCTGGAAAAAGGCAGTATCTCCCCCGTTCGAAAGGTAGATAGTGGCGGCCTCAAGGCGGACGGAAAGACATTGCTGTTACCCGTCTTCTAGTCACCCTTAGGAATGCCTCCGTGAGGAAAGTGCGCTTTCTCCTGTGAATCCAGGTGGTCTCCAGTGACTTGGTAGGAGCTCATCCCACGCTTGGCCGAGCTAAAGTGCGAAGCAAACGTGACCCCTAGACTCAAGGTAAGCACGCGTGTTTCCTGTCAGCAAAGTTCGGTGTGCAGCCATCTCTATGAACCCTGACTCGATGATAGAGTGCTTTAACTCCTCTACGGCTTTCCGTAGGCCTAAGAGAGTCACGTATGAATTCCCTACTGAGGGAGAGCGTGTGCACTGCGAGTGCCCTTTCTGTTTTCCGAGCCACATAACCCAGAACAGGCTGCTGGGGTCAACTCTGTCTACGCAGGGGGGAGGGCAATGAACTGATTCTCGCTTGCAGAGCATGCTGTCTACACGTGTTAGGCAGCCCCAGGGCAACGTTTTTGCCAGTATTACATTCAACCTGGCTCTCCCTCTGTGGAGGCCCTCTGAACTGCACTGAGAGGATCCCTGAGCCTGAAGCGCCTCCTGGCAACTCTTAACCTGTCACTCTCTCTTTGTGACGCAAGGTACACTGTAGGTCCAGCCTGACAGCAAATACAGAAAAACCGGGGAAACTCTGAGGCGTGTGGTCGATCCAACGTCACCTAGGCCTGACTAAGTCACTAAGCGGGTAATAATGCTATTCCTGGCACGCAAAACACCCCGAGTCCCATGAAGCGTGATCATAGTGTGTCTGAAAGCCTCCTGTCATCAGCCAGAGAGTGCTGGGCAATGCGCTTTGTGGGCAAGTTGGAAATTGGAGAATGTGGGAGGAGCCCGGCTTTCCCCCTTTGGAAAGCAACTTCGTTGCAGCTTCCAAGCCGCCTGAGAAACCACACCACCGGGACTCTCTTCACTCCACCGATGCCTCTGAGGAACAGTGAGTTTCTCCAAAAGAAACCACGTGCTTGCGATTCCTTCCTGGGAGCTCACCCCAGGAGCATACTGCAGCTAAATCGCCAACTTAATGTGACCTCGGGTCTCGAGGTAAGGCGCACAGTTTCCCTTTGCCAGAGATAGCGGTGCACCAGTCTCCAGGACGTCTTAGCCAATGGACGGCTTTACCTTTAGTAGGCCTCACAGCGCTCAAGACTCTCACGTGGGCGCTTCTTTCCAAGGAAGTACACGGTGTACCCAGAGCCTTCTGAGCACAGTCAAGGGATACACAGCTCTGGGAACATCATCCCTCACTATGCAGTTGGAAGGGCCGGGGACTAATGCGTTCTCTATGGCTAGCGTTCCACAGCTTTGAAGCGGCCTCAGGAACACGGTTCTTGGCAGGCTTTTGTTCCATGCGGGTCGGCCACGTTGAGGAAACCTGAGCTGCCGTGAAAGAAACCACCGGGGGCGCCAATGCAGTTTGGGGACTCCTGCCCGACGTCTCTCTAAGGGATGCGGAAACTGGCCTTTAGGTCCAGCCCGAAACAGAGATCTACCCTGAGCATTGCTGGGCATTTGCAACACCCAGAGTCACCGAGGCCTACTGAGGGCATTGAGAGGATTATGCCATTCACCACATGCAGGACACACTGCATCCAAAAGTTTCATCGCAGGAGGCCGAACTGTGTTCCGAGGGTCTCCTTTGCATTGTCAGAGAAGATAGGTGTATGTGCTGGGCGATCCCGTCTGTAGTTGAGAAGCCTGGAAAAAGGCAGTATCTCCTCCGTTCGAAAGGTAGATAGTGGCGGCCTCAAGGCGGACGGAAAGACATTGCTGTTACCCGTCTTCTAGTCACCCTTAGGAATGCCTCCGTGAGGAAAGTGCGTTTTCTCCTGTGAATCCAGGTGGTCTCCAGTGCCTTGCTAGGAGCTCATCCCACGCTTGGCCGAGCTAAAGTGCGAAGCGAACGTGACCCCTAGCCTCAAGGTAAGCACGCGTGTTTCCTGTCAGCAAAGTTCGGTGTGCAGCCATCTCCATGAACCCTGACTCGATGATAGAGTGCTTTAACTCCTCTACGGCTTTCCGTAGGCCTAAGAGAGTCACGTATGAATTCCCTACTGAGGGAGAGCGTGTGCACTGCGAGTGCCCTTTCTGTTTTCCGAGCCACATAACCCAGAACAGGCTGCTGGGGTCAACTCTGTCTACGCAGGGGGGAGGGCAATGAACTGATTCTCGCTTGCAGAGCATGCTGTCTACACGTGTTAGGCAGCCCCAGGGCAACGTTTTTGCCAGTATTACATTCAACCTGGCTCTCCCTCTGTGGAGGCCCTCTGAACTGCACTGAGAGGATCCCTGAGCCTGAAGCGCCTCCTGGCAACTCTTAACCTGTCACTCTCTCTTTGTGACGCAAGGTACACTGTAGGTCCAGCCTGACAGCAAATACAGAAAAACCGGGGAAACTGTGAGGCGTGTGGTCGATCCAACGACACCTAGGCCTGACTAAGTCACTAAGCGGGTAATAATGCTATTCCTGGCACGCAAAACACCCCGAGTCCCATGAAGCGTGATCATAGTGTGTCTGAAAGCCTCCTGTCGTCAGCCAGAGAGTGCTGGGCAATGCGCTGTGTGGGCAAGTTGGAAATTGGAGAATGTGGGAGGAGCCCGGCTTTCCCCTTTTGGAAAGCAACTTCGTTGCAGCTTCCAAGCCGCCTGATACACCACACCACCGGGACACTGTTCACTCCACCGATGCCTCTGAGGAACAGTGAGATTCTCCAAAAGAACTACGTGCTTGCGATTCCTTCCTGGGAGCTCACCCCAGGAGCATACTGCAGTTAAATTGCCCACTTAATGTGACCTCGGGTCTCGAGGTAAGGTGCACAGTTTCCCTTTGCCAGAGATAGGGGTGCACCAGTCTCCAGGACGTCTTAGCCAATGGACGGCTTTACCTTTAGTAGGCCTCACAGCGCTCAAGACTCTCACGTGGGCGCTTCTTTCCAAGGAAGTACACGGTGTACCCAGAGCCTTCTGAGCACAGTCAAGGGATACACAGCTCTGGGAACATCATCCCTCACTATGCAGTTGGAAGGGCCGGGGACTAATGCGTTCTCTATGGCTAGCGTTCCACAGCTTTGAAGCGGCCTCAGGAACGCGGTTCTTGGCAGGCTTTTGTTCCATGCGGGTCGGCCACGTTGAGGAAACCTAAGCTGCCCTGAAAGAAACCACCGGGGGCGCCAATGCAGTTTGGGGACTCCTGCCCGACGTCTCTCTAAGGGATGCGGAAACTCGCCTTTAGGTCCAGCCCGAAACAGAGATCTACCCTGAGAATTGCTGGGCATTTGCAACACCCAGAGTCACCGAGGCCTACTGAGGGCATTGAGAGGATTATGCCATTCACCACATGCAGGACACACTGCATCCAAAAGTTTCATCGCAGGAGGCCGAACTGTGTTCCGAGGGTCTCCTTTGGATTGCCAGAGAAGATAGGTGTATGTGCTGGGCGATCCCGTCTGTAGTTGAGAAGCCTGGAAAAAGGCAGTATCTCCCCCGTTCGAAAGGTAGATAGTGGCGGCCTCAAGGCGGACGGAAAGACATTGCTGTTACCCGTCTTCTAGTCACCCTTAGGAATGCCTCCGTGAGGAAAGTGCGCTTTCTCTTGTGAATCCAGGTGGTCTCCAGTGACTTGGTAGGAGCTCATCCCACGCTTGGCCGAGCTAAAGTGCGAAGCAAACGTGACCCCTAGCCTCAAGGTAAGCACGCGTGTTTCCTGTCAGCAAAGTTCGGTGTGCAGCCATCTCCATGAACCCTGACTCGATGATAGGGTGCTTTAACTCCTCTACGGCTTTCCGTAGGCCTAAGAGAGTCACGTATGAATTCCCTACTGAGGGAGAGCGTGTGCACTGCGAGTGCCCTTTCTGTTTTCCGAGCCACATAACCCAGAACAGGCTGCTGGGGTCAACTCTGTCTACACAGGGGGGAGGGCAATGAACTGATTCTCGCTTGCAGAGCATGCTGTCTACACGTGTTAGGCAGCCCCAGGGCAACGTTTTTGCCAGTATTACATTCAACCTGGCTCTCCCTCTGTGGAGGCCCTCTGAACTGCACTGAGAGGATCCCTGAGCCTGAAGCGCCTCCTGGCAACTCTTAACCTGTCACTCTCTCTTTGTGACGCAAGGTACACTGTAGGTCCAGCCTGACAGCAAATACAGAAAAACCGGGGAAACTGTGAGACGTGTGGTCGATCCAACGTCACCTAGGCCTGACTAAGTCACTAAGAGGGTAATAATGCTATTCCTGGCACGCAAAACACCCCGAGTCCCATGAAGCGTGATCATAGTGTGTCTGAAAGCCTCCTGTCGTCAGCCAGAGAGTGCTGGGCAATGCGCTGTGTGGGCAAGTTGGAAATTGGAGAATGTGGGAGGAGCCCGGCTTTCCCCCTTTGGAAAGCAACTTCGTTGCAGCTTCCAAGCCGCCTGATAAACCACACCACCGGGACACTGTTCACTCCACCGATGCCTCTGAGGAACAGTGAGTTTCTCCAAAAGAAACCACGTGCTTGCGATTCCTTCCTGGGAGCTCACCCCAGGAGCATACTGCAGCTAAATCGCCAACTTAATGTGACCTCGGGTCTCGAGGTAAGGCGCACAGTTTCCCTTTGCCAGAGATAGGGGTGCACCAGTCTCCAGGACGTCTTAGCCAATGGACGGCTTTACCTTTAGTAGGCCTCACAGCGCTCAAGACTCTCACGTGGGCGCTTCTTTCCAAGGAAGTACACGGTGTACCCAGAGCCTTCTGAGCACAGTCAAGGGATACACAGCTCTGGGAACATCATCCCTCACTATGCAGTTGGAAGGGCCGGGGACTAATGCGTTCTCTATGGCTAGCGTTCCACAGCTTTGAAGCGGCCTCAGGAACGCGGTTCTTGGCAGGCTTTTGTTCCATGCGGGTCGGCCACGTTGAGGAAACCTAAGCTGCCCTGAAAGAAACCACCGGGGGCGCCAATGCAGTTTGGGGACTCCTGCCCGACGTCTCTCTAAGGGATGCGGAAACTGGCCTTTAGGTCCAGCCCGAAACAGAGATCTACCCTGAGCATTGCTGGGCATTTGCAACACCCAGAGTCACCGAGGCCTACTGAGGGCATTGAGAGGATTATGCCATTCACCACATGCAGGACACACTGCATCCAAAAGTTTCATCGCAGGAGGCCGAACTGTGTTCCGAGGGTCACCTTTGGATTGCCAGAGAAGATAGGTGTATGTGCTGGGCGATCCCGTCTGTAGTTGAGAAGCCTGGAAAAAGGCAGTATCTCCCCCGTTCGAAAGGTAGATAGTGGCGGCCTCAAGGCGGACGGAAAGACATTGCTGTTACCCGTCTTCTAGTCACCCTTAGGAATGCCTCCGTGAGGAAAGTGCGCTTTCTCCTGTGAATCCAGGTGGTCTCCAGTGACTTGGTAGGAGCTCATCCCACGCTTGGCCGAGCTAAAGTGCGAAGCAAACGTGACCCCTAGACTCAAGGTAAGCACGCGTGTTTCCTGTCAGCAAAGTTCGGTGTGCAGCCATCTCTATGAACCCTGACTCGATGATAGAGTGCTTTAACTCCTCTACGGCTTTCCGTAGGCCTAAGAGAGTCACGTATGAATTCCCTACTGAGGGAGAGCGTGTGCACTGCGAGTGCCCTTTCTGTTTTCCGAGCCACATAACCCAGAACAGGCTGCTGGGGTCAACTCTGTCTATGCAGGGGTGAGGGCAATGAACTGATTCTCGCTTGCAGAGCATGCTGTCTACACGTGTTAGGCAGCCCCAGGGCAACGTTTTTGCCAGTATTACATTCAACCTGGCTCTCCCTCTGTGGAGGCCCTCTGAACTGCACTGAGAGGATCCCTGAGCCTGAAGCGCCTCCTGGCAACTCTTAACCTGTCACTCTCTCTTTGTGACGCAAGGTACACTGTAGGTCCAGCCTGACAGCAAATACAGAAAAACCGGGGAAACTGTGAGGCGTGTGGTCGATCCAACGTCACCTAGGCCTGACTAAGTCACTAAGCGGGTAATAATGCTATTCCTGGCACGCAAAACACCCCGAGTCCCATGAAGCGTGATCATAGTGTGTCTGAAAGCCTCCTGTCATCAGCCAGAGAGTGCTGGGCAATGCGCTTTGTGGGCAAGTTGGAAATTGGAGAATGTGGGAGGAGCCCGGCTTTCCCCCTTTGGAAAGCAACTTCGTTGCAGCTTCCAAGCCGCCTGAGAAACCACACCACCGGGACTCTCTTCACTCCACCGATGCCTCTGAGGAACAGTGAGTTTCTCCAAAAGAAACCACGTGCTTGCGATTCCTTCCTGGGAGCTCACCCCAGGAGCATACTGCAGCTAAATCGCCAACTTAATGTGACCTCGGGTCTCGAGGTAAGGCGCACAGTTTCCCTTTGCCAGAGATAGCGGTGCACCAGTCTCCAGGACGTCTTAGCCAATGGACGGCTTTACCTTTAGTAGGCCTCACAGCGCTCAAGACTCTCACGTGGGCGCTTCTTTCCAAGGAAGTACACGGTGTACCCAGAGCCTTCTGAGCACAGTCAAGGGATACACAGCTCTGGGAACATCATCCCTCACTATGCAGTTGGAAGGGCCGGGGACTAATGCGTTCTCTATGGCTAGCGTTCCACAGCTTTGAAGCGGCCTCAGGAACACGGTTCTTGGCAGGCTTTTGTTCCATGCGGGTCGGCCACGTTGAGGAAACCTGAGCTGCCGTGAAAGAAACCACCGGGGGCGCCAATGCAGTTTGGGGACTCCTGCCCGACGTCTCTCTAAGGGATGCGGAAACTGGCCTTTAGGTCCAGCCCGAAACAGAGATCTACCCTGAGCATTGCTGGGCATTTGCAACACCCAGAGTCACCGAGGCCTACTGAGGGCATTGAGAGGATTATGCCATTCACCACATGCAGGACACACTGCATCCAAAAGTTTCATCGCAGGAGGCCGAACTGTGTTCCGAGGGTCTCCTTTGCATTGTCAGAGAAGATAGGTGTATGTGCTGGGCGATCCCGTCTGTAGTTGAGAAGCCTGGAAAAAGGCAGTATCTCCTCCGTTCGAAAGGTAGATAGTGGCGGCCTCAAGGCGGACGGAAAGACATTGCTGTTACCCGTCTTCTAGTCACCCTTAGGAATGCCTCCGTGAGGAAAGTGCGTTTTCTCCTGTGAATCCAGGTGGTCTCCAGTGCCTTGCTAGGAGCTCATCCCACGCTTGGCCGAGCTAAAGTGCGAAGCGAACGTGACCCCTAGCCTCAAGGTAAGCACGCGTGTTTCCTGTCAGCAAAGTTCGGTGTGCAGCCATCTCCATGAACCCTGACTCGATGATAGAGTGCTTTAACTCCTCTACGGCTTTCCGTAGGCCTAAGAGAGTCACGTATGAATTCCCTACTGAGGGAGAGCGTGTGCACTGCGAGTGCCCTTTCTGTTTTCCGAGCCACATAACCCAGAACAGGCTGCTGGGGTCAACTCTGTCTACGCAGGGGGGAGGGCAATGAACTGATTCTCGCTTGCAGAGCATGCTGTCTACACGTGTTAGGCAGCCCCAGGGCAACGTTTTTGCCAGTATTACATTCAACCTGGCTCTCCCTCTGTGGAGGCCCTCTGAACTGCACTGAGAGGATCCCTGAGCCTGAAGCGCCTCCTGGCAACTCTTAACCTGTCACTCTCTCTTTGTGACGCAAGGTACACTGTAGGTCCAGCCTGACAGCAAATACAGAAAAACCGGGGAAACTGTGAGGCGTGTGGTCGATCCAACGACACCTAGGCCTGACTAAGTCACTAAGCGGGTAATAATGCTATTCCTGGCACGCAAAACACCCCGAGTCCCATGAAGCGTGATCATAGTGTGTCTGAAAGCCTCCTGTCGTCAGCCAGAGAGTGCTGGGCAATGCGCTGTGTGGGCAAGTTGGAAATTGGAGAATGTGGGAGGAGCCCGGCTTTCCCCTTTTGGAAAGCAACTTCGTTGCAGCTTCCAAGCCGCCTGATACACCACACCACCGGGACACTGTTCACTCCACCGATGCCTCTGAGGAACAGTGAGATTCTCCAAAAGAACTACGTGCTTGCGATTCCTTCCTGGGAGCTCACCCCAGGAGCATACTGCAGTTAAATTGCCCACTTAATGTGACCTCGGGTCTCGAGGTAAGGTGCACAGTTTCCCTTTGCCAGAGATAGGGGTGCACCAGTCTCCAGGACGTCTTAGCCAATGGACGGCTTTACCTTTAGTAGGCCTCACAGCGCTCAAGACTCTCACGTGGGCGCTTCTTTCCAAGGAAGTACACGGTGTACCCAGAGCCTTCTGAGCACAGTCAAGGGATACACAGCTCTGGGAACATCATCCCTCACTATGCAGTTGGAAGGGCCGGGGACTAATGCGTTCTCTATGGCTAGCGTTCCACAGCTTTGAAGCGGCCTCAGGAACGCGGTTCTTGGCAGGCTTTTGTTCCATGCGGGTCGGCCACGTTGAGGAAACCTAAGCTGCCCTGAAAGAAACCACCGGGGGCGCCAATGCAGTTTGGGGACTCCTGCCCGACGTCTCTCTAAGGGATGCGGAAACTCGCCTTTAGGTCCAGCCCGAAACAGAGATCTACCCTGAGAATTGCTGGGCATTTGCAACACCCAGAGTCACCGAGGCCTACTGAGGGCATTGAGAGGATTATGCCATTCACCACATGCAGGACACACTGCATCCAAAAGTTTCATCGCAGGAGGCCGAACTGTGTTCCGAGGGTCTCCTTTGGATTGCCAGAGAAGATAGGTGTATGTGCTGGGCGATCCCGTCTGTAGTTGAGAAGCCTGGAAAAAGGCAGTATCTCCCCCGTTCGAAAGGTAGATAGTGGCGGCCTCAAGGCGGACGGAAAGACATTGCTGTTACCCGTCTTCTAGTCACCCTTAGGAATGCCTCCGTGAGGAAAGTGCGCTTTCTCTTGTGAATCCAGGTGGTCTCCAGTGACTTGGTAGGAGCTCATCCCACGCTTGGCCGAGCTAAAGTGCGAAGCAAACGTGACCCCTAGCCTCAAGGTAAGCACGCGTGTTTCCTGTCAGCAAAGTTCGGTGTGCAGCCATCTCCATGAACCCTGACTCGATGATAGGGTGCTTTAACTCCTCTACGGCTTTCCGTAGGCCTAAGAGAGTCACGTATGAATTCCCTACTGAGGGAGAGCATGTGCACTGCGAGTGCCCTTTCTGTTTTCCGAGCCACATAACCCAGAACAGGCTGCTGGGGTCAACTCTGTCTACACAGGGGGGAGGGCAATGAACTGATTCTCGCTTGCAGAGCATGCTGTCTACACGTGTTAGGCAGCCCCAGGGCAACGTTTTTGCCAGTATTACATTCAACCTGGCTCTCCCTCTGTGGAGGCCCTCTGAACTGCACTGAGAGGATCCCTGAGCCTGAAGCGCCTCCTGGCAACTCTTAACCTGTCACTCTCTCTTTGTGACGCAAGGTACACTGTAGGTCCAGCCTGACAGCAAATACAGAAAAACCGGGGAAACTGTGAGACGTGTGGTCGATCCAACGTCACCTAGGCCTGACTAAGTCACTAAGAGGGTAATAATGCTATTCCTGGCACGCAAAACACCCCGAGTCCCATGAAGCGTGATCATAGTGTGTCTGAAAGCCTCCTGTCGTCAGCCAGAGAGTGCTGGGCAATGCGCTGTGTGGGCAAGTTGGAAATTGGAGAATGTGGGAGGAGCCCGGCTTTCCCCCTTTGGAAAGCAACTTCGTTGCAGCTTCCAAGCCGCCTGATAAACCACACCACCGGGACACTGTTCACTCCACCGATGCCTCTGAGGAACAGTGAGTTTCTCCAAAAGAAACCACGTGCTTGCGATTCCTTCCTGGGAGCTCACCCCAGGAGCATACTGCAGCTAAATCGCCAACTTAATGTGACCTCGGGTCTCGAGGTAAGGCGCACAGTTTCCCTTTGCCAGAGATAGGGGTGCACCAGTCTCCAGGACGTCTTAGCCAATGGACGGCTTTACCTTTAGTAGGCCTCACAGCGCTCAAGACTCTCACGTGGGCGCTTCTTTCCAAGGAAGTACACGGTGTACCCAGAGCCTTCTGAGCACAGTCAAGGGATACACAGCTCTGGGAACATCATCCCTCACTATGCAGTTGGAAGGGCCGGGGACTAATGCGTTCTCTATGGCTAGCGTTCCACAGCTTTGAAGCGGCCTCAGGAACGCGGTTCTTGGCAGGCTTTTGTTCCATGCGGGTCGGCCACGTTGAGGAAACCTAAGCTGCCCTGAAAGAAACCACCGGGGGCGCCAATGCAGTTTGGGGACTCCTGCCCGACGTCTCTCTAAGGGATGCGGAAACTGGCCTTTAGGTCCAGCCCGAAACAGAGATCTACCCTGAGCATTGCTGGGCATTTGCAACACCCAGAGTCACCGAGGCCTACTGAGGGCATTGAGAGGATTATGCCATTCACCACATGCAGGACACACTGCATCCAAAAGTTTCATCGCAGGAGGCCGAACTGTGTTCCGAGGGTCACCTTTGGATTGCCAGAGAAGATAGGTGTATGTGCTGGGCGATCCCGTCTGTAGTTGAGAAGCCTGGAAAAAGGCAGTATCTCCCCCGTTCGAAAGGTAGATAGTGGCGGCCTCAAGGCGGACGGAAAGACATTGCTGTTACCCGTCTTCTAGTCACCCTTAGGAATGCCTCCGTGAGGAAAGTGCGCTTTCTCCTGTGAATCCAGGTGGTCTCCAGTGACTTGGTAGGAGCTCATCCCACGCTTGGCCGAGCTAAAGTGCGAAGCGAACGTGACCCCTAGACTCAAGGTAAGCACGCGTGTTTCCTGTCAGCAAAGTTCGGTGTGCAGCCATCTCTATGAACCCTGACTCGATGATAGAGTGCTTTAACTCCTCTACGGCTTTCCGTAGGCCTAAGAGAGTCACGTATGAATTCCCTACTGAGGGAGAGCGTGTGCACTGCGAGTGCCCTTTCTGTTTTCCGAGCCACATAACCCAGAACAGGCTGCTGGGGTCAACTCTGTCTATGCAGGGGTGAGGGCAATGAACTGATTCTCGCTTGCAGAGCATGCTGTCTACACGTGTTAGGCAGCCCCAGGGCAACGTTTTTGCCAGTATTACATTCAACCTGGCTCTCCCTCTGTGGAGGCCCTCTGAACTGCACTGAGAGGATCCCTGAGCCTGAAGCGCCTCCTGGCAACTCTTAACCTGTCACTCTCTCTTTGTGACGCAAGGTACACTGTAGGTCCAGCCTGACAGCAAATACAGAAAAACCGGGGAAACTGTGAGGCGTGTGGTCGATCCAACGTCACCTAGGCCTGACTAAGTCACTAAGCGGGTAATAATGCTATTCCTGGCACGCAAAACACCCCGAGTCCCATGAAGCGTGATCATAGTGTGTCTGAAAGCCTCCTGTCATCAGCCAGAGAGTGCTGGGCAATGCGCTTTGTGGGCAAGTTGGAAATTGGAGAATGTGGGAGGAGCCCGGCTTTCCCCCTTTGGAAAGCAACTTCGTTGCAGCTTCCAAGCCGCCTGAGAAACCACACCACCGGGACTCTCTTCACTCCACCGATGCCTCTGAGGAACAGTGAGTTTCTCCAAAAGAAACCACGTGCTTGCGATTCCTTCCTGGGAGCTCACCCCAGGAGCATACTGCAGCTAAATCGCCAACTTAATGTGACCTCGGGTCTCGAGGTAAGGCGCACAGTTTCCCTTTGCCAGAGATAGCGGTGCACCAGTCTCCAGGACGTCTTAGCCAATGGACGGCTTTACCTTTAGTAGGCCTCACAGCGCTCAAGACTCTCACGTGGGCGCTTCTTTCCAAGGAAGTACACGGTGTACCCAGAGCCTTCTGAGCACAGTCAAGGGATACACAGCTCTGGGAACATCATCCCTCACTATGCAGTTGGAAGGGCCGGGGACTAATGCGTTCTCTATGGCTAGCGTTCCACAGCTTTGAAGCGGCCTCAGGAACACGGTTCTTGGCAGGCTTTTGTTCCATGCGGGTCGGCCACGTTGAGGAAACCTGAGCTGCCGTGAAAGAAACCACCGGGGGCGCCAATGCAGTTTGGGGACTCCTGCCCGACGTCTCTCTAAGGGATGCGGAAACTGGCCTTTAGGTCCAGCCCGAAACAGAGATCTACCCTGAGCATTGCTGGGCATTTGCAACACCCAGAGTCACCGAGGCCTACTGAGGGCATTGAGAGGATTATGCCATTCACCACATGCAGGACACACTGCATCCAAAAGTTTCATCGCAGGAGGCCGAACTGTGTTCCGAGGGTCTCCTTTGCATTGTCAGAGAAGATAGGTGTATGTGCTGGGCGATCCCGTCTGTAGTTGAGAAGCCTGGAAAAAGGCAGTATCTCCTCCGTTCGAAAGGTAGATAGTGGCGGCCTCAAGGCGGACGGAAAGACATTGCTGTTACCCGTCTTCTAGTCACCCTTAGGAATGCCTCCGTGAGGAAAGTGCGTTTTCTCCTGTGAATCCAGGTGGTCTCCAGTGCCTTGCTAGGAGCTCATCCCACGCTTGGCCGAGCTAAAGTGCGAAGCGAACGTGACCCCTAGCCTCAAGGTAAGCACGCGTGTTTCCTGTCAGCAAAGTTCGGTGTGCAGCCATCTCCATGAACCCTGACTCGATGATAGAGTGCTTTAACTCCTCTACGGCTTTCCGTAGGCCTAAGAGAGTCACGTATGAATTCCCTACTGAGGGAGAGCGTGTGCACTGCGAGTGCCCTTTCTGTTTTCCGAGCCACATAACCCAGAACAGGCTGCTGGGGTCAACTCTGTCTACGCAGGGGGGAGGGCAATGAACTGATTCTCGCTTGCAGAGCATGCTGTCTACACGTGTTAGGCAGCCCCAGGGCAACGTTTTTGCCAGTATTACATTCAACCTGGCTCTCCCTCTGTGGAGGCCCTCTGAACTGCACTGAGAGGATCCCTGAGCCTGAAGCGCCTCCTGGCAACTCTTAACCTGTCACTCTCTCTTTGTGACGCAAGGTACACTGTAGGTCCAGCCTGACAGCAAATACAGAAAAACCGGGGAAACTGTGAGGCGTGTGGTCGATCCAACGACACCTAGGCCTGACTAAGTCACTAAGCGGGTAATAATGCTATTCCTGGCACGCAAAACACCCCGAGTCCCATGAAGCGTGATCATAGTGTGTCTGAAAGCCTCCTGTCGTCAGCCAGAGAGTGCTGGGCAATGCGCTGTGTGGGCAAGTTGGAAATTGGAGAATGTGGGAGGAGCCCGGCTTTCCCCTTTTGGAAAGCAACTTCGTTGCAGCTTCCAAGCCGCCTGATACACCACACCACCGGGACACTGTTCACTCCACCGATGCCTCTGAGGAACAGTGAGATTCTCCAAAAGAACTACGTGCTTGCGATTCCTTCCTGGGAGCTCACCCCAGGAGCATACTGCAGTTAAATTGCCCACTTAATGTGACCTCGGGTCTCGAGGTAAGGTGCACAGTTTCCCTTTGCCAGAGATAGGGGTGCACCAGTCTCCAGGACGTCTTAGCCAATGGACGGCTTTACCTTTAGTAGGCCTCACAGCGCTCAAGACTCTCACGTGGGCGCTTCTTTCCAAGGAAGTACACGGTGTACCCAGAGCCTTCTGAGCACAGTCAAGGGATACACAGCTCTGGGAACATCATCCCTCACTATGCAGTTGGAAGGGCCGGGGACTAATGCGTTCTCTATGGCTAGCGTTCCACAGCTTTGAAGCGGCCTCAGGAACGCGGTTCTTGGCAGGCTTTTGTTCCATGCGGGTCGGCCACGTTGAGGAAACCTAAGCTGCCCTGAAAGAAACCACCGGGGGCGCCAATGCAGTTTGGGGACTCCTGCCCGACGTCTCTCTAAGGGATGCGGAAACTCGCCTTTAGGTCCAGCCCGAAACAGAGATCTACCCTGAGAATTGCTGGGCATTTGCAACACCCAGAGTCACCGAGGCCTACTGAGGGCATTGAGAGGATTATGCCATTCACCACATGCAGGACACACTGCATCCAAAAGTTTCATCGCAGGAGGCCGAACTGTGTTCCGAGGGTCTCCTTTGGATTGCCAGAGAAGATAGGTGTATGTGCTGGGCGATCCCGTCTGTAGTTGAGAAGCCTGGAAAAAGGCAGTATCTCCCCCGTTCGAAAGGTAGATAGTGGCGGCCTCAAGGCGGACGGAAAGACATTGCTGTTACCCGTCTTCTAGTCACCCTTAGGAATGCCTCCGTGAGGAAAGTGCGCTTTCTCTTGTGAATCCAGGTGGTCTCCAGTGACTTGGTAGGAGCTCATCCCACGCTTGGCCGAGCTAAAGTGCGAAGCAAACGTGACCCCTAGCCTCAAGGTAAGCACGCGTGTTTCCTGTCAGCAAAGTTCGGTGTGCAGCCATCTCCATGAACCCTGACTCGATGATAGGGTGCTTTAACTCCTCTACGGCTTTCCGTAGGCCTAAGAGAGTCACGTATGAATTCCCTACTGAGGGAGAGCATGTGCACTGCGAGTGCCCTTTCTGTTTTCCGAGCCACATAACCCAGAACAGGCTGCTGGGGTCAACTCTGTCTACACAGGGGGGAGGGCAATGAACTGATTCTCGCTTGCAGAGCATGCTGTCTACACGTGTTAGGCAGCCCCAGGGCAACGTTTTTGCCAGTATTACATTCAACCTGGCTCTCCCTCTGTGGAGGCCCTCTGAACTGCACTGAGAGGATCCCTGAGCCTGAAGCGCCTCCTGGCAACTCTTAACCTGTCACTCTCTCTTTGTGACGCAAGGTACACTGTAGGTCCAGCCTGACAGCAAATACAGAAAAACCGGGGAAACTGTGAGACGTGTGGTCGATCCAACGTCACCTAGGCCTGACTAAGTCACTAAGAGGGTAATAATGCTATTCCTGGCACGCAAAACACCCCGAGTCCCATGAAGCGTGATCATAGTGTGTCTGAAAGCCTCCTGTCGTCAGCCAGAGAGTGCTGGGCAATGCGCTGTGTGGGCAAGTTGGAAATTGGAGAATGTGGGAGGAGCCCGGCTTTCCCCCTTTGGAAAGCAACTTCGTTGCAGCTTCCAAGCCGCCTGATAAACCACACCACCGGGACACTGTTCACTCCACCGATGCCTCTGAGGAACAGTGAGTTTCTCCAAAAGAAACCACGTGCTTGCGATTCCTTCCTGGGAGCTCACCCCAGGAGCATACTGCAGCTAAATCGCCAACTTAATGTGACCTCGGGTCTCGAGGTAAGGCGCACAGTTTCCCTTTGCCAGAGATAGGGGTGCACCAGTCTCCAGGACGTCTTAGCCAATGGACGGCTTTACCTTTAGTAGGCCTCACAGCGCTCAAGACTCTCACGTGGGCGCTTCTTTCCAAGGAAGTACACGGTGTACCCAGAGCCTTCTGAGCACAGTCAAGGGATACACAGCTCTGGGAACATCATCCCTCACTATGCAGTTGGAAGGGCCGGGGACTAATGCGTTCTCTATGGCTAGCGTTCCACAGCTTTGAAGCGGCCTCAGGAACGCGGTTCTTGGCAGGCTTTTGTTCCATGCGGGTCGGCCACGTTGAGGAAACCTAAGCTGCCCTGAAAGAAACCACCGGGGGCGCCAATGCAGTTTGGGGACTCCTGCCCGACGTCTCTCTAAGGGATGCGGAAACTGGCCTTTAGGTCCAGCCCGAAACAGAGATCTACCCTGAGCATTGCTGGGCATTTGCAACACCCAGAGTCACCGAGGCCTACTGAGGGCATTGAGAGGATTATGCCATTCACCACATGCAGGACACACTGCATCCAAAAGTTTCATCGCAGGAGGCCGAACTGTGTTCCGAGGGTCACCTTTGGATTGCCAGACAAGATAGGTGTATGTGCTGGGCGATCCCGTCTGTAGTTGAGAAGCCTGGAAAAAGGCAGTATCTCCCCCGTTCGAAAGGTAGATAGTGGCGGCCTCAAGGCGGACGGAAAGACATTGCTGTTACCCGTCTTCTAGTCACCCTTAGGAATGCCTCCGTGAGGAAAGTGCGTTTTCTCCTGTGAATCCAGGTGGTCTCCAGTGCCTTGCTAGGAGCTCATCCCACGCTTGGCCGAGCTAAAGTGCGAAGCGAACGTGACCCCTAGCCTCAAGGTAAGCACGCGTGTTTCCTGTCAGCAAAGTTCGGTGTGCAGCCATCTCCATGAACCCTGACTCGATGATAGAGTGCTTTAACTCCTCTACGGCTTTCCGTAGGCCTAAGAGAGTCACGTATGAATTCCCTACTGAGGGAGAGCGTGTGCACTGCGAGTGCCCTTTCTGTTTTCCGAGCCACATAACCCAGAACAGGCTGCTGGGGTCAACTCTGTCTACGCAGGGGTGAGGGCAATGAACTGATTCTCGCTTGCAGAGCATGCTGTCTACACGTGTTAGGCAGCCCCAGGGCAACGTTTTTGCCAGTATTACATTCAACCTGGCTCTCCCTCTGTGGAGGCCCTCTGAACTGCACTGAGAGGATCCCTGAGCCTGAAGCGCCTCCTGGCAACTCTTAACCTGTCACTCTCTCTTTGTGACGCAAGGTACACTGTAGGTCCAGCCTGACAGCAAATACAGAAAAACCGGGGAAACTGTGAGGCGTGTGGTCGATCCAACGTCACCTAGGCCTGACTAAGTCACTAAGCGGGTAATAATGTTATTCCTGGCACGCAAAACACCCCGAGTCCCATGAAGCGTGATCATAGTGTGTCTGAAAGCCTCCTGTCATCAGCCAGAGAGTGCTGGGCAATGCGCTGTGTGGGCAAGTTGGAAATTGGAGAATGTGGGAGGAGCCCGGCTTTCCCCCTTTGGAAAGCAACTTCGTTGCAGCTTCCAAGCTGCCTGATAAACCACACCACCGGGACACTCTTCACTCCACCGATGCCTCTGAGGAACAGTGAGTTTCTCCAAAAGAAACCACGTGCTTGCGATTCCTTCCTGGGAGCTCACCCCAGGAGCATACTGCAGCTAAATCGCCAACTTAATGTGACCTCGGGTCTCGAGGTAAGGCGCACAGTTTCCCTTTGCCAGAGATAGGGGTGCACCAGTCTCCAGGACGTCTTAGCCAATGGACGGCTTTACCTTTAGTAGGCCTCACAGCGCTCAAGACTCTCACGTGGGCGCTTCTTTCCAAGGAAGTACACGGTGTACCCAGAGCCTTCTGAGCACAGTCAAGGGATACACAGCTCTGGGAACATCATCCCTCACTATGCAGTTGGAAGGGCCGGGGACTAATGCGTTCTCTATGGCTAGCGTTCCACAGCTTTGAAGCGGCCTCAGGAACGCGGTTCTTGGCAGGCTTTTGTTCCATGCGGGTCGGCCACATTGAGGAAACCTAAGCTGCCCTGAAAGAAACCACCGGGGGCGCCAATGCAGTTTGGGGACTCCTGCCCGACGTCTCTCTAAGGGATGCGGAAACTGGCCTTTAGGTCCAGCCCGAAACAGAGATCTACCCTGAGCATTGCTGGGCATTTGCAACACCCAGAGTCACCGAGGCCTACTGAGGGCATTGAGAGGATTATGCCATTCACCACATGCAGGACACACTGCACCCAAAAGTTTCATCGCAGGAGGCCGAACTGTGTTCCGAGGGTCACCTTTGGATTGCCAGAGAAGATAGGTGTATGTGCTGGGCGATCCCGTCTGTAGTTGAGAAGCCTGGAAAAAGGCAGTATCTCCCCCGTTCGAAAGGTAGATAGTGGCGGCCTCAAGGCGGACGGAAAGACATTGCTGTTACCCGTCTTCTAGTCACCCTTAGGAATGCCTCCGTGAGGAAAGTGCGTTTTCTCCTGTGAATCCAGGTGGTCTCCAGTGCCTTGCTAGGAGCTCAACCCACGCTTGGCCGAGCTAAAGTGCGAAGCGAACGTGACCCCTAGCCTCAAGGTAAGCACGCGTGTTTCCTGTCAGCAAAGTTCGGTGTGCAGCCATCTCCATGAACCCTGACTCGATGATAGAGTGCTTTAACTCCTCTACGGTTTTCCGTAGGCCTAAGAGAGTCACGTATGAATTCCCTACTGAGGGAGAGCGTGTGAACTGCGAGTGCCCTTTCTGTTTTCCGAGCCACATAACCCAGAACAGGCTGCTGGGGTCAACTCTGTCTACGCAGGGGGGAGGGCAATGAACTGATTCTCGCTTGCAGAGCATGCTGTCTACACGTGTTAGGCAGCCCCAGGGCAACGTTTTTGCCAGTATTACATTCAACCTGGCTCTCCCTCTGTGGAGGCCCTCTGAACTGCACTGAGAGGATCCCTGAGCCTGAAGCGCCTCCTGGCAACTCTTAACATGTCACTCTCTCTTTGTGACGCAAGGTACACTGTAGGTCCAGCCTGACAGCAAATACAGAAAAACCGGGGAAACTGTGAGGCGTGTGGTCGATCCAACGACACCTAGGCCTGACTAAGTCACTAAGCGGGTAATAATGCTATTCCTGGCACGCAAAACACCACGAGTCCCATGAAGCGTGATCATAGTGTGTCTGAAAGCCTCCTGTCGTCAGCCAGAGAGTGCTGGGCAATGTGCTGTGTGGGCAAGTTGGAAATTGGAGAATGTGGGAGGAGCCCGGCTTTCCCCTTTTGGAAAGCAACTTCGTTGCAGCTTCCAAGCCGCCTGATACACCACACCACCGGGACACTGTTCACTCCACCGATGCCTCTGAGGAACAGTGAGATTCTCCAAAAGAACTACGTGCTTGCGATTCCTTCCTGGGAGCTCACCTCAGGAGCATACTGCAGTTAAATTGCCCACTTAATGTGACCTCGGGTCTCGAGGTAAGGTGCACAGTTTCCCTTTGCCAGAGATAGGGTTGCACCAGTCTCCAGGACGTCTTAGCCAATGGACGGCTTTACCTTTAGTAGGCCTCACAGCGCTCAAGACTCTCACGTGGGCGCTTCTTTCCAAGGAAGTACACGGTGTACCCAGAGCCTTCTGAGCACAGTCAAGGGATACACAGCTCTGGGAACATCATCCCTCACTATGCAGTTGGAAGGGCCGGGGACTAATGCGTTCTCTATGGCTAGTGTTCCACAGCTTTGAAGCGGCCTCAGGAACGCGGTTCTTGGCAGGCTTTTGTTCCATGCGGGTCGGCCACGTTGAGGAAACCTAAGCTGCCCTGAAAGAAACCACCGGGGGCGCCAATGCAGTTTGGGGACTCCTGCCCGACGTCTCTCTAAGGGATGCGGAAACTGGCCTTTAGGTCCAGCCCGAAACAGAGATCTACCCTGAGCATTGCTGGGCATTTGTAACACCCAGAGTCACCGAGGCCTACTGAGGGCATTGAGAGGATTATGCCATTCACCACATGCAGGACACACTGCATCCAAAAGTTTCATCGCAGGAGGCCGAACTGTGTTCCGAGGGTCTCCTTTTGATTGCCAGAGAAGATAGGTGTATGTGCTGGGCGATCCCGTCTGTAGTTGAGAAGCCTGGAAAAAGGCAGTATCTCCCCCGTTCGAAAGGTAGATAGTGGCGGCCTCAAGGCGGACGGAAAGACATTGCTGTTACCCGTCTTCTAGTCACCCTTAGGAATGCCTCCGTGAGGAAAGTGCGCTTTCTCCTGTGAATCCAGGTGGTCTCCAGTGCCTTGCTAGGAGCTCATCCCACGCTTGGCCGAGCTAAAGTGCGAAGCGAACGTGACCCCTAGCCTCAAGGTAAGCACGCGTGTTTCCTGTCAGCAAAGTTCGGTGTGCAGCCATCTCCATGAACCCTGACTCGATGATAGAGTGCTTTAACTCCTCTACGGCTTTCCGTAGGCCTAAGAGAGTCACGTATGAATTCCCTACTGAGGGAGAGCGTGTGCACTGCGAGTGCCCTTTCTGTTTTCTGAGCCACATAACCCAGAACAAGCTGCTGGGGTCAACTCTGTCTACGCAGGGCGGAAGGCAATGAACTGATTCTCGCTTGCAGAGCATGCTGTCTACAGGTGTTAGGCAGCCCCAGGGCAACGTTTTTGCCAGTATTACATTCAACCTGGCTCTCCCTCTGTGGAGGCCCTCTGAACTGCACTGAGAGGATCCCTGAGCCTGAAGCGCCTCCTGGCAACTCTTAACCTGTCACTCTCTCTTTGTGATGCAAGGTACACTGTAGGTCCAGCCTGACAGCAAATAGAGAAAAACCGGGGAAACTGTGAGGCGTGTGGTCGATCCAACGACACCTAGGCCTGACTAAGTCACTAAGCGGGTAATAATGCTATTCCTGGCACGCAAAACACCCCGAGTCCCATGAAGCGTGATCATAGTGTGTCTGAAAGCCTCTTGTCGTCAGCCAGAGAGTGCTGGGCAATGCGCTGTGTGGGCAAGTTGGAAATTGGAGAATGTGGGAGGAGCCCGGCTTTCCCCCTTTGGAAAGCAACTTCGTTGCAGCTTCCAAGCCGCCTGATAAACCACACCACCGGAACACTGTTCACTCCACCGATGCCTCTGAGGAACAGTGAGTTTCTCCAAAGAAACCACGTGCTTGCGATACCTTCCTGGGAGCTCACCCCAGGAGCATACTGCAGCTAAATCGCCAACTTAATGTGACCTCGGGTCTCGAGGTAAGGCGCACAGTTTCCCTTTGCCAGAGATAAGGGTGCACCAGTCTCCAGGACGTCTTAGCCAATGGACGGCTTTACCTTTAGTAGGCCTCACAGCGCTCAAGACTCTCACGTGGGCGCTTCTTTCCAAGGAAGTACACGGTGTACCCAGAGCCTTCTGAGCACAGTCAAGGGATACACAGCTCTGGGAACATCATCCCTCACTATGCAGTTGGAAGGGCCGGGGACTAATGCGTTCTCTATGGCTAGCGTTCCACAGCTTTGAAGCGGCCTCAGGAACGCGGTTCTTGGCAGGCTTTTGTTCCATGCGGGTCGGCCACGTTGAGGAAACCTAAGCTGCCCTGAAAGAAACCACCGGGGGCGCCAATGCAGTTTGGGGACTCCTGCCCGACGTCTCTCTAAGGGATGCGGAAACTCGCCTTTAGGTCCAGCCCGAAACAGAGATCTACCCTGAGAATTGCTGGGCATTTGCAACACCCAGAGTCACCGAGGCCTACTGAGGGCATTGAGAGGATTATGCCATTCACCACATGCAGGACACACTGCATCCAAAAGTTTCATCGCAGGAGGCCGAACTGTGTTCCGAGGGTCTCCTTTGGATTGCCAGAGAAGATAGGTGTATGTGCTGGGCGATCCCGTCTGTAGTTGAGAAGCCTGGAAAAAGGCAGTATCTCCCCCGTTCGAAAGGTAGATAGTGGCGGCCTCAAGGCGGACGGAAAGACATTGCTGTTACCCGTCTTCTAGTCACCCTTAGGAATGCCTCCGTGAGGAAAGTGCGCTTTCTCCTGTGAATCCAGGTGGTCTCCAGTGCCTTGCTAGGAGCTCATCCCACGCTTGGCCGAGCTAAAGTGCGAAGCGAACGTGACCCCTAGCCTCAAGGTAAGCACGCGTGTTTCCTGTCAGCAAAGTTCGGTGTGCAGCCATCTCCATGAACCCTGACTCGATGATAGAGTGCTTTAACTCCTCTACGGCTTTCCGTAGGCCTAAGAGAGTCACGTATGAATTCCCTACTGAGGGAGAGCGTGTGCACTGCGAGTGCCCTTTCTGTTTTCTGAGCCACATAACCCAGAACAAGCTGCTGGGGTCAACTCTGTCTACGCAGGGCGGAAGGCAATGAACTGATTCTCGCTTGCAGAGCATGCTGTCTACAGGTGTTAGGCAGCCCCAGGGCAACGTTTTTGCCAGTATTACATTCAACCTGGCTCTCCCTCTGTGGAGGCCCTCTGAACTGCACTGAGAGGATCCCTGAGCCTGAAGCGCCTCCTGGCAACTCTTAACCTGTCACTCTCTCTTTGTGATGCAAGGTACACTGTAGGTCCAGCCTGACAGCAAATAGAGAAAAACCGGGGAAACTGTGAGGCGTGTGGTCGATCCAACAACACCTAAGCCTGACTAAGTCACTAAGCGGGTAATAATGCTATTCCTGGCACGCAAAACACCCCGAGTCCCATGAAGCGTGATCATAGTGTGTCTGAAAGCCTCATGTCGTCAGCCAGAGAGTGCTGGGCAATGCGCTGTGTGGGCAAGTTGGAAATTGGAGAATGTGGGAGGAGCCCGGCTTTCCCCCTTTGGAAAGCAACTTCGTTGCAGCTTCCAAGCCGCCTGATAAACCACACCACCGGAACACTGTTCACTCCACCGATGCCTCTGAGGAACAGTGAGTTTCTCCAAAGAAACCACGTGCTTGCGATACCTTCCTGGGAGCTCACCCCAGGAGCATACTGCAGCTAAATCGCCAACTTAATGTGACCTCGGGTCTCGAGGTAAGGCGCACAGTTTCCCTTTGCCAGAGATAAGGGTGCACCAGTCTCCAGGACGTCTTAGCCAATGGACGGCTTTACCTTTAGTAGGCCTCACAGCGCTCAAGACTCTCACGTGGGCGCTTCTTTCCAAGGAAGTACACGGTGTACCCAGAGCCTTCTGAGCACAGTCAAGGGATACACAGCTCTGGGAACATCATCCCTCACTATGCAGTTGGAAGGGCCGGGGACTAATGCGTTCTCTATGGCTAGCGTTCCACAGCTTTGAAGCGGCCTCAGGAACGCGGTTCTTGGCAGGCTTTTGTTCCATGCGGGTCGGCCACGTTGAGGAAACCTAAGCTGCCCTGAAAGAAACCACCGGGGGCGCCAATGCAGTTTGGGGACTCCTGCCCGACGTCTCTCTAAGGGATGCGGAAACTCGCCTTTAGGTCCAGCCCGAAACAGAGATCTACCCTGAGAATTGCTGGGCATTTGCAACACCCAGAGTCACCGAGGCCTACTGAGGGCATTGAGAGGATTATGCCATTCACCACATGCAGGACACACTGCATCCAAAAGTTTCATCGCAGGAGGCCGAACTGTGTTCCGAGGGTCTCCTTTGGATTGCCAGAGAAGATAGGTGTATGTGCTGGGCGATCCCGTCTGTAGTTGAGAAGCCTGGAAAAAGGCAGTATCTCCCCCGTTCGAAAGGTAGATAGTGGCGGCCTCAAGGCGGACGGAAAGACATTGCTGTTACCCGTCTTCTAGTCACCCTTAGGAATGCCTCCGTGAGGAAAGTGCGCTTTCTCCTGTGAATCCAGGTGGTCTCCAGTGACTTGGTAGGAGCTCATCCCATGCTTGGCCGAGCTAAAGTGCGAAGCAAACGTGACCCCTAGCCTCAAGGTAAGCACGCGTGTTTCCTGTCAGCAAAGTTCGGTGTGCAGCCATCTCCATGAACCCTGACTCGATGATAGAGTGCTTTAACTCCTCTACGGCTTTCCGTAGGCCTAAGAGAGTCACGTATGAATTCCCTACTGAGGGAGAGCGTGTGCACTGCGAGTGCCCTTTCTGTTTTCCGAGCCACATAACCCAGAACAGGCTGCTGGGGTCAACTCTTTCTACGCAGGGGGGAGGGCAATGAACTGATTCTCGCTTGCAGAGCATGCTGTCTACACGTGTTAGGCAGCCCCAGGGCAACGTTTTTGCCAGTATTACATTCAACCTGGCTCTCCCTCTGTGGAGGCCCTCTGAACTGCACTGAGAGGATCCCTGAGCCTGAAGCGCCTCCTGGCAACTCTTAACCTGTCACTCTCTCTTTGTGACGCAAGGTACACTGTAGGCCCAGCCTGACAGCAAATACAGAAAAACCGGGGAAACTGTGAGGCGTGTGGTCGATCCAACGTCACCTAGGCCTGACTAAGTCACTAAGCGGGTAATAATGCTATTCCTGGCACGCAAAACACCCCGAGTCCCATGAAGCGTGATCATAGTGTGTCTGAAAGCCTCCTGTCATCAGCCAGAGAGTGCTGGGCAATGCGCTGTGTGGGCAAGTTGGAAATTGGAGAATGTGGGAGGAGCCCGGCTTTCCCCCTTTGGAAAGCAACTTCGTTGCAGCTTCCAAGCCGCCTGATAAACCACACCACCGGAACACTGTTCACTCCACCGATGCCTCTGAGGAACAGTGAGTTTCTCCAAAGAAACCACGTGCTTGCGATACCTTCCTGGGAGCTCACCCCAGGAGCATACTGCAGCTAAATCGCCAACTTAATGTGACCTCGGGTCTCGAGGTAAGGCGCACAGTTTCCCTTTGCCAGAGATAAGGGTGCACCAGTCTCCAGGACGTCTTAGCCAATGGACGGCTTTACCTTTAGTAGGCCTCACAGCGCTCAAGACTCTCACGTGGGCGCTTCTTTCCAAGGAAGTACACGGTGTACCCAGAGCCTTCTGAGCACAGTCAAGGGATACACAGCTCTGGGAACATCATCCCTCACTATGCAGTTGGAAGGGCCGGGGACTAATGCGTTCTCTATGGCTAGCGTTCCACAGCTTTGAAGCGGCCTCAGGAACGCGGTTCTTGGCAGGCTTTTGTTCCATGCGGGTCGGCCACGTTGAGGAAACCTAAGCTGCCCTGAAAGAAACCACCGGGGGCGCCAATGCAGTTTGGGGACTCCTGCCCGACGTCTCTCTAAGGGATGCGGAAACTCGCCTTTAGGTCCAGCCCGAAACAGAGATCTACCCTGAGAATTGCTGGGCATTTGCAACACCCAGAGTCACCGAGGCCTACTGAGGGCATTGAGAGGATTATGCCATTCACCACATGCAGGACACACTGCATCCAAAAGTTTCATCGCAGGAGGCCGAACTGTGTTCCGAGGGTCTCCTTTGGATTGCCAGAGAAGATATGTGTATGTGCTGGGCGATCCCGTCTGTAGTTGAGAAGCCTGGAAAAAGGCAGTATCTCCCCCGTTCGAAAGGTAGATAGTGGCGGCCTCAAGGCGGACGGAAAGACATTGCTGTTACCCGTCTTCTAGTCACCCTTAGGAATGCCTCCGTGAGGAAAGTGCGCTTTCTCCTGTGAATCCAGGTGGTCTCCAGTGACTTGGTAGGAGCTCATCCCACGCTTGGCCGAGCTAAAGTGCGAAGCAAACGTGACCCCTAGCCTCAAGGTAAGCACGCGTGTTTCCTGTCAGCAAAGTTCGGTGTGCAGCCATCTCCATGAACCCTGACTCGATGATAGAGTGCTTTAACTCCTCTACGGCTTTCCGTAGGCCTAAGAGAGTCACGTATGAATTCCCTACTGAGGGAGAGCGTGTGCACTGCGAGTGCCCTTTCTGTTTTCCGAGCCACATAACCCAGAACAGGCTGCTGGGGTCAACTCTTTCTACGCAGGGGGGAGGGCAATGAACTGATTCTCGCTTGCAGAGCATGCTGTCTACACGTGTTAGGCAGCCCCAGGGCAACGTTTTTGCCAGTATTACATTCAACCTGGCTCTCCCTCTGTGGAGGCCCTCTGAACTGCACTGAGAGGATCCCTGAGCCTGAAGCGCCTCCTGGCAACTCTTAACCTGTCACTCTCTCTTTGTGACGCAAGGTACACTGTAGGTCCAGCCTGACAGCAAATACAGAAAAACCGGGGAAACTGTGAGGCGTGTGGTCGATCCAACGTCACCTAGGCCTGACTAAGTCACTAAGCGGGTAATAATGCTATTCCTGGCACGCAAAACACCCCGAGTCCCATGAAGCGTGATCATAGTGTGTCTGAAAGCCTCCTGTCATCAGCCAGAGAGTGCTGGGCAATGCGCTGTGTGGGCAAGTTGGAAATTGGAGAATGTGGGAGGAGCCCGGCTTTCCCCCTTTAGAAAGCAACTTCGTTGCAGCTTCCAAGCCGCCTGATAAACCACACCACCGGGACACTCTTCACTCCACCGATGCCTCTGAGCAACAGTGAGTTTCTCCAAAAGAAACCACGTGCTTGCGATTCCTTCCTGGGAGCTCACCCCAGGAGCATACTGCAGCTAAATCGCCAACTTAATGTGACCTCGGGTCTCGAGGTAAGGCGCACAGTTTCCCTTTGCCAGAGATAGGGGTGCACCAGTCTCCAGGACGTCTTAGCCAATGGACGGCTTTACCTTTAGTAGGCCTCACAGCGCTCAAGACTCTCACGTGGGCGCTTCTTTCCAAGGAAGTACACGGTGTACCCAGAGCCTTCTGAGCACAGTCAAGGGATACACAGCTCTGGGAACATCATCCCTCACTATGCAGTTGGAAGGGCCGGGGACTAATGCGTTCTCTATGGCTAGCGTTCCACAGCTTTGAAGCGGCCTCAGGAACGCGGTTCTTGGCAGGCTTTTGTTCCATGCGGGTCGGCCACGTTGAGGAAACCTAAGCTGCCCTGAAAGAAACCACCGGGGGCGCCAATGCAGTTTGGGGACTCCTGCCCGACGTCTCTCTAAGGGATGCGGAAACTCGCCTTTAGGTCCAGCCCGAAACAGAGATCTACCCTGAGAATTGCTGGGCATTTGCAACACCCAGAGTCACCGAGGCCTACTGAGGGCATTGAGAGGATTATGCCATTCACCACATGCAGGACACACTGCATCCAAAAGTTTCATCGCAGGAGGCCGAACTGTGTTCCGAGGGTCTCCTTTGGATTGCCAGAGAAGATAGGTGTATGTGCTGGGCGATCCCGTCTGTAGTTGAGAAGCCTGGAAAAAGGCAGTATCTCCCCCGTTCGAAAGGTAGATAGTGGCGGCCTCAAGGCGGACGGAAAGACATTGCTGTTACCCGTCTTCTAGTCACCCTTAGGAATGCCTCCGTGAGGAAAGTGTGCTTTCTCCTGTGAATCCAGGTGGTCTCCAGTGACTTGGTAGGAGCTCATCCCATGCTTGGCCGAGCTAAAGTGCGAAGCAAACGTGACCCCTAGCCTCAAGGTAAGCACGCGTGTTTCCTGTCAGCAAAGTTCGGTGTGCAGCCATCTCCATGAACCCTGACTCGATGATAGAGTGCTTTAACTCCTCTACGGCTTTCCGTAGGCCTAAGAGAGTCACGTATGAATTCCCTACTGAGGGAGAGCGTGTGCACTGCGAGTGCCCTTTCTGTTTTCCGAGCCACATAACCCAGAACAGGCTGCTGGGGTCAACTCTTTCTACGCAGGTGGGAGGGCAATGAACTGATTCTCGCTTGCAGAGCATGCTGTCTACACGTGTTAGGCAGCCCCAGGGCAACGTTTTTGCCAGTATTACATTCAACCTGGCTCTCCCTCTGTGGAGGCCCTCTGAACTGCACTGAGAGGATCCCTGAGCCTGAAGCGCCTCCTGGCAACTCTTAACCTGTCACTCTCTCTTTGTGACGCAAGGTACACTGTAGGTCCAGCCTGACAGCAAATACAGAAAAACCGGGGAAACTGTGAGGCGTGTGGTCGATCCAACGTCACCTAAGCCTGACTAAGTCACTAAGCGGGTAATAATGCTATTCCTGGCACGCAAAACACCCCGAGTCCCATGAAGCGTGATCATAGTGTGTCTGAAAGCCTCCTGTCATCAGCCAGAGAGTGCTGGGCAATGCGCTGTGTGGGCAAGTTGGAAATTGGAGAATGTGGGAGGAGCCCGGCTTTCCCCCTTTGGAAAGCAACTTCGTTGCAGCTTCCAAGCCGCCTGATAAACCACACCACCGGAACACTGTTCACTCCACCGATGCCTCTGAGGAACAGTGAGTTTCTCCAAAGAAACCACGTGCTTGCGATACCTTCCTGGGAGCTCACCCCAGGAGCATACTGCAGCTAAATCGCCAACTTAATGTGACCTCGGGTCTCGAGGTAAGGCGCACAGTTTCCCTTTGCCAGAGATAAGGGTGCACCAGTCTCCAGGACGTCTTAGCCAATGGACGGCTTTACCTTTAGTAGGCCTCACAGCGCTCAAGACTCTCACGTGGGCGCTTCTTTCCAAGGAAGTACACGGTGTACCCAGAGCCTTCTGAGCACAGTCAAGGGATACACAGCTCTGGGAACATCATCCCTCACTATGCAGTTGGAAGGGCCGGGGACTAATGCGTTCTCTATGGCTAGCGTTCCACAGCTTTGAAGCGGCCTCAGGAACGCGGTTCTTGGCAGGCTTTTGTTCCATGCGGGTCGGCCACGTTGAGGAAACCTAAGCTGCCCTGAAAGAAACCACCGGGGGCGCCAATGCAGTTTGGGGACTCCTGCCCGACGTCTCTCTAAGGGATGCGGAAACTCGCCTTTAGGTCCAGCCCGAAACAGAGATCTACCCTGAGAATTGCTGGGCATTTGCAACACCCAGAGTCACCGAGGCCTACTGAGGGCATTGAGAGGATTATGCCATTCACCACATGCAGGACACACTGCATCCAAAAGTTTCATCGCAGGAGGCCGAACTGTGTTCCGAGGGTCTCCTTTGGATTGCCAGAGAAGATATGTGTATGTGCTGGGCGATCCCGTCTGTAGTTGAGAAGCCTGGAAAAAGGCAGTATCTCCCCCGTTCGAAAGGTAGATAGTGGCGGCCTCAAGGCGGACGGAAAGACATTGCTGTTACCCGTCTTCTAGTCACCCTTAGGAATGCCTCCGTGAGGAAAGTGCGCTTTCTCCTGTGAATCCAGGTGGTCTCCAGTGACTTGGTAGGAGCTCATCCCACGCTTGGCCGAGCTAAAGTGCGAAGCAAACGTGACCCCTAGCCTCAAGGTAAGCACGCGTGTTTCCTGTCAGCAAAGTTCGGTGTGCAGCCATCTCCATGAACCCTGACTCGATGATAGAGTGCTTTAACTCCTCTACGGCTTTCCGTAGGCCTAAGAGAGTCACGTATGAATTCCCTACTGAGGGAGAGCGTGTGCACTGCGAGTGCCCTTTCTGTTTTCCGAGCCACATAACCCAGAACAGGCTGCTGGGGTCAACTCTTTCTACGCAGGGGGGAGGGCAATGAACTGATTCTCGCTTGCAGAGCATGCTGTCTACACGTGTTAGGCAGCCCCAGGGCAACGTTTTTGCCAGTATTACATTCAACCTGGCTCTCCCTCTGTGGAGGCCCTCTGAACTGCACTGAGAGGATCCCTGAGCCTGAAGCGCCTCCTGGCAACTCTTAACCTGTCACTCTCTCTTTGTGACGCAAGGTACACTGTAGGTCCAGCCTGACAGCAAATACAGAAAAACCGGGGAAACTGTGAGGCGTGTGGTCGATCCAACGTCACCTAGGCCTGACTAAGTCACTAAGCGGGTAATAATGCTATTCCTGGCACGCAAAACACCCCGAGTCCCATGAAGCGTGATCATAGTGTGTCTGAAAGCCTCCTGTCATCAGCCAGAGAGTGCTGGGCAATGCGCTGTGTGGGCAAGTTGGAAATTGGAGAATGTGGGAGGAGCCCGGCTTTCCCCCTTTAGAAAGCAACTTCGTTGCAGCTTCCAAGCCGCCTGATAAACCACACCACCGGGACACTCTTCACTCCACCGATGCCTCTGAGCAACAGTGAGTTTCTCCAAAAGAAACCACGTGCTTGCGATTCCTTCCTGGGAGCTCACCCCAGGAGCATACTGCAGCTAAATCGCCAACTTAATGTGACCTCGGGTCTCGAGGTAAGGCGCACAGTTTCCCTTTGCCAGAGATAGGGGTGCACCAGTCTCCAGGACGTCTTAGCCAATGGACGGCTTTACCTTTAGTAGGCCTCACAGCGCTCAAGACTCTCACGTGGGCGCTTCTTTCCAAGGAAGTACACGGTGTACCCAGAGCCTTCTGAGCACAGTCAAGGGATACACAGCTCTGGGAACATCATCCCTCACTATGCAGTTGGAAGGGCCGGGGACTAATGCGTTCTCTATGGCTAGCGTTCCACAGCTTTGAAGCGGCCTCAGGAACGCGGTTCTTGGCAGGCTTTTGTTCCATGCGGGTCGGCCACGTTGAGGAAACCTAAGCTGCCCTGAAAGAAACCACCGGGGGCGCCAATGCAGTTTGGGGACTCCTGCCCGACGTCTCTCTAAGGGATGCGGAAACTGGCCTTTAGGTCCAGGCCGAAACAGAGATCTACCCTGAGCATTGCTGGGCATTTGCAACACCCAGAGTCACCGAGGCCTACTGAGGGCATTGAGAGGATTATGCCATTCACCACATGCAGGACACACTGCATCCAAAAGTTTCATCGCAGGAGGCCGAACTGTGTTCCGAGGGTCACCTTTGGATTGCCAGAGAAGATAGGTGTATGTGCTGGGCGATCCCGTCTGTAGTTGAGAAGCCTGGAAAAAGGCAGTATCTCCCCCGTTCGAAAGGTAGATAGTGGCGGCCTCAAGGCGGACGGAAAGACATTGCTGTTACCCGTCTTCTAGTCACCCTTAGGAATGCCTCCGTGAGGAAAGTGCGTTTTCTCCTGTGAATCCAGGTGGTCTCCAGTGCCTTGCTAGGAGCTCATCCCACGCTTGGCCGAGCTAAAGTGCGAAGCGAACGTGACCCCTAGCCTCAAGGTAAGCACGCGTGTTTCCTGTCAGCAAAGTTCGGTGTGCAGCCATCTCCATGAACCCTGACTCGATGATAGAGTGCTTTAACTCCTCTACGGCTTTCCGTAGGCCTAAGAGAGTCACGTATGAATTCCCTACTGAGGGAGAGCGTGTGCACTGCGAGTGCCCTTTCTGTTTTCCGAGCCACATAACCCAGAACAGGCTGCTGGGGTCAACTCTGTCTACGCAGGGGGGAGGGCAATGAACTGATTCTCGCTTGCAGAGCATGCTGTCTACACGTGTTAGGCAGCCCCAGGGCAACGTTTTTGCCAGTATTACATTCAACTTGGCTCTCCCTCTGTGGAGGCCCTCTGAACTGCACTGAGAGGATCCCTGAGCCTGAAGCGCCTCCTGGCAACTCTTAACCTGTCACTCTCTCTTTGTGACGCAAGGTACACTGTAGGTCCAGCCTGACAGCAAATACAGAAAAACCGGGGAAACTGTGAGGCGTGTGGTCGATCCAACGACACCTAGGCCTGACTAAGTCACTAAGCGGGTAATAATGCTATTCCTGGCACGCAAAACACCACGAGTCCCATGAAGCGTGATCATAGTGTGTCTGAAAGCCTCCTGTCGTCAGCCAGAGAGTGCTGGGCAATGTGCTGTGTGGGCAAGTTGGAAATTGGAGAATGTGGGAGGAGCCCGGCTTTCCCCTTTTGGAAAGCAACTTCGTTGCAGCTTCCAAGCCGCCTGATACACCACACCACCGGGACACTGTTCACTCCACGGATGCCTCTGAGGAACAGTGAGATTCTCCAAAAGAACTACGTGCTTGCGATTCCTTCCTGGGAGCTCACCCCAGGAGCATACTGCAGTTAAATCGCCCACTTAATGTGACCTCGGGTCTCGAGGTAAGGTGCACAGTTTCCCTTTGCCAGAGATAGGGGTGCACCAGTCTCCAGGACGTCTTAGCCAATGGACGGCTTTACCTTTAGTAGGCCTCACAGCGCTCAAGACTCTCACGTGGGCGCTTCTTTCCAAGGACGTACACGGTGTACCCAGAGCCTTCTGAGCACAGTCAAGGGATACACAGCTCTGGGAACATCATCCCTCACTATGCAGTTGGAAGGGCCGGGGACTAATGCGTTCTCTATGGCTAGCGTTCCACAGCTTTGAAGCGGCCTCAGGAACACGGTTTTTGGCAGGCTTTTGTTCCATGCGGGTCGGCCACGTTGAGGAAACCTAAGCTGCCCTGAAAGAAACCACCGGGGGCGCCAATGAAGTTTGGGGACTCCTGCCCGACGTCTCTCTAAGGGATGCGGAAACTGGCCTTTAGGTCCAGCCCGAAACAGAGATCTACCCTGAGCATTGCTGGGCATTTGTAACACCCAGAGTCACCGAGGCCTACTGAGGGCATTGAGAGGATTATGCCATTCACCACATGCAGGACACACTGCATCCAAAAGTTTCATCGCAGGAGGCCGAACTGTGTTCCGAGGGTCTCCTTTTGATTGCCAGAGAAGATAGGTGTATGTGCTGGGCGATCCCGTCTGTAGTTGAGAAGCCTGGAAAAAGGCAGTATCTCCCCCGTTCGAAAGGTAGATAGTGGCGGCCTCAAGGCGGACGGAAAGACATTGCTGTTACCCGTCTTCTAGTCACCCTTAGGAATGCCTCCGTGAGGAAAGTGCGTTTTCTCCTGTGAATCCAGGTGGTCTCCAGTGCCTTGCTAGGAGCTCATCCCACGCTTGGCCGAGCTAAAGTGCGAAGCGAACGTGACCCCTAGCCTCAAGGTAAGCACGCGTGTTTCCTGTCAGCAAAGTTCGGTGTGCAGCCATCTCCATGAACCCTGACTCGATGATAGAGTGCTTTAACTCCTCTACGGCTTTCCGTAGGCCTAAGAGAGTCACGTATGAATTCCCTACTGAGGGAGAGCGTGTGCACTGCGAGTGCCCTTTCTGTTTTCTGAGCCACATAACCCAGAACAAGCTGCTGGGGTCAACTCTGTCTACGCAGGGCGGAAGGCAATGAACTGATTCTCGCTTGCAGAGCATGCTGTCTACAGGTGTTAGGCAGCCCCAGGGCAACGTTTTTGCCAGTATTACATTCAACCTGGCTCTCCCTCTGTGGAGGCCCTCTGAACTGCACTGAGAGGATCCTTGAGCCTGAAGCGCCTCCTGGCAACTCTTAACCTGTCACTCTCTCTTTGTGATGCAAGGTACACTGTAGGTCCAGCCTGACAGCAAATAGAGAAAAACCGGGGAAACTGTGAGGCGTGTGGTCGATCCAACGACACCTAGGCCTGACTAAGTCACTAAGCGGGTAATAATGCTATTCCTGGCACGCAAAACACCCCGAGTCCCATGAAGCGTGATCATAGTGTGTCTGAAAGCCTCATGTCGTCAGCCAGAGAGTGCTGGGCAATGCGCTGTGTGGGCAAGTTGGAAATTGGAGAATGTGGGAGGAGCCCGGCTTTCCCCCTTTGGAAAGCAACTTCGTTGCAGCTTCCAAGCCGCCTGATAAACCACACCACCGGAACACTGTTCACTCCACCGATGCCTCTGAGGAACAGTGAGTTTCTCCAAAGAAACCACGTGCTTGCGATACCTTCCTGGGAGCTCACCCCAGGAGCATACTGCAGCTAAATCGCCAACTTAATGTGACCTCGGGTCTCGAGGTAAGGCGCACAGTTTCCCTTTGCCAGAGATAAGGGTGCACCAGTCTCCAGGACGTCTTAGCCAATGGACGGCTTTACCTTTAGTAGGCCTCACAGCGCTCAAGACTCTCACGTGGGCGCTTCTTTCCAAGGAAGTACACGGTGTACCCAGAGCCTTCTGAGCACAGTCAAGGGATACACAGCTCTGGGAACATCATCCCTCACTATGCAGTTGGAAGGGCCGGGGACTAATGCGTTCTCTATGGCTAGCGTTCCACAGCTTTGAAGCGGCCTCAGGAACGCGGTTCTTGGCAGGCTTTTGTTCCATGCGGGTCGGCCACGTTGAGGAAACCTAAGCTGCCCTGAAAGAAACCACCGGGGGCGCCAATGCAGTTTGGGGACTCCTGCCCGACGTCTCTCTAAGGGATGCGGAAACTCGCCTTTAGGTCCAGCCCGAAACAGAGATCTACCCTGAGAATTGCTGGGCATTTGCAACACCCAGAGTCACCGAGGCCTACTGAGGGCATTGAGAGGATTATGCCATTCACCACATGCAGGACACACTGCATCCAAAAGTTTCATCGCAGGAGGCCGAACTGTGTTCCGAGGGTCTCCTTTGGATTGCCAGAGAAGATAGGTGTATGTGCTGGGCGATCCCGTCTGTAGTTGAGAAGCCTGGAAAAAGGCAGTATCTCCCCCGTTCGAAAGGTAGATAGTGGCGGCCTCAAGGCGGACGGAAAGACATTGCTGTTACCCGTCTTCTAGTCACCCTTAGGAATGCCTCCGTGAGGAAAGTGCGCTTTCTCCTGTGAATCCAGGTGGTCTCCAGTGACTTGGTAGGAGCTCATCCCATGCTTGGCCGAGCTAAAGTGCGAAGCAAACGTGACCCCTAGCCTCAAGGTAAGCACGCGTGTTTCCTGTCAGCAAAGTTCGGTGTGCAGCCATCTCCATGAACCCTGACTCGATGATAGAGTGCTTTAACTCCTCTACGGCTTTCCGTAGGCCTAAGAGAGTCACGTATGAATTCCCTACTGAGGGAGAGCGTGTGCACTGCGAGTGCCCTTTCTGTTTTCCGAGCCACATAACCCAGAACAGGCTGCTGGGGTCAACTCTTTCTACGCAGGGGGGAGGGCAATGAACTGATTCTCGCTTGCAGAGCATGCTGTCTACACGTGTTAGGCAGCCCCAGGGCAACGTTTTTGCCAGTATTACATTCAACCTGGCTCTCCCTCTGTGGAGGCCCTCTGAACTGCACTGAGAGGATCCCTGAGCCTGAAGCGCCTCCTGGCAACTCTTAACCTGTCACTCTCTCTTTGTGACGCAAGGTACACTGTAGGTCCAGCCTGACAGCAAATACAGAAAAACCGGGGAAACTGTGAGGCGTGTGGTCGATCCAACGTCACCTAGGCCTGACTAAGTCACTAAGCGGGTAATAATGCTATTCCTGGCACGCAAAACACCCCGAGTCCCATGAAGCGTGATCATAGTGTGTCTGAAAGCCTCCTGTCATCAGCCAGAGAGTGCTGGGCAATGCGCTGTGTGGGCAAGTTGGAAATTGGAGAATGTGGGAGGAGCCCGGCTTTCCCCCTTTGGAAAGCAACTTCGTTGCAGCTTCCAAGCCGCCTGATAAACCACACCACCGGAACACTGTTCACTCCACCGATGCCTCTGAGGAACAGTGAGTTTCTCCAAAGAAACCACGTGCTTGCGATACCTTCCTGGGAGCTCACCCCAGGAGCATACTGCAGCTAAATCGCCAACTTAATGTGACCTCGGGTCTCGAGGTAAGGCGCACAGTTTCCCTTTGCCAGAGATAGGGTGCACCAGTCTCCAGGACGTCTTAGCCAATGGACGGCTTTACCTTTAGTAGGCCTCACAGCGCTCAAGACTCTCACGTGGGCGCTTCTTTCCAAGGAAGTACACGGTGTACCCAGAGCCTTCTGAGCACAGTCAAGGGATACACAGCTCTGGGAACATCATCCCTCACTATGCAGTTGGAAGGGCCGGGGACTAATGCGTTCTCTATGGCTAGCGTTCCACAGCTTTGAAGCGGCCTCAGGAACGCGGTTCTTGGCAGGCTTTTGTTCCATGCGGGTCGGCCACGTTGAGGAAACCTAAGCTGCCCTGAAAGAAACCACCGGGGGCGCCAATGCAGTTTGGGGACTCCTGCCCGACGTCTCCCTAAGGGATGCGGAAACTCGCCTTTAGGTCCAGCCCGAAACAGAGATCTACCCTGAGAATTGCTGGGCATTTGCAACACCCAGAGTCACCGAGGCCTACTGAGGGCATTGAGAGGATTATGCCATTCACCACATGCAGGACACACTGCATCCAAAAGTTTCATCGCAGGAGGCCGAACTGTGTTCCGAGGGTCTCCTTTGGATTGCCAGAGAAGATAGGTGTATGTGCTGGGCGATCCCGTCTGTAGTTGAGAAGCCTGGAAAAAGGCAGTATCTCCCCCGTTCGAAAGGTAGATAGTGGCGGCCTCAAGGCGGACGGAAAGACATTGCTGTTACCCGTCTTCTAGTCACCCTTAGGAATGCCTCCGTGAGGAAAGTGCGCTTTCTCCTGTGAATCCAGGTGGTCTCCAGTGACTTGGTAGGAGCTCATCCCATGCTTGGCCGAGCTAAAGTGCGAAGCAAACGTGACCCCTAGCCTCAAGGTAAGCACGCGTGTTTCCTGTCAGCAAAGTTCGGTGTGCAGCCATCTCCATGAACCCTGACTCGATGATAGAGTGCTTTAACTCCTCTACGGCTTTCCGTAGGCCTAAGAGAGTCACGTATGAATTCCCTACTGAGGGAGAGCGTGTGCACTGCGAGTGCCCTTTCTGTTTTCCGAGCCACATAACCCAGAACAGGCTGCTGGGGTCAACTCTTTCTACGCAGGGGGGAGGGCAATGAACTGATTCTCGCTTGCAGAGCATGCTGTCTACACGTGTTAGGCAGCCCCAGGGCAACGTTTTTGCCAGTATTACATTCAACCTGGCTCTCCCTCTGTGGAGGCCCTCTGAACTGCACTGAGAGGATCCCTGAGCCTGAAGCGCCTCCTGGCAACTCTTAACCTGTCACTCTCTCTTTGTGACGCAAGGTACACTGTAGGTCCAGCCTGACAGCAAATACAGAAAAACCGGGGAAACTGTGAGGCGTGTGGTCGATCCAACGTCACCTAGGCCTGACTAAGTCACTAAGCGGGTAATAATGCTATTCCTGGCACGCAAAACACCCCGAGTCCCATGAAGCGTGATCATAGTGTGTCTGAAAGCCTCCTGTCATCAGCCAGAGAGTGCTGGGCAATGCGCTGTGTGGGCAAGTTGGAAATTGGAGAATGTGGGAGGAGCCCGGCTTTCCCCCTTTAGAAAGCAACTTCGTTGCAGCTTCCAAGCCGCCTGATAAACCACACCACCGGGACACTCTTCACTCCACCGATGCCTCTGAGCAACAGTGAGTTTCTCCAAAAGAAACCACGTGCTTGCGATTCCTTCCTGGGAGCTCACCCCAGGAGCATACTGCAGCTAAATCGCCAACTTAATGTGACCTCGGGTCTCGAGGTAAGGCGCACAGTTTCCCTTTGCCAGAGATAGGGGTGCACCAGTCTCCAGGACGTCTTAGCCAATGGACGGCTTTACCTTTAGTAGGCCTCACAGCGCTCAAGACTCTCACGTGGGCGCTTCTTTCCAAGGAAGTACACGGTGTACCCAGAGCCTTCTGAGCACAGTCAAGGGATACACAGCTCTGGGAACATCATCCCTCACTATGCAGTTGGAAGGGCCGGGGACTAATGCGTTCTCTATGGCTAGCGTTCCACAGCTTTGAAGCGGCCTCAGGAACGCGGTTCTTGGCAGGCTTTTGTTCCATGCGGGTCGGCCACGTTGAGGAAACCTAAGCTGCCCTGAAAGAAACCACCGGGGGCGCCAATGCAGTTTGGGGACTCCTGCCCGACGTCTCTCTAAGGGATGCGGAAACTGGCCTTTAGGTCCAGGCCGAAACAGAGATCTACCCTGAGCATTGCTGGGCATTTGCAACACCCAGAGTCACCGAGGCCTACTGAGGGCATTGAGAGGATTATGCCATTCACCACATGCAGGACACACTGCATCCAAAAGTTTCATCGCAGGAGGCCGAACTGTGTTCCGAGGGTCACCTTTGGATTGCCAGAGAAGATAGGTGTATGTGCTGGGCGATCCCGTCTGTAGTTGAGAAGCCTGGAAAAAGGCAGTATCTCCCCCGTTCGAAAGGTAGATAGTGGCGGCCTCAAGGCGGACGGAAAGACATTGCTGTTACCCGTCTTCTAGTCACCCTTAGGAATGCCTCCGTGAGGAAAGTGCGTTTTCTCCTGTGAATCCAGGTGGTCTCCAGTGCCTTGCTAGGAGCTCATCCCACGCTTGGCCGAGTTAAAGTGCGAAGCGAACGTGACCCCTAGCCTCAAGGTAAGCACGCGTGTTTCCTGTCAGCAAAGTTCGGTGTGCAGCCATCTCCATGAACCCTGACTCGATGATAGAGTGCTTTAACTCCTCTACGGCTTTCCGTAGGCCTAAGAGAGTCACGTATGAATTCCCTACTGAGGGAGAGCGTGTGCACTGCGAGTGCCCTTTCTGTTTTCCGAGCCACATAACCCAGAACAGGCTGCTGGGGTCAACTCTGTCTACGCAGGGGGGAGGGCAATGAACTGATTCTCGCTTGCAGAGCATGCTGTCTACACGTGTTAGGCAGCCCCAGGGCAACGTTTTTGCCAGTATTACATTCAACCTGGCTCTCCCTCTGTGGAGGCCCTCTGAACTGCACTGAGAGGATCCCTGAGCCTGAAGCGCCTCCTGGCAACTCTTAACCTGTCACTCTCTCTTTGTGACGCAAGGTACACTGTAGGTCCAGCCTGACAGCAAATACAGAAAAACCGGGGAAACTGTGAGGCGTGTGGTCGATCCAACGTCACCTAGGCCTGACTAAGTCACTAAGCGGGTAATAATGCTATTCCTGGCACGCAAAACACCCCGAGTCCCATGAAGCGTGATCATAGTGTGTCTGAAAGCCTCCTGTCATCAGCCAGAGAGTGCTGGGCAATGCGCTGTGTGGGCAAGTTGGAAATTGGAGAATGTGGGAGGAGCCCGGCTTTCCCCCTTTGGAAAGCAACTTCGTTGCAGCTTCCAAGCCGCCTGATAAACCACACCACCGGAACACTGTTCACTCCACCGATGCCTCTGAGGAACAGTGAGTTTCTCCAAAGAAACCACGTGCTTGCGATACCTTCCTGGGAGCTCACCCCAGGAGCATACTGCAGCTAAATCGCCAACTTAATGTGACCTCGGGTCTCGAGGTAAGGCGCACAGTTTCCCTTTGCCAGAGATAGGGTGCACCAGTCTCCAGGACGTCTTAGCCAATGGACGGCTTTACCTTTAGTAGGCCTCACAGCGCTCAAGACTCTCACGTGGGCGCTTCTTTCCAAGGAAGTACACGGTGTACCCAGAGCCTTCTGAGCACAGTCAAGGGATACACAGCTCTGGGAACATCATCCCTCACTATGCAGTTGGAAGGGCCGGGGACTAATGCGTTCTCTATGGCTAGCGTTCCACAGCTTTGAAGCGGCCTCAGGAACGCGGTTCTTGGCAGGCTTTTGTTCCATGCGGGTCGGCCACGTTGAGGAAACCTAAGCTGCCCTGAAAGAAACCACCGGGGGCGCCAATGCAGTTTGGGGACTCCTGCCCGACGTCTCCCTAAGGGATGCGGAAACTCGCCTTTAGGTCCAGCCCGAAACAGAGATCTACCCTGAGAATTGCTGGGCATTTGCAACACCCAGAGTCACCGAGGCCTACTGAGGGCATTGAGAGGATTATGCCATTCACCACATGCAGGACACACTGCATCCAAAAGTTTCATCGCAGGAGGCCGAACTGTGTTCCGAGGGTCTCCTTTGGATTGCCAGAGAAGATAGGTGTATGTGCTGGGCGATCCCGTCTGTAGTTGAGAAGCCTGGAAAAAGGCAGTATCTCCCCCGTTCGAAAGGTAGATAGTGGCGGCCTCAAGGCGGACGGAAAGACATTGCTGTTACCCGTCTTCTAGTCACCCTTAGGAATGCCTCCGTGAGGAAAGTGCGCTTTCTCCTGTGAATCCAGGTGGTCTCCAGTGACTTGGTAGGAGCTCATCCCATGCTTGGCCGAGCTAAAGTGCGAAGCAAACGTGACCCCTAGCCTCAAGGTAAGCACGCGTGTTTCCTGTCAGCAAAGTTCGGTGTGCAGCCATCTCCATGAACCCTGACTCGATGATAGAGTGCTTTAACTCCTCTACGGCTTTCCGTAGGCCTAAGAGAGTCACGTATGAATTCCCTACTGAGGGAGAGCGTGTGCACTGCGAGTGCCCTTTCTGTTTTCCGAGCCACATAACCCAGAACAGGCTGCTGGGGTCAACTCTTTCTACGCAGGGGGGAGGGCAATGAACTGATTCTCGCTTGCAGAGCATGCTGTCTACACGTGTTAGGCAGCCCCAGGGCAACGTTTTTGCCAGTATTACATTCAACCTGGCTCTCCCTCTGTGGAGGCCCTCTGAACTGCACTGAGAGGATCCCTGAGCCTGAAGCGCCTCCTGGCAACTCTTAACCTGTCACTCTCTCTTTGTGACGCAAGGTACACTGTAGGTCCAGCCTGACAGCAAATACAGAAAAACCGGGGAAACTGTGAGGCGTGTGGTCGATCCAACGTCACCTAGGCCTGACTAAGTCACTAAGCGGGTAATAATGCTATTCCTGGCACGCAAAACACCCCGAGTCCCATGAAGCGTGATCATAGTGTGTCTGAAAGCCTCCTGTCATCAGCCAGAGAGTGCTGGGCAATGCGCTGTGTGGGCAAGTTGGAAATTGGAGAATGTGGGAGGAGCCCGGCTTTCCCCCTTTAGAAAGCAACTTCGTTGCAGCTTCCAAGCCGCCTGATAAACCACACCACCGGGACACTCTTCACTCCACCGATGCCTCTGAGCAACAGTGAGTTTCTCCAAAAGAAACCACGTGCTTGCGATTCCTTCCTGGGAGCTCACCCCAGGAGCATACTGCAGCTAAATCGCCAACTTAATGTGACCTCGGGTCTCGAGGTAAGGCGCACAGTTTCCCTTTGCCAGAGATAGGGGTGCACCAGTCTCCAGGACGTCTTAGCCAATGGACGGCTTTACCTTTAGTAGGCCTCACAGCGCTCAAGACTCTCACGTGGGCGCTTCTTTCCAAGGAAGTACACGGTGTACCCAGAGCCTTCTGAGCACAGTCAAGGGATACACAGCTCTGGGAACATCATCCCTCACTATGCAGTTGGAAGGGCCGGGGACTAATGCGTTCTCTATGGCTAGCGTTCCACAGCTTTGAAGCGGCCTCAGGAACGCGGTTCTTGGCAGGCTTTTGTTCCATGCGGGTCGGCCACGTTGAGGAAACCTAAGCTGCCCTGAAAGAAACCACCGGGGGCGCCAATGCAGTTTGGGGACTCCTGCCCGACGTCTCTCTAAGGGATGCGGAAACTGGCCTTTAGGTCCAGGCCGAAACAGAGATCTACCCTGAGCATTGCTGGGCATTTGCAACACCCAGAGTCACCGAGGCCTACTGAGGGCATTGAGAGGATTATGCCATTCACCACATGCAGGACACACTGCATCCAAAAGTTTCATCGCAGGAGGCCGAACTGTGTTCCGAGGGTCACCTTTGGATTGCCAGAGAAGATAGGTGTATGTGCTGGGCGATCCCGTCTGTAGTTGAGAAGCCTGGAAAAAGGCAGTATCTCCCCCGTTCGAAAGGTAGATAGTGGCGGCCTCAAGGCGGACGGAAAGACATTGCTGTTACCCGTCTTCTAGTCACCCTTAGGAATGCCTCCGTGAGGAAAGTGCGTTTTCTCCTGTGAATCCAGGTGGTCTCCAGTGCCTTGCTAGGAGCTCATCCCACGCTTGGCCGAGTTAAAGTGCGAAGCGAACGTGACCCCTAGCCTCAAGGTAAGCACGCGTGTTTCCTGTCAGCAAAGTTCGGTGTGCAGCCATCTCCATGAACCCTGACTCGATGATAGAGTGCTTTAACTCCTCTACGGCTTTCCGTAGGCCTAAGAGAGTCACGTATGAATTCCCTACTGAGGGAGAGCGTGTGCACTGCGAGTGCCCTTTCTGTTTTCCGAGCCACATAACCCAGAACAGGCTGCTGGGGTCAACTCTGTCTACGCAGGGGGGAGGGCAATGAACTGATTCTCGCTTGCAGAGCATGCTGTCTACACGTGTTAGGCAGCCCCAGGGCAACGTTTTTGCCAGTATTACATTCAACCTGGCTCTCCCTCTGTGGAGGCCCTCTGAACTGCACTGAGAGGATCCCTGAGCCTGAAGCGCCTCCTGGCAACTCTTAACCTGTCACTCTCTCTTTGTGACGCAAGGTACACTGTAGGTCCAGCCTGACAGCAAATACAGAAAAACCGGGGAAACTGTGAGGCGTGTGGTCGATCCAACGACACCTAGGCCTGACTAAGTCACTAAGCGGGTAATAATGCTATTCCTGGCACGCAAAACACCACGAGTCCCATGAAGCGTGATCATAGTGTGTCTGAAAGCCTCCTGTCGTCAGCCAGAGAGTGCTGGGCAATGTGCTGTGTGGGCAAGTTGGAAATTGGAGAATGTGGGAGGAGCCCGGCTTTCCCCTTTTGGAAAGCAACTTCGTTGCAGCTTCCAAGCCGCCTGATACACCACACCACCGGGACACTGTTCACTCCACCGATGCCTCTGAGGAACAGTGAGATTCTCCAAAAGAACTACGTGCTTGCGATTCCTTCCTGGGAGCTCACCCCAGGAGCATACTGCAGTTAAATCGCCCACTTAATGTGACCTCGGGTCTCGAGGTAAGGTGCACAGTTTCCCTTTGCCAGAGATAGGGGTGCACCAGTCTCCAGGACGTCTTAGCCAATGGACGGCTTTACCTTTAGTAGGCCTCACAGCGCTCAAGACTCTCACGTGGGCGCTTCTTTCCAAGGAAGTACACGGTGTACCCAGAGCCTTCTGAGCACAGTCAAGGGATACACAGCTCTGGGAACATCATCCCTCACTATGCAGTTGGAAGGGCCGGGGACTAATGCGTTCTCTATGGCTAGCGTTCCACAGCTTTGAAGCGGCCTCAGGAACACGGTTTTTGGCAGGCTTTTGTTCCATGCGGGTCGGCCACGTTGAGGAAACCTAACCTGCCCTGAAAGAAACCACCGGGGGCGCCAATGCAGTTTGGGGACTCCTGCCCGACGTCTCTCTAAGGGATGCGGAAACTGGCCTTTAGGTCCAGCCCGAAACAGAGATCTACCCTGAGCATTGCTGGGCATTTGTAACACCCAGAGTCACCGAGGCCTACTGAGGGCATTGAGAGGATTATGCCATTCACCACATGCAGGACACACTGCATCCAAAAGTTTCATCGCAGGAGGCCGAACTGTGTTCCGAGGGTCTCCTTTTGATTGCCAGAGAAGATAGGTGTATGTGCTGGGCGATCCCGTCTGTAGTTGAGAAGCCTGGAAAAAGGCAGTATCTCCCCCGTTCGAAAGGTAGATAGTGGCGGCCTCAAGGCGGACGGAAAGACATTGCTGTTACCCGTCTTCTAGTCACCCTTAGGAATGCCTCCGTGAGGAAAGTGCGTTTTCTCCTGTGAATCCAGGTGGTCTCCAGTGCCTTGCTAGGAGCTCATCCCACGCTTGGCCGAGCTAAAGTGCGAAGCGAACGTGACCCCTAGCCTCAAGGTAAGCACGCGTGTTTCCTGTCAGCAAAGTTCGGTGTGCAGCCATCTCCATGAACCCTGACTCGATGATAGAGTGCTTTAACTCCTCTACGGCTTTCCGTAGGCCTAAGAGAGTCACGTATGAATTCCCTACTGAGGGAGAGCGTGTGCACTGCGAGTGCCCTTTCTGTTTTCTGAGCCACATAACCCAGAACAAGCTGCTGGGGTCAACTCTGTCTACGCAGGGCGGAAGGCAATGAACTGATTCTCGCTTGCAGAGCATGCTGTCTACAGGTGTTAGGCAGCCCCAGGGCAACGTTTTTGCCAGTATTACATTCAACCTGGCTCTCCCTCTGTGGAGGCCCTCTGAACTGCACTGAGAGGATCCCTGAGCCTGAAGCGCCTCCTGGCAACTCTTAACCTGTCACTCTCTCTTTGTGATGCAAGGTACACTGTAGGTCCAGCCTGACAGCAAATAGAGAAAAACCGGGGAAACTGTGAGGCGTGTGGTCGATCCAACGACACCTAGGCCTGACTAAGTCACTAAGCGGGTAATAATGCTATTCCTGGCACGCAAAACACCCCGAGTCCCATGAAGCGTGATCATAGTGTGTCTGAAAGCCTCATGTCGTCAGCCAGAGAGTGCTGGGCAATGCGCTGTGTGGGCAAGTTGGAAATTGGAGAATGTGGGAGGAGCCCGGCTTTCCCCCTTTGGAAAGCAACTTCGTTGCAGCTTCCAAGCCGCCTGATAAACCACACCACCGGAACACTGTTCACTCCACCGATGCCTCTGAGGAACAGTGAGTTTCTCCAAAGAAACCACGTGCTTGCGATACCTTCCTGGGAGCTCACCCCAGGAGCATACTGCAGCTAAATCGCCAACTTAATGTGACCTCGGGTCTCGAGGTAAGGCGCACAGTTTCCCTTTGCCAGAGATAAGATGCACCAGTCTCCAGGACGTCTTAGCCAATGGACGGCTTTACCTTTAGTAGGCCTCACAGCGCTCAAGACTCTCACGTGGGCGCTTCTTTCCAAGGAAGTACACGGTGTACCCAGAGCCTTCTGAGCACAGTCAAGGGATACACAGCTCTGGGAACATCATCCCTCACTATGCAGTTGGAAGGGCCGGGGACTAATGCGTTCTCTATGGCTAGCGTTCCACAGCTTTGAAGCGGCCTCAGGAACACGGTTTTTGGCAGGCTTTTGTTCCATGCGGGTCGGCCACGTTGAGGAAACCTAAGCTGCCCTGAAAGAAACCACCGGGGGCGCCAATGCAGTTTGGGGACTCCTGCCCGACGTCTCTCTAAGGGATGCGGAAACTGGCCTTTAGGTCCAGCCCGAAACAGAGATCTACCCTGAGCATTGCTGGGCATTTGTAACACCCAGAGTCACCGAGGCCTACTGAGGGCATTGAGAGGATTATGCCATTCACCACATGCAGGACACACTGCATCCAAAAGTTTCATCGCAGGAGGCCGAACTGTGTTCCGAGGGTCTCCTTTTGATTGCCAGAGAAGATAGGTGTATGTGCTGGGCGATCCCGTCTGTAGTTGAGAAGCCTGGAAAAAGGCAGTATCTCCCCCGTTCGAAAGGTAGATAGTGGCGGCCTCAAGGCGGACGGAAAGACATTGCTGTTACCCGTCTTCTAGTCACCCTTAGGAATGCCTCCGTGAGGAAAGTGCGTTTTCTCCTGTGAATCCAGGTGGTCTCCAGTGCCTTGCTAGGAGCTCATCCCACGCTTGGCCGAGCTAAAGTGCGAAGCGAACGTGACCCCTAGCCTCAAGGTAAGCACGCGTGTTTCCTGTCAGCAAAGTTCGGTGTGCAGCCATCTCCATGAACCCTGACTCGATGATAGAGTGCTTTAACTCTTCTACGGCTTTCCGTAGGCCTAAGAGAGTCACGTATGAATTCCCTACTGAGGGAGAGCGTGTGCACTGCGAGTGCCCTTTCTGTTTTCCGAGCCACATAACCCAGAACAGGCTGCTGGGGTCAACTCTTTCTACGCAGGGGGGAGGGCAATGAACTGATTCTCGCTTGCAGAGCATGCTGTCTACACGTGTTAGGCAGCCCCAGGGCAACGTTTTTGCCAGTATTACATTCAACCTGGCTCTCCCTCTGTGGAGGCCCTCTGAACTGCACTGAGAGGATCCCTGAGCCTGAAGCGCCTCCTGGCAACTCTTAACCTGTCACTCTCTCTTTGTGACGCAAGGTACACTGTAGGTCCAGCCTGACAGCAAATACAGAAAAACCGGGGAAACTGTGAGGCGTGTGGTCGATCCAACGTCACCTAGGCCTGACTAAGTCACTAAGCGGGTAATAATGCTATTCCTGGCACGCAAAACACCCCGAGTCCCATGAAGCGTGATCATAGTGTGTCTGAAAGCCTCCTGTCATCAGCCAGAGAGTGCTGGGCAATGCGCTGTGTGGGCAAGTTGGAAATTGGAGAATGTGGGAGGAGCCCGGCTTTCCCCCTTTAGAAAGCAACTTCGTTGCAGCTTCCAAGCCGCCTGATAAACCACACCACCGGGACACTCTTCACTCCACCGATGCCTCTGAGCAACAGTGAGTTTCTCCAAAAGAAACCACGTGCTTGCGATTCCTTCCTGGGAGCTCACCCCAGGAGCATACTGCAGCTAAATCGCCAACTTAATGTGACCTCGGGTCTCGAGGTAAGGCGCACAGTTTCCCTTTGCCAGAGATAGGGGTGCACCAGTCTCCAGGACGTCTTAGCCAATGGACGGCTTTACCTTTAGTAGGCCTCACAGCGCTCAAGACTCTCACGTGGGCGCTTCTTTCCAAGGAAGTACACGGTGTACCCAGAGCCTTCTGAGCACAGTCAAGGGATACACAGCTCTGGGAACATCATCCCTCACTATGCAGTTGGAAGGGCCGGGGACTAATGCGTTCTCTATGGCTAGCGTTCCACAGCTTTGAAGCGGCCTCAGGAACGCGGTTCTTGGCAGGCTTTTGTTCCATGCGGGTCGGCCACGTTGAGGAAACCTAAGCTGCCCTGAAAGAAACCACCGGGGGCGCCAATGCAGTTTGGGGACTCCTGCCCGACGTCTCTCTAAGGGATGCGGAAACTGGCCTTTAGGTCCAGGCCGAAACAGAGATCTACCCTGAGCATTGCTGGGCATTTGCAACACCCAGAGTCACCGAGGCCTACTGAGGGCATTGAGAGGATTATGCCATTCACCACATGCAGGACACACTGCATCCAAAAGTTTCATCGCAGGAGGCCGAACTGTGTTCCGAGGGTCTCCTTTGGATTGCCAGAGAAGATAGGTGTATGTGCTGGGCGATCCCGTCTGTAGTTGAGAAGCCTGGAAAAAGGCAGTATCTCCCCCGTTCGAAAGGTAGATAGTGGCGGCCTCAAGGCGGACGGAAAGACATTGCTGTTACCCGTCTTCTAGTCACCCTTAGGAATGCCTCCGTGAGGAAAGTGCGCTTTCTCCTGTGAATCCAGGTGGTCTCCAGTGACTTGGTAGGAGCTCATCCCATGCTTGGCCGAGCTAAAGTGCGAAGCAAACGTGACCCCTAGCCTCAAGGTAAGCACGCGTGTTTCCTGTCAGCAAAGTTCGGTGTGCAGCCATCTCCATGAACCCTGACTCGATGATAGAGTGCTTTAACTCCTCTACGGCTTTCCGTAGGCCTAAGAGAGTCACGTATGAATTCCCTACTGAGGGAGAGCGTGTGCACTGCGAGTGCCCTTTCTGTTTTCCGAGCCACATAACCCAGAACAGGCTGCTGGGGTCAACTCTTTCTACGCAGGGGGGAGGGCAATGAACTGATTCTCGCTTGCAGAGCATGCTGTCTACACGTGTTAGGCAGCCCCAGGGCAACGTTTTTGCCAGTATTACATTCAACCTGGCTCTCCCTCTGTGGAGGCCCTCTGAACTGCACTGAGAGGATCCCTGAGCCTGAAGCGCCTCCTGGCAACTCTTAACCTGTCACTCTCTCTTTGTGACGCAAGGTACACTGTAGGTCCAGCCTGACAGCAAATACAGAAAAACCGGGGAAACTGTGAGGCGTGTGGTCGATCCAACGTCACCTAGGCCTGACTAAGTCACTAAGCGGGTAATAATGCTATTCCTGGCACGCAAAACACCCCGAGTCCCATGAAGCGTGATCATAGTGTGTCTGAAAGCCTCCTGTCGTCAGCCAGAGAGTGCTGGGCAATGCGCTGTGTGGGCAAGTTGGAAATTGGAGAATGTGGGAGGAGCCCGGCTTTCCCCCTTTGGAAAGCAACTTCGTTGCAGCTTCCAAGCCGCCTGATAAACCACACCACCGGAACACTGTTCACTCCACCGATGCCTCTGAGGAACAGTGAGTTTCTCCAAAGAAACCACGTGCTTGCGATACCTTCCTGGGAGCTCACCCCAGGAGCATACTGCAGCTAAATCGCCAACTTAATGTGACCTCGGGTCTCGAGGTAAGGCGCACAGTTTCCCTTTGCCAGAGATAAGGGTGCACCAGTCTCCAGGACGTCTTAGCCAATGGACGGCTTTACCTTTAGTAGGCCTCACAGCGCTCAAGACTCTCACGTGGGCGCTTCTTTCCAAGGAAGTACACGGTGTACCCAGAGCCTTCTGAGCACAGTCAAGGGATACACAGCTCTGGGAACATCATCCCTCACTATGCAGTTGGAAGGGCCGGGGACTAATGCGTTCTCTATGGCTAGCGTTCCACAGCTTTGAAGCGGCCTCAGGAACGCGGTTCTTGGCAGGCTTTTGCTCCATGCGGGTCGGCCACGTTGAGGAAACCTAAGCTGCCCTGAAAGAAACCACCGGGGGCGCCAATGCAGTTTGGGGACTCCTGCCCGACGTCTCTCTAAGGGATGCGGAAACTCGCCTTTAGGTCCAGCCCGAAACAGAGATCTACCCTGAGAATTGCTGGGCATTTGCAACACCCAGAGTCACCGAGGCCTACTGAGGGCATTGAGAGGATTATGCCATTCACCACATGCAGGACACACTGCATCCAAAAGTTTCATCGCAGGAGGCCGAACTGTGTTCCGAGGGTCTCCTTTGGATTGCCAGAGAAGATAGGTGTATGTGCTGGGCGATCCCGTCTGTAGTTGAGAAGCCTGGAAAAAGGCAGTATCTCCCCCGTTCGAAAGGTAGATAGTGGCGGCCTCAAGGCGGACGGAAAGACATTGCTGTTACCCGTCTTCTAGTCACCCTTAGGAATGCCTCCGTGAGGAAAGTGCGCTTTCTCCTGTGAATCCAGGTGGTCTCCAGTGACTTGGTAGGAGCTCATCCCATGCTTGGCCGAGCTAAAGTGCGAAGCAAACGTGACCCCTAGCCTCAAGGTAAGCACGCGTGTTTCCTGTCAGCAAAGTTCGGTGTGCAGCCATCTCCATGAACCCTGACTCGATGATAGAGTGCTTTAACTCCTCTACGGCTTTCCGTAGGCCTAAGAGAGTCACGTATGAATTCCCTACTGAGGGAGAGCGTGTGCACTGCGAGTGCCCTTTCTGTTTTCCGAGCCACATAACCCAGAACAGGCTGCTGGGGTCAACTCTTTCTACGCAGGGGGGAGGGCAATGAACTGATTCTCGCTTGCAGAGCATGCTGTCTACACGTGTTAGGCAGCCCCAGGGCAACGTTTTTGCCAGTATTACATTCAACCTGGCTCTCCCTCTGTGGAGGCCCTCTGAACTGCACTGAGAGGATCCCTGAGCCTGAAGCGCCTCCTGGCAACTCTTAACCTGTCACTCTCTCTTTGTGACGCAAGGTACACTGTAGGTCCAGCCTGACAGCAAATACAGAAAAACCGGGGAAACTGTGAGGCGTGTGGTCGATCCAACGTCACCTAGGCCTGACTAAGTCACTAAGCGGGTAATAATGCTATTCCTGGCACGCAAAACACCCCGAGTCCCATGAAGCGTGATCATAGTGTGTCTGAAAGCCTCCTGTCATCAGCCAGAGAGTGCTGGGCAATGCGCTGTGTGGGCAAGTTGGAAATTGGAGAATGTGGGAGGAGCCCGGCTTTCCCCCTTTGGAAAGCAACTTCGTTGCAGCTTCCAAGCCGCCTGATAAACCACACCACCGGGACACTCTTCACTCCACCGATGCCTCTGAGCAACAGTGAGTTTCTCCAAAAGAAACCACGTGCTTGCGATTCCTTCCTGGGAGCTCACCCCAGGAGCATACTGCAGCTAAATCGCCAACTTAATGTGACCTCGGGTCTCGAGGTAAGGCGCACAGTTTCCCTTTGCCAGAGATAGGGGTGCACCAGTCTCCAGGACGTCTTAGCCAATGGACGGCTTTACCTTTAGTAGGCCTCACAGCGCTCAAGACTCTCACGTGGGCGCTTCTTTCCAAGGAAGTACACGGTGTACCCAGAGCCTTCTGAGCACAGTCAAGGGATACACAGCTCTGGGAACATCATCCCTCACTATGCAGTTGGAAGGGCCGGGGACTAATGCGTTCTCTATGGCTAGCGTTCCACAGCTTTGAAGCGGCCTCAGGAACGCGGTTCTTGGCAGGCTTTTGTTCCATGCGGGTCGGCCACGTTGAGGAAACCTAAGCTGCCCTGAAAGAAACCACCGGGGGCGCCAATGCAGTTTGGGGACTCCTGCCCGACGTCTCTCTAAGGGATGCGGAAACTGGCCTTTAGGTCCAGCCCGAAACAGAGATCTACCCTGAGCATTGCTGGGCATTTGTAACACCCAGAGTCACCGAGGCCTACTGAGGGCATTGAGAGGATTATGCCATTCACCACATGCAGGACACACTGCATCCAAAAGTTTCATCGCAGGAGGCCGAACTGTGTTCCGAGGGTCTCCTTTTGATTGCCAGAGAAGATAGGTGTATGTGCTGGGCGATCCCGTCTGTAGTTGAGAAGCCTGGAAAAAGGCAGTATCTCCCCCGTTCGAAAGGTAGATAGTGGCGGCCTCAAGGCGGACGGAAAGACATTGCTGTTACCCGTCTTCTAGTCACCCTTAGGAATGCCTCCGTGAGGAAAGTGCGTTTTCTCCTGTGAATCCAGGTGGTCTCCAGTGCCTTGCTAGGAGTTCATCCCACGCTTGGCCGAGCTAAAGTGCGAAGCGAACGTGACCCCTAGCCTCAAGGTAAGCACGCGTGTTTCCTGTCAGCAAAGTTCGGTGTGCAGCCATCTCCATGAACCCTGACTCGATGATAGAGTGCTTTAACTCCTCTACGGCTTTCCGTAGGCCTAAGAGAGTCACGTATGAATTCCCTACTGAGGGAGAGCGTGTGCACTGCGAGTGCCCTTTCTGTTTTCTGAGCCACATAACCCAGAACAAGCTGCTGGGGTCAACTCTGTCTACGCAGGGCGGAAGGCAATGAACTGATTCTCGCTTGCAGAGCATGCTGTCTACAGGTGTTAGGCAGCCCCAGGGCAACGTTTTTGCCAGTATTACATTCAACCTGGCTCTCCCTCTGTGGAGGCCCTCTGAACTGCACTGAGAGGATCCCTGAGCCTGAAGCGCCTCCTGGCAACTCTTAACCTGTCACTCTCTCTTTGTGATGCAAGGTACACTGTAGGTCCAGCCTGACAGCAAATAGAGAAAAACCGGGGAAACTGTGAGGCGTGTGGTCGATCCAACGACACCTAGGCCTGACTAAGTCACTAAGCGGGTAATAATGCTATTCCTGGCACGCAAAACACCCCGAGTCCCATGAAGCGTGATCATAGTGTGTCTGAAAGCCTCATGTCGTCAGCCAGAGAGTGCTGGGCAATGCGCTGTGTGGGCAAGTTGGAAATTGGAGAATGTGGGAGGAGCCCGGCTTTCCCCCTTTGGAAAGCAACTTCGTTGCAGCTTCCAAGCCGCCTGATAAACCACACCACCGGAACACTGTTCACTCCACCGATGCCTCTGAGGAACAGTGAGTTTCTCCAAAGAAACCACGTGCTTGCGATACCTTCCTGGGAGCTCACCCCAGGAGCATACTGCAGCTAAATCGCCAACTTAATGTGACCTCGGGTCTCGAGGGAAGGCGCACAGTTTCCCTTTGCCAGAGATAAGGGTGCACCAGTCTCCAGGACGTCTTAGCCAATGGACGGCTTTACCTTTAGTAGGCCTCACAGCGCTCAAGACTCTCACGTGGGCGCTTCTTTCCAAGCAAGTACACGGTGTACCCAGAGCCTTCTGAGCACAGTCAAGGGATACACAGCTCTGGGAACATCATCCCTCACTATGCAGTTGGAAGTGCCGGGCACTAATGCGTTCTCTATGGCTAGCGTTCCACAGCTTTGAAGCGGCCTCAGGAACGCGGTTCTTGGCAGGCTTTTGTTCCATGCGGGTCGGCCACATTGAGGAAACCTAAGCTGCCCTGAAAGAAACCACCGGGGGCGCCAATGCAGTTTGGGGACTCCTGCCCGACGTCTCTCTAAGGGATGCGGAAACTCGCCTTTAGGTCCAGCCCGAAACAGAGATCTACCCTGAGAATTGCTGGGCATTTGCAACACCCAGAGTCACCGAGGCCTACTGAGGGCATTGAGAGGATTATGCCATTCACCACATGCAGGACACACTGCATCCAAAAGTTTCATCGCAGGAGGCCGAACTGTGTTCCGAGGGTCTCCTTTGGATTGCCAGAGAAGATAGGTGTATGTGCTGGGCGATCCCGTCTGTAGTTGAGAAGCCTGGAAAAAGGCAGTATCTCCCCCGTTCGAAAGGTAGATAGTGGCGGCCTCAAGGCGGACGGAAAGACATTGCTGTTACCCGTCTTCTAGTCACCCTTAGGAATGCCTCCGTGAGGAAAGTGCGCTTTCTCCTGTGAATCCAGGTGGTCTCCAGTGACTTGATAGGAGCTCATCCCATGCTTGGCCGAGCTAAAGTGCGAAGCAAACGTGACCCCTAGCCTCAAGGTAAGCACGCGTGTTTCCTGTCAGCAAAGTTCGGTGTGCAGCCATCTCCATGAACCCTGACTCGATGATAGAGTGCTTTAACTCCTCTACGGCTTTCCGTAGGCCTAAGAGAGTCACGTATGAATTCCCTACTGAGGGAGAGCGTGTGCACTGCGAGTGCCCTTTCTGTTTTCCCGAGCCACATAACCCAGAACAGGCTGCTGGGGTCAACTCTTTCTACGCAGGGGGGAGGGCAATGAACTGATTCTCGCTTGCAGAGCATGCTGTCTACACGTGTTAGGCAGCCCCAGGGCAACGTTTTTGCCAGTATTACATTCAACCTGGCTCTCCCTCTGTGGAGGCCCTCTGAACTGCACTGAGAGGATCCCTGAGCCTGAAGCGCCTCCTGGCAACTCTTAACCTGTCACTCTCTCTTTGTGACGCAAGGTACACTGTAGGTCCAGCCTGACAGCAAATACAGAAAAACCGGGGAAACTGTGAGGCGTGTGGTCGATCCAACGTCACCTAGGCCTGACTAAGTCACTAAGCGGGTAATAATGCTATTCCTGGCACGCAAAACACCCCGAGTCCCATGAAGCGTGATCATAGTGTGTCTGAAAGCCTCCTGTCGTCAGCCAGAGAGTGCTGGGCAATGCGCTGTGTGGGCAAGTTGGAAATTGGAGAATGTGGGAGGAGCCCGGCTTTCCCCCTTTGGAAAGCAACTTCGTTGCAGCTTCCAAGCCGCCTGATAAACCACACCACCGGAACACTGTTCACTCCACCGATGCCTCTGAGGAACAGTGAGTTTCTCCAAAGAAACCACGTGCTTGCGATACCTTCCTGGGAGCTCACCCCAGGAGCATACTGCAGCTAAATCGCCAACTTAATGTGACCTCGGGTCTCGAGGTAAGGCGCACAGTTTCCCTTTGCCAGAGATAAGGGTGCACCAGTCTCCAGGACGTCTTAGCCAATGGACGGCTTTACCTTTAGTAGGCCTCACAGCGCTCAAGACTCTCACGTGGGCGCTTCTTTCCAAGGAAGTACACGGTGTACCCAGAGCCTTCTGAGCACAGTCAAGGGATACACAGCTCTGGGAACATCATCCCTCACTATGCAGTTGGAAGGGCCGGGGACTAATGCGTTCTCTATGGCTAGCGTTCCACAGCTTTGAAGCGGCCTCAGGAACGTGGTTCTTGGCAGGCTTTTGTTCCATGCGGGTCGGCCACGTTGAGGAAACCTAAGCTGCCCTGAAAGAAACCACCGGGGGCGCCAATGCAGTTTGGGGACTCCTGCCCGACGTCTCTCTAAGGGATGCGGAAACTCGCCTTTAGGTCCAGCCCGAAACAGAGATCTACCCTGAGAATTGCTGGGCATTTGCAACACCCAGAGTCACCGAGGCCTACTGAGGGCATTGAGAGGATTATGCCATTCACCACATGCAGGACACACTGCATCCAAAAGTTTCATCGCAGGAGGCCGAACTGTGTTCCGAGGGTCTCCTTTGGATTGTCAGAGAAGATAGGTGTATGTGCTGGGCGATCCCGTCTGTAGTTGAGAAGCCTGGAAAAAGGCAGTATCTCCCCCGTTCGAAAGGTAGATAGTGGCGGCCTCAAGGCGGACGGAAAGACATTGCTGTTACCCGTCTTCTAGTCACCCTTAGGAATGCCTCCGTGAGGAAAGTGCGCTTTCTCCTGTGAATCCAGGTGGTCTCCAGTGACTTGGTAGGAGCTCATCCCACGCTTGGCCGAGCTAAAGTGCGAAGCAAACGTGACCCCTAGCCTCAAGGTAAGCACGCGTGTTTCCTGTCAGCAAAGTTCGGTGTGCAGCCATCTCCATGAACCCTGACTCGATGATAGAGTGCTTTAACTCCTCTACGGCTTTCCGTAGGCCTAAGAGAGTCACGTATGAATTCCCTACTGAGGGAGAGCGTGTGCACTGCGAGTGCCCTTTCTGTTTTCCGAGCCACATAACCCAGAACAGGCTGCTGGGGTCAACTCTTTCTACGCAGGGGGGAGGGCAATGAACTGATTCTCGCTTGCAGAGCATGCTGTCTACACGTGTTAGGCAGCCCCAGGGCAACGTTTTTGCCAGTATTACATTCAACCTGGCTCTCCCTCTGTGGAGGCCCTCTGAACTGCACTGAGAGGATCCCTGAGCCTGAAGCGCCTCCTGGCAACTCTTAACCTGTCACTCTCTCTTTGTGACGCAAGGTACACTGTAGGTCCAGCCTGACAGCAAATACAGAAAAACCGGGGAAACTGTGAGGCGTGTGGTCGATCCAACGTCACCTAGGCCTGACTAAGTCACTAAGCGGGTAATAATGCTATTCCTGGCACGCAAAACACCCCGAGTCCCATGAAGCGTGATCATAGTGTGTCTGAAAGCCTCCTGTCATCAGCCAGAGAGTGCTGGGCAATGCGCTGTGTGGGCAAGTTGGAAATTGGAGAATGTGGGAGGAGCCCGGCTTTCCCCCTTTGGAAAGCAACTTCGTTGCAGCTTCCAAGCCGCCTGATAAACCACACCACCGGGACACTCTTCACTCCACCGATGCCTCTGAGCAACAGTGAGTTTCTCCAAAAGAAACCACGTGCTTGCGATTCCTTCCTGGGAGCTCACCCCAGGAGCATACTGCAGCTAAATCGCCAACTTAATGTGACCTCGGGTCTCGAGGTAAGGCGCACAGTTTCCCTTTGCCAGAGATAGGGGTGCACCAGTCTCCAGGACGTCTTAGCCAATGGACGGCTTTACCTTTAGTAGGCCTCACAGCGCTCAAGACTCTCACGTGGGCGCTTCTTTCCAAGGAAGTACACGGTGTACCCAGAGCCTTCTGAGCACAGTCAAGGGATACACAGCTCTGGGAACATCATCCCTCACTATGCAGTTGGAAGGGCCGGGGACTAATGCGTTCTCTATGGCTAGCGTTCCACAGCTTTGAAGCGGCCTCAGGAACGCGGTTCTTGGCAGGCTTTTGTTCCATGCGGGTCGGCCACGTTGAGGAAACCTAAGCTGCCCTGAAAGAAACCACCGGGGGCGCCAATGCAGTTTGGGGACTCCTGCCCGACGTCTCTCTAAGGGATGCGGAAACTGGCCTTTAGGTCCAGGCCGAAACAGAGATCTACCCTGAGCATTGCTGGGCATTTGCAACACCCAGAGTCACCGAGGCCTACTGAGGGCATTGAGAGGATTATGCCATTCACCACATGCAGGACACACTGCATCCAAAAGTTTCATCGCAGGAGGCCGAACTGTGTTCCGAGGGTCTCCTTTGGATTGCCAGAGAAGATAGGTGTATGTGCTGGGCGATCCCGTCTGTAGTTGAGAAGCCTGGAAAAAGGCAGTATCTCCCCCGTTCGAAAGGTAGATAGTGGCGGCCTCAAGGCGGACGGAAAGACATTGCTGTTACCCGTCTTCTAGTCACCCTTAGGAATGCCTCCGTGAGGAAAGTGCGTTTTCTCCTGTGAATCCAGGTGGTCTCCAGTGCCTTGCTAGGAGCTCATCCCACGCTTGGCCGAGCTAAAGTGCGAAGCGAACGTGACCCCTAGCCTCAAGGTAAGCACGCGTGTTTCCTGTCAGCAAAGTTCGGTGTGCAGCCATCTCCATGAACCCTGACTCGATGATAGAGTGCTTTAACTCCTCTACGGCTTTCCGTAGGCCTAAGAGAGTCACGTATGAATTCCCTACTGAGGGAGAGCGTGTGCACTGCGAGTGCCCTTTCTGTTTTCCGAGCCACATAACCCAGAACAGGCTGCTGGGGTCAACTCTGTCTACGCAGGGGGGAGGGCAATGAACTGATTCTCGCTTGCAGAGCATGCTGTCTACACGTGTTAGGCAGCCCCAGGGCAACGTTTTTGCCAGTATTACATTCAACCTGGCTCTCCCTCTGTGGAGGCCCTCTGAACTGCACTGAGAGGATCCCTGAGCCTGAAGCGCCTCCTGGCAACTCTTAACCTGTCACTCTCTCTTTGTGACGCAAGGTACACTGTAGGTCCAGCCTGACAGCAAATACAGAAAAACCGGGGAAACTGTGAGGCGTGTGGTCGATCCAACGACACCTAGGCCTGACTAAGTCACTAAGCGGGTAATAATGCTATTCCTGGCACGCAAAACACCACGAGTCCCATGAAGCGTGATCATAGTGTGTCTGAAAGCCTCCTGTCGTCAGCCAGAGAGTGCTGGGCAATGTGCTGTGTGGGCAAGTTGGAAATTGGAGAATGTGGGAGGAGCCCGGCTTTCCCCTTTTGGAAAGCAACTTCGTTGCAGCTTCCAAGCCGCCTGATACACCACACCACCGGGACACTGTTCACTCCACTGATGCCTCTGAGGAACAGTGAGATTCTCCAAAAGAACTACGTGCTTGCGATTCCTTCCTGGGAGCTCACCCCAGGAGCATACTGCAGTTAAATCGCCCACTTAATGTGACCTCGGGTCTCGAGGTAAGGTACACAGTTTCCCTTTGCCAGAGATAGGGGTGCACCAGTCTCCAGGACGTCTTAGCCAATGGACGGCTTTACCTTTAGTAGGCCTCACAGCGCTCAAGACTCTCACGTGGGCGCTTCTTTCCAAGGAAGTACACGGTGTACCCAGAGCCTTCTGAGCACAGTCAAGGGATACACAGCTCTGGGAACATCATCCCTCACTATGCAGTTGGAAGGGCCGGGGACTAATGCGTTCTCTATGGCTAGCGTTCCACAGCTTTGAAGCGGCCTCAGGAACACGGTTTTTGGCAGGCTTTTGTTCCATGCGGGTCGGCCACGTTGAGGAAACCTAAGCTGCCCTGAAAGAAACCACCGGGGGCGCCAATGCAGTTTGGGGACTCCTGCCCGACGTCTCTCTAAGGGATGCGGAAACTGGCCTTTAGGTCCAGCCCGAAACAGAGATCTACCCTGAGCATTGCTGGGCATTTGTAACACCCAGAGTCACCGAGGCCTACTGAGGGCATTGAGAGGATTATGCCATTCACCACATGCAGGACACACTGCATCCAAAAGTTTCATCGCAGGAGGCCGAACTGTGTTCCGAGGGTCTCCTTTTGATTGCCAGAGAAGATAGGTGTATGTGCTGGGCGATCCCGTCTGTAGTTGAGAAGCCTGGAAAAAGGCAGTATCTCCCCCGTTCGAAAGGTAGATAGTGGCGGCCTCAAGGCGGACGGAAAGACATTGCTGTTACCCGTCTTCTAGTCACCCTTAGGAATGCCTCCGTGAGGAAAGTGCGTTTTCTCCTGTGAATCCAGGTGGTCTCCAGTGCCTTGCTAGGAGCTCATCCCACGCTTGGCCGAGCTAAAGTGCGAAGCGAACGTGACCCCTAGCCTCAAGGTAAGCACGCGTGTTTCCTGTCAGCAAAGTTCGGTGTGCAGCCATCTCCATGAACCCTGACTCGATGATAGAGTGCTTTAACTCCTCTACGGCTTTCCGTAGGCCTAAGAGAGTCACGTATGAATTCCCTACTGAGGGAGAGCGTGTGCACTGTGAGTGCCCTTTCTGTTTTCTGAGCCACATAACCCAGAACAAGCTTCTGGGGTCAACTCTGTCTACGCAGGGCGGAAGGCAATGAACTGATTCTCGCTTGCAGAGCATGCTGTCTACAGGTGTTAGGCAGCCCCAGGGCAACGTTTTTGCCAGTATTACATTCAACCTGGCTCTCCCTCTGTGGAGGCCCTCTGAACTGCACTGAGAGGATCCCTGAGCCTGAAGCGCCTCCTGGCAACTCTTAACCTGTCACTCTCTCTTTGTGATGCAAGGTACACTGTAGGTTCAGCCTGACAGCAAATAGAGAAAAACCGGGGAAACTGTGAGGCGTGTGGTCGATCCAACGACACCTAGGCCTGACTAAGTCACTAAGCGGGTAATAATGCTATTCCTGGCACGCAAAACACCCCGAGTCCCATGAAGCGTGATCATAGTGTGTCTGAAAGCCTCATGTCGTCAGCCAGAGAGTGCTGGGCAATGCGCTGTGTGGGCAAGTTGGAAATTGGAGAATGTGGGAGGAGCCCGGCTTTCCCCCTTTGGAAAGCAACTTCGTTGCAGCTTCCAAGCCGCCTGATAAACCACACCACCGGAACACTGTTCACTCCACCGATGCCTCTGAGGAACAGTGAGTTTCTCCAAAGAAACCACGTGCTTGCGATACCTTCCTGGGAGCTCACCCCAGGAGCATACTGCAGCTAAATCGCCAACTTAATGTGACCTCGGGTCTCGAGGTAAGGCGCACAGTTTCCCTTTGCCAGAGATAAGGGTGCACCAGTCTCCAGGACGTCTTAGCCAATGGACGGCTTTACCTTTAGTAGGCCTCACAGCGCTCAAGACTCTCACGTGGGCGCTTCTTTCCAAGGAAGTACACGGTGTACCCAGAGCCTTCTGAGCACAGTCAAGGGATACACAGCTCTGGGAACATCATCCCTCACTATGCAGTTGGAAGGGCCGGGGACTAATGCGTTCTCTATGGCTAGCGTTCCACAGCTTTGAAGCGGCCTCAGGAACGCGGTTCTTGGCAGGCTTTTGTTCCATGCGGGTCGGCCACGTTGAGGAAACCTAAGCTGCCCTGAAAGAAACCACCGGGGGCGCCAATGCAGTTTGGGGACTCCTGCCCGACGTCTCTCTAAGGGATGCGGAAACTCGCCTTTAGGTCCAGCCCGAAACAGAGATCTACCCTGAGAATTGCTGGGCATTTGCAACACCCAGAGTCACCGAGGCCTACTGAGGGCATTGAGAGGATTATGCCATTCACCACATGCAGGACACACTGCATCCAAAAGTTTCATCGCAGGAGGCCGAACTGTGTTCCGAGGGTCTCCTTTGGATTGCCAGAGAAGATAGGTGTATGTGCTGGGCGATCCCGTCTGTAGTTGAGAAGCCTGGAAAAAGGCAGTATCTCCCCCGTTCGAAAGGTAGATAGTGGCGGCCTCAAGGCGGACGGAAAGACATTGCTGTTACCCGTCTTCTAGTCACCCTTAGGAATGCCTCCGTGAGGAAAGTGCGCTTTCTCCTGTGAATCCAGGTGGTCTCCAGTGACTTGGTAGGAGCTCATCCCATGCTTGGCCGAGCTAAAGTGCGAAGCAAACGTGACCCCTAGCCTCAAGGTAAGCACGCGTGTTTCCTGTCAGCAAAGTTCGGTGTGCAGCCATCTCCATGAACCCTGACTCGATGATAGAGTGCTTTAACTCCTCTACGGCTTTCCGTAGGCCTAAGAGAGTCACGTATGAATTCCCTACTGAGGGAGAGCGTGTGCACTGCGAGTGCCCTTTCTGTTTTCCGAGCCACATAACCCAGAACAGGCTGCTGGGGTCAACTCTTTCTACGCAGGGGGGAGGGCAATGAACTGATTCTCGCTTGCAGAGCATGCTGTCTACACGTGTTAGGCAGCCCCAGGGCAACGTTTTTGCCAGTATTACATTCAACCTGGCTCTCCCTCTGTGGAGGCCCTCTGAACTGCACTGAGAGGATCCCTGAGCCTGAAGCGCCTCCTGGCAACTCTTAACCTGTCACTCTCTCTTTGTGACGCAAGGTACACTGTAGGTCCAGCCTGACAGCAAATACAGAAAAACCGGGGAAACTGTGAGGCGTGTGGTCGATCCAACGTCACCTAGGCCTGACTAAGTCACTAAGCGGGTAATAATGCTATTCCTGGCACGCAAAACACCCCGAGTCCCATGAAGCGTGATCATAGTGTGTCTGAAAGCCTCCTGTCATCAGCCAGAGAGTGCTGGGCAATGCGCTGTGTGGGCAAGTTGGAAATTGGAGAATGTGGGAGGAGCCCGGCTTTCCCCCTTTGGAAAGCAACTTCGTTGCAGCTTCCAAGCCGCCTGATAAACCACACCACCGGAACACTGTTCACTCCACCGATGCCTCTGAGGAACAGTGAGTTTCTCCAAAGAAACCACGTGCTTGCGATACCTTCCTGGGAGCTCACCCCAGGAGCATACTGCAGCTAAATCGCCAACTTAATGTGACCTCGGGTCTCGAGGTAAGGCGCACAGTTTCCCTTTGCCAGAGATAAGGGTGCACCAGTCTCCAGGACGTCTTAGCCAATGGACGGCTTTACCTTTAGTAGGCCTCACAGCGCTCAAGACTCTCACGTGGGCGCTTCTTTCCAAGGAAGTACACGGTGTACCCAGAGCCTTCTGAGCACAGTCAAGGGATACACAGCTCTGGGAACATCATCCCTCACTATGCAGTTGGAAGGGCCGGGGACTAATGCGTTCTCTATGGCTAGCGTTCCACAGCTTTGAAGCGGCCTCAGGAACGCGGTTCTTGGCAGGCTTTTGTTCCATGCGGGTCGGCCACGTTGAGGAAACCTAAGCTGCCCTGAAAGAAACCACCGGGGGCGCCAATGCAGTTTGGGGACTCCTGCCCGACGTCTCTCTAAGGGATGCGGAAACTCGCCTTTAGGTCCAGCCCGAAACAGAGATCTACCCTGAGCATTGCTGGGCATTTGCAACACCCAGAGTCACCGAGGCCTACTGAGGGCATTGAGAGGATTATGCCATTCACCACATGCAGGACACACTGCATCCAAAAGTTTCATCGCAGGAGGCCGAACTGTGTTCCGAGGGTCTCCTTTGGATTGCCAGAGAAGATAGGTGTATGTGCTGGGCGATCCCGTCTGTAGTTGAGAAGCCTGGAAAAAGGCAGTATCTCCCCCGTTCGAAAGGTAGATAGTGGCGGCCTCAAGGCGGACGGAAAGACATTGCTGTTACCCGTCTTCTAGTCACCCTTAGGAATGCCTCCGTGAGGAAAGTGCGCTTTCTCCTGTGAATCCAGGTGGTCTCCAGTGACTTGGTAGGAGCTCATCCCATGCTTGGCCGAGCTAAAGTGCGAAGCAAACGTGACCCCTAGCCTCAAGGTAAGCACGCGTGTTTCCTGTCAGCAAAGTTCGGTGTGCAGCCATCTCCATGAACCCTGACTCGATGATAGAGTGCTTTAACTCCTCTACGGCTTTCCGTAGGCCTAAGAGAGTCACGTATGAATTCCCTACTGAGGGAGAGCGTGTGCACTGCGAGTGCCCTTTCTGTTTTCCGAGCCACATAACCCAGAACAGGCTGCTGGGGTCAACTCTTTCTACGCAGTGGGGAGGGCAATGAACTGATTCTCGCTTGCAGAGCATGCTGTCTACACGTGTTAGGCAGCCCCAGGGCAACGTTTTTGCCAGTATTACATTCAACCTGGCTCTCCCTCTGTGGAGGCCCTCTGAACTGCACTGAGAGGATCCCTGAGCCTGAAGCGCCTCCTGGCAACTCTTAACCTGTCACTCTCTCTTTGTGACGCAAGGTACACTGTAGGTCCAGCCTGACAGCAAATACAGAAAAACCGGGGAAACTGTGAGGCGTGTGGTCGATCCAACGTCACCTAGGCCTGACTAAGTCACTAAGCGGGTAATAATGCTATTCCTGGCACGCAAAACACCCCGAGTCCCATGAAGCGTGATCATAGTGTGTCTGAAAGCCTCCTGTCATCAGCCAGAGAGTGCTGGGCAATGCGCTGTGTGGGCAAGTTGGAAATTGGAGAATGTGGGAGGAGCCCGGCTTTCCCCCTTTGGAAAGCAACTTCGTTGCAGCTTCCAAGCCGCCTGATAAACCACACCACCGGAACACTGTTCACTCCACCGATGCCTCTGAGGAACAGTGAGTTTCTCCAAAGAAACCACGTGCTTGCGATACCTTCCTGGGAGCTCACCCCAGGAGCATACTGCAGCTAAATCGCCAACTTAATGTGACCTCGGGTCTCGAGGTAAGGCGCACAGTTTCCCTTTGCCAGAGATAAGGGTGCACCAGTCTCCAGGACGTCTTAGCCAATGGACGGCTTTACCTTTAGTAGGCCTCACAGCGCTCAAGACTCTCACGTGGGCGCTTCTTTCCAAGGAAGTACACGGTGTACCCAGAGCCTTCTGAGCACAGTCAAGGGATACACAGCTCTGGGAACATCATCCCTCACTATGCAGTTGGAAGGGCCGGGGACTAATGCGTTCTCTATGGCTAGCGTTCCACAGCTTTGAAGCGGCCTCAGGAACGCGGTTCTTGGCAGGCTTTTGTTCCATGCGGGTCGGCCACGTTGAGGAAACCTAAGCTGCCCTGAATGAAACCACCGGGGGCGCCAATGCAGTTTGGGGACTCCTGCCCGACCTCTCTCTAAGGGATGCGGAAACTCGCCTTTAGGTCCAGCCCGAAACAGAGATCTACCCTGAGCATTGCTGGGCATTTGCAACACCCAGAGTCACCGAGGCCTACTGAGGGCATTGAGAGGATTATGCCATTCACCACATGCAGGACACACTGCATCCAAAAGTTTCATCGCAGGAGGCCGAACTGTGTTCCGAGGGTCTCCTTTGGATTGCCAGAGAAGATAGGTGTATGTGCTGGGCGATCCCGTCTGTAGTTGAGAAGCCTGGAAAAAGGCAGTATCTCCCCCGTTCGAAAGGTAGATAGTGGCGGCCTCAAGGCGGACGGAAAGACATTGCTGTTACCCGTCTTCTAGTCACCCTTAGGAATGCCTCCGTGAGGAAAGTGCGCTTTCTCCTGTGAATCCAGGTGGTCTCCAGTGACTTGGTAGGAGCTCATCCCATGCTTGGCCGAGCTAAAGTGCGAAGCAAACGTGACCCCTAGCCTCAAGGTAAGCACGCGTGTTTCCTGTCAGCAAAGTTCGGTGTGCAGCCATCTCCATGAACCCTGACTCGATGATAGAGTGCTTTAACTCCTCTACGGCTTTCCGTAGGCCTAAGAGAGTCACGTATGAATTCCCTACTGAGGGAGAGCGTGTGCACTGCGAGTGCCCTTTCTGTTTTCCGAGCCACATAACCCAGAACAGGCTGCTGGGGTCAACTCTTTCTACGCAGTGGGGAGGGCAATGAACTGATTCTCGCTTGCAGAGCATGCTGTCTACACGTGTTAGGCAGCCCCAGGGCAACGTTTTTGCCAGTATTACATTCAACCTGGCTCTCCCTCTGTGGAGGCCCTCTGAACTGCACTGAGAGGATCCCTGAGCCTGAAGCGCCTCCTGGCAACTCTTAACCTGTCACTCTCTCTTTGTGACGCAAGGTACACTGTAGGTCCAGCCTGACAGCAAATACAGAAAAACCGGGGAAACTGTGAGGCGTGTGGTCGATCCAACGTCACCTAGGCCTGACTAAGTCACTAAGCGGGTAATAATGCTATTCCTGGCACGCAAAACACCCCGAGTCCCATGAAGCGTGATCATAGTGTGTCTGAAAGCCTCCTGTCATCAGCCAGAGAGTGCTGGGCAATGCGCTGTGTGGGCAAGTTGGAAATTGGAGAATGTGGGAGGAGCCCGGCTTTCCCCCTTTGGAAAGCAACTTCGTTGCAGCTTCCAAGCCGCCTGATAAACCACACCACCGGAACACTGTTCACTCCACCGATGCCTCTGAGGAACAGTGAGTTTCTCCAAAGAAACCACGTGCTTGCGATACCTTCCTGGGAGCTCACCCCAGGAGCATACTGCAGCTAAATCGCCAACTTAATGTGACCTCGGGTCTCGAGGTAAGGCGCACAGTTTCCCTTTGCCAGAGATAAGGGTGCACCAGTCTCCAGGACGTCTTAGCCAATGGACGGCTTTACCTTTAGTAGGCCTCACAGCGCTCAAGACTCTCACGTGGGCGCTTCTTTCCAAGGAAGTACACGGTGTACCCAGAGCCTTCTGAGCACAGTCAAGGGATACACAGCTCTGGGAACATCATCCCTCACTATGCAGTTGGAAGGGCCGGGGACTAATGCGTTCTCTATGGCTAGCGTTCCACAGCTTTGAAGCGGCCTCAGGAACGCGGTTCTTGGCAGGCTTTTGTTCCATGCGGGTCGGCCACGTTGAGGAAACCTAAGCTGCCCTGAATGAAACCACCGGGGGCGCCAATGCAGTTTGGGGACTCCTGCCCGACCTCTCTCTAAGGGATGCGGAAACTCGCCTTTAGGTCCAGCCCGAAACAGAGATCTACCCTGAGCATTGCTGGGCATTTGCAACACCCAGAGTCACCGAGGCCTACTGAGGGCATTGAGAGGATTATGCCATTCACCACATGCAGGACACACTGCATCCAAAAGTTTCATCGCAGGAGGCCGAACTGTGTTCCGAGGGTCTCCTTTGGATTGCCAGAGAAGATAGGTGTATGTGCTGGGCGATCCCGTCTGTAGTTGAGAAGCCTGGAAAAAGGCAGTATCTCCCCCGTTCGAAAGGTAGATAGTGGCGGCCTCAAGGCGGACGGAAAGACATTGCTGTTACCCGTCTTCTAGTCACCCTTAGGAATGCCTCCGTGAGGAAAGTGCGCTTTCTCCTGTGAATCCAGGTGGTCTCCAGTGACTTGGTAGGAGCTCATCCCATGCTTGGCCGAGCTAAAGTGCGAAGCAAACGTGACCCCTAGCCTCAAGGTAAGCACGCGTGTTTCCTGTCAGCAAAGTTCGGTGTGCAGCCATCTCCATGAACCCTGACTCGATGATAGAGTGCTTTAACTCCTCTACGGCTTTCCGTAGGCCTAAGAGAGTCACGTATGAATTCCCTACTGAGGGAGAGCGTGTGCACTGCGAGTGCCCTTTCTGTTTTCCGAGCCACATAACCCAGAACAGGCTGCTGGGGTCAACTCTTTCTACGCAGGGGGGAGGGCAATGAACTGATTCTCGCTTGCAGAGCATGCTGTCTACACGTGTTAGGCAGCCCCAGGGCAACGTTTTTGCCAGTATTACATTCAACCTGGCTCTCCCTCTGTGGAGGCCCTCTGAACTGCACTGAGAGGATCCCTGAGCCTGAAGCGCCTCCTGGCAACTCTTAACCTGTCACTCTCTCTTTGTGACGCAAGGTACACTGTAGGTCCAGCCTGACAGCAAATACAGAAAAACCGGGGAAACTGTGAGGCGTGTGGTCGATCCAACGTCACCTAGGCCTGACTAAGTCACTAAGCGGGTAATAATGCTATTCCTGGCACGCAAAACACCCCGAGTCCCATGAAGCGTGATCATAGTGTGTCTGAAAGCCTCCTGTCATCAGCCAGAGAGTGCTGGGCAATGCGCTGTGTGGGCAAGTTGGAAATTGGAGAATGTGGGAGGAGCCCGGCTTTCCCCCTTTGGAAAGCAACTTCGTTGCAGCTTCCAAGCCGCCTGATAAACCACACCACCGGGACACTCTTCACTCCACCGATGCCTCTGAGCAACAGTGAGTTTCTCCAAAAGAAACCACGTGCTTGCGATTCCTTCCTGGGAGCTCACCCCAGGAGCATACTGCAGCTAAATCGCCAACTTAATGTGACCTCGGGTCTCGAGGTAAGGCACACAGTTTCCCTTTGCCAGAGATAGGGGTGCACCAGTCTCCAGGACGTCTTAGCCAATGGACGGCTTTACCTTTAGTAGGCCTCACAGCGCTCAAGACTCTCACGTGGGCGCTTCTTTCCAAGGAAGTACACGGTGTACCCAGAGCCTTCTGAGCACAGTCAAGGGATACACAGCTCTGGGAACATCATCCCTCACTATGCAGTTGGAAGGGCCGGGGACTAATGCGTTCTCTATGGCTAGCGTTCCACAGCTTTGAAGCGGCCTCAGGAACGCGGTTCTTGGCAGGCTTTTGTTCCATGCGGGTCGGCCACGTTGAGGAAACCTAAGCTGCCCTGAAAGAAACCACCGGGGGCGCCAATGCAGTTTGGGGACTCCTGCCCGACGTCTCTCTAAGGGATGCGGAAACTCGCCTTTAGGTCCAGCCCGAAACAGAGATCTACCCTGAGCATTGCTGGGCATTTGCAACACCCAGAGTCACCGAGGCCTACTGAGGGCATTGAGAGGATTATGCCATTCACCACATGCAGGACACACTGCATCCAAAAGTTTCATCGCAGGAGGCCGAACTGTGTTCCGAGGGTCACCTTTGGATTGCCAGAGAAGATAGGTGTATGTGCTGGGCGATCCCGTCTGTAGTTGAGAAGCCTGGAAAAAGGCAGTATCTCCCCCGTTCGAAAGGTAGATAGTGGCGGCCTCAAGGCGGACGGAAAGACATTGCTGTTACCCGTCTTCTAGTCACCCTTAGGAATGCCTCCGTGAGGAAAGTGCGCTTTCTCCTGTGAATCCAGGTGGTCTCCAGTGACTTGGTAGGAGCTCATCCCATGCTTGGCCGAGCTAAAGTGCGAAGCAAACGTGACCCCTAGCCTCAAGGTAAGCACGCGTGTTTCCTGTCAGCAAAGTTCGGTGTGCAGCCATCTCCATGAACCCTGACTCGATGATAGAGTGCTTTAACTCCTCTACGGCTTTCCGTAGGCCTAAGAGAGTCACGTATGAATTCCCTACTGAGGGAGAGCGTGTGCACTGCGAGTGCCCTTTCTGTTTTCCGAGCCACATAACCCAGAACAGGCTGCTGGGGTCAACTCTTTCTACGCAGTGGGGAGGGCAATGAACTGATTCTCGCTTGCAGAGCATGCTGTCTACACGTGTTAGGCAGCCCCAGGGCAACGTTTTTGCCAGTATTACATTCAACCTGGCTCTCCCTCTGTGGAGGCCCTCTGAACTGCACTGAGAGGATCCCTGAGCCTGAAGCGCCTCCTGGCAACTCTTAACCTGTCACTCTCTCTTTGTGACGCAAGGTACACTGTAGGTCCAGCCTGACAGCAAATACAGAAAAACCGGGGAAACTGTGAGGCGTGTGGTCGATCCAACGTCACCTAGGCCTGACTAAGTCACTAAGCGGGTAATAATGCTATTCCTGGCACGCAAAACACCCCGAGTCCCATGAAGCGTGATCATAGTGTGTCTGAAAGCCTCCTGTCATCAGCCAGAGAGTGCTGGGCAATGCGCTGTGTGGGCAAGTTGGAAATTGGAGAATGTGGGAGGAGCCCGGCTTTCCCCCTTTGGAAAGCAACTTCGTTGCAGCTTCCAAGCCGCCTGATAAACCACACCACCGGAACACTGTTCACTCCACCGATGCCTCTGAGGAACAGTGAGTTTCTCCAAAGAAACCACGTGCTTGCGATACCTTCCTGGGAGCTCACCCCAGGAGCATACTGCAGCTAAATCGCCAACTTAATGTGACCTCGGGTCTCGAGGTAAGGCGCACAGTTTCCCTTTGCCAGAGATAAGGGTGCACCAGTCTCCAGGACGTCTTAGCCAATGGACGGCTTTACCTTTAGTAGGCCTCACAGCGCTCAAGACTCTCACGTGGGCGCTTCTTTCCAAGGAAGTACACGGTGTACCCAGAGCCTTCTGAGCACAGTCAAGGGATACACAGCTCTGGGAACATCATCCCTCACTATGCAGTTGGAAGGGCCGGGGACTAATGCGTTCTCTATGGCTAGCGTTCCACAGCTTTGAAGCGGCCTCAGGAACGCGGTTCTTGGCAGGCTTTTGTTCCATGCGGGTCGGCCACGTTGAGGAAACCTAAGCTGCCCTGAATGAAACCACCGGGGGCGCCAATGCAGTTTGGGGACTCCTGCCCGACCTCTCTCTAAGGGATGCGGAAACTCGCCTTTAGGTCCAGCCCGAAACAGAGATCTACCCTGAGCATTGCTGGGCATTTGCAACACCCAGAGTCACCGAGGCCTACTGAGGGCATTGAGAGGATTATGCCATTCACCACATGCAGGACACACTGCATCCAAAAGTTTCATCGCAGGAGGCCGAACTGTGTTCCGAGGGTCTCCTTTGGATTGCCAGAGAAGATAGGTGTATGTGCTGGGCGATCCCGTCTGTAGTTGAGAAGCCTGGAAAAAGGCAGTATCTCCCCCGTTCGAAAGGTAGATAGTGGCGGCCTCAAGGCGGACGGAAAGACATTGCTGTTACCCGTCTTCTAGTCACCCTTAGGAATGCCTCCGTGAGGAAAGTGCGCTTTCTCCTGTGAATCCAGGTGGTCTCCAGTGACTTGGTAGGAGCTCATCCCATGCTTGGCCGAGCTAAAGTGCGAAGCAAACGTGACCCCTAGCCTCAAGGTAAGCACGCGTGTTTCCTGTCAGCAAAGTTCGGTGTGCAGCCATCTCCATGAACCCTGACTCGATGATAGAGTGCTTTAACTCCTCTACGGCTTTCCGTAGGCCTAAGAGAGTCACGTATGAATTCCCTACTGAGGGAGAGCGTGTGCACTGCGAGTGCCCTTTCTGTTTTCCGAGCCACATAACCCAGAACAGGCTGCTGGGGTCAACTCTTTCTACGCAGGGGGGAGGGCAATGAACTGATTCTCGCTTGCAGAGCATGCTGTCTACACGTGTTAGGCAGCCCCAGGGCAACGTTTTTGCCAGTATTACATTCAACCTGGCTCTCCCTCTGTGGAGGCCCTCTGAACTGCACTGAGAGGATCCCTGAGCCTGAAGCGCCTCCTGGCAACTCTTAACCTGTCACTCTCTCTTTGTGACGCAAGGTACACTGTAGGTCCAGCCTGACAGCAAATACAGAAAAACCGGGGAAACTGTGAGGCGTGTGGTCGATCCAACGTCACCTAGGCCTGACTAAGTCACTAAGCGGGTAATAATGCTATTCCTGGCACGCAAAACACCCCGAGTCCCATGAAGCGTGATCATAGTGTGTCTGAAAGCCTCCTGTCATCAGCCAGAGAGTGCTGGGCAATGCGCTGTGTGGGCAAGTTGGAAATTGGAGAATGTGGGAGGAGCCCGGCTTTCCCCCTTTGGAAAGCAACTTCGTTGCAGCTTCCAAGCCGCCTGATAAACCACACCACCGGGACACTCTTCACTCCACCGATGCCTCTGAGCAACAGTGAGTTTCTCCAAAAGAAACCACGTGCTTGCGATTCCTTCCTGGGAGCTCACCCCAGGAGCATACTGCAGCTAAATCGCCAACTTAATGTGACCTCGGGTCTCGAGGTAAGGCACACAGTTTCCCTTTGCCAGAGATAGGGGTGCACCAGTCTCCAGGACGTCTTAGCCAATGGACGGCTTTACCTTTAGTAGGCCTCACAGCGCTCAAGACTCTCACGTGGGCGCTTCTTTCCAAGGAAGTACACGGTGTACCCAGAGCCTTCTGAGCACAGTCAAGGGATACACAGCTCTGGGAACATCATCCCTCACTATGCAGTTGGAAGGGCCGGGGACTAATGCGTTCTCTATGGCTAGCGTTCCACAGCTTTGAAGCGGCCTCAGGAACGCGGTTCTTGGCAGGCTTTTGTTCCATGCGGGTCGGCCACGTTGAGGAAACCTAAGCTGCCCTGAAAGAAACCACCGGGGGCGCCAATGCAGTTTGGGGACTCCTGCCCGACGTCTCTCTAAGGGATGCGGAAACTGGCCTTTAGGTCCAGGCCGAAACAGAGATCTACCCTGAGCATTGCTGGGCATTTGCAACACCCAGAGTCACCGAGGCCTACTGAGGGCATTGAGAGGATTATGCCATTCACCACATGCAGGACACACTGCATCCAAAAGTTTCATCGCAGGAGGCCGAACTGTGTTCCGAGGGTCACCTTTGGATTGCCAGAGAAGATAGGTGTATGTGCTGGGCGATCCCGTCTGTAGTTGAGAAGCCTGGAAAAAGGCAGTATCTCCCCCGTTCGAAAGGTAGATAGTGGCGGCCTCAAGGCGGACGGAAAGACATTGCTGTTACCCGTCTTCTAGTCACCCTTAGGAATGCCTCCGTGAGGAAAGTGCGTTTTCTCCTGTGAATCCAGGTGGTCTCCAGTGCCTTGCTAGGAGCTCATCCCACGCTTGGCCGAGCTAAAGTGCGAAGCGAACGTGACCCCTAGCCTCAAGGTAAGCACGCGTGTTTCCTGTCAGCAAAGTTCGATGTGCAGCCATCTCCATGAACCCTGACTCGATGATAGAGTGCTTTAACTCCTCTACGGCTTTCCGTAGGCCTAAGAGAGTCACGTATGAATTCCCTACTGAGGGAGAGCGTGTGCACTGCGAGTGCCCTTTCTGTTTTCCGAGCCACATAACCCAGAACAGGCTGCTGGGGTCAACTCTGTCTACGCAGGGGGGAGGGCAATGAACTGATTCTCGCTTGCAGAGCATGCTGTCTACACGTGTTAGGCAGCCCCAGGGCAACGTTTTTGCCAGTATTACATTCAACCTGGCTCTCCCTCTGTGGAGGCCCTCTGAACTGCACTGAGAGGATCCCTGAGCCTGAAGCGCCTCCTGGCAACTCTTAACCTGTCACTCTCTCTTTGTGACGCAAGGTACACTGTAGGTCCAGCCTGACAGCAAATACAGAAAAACCGGGGAAACTGTGAGGCGTGTGGTCGATCCAACGACACCTAGGCCTGACTAAGTCACTAAGCGGGTAATAATGCTATTCCTGGCACGCAAAACACCACGAGTCCCATGAAGCGTGATCATAGTGTGTCTGAAAGCCTCCTGTCGTCAGCCAGAGAGTGCTGGGCAATGTGCTGTGTGGGCAAGTTGGAAATTGGAGAATGTGGGAGGAGCCCGGCTTTCCCCTTTTGGAAAGCAACTTCGTTGCAGCTTCCAAGCCGCCTGATACACCACACCACCGGGACACTGTTCACTCCACCGATGCCTCTGAGGAACAGTGAGATCTCCAAAAGAACTACGTGCTTGCGATTCCTTCCTGGGAGCTCACCCCAGGAGCATACTGCAGTTAAATCGCCCACTTAATGTGACCTCGGGTCTCGAGGTAAGGTACACAGTTTCCCTTTGCCAGAGATAGGGGTGCACCAGTCTCCAGGACGTCTTAGCCAATGGACGGCTTTACCTTTAGTAGGCCTCACAGCGCTCAAGACTCTCACGTGGGCGCTTCTTTCCAAGGAAGTACACGGTGTACCCAGAGCCTTCTGAGCACAGTCAAGGGATACACAGCTCTGGGAACATCATCCCTCACTATGCAGTTGGAAGGGCCGGGGACTAATGCGTTCTCTATGGCTAGCGTTCCACAGCTTTGAAGCGGCCTCAGGAACACGGTTTTTGGCAGGCTTTTGTTCCATGCGGGTCGGCCACGTTGAGGAAACCTAAGCTGCCCTGAAAGAAACCACCGGGGGCGCCAATGCAGTTTGGGGACTCCTGCCCGACGTCTCTCTAAGGGATGCGGAAACTGGCCTTTAGGTCCAGCCCGAAACAGAGATCTACCCTGAGCATTGCTGGGCATTTGTAACACCCAGAGTCACCGAGGCCTACTGAGGGCATTGAGAGGATTATGCCATTCACCACATGCAGGACACACTGCATCCAAAAGTTTCATCGCAGGAGGCCGAACTGTGTTCCGAGGGTCTCCTTTTGATTGCCAGAGAAGATAGGTGTATGTGCTGGGCGATCCCGTCTGTAGTTGAGAAGCCTGGAAAAAGGCAGTATCTCCCCCGTTCGAAAGGTAGATAGTGGCGGCCTCAAGGCGGACGGAAAGACATTGCTGTTACCCGTCTTCTAGTCACCCTTAGGAATGCCTCCGTGAGGAAAGTGCGTTTTCTCCTGTGAATCCAGGTGGTCTCCAGTGCCTTGCTAGGAGCTCATCCCACGCTTGGCCGAGCTAAAGTGCGAAGCGAACGTGACCCCTAGCCTCAAGGTAAGCACGCGTGTTTCCTGTCAGCAAAGTTCGGTGTGCAGCCATCTCCATGAACCCTGACTCGATGATAGAGTGCTTTAACTCCTCTACGGCTTTCCGTAGGCCTAAGAGAGTCACGTATGAATTCCCTACTGAGGGAGAGCGTGTGCACTGCGAGTGCCCTTTCTGTTTTCTGAGCCACATAACCCAGAACAAGCTTCTGGGGTCAACTCTGTCTACGCAGGGCGGAAGGCAATGAACTGATTCTCGCTTGCAGAGCATGCTGTCTACAGGTGTTATGCAGCCCCAGGGCAACGTTTTTGCCAGTATTACATTCAACCTGGCTCTCCCTCTGTGGAGGCCCTCTGAACTGCACTGAGAGGATCCCTGAGCCTGAAGCGCCTCCTGGCAACTCTTAACCTGTCACTCTCTCTTTGTGATGCAAGGTACACTGTAGGTTCAGCCTGACAGCAAATAGAGAAAAACCGGGGAAACTGTGAGGCGTGTGGTCGATCCAACGACACCTAGGCCTGACTAAGTCACTAAGCGGGTAATAATGCTATTCCTGGCACGCAAAACACCCCGAGTCCCATGAAGCGTGATCATAGTGTGTCTGAAAGCCTCATGTCGTCAGCCAGAGAGTGCTGGGCAATGCGCTGTGTGGGCAAGTTGGAAATTGGAGAATGTGGGAGGAGCCCGGCTTTCCCCCTTTGGAAAGCAACTTCGTTGCAGCTTCCAAGCCGCCTGATAAACCACACCACCGGAACACTGTTCACTCCACCGATGCCTCTGAGGAACAGTGAGTTTCTCCAAAGAAACCACGTGCTTGCGATACCTTCCTGGGAGCTCACCCCAGGAGCATACTGCAGCTAAATCGCCAACTTAATGTGACCTCGGGTCTCGAGGTAAGGCGCACAGTTTCCCTTTGCCAGAGATAAGGGTGCACCAGTCTCCAGGACGTCTTAGCCAATGGACGGCTTTACCTTTAGTAGGCCTCACAGCGCTCAAGACTCTCACGTGGGCGCTTCTTTCCAAGGAAGTACACGGTGTACCCAGAGCCTTCTGAGCACAGTCAAGGGATACACAGCTCTGGGAACATCATCCCTCACTATGCAGTTGGAAGGGCCGGGGACTAATGCGTTCTCTATGGCTAGCGTTCCACAGCTTTGAAGCGGCCTCAGGAACGCGGTTCTTGGCAGGCTTTTGTTCCATGCGGGTCGGCCACGTTGAGGAAACCTAAGCTGCCCTGAAAGAAACCACCGGGGGCGCCAATGCAGTTTGGGGACTCCTGCCCGACGTCTCTCTAAGGGATGCGGAAACTCGCCTTTAGGTCCAGCCCGAAACAGAGATCTACCCTGAGAATTGCTGGGCATTTGCAACACCCAGAGTCACCGAGGCCTACTGAGGGCATTGAGAGGATTATGCCATTCACCACATGCAGGACACACTGCATCCAAAAGTTTCATCGCAGGAGGCCGAACTGTGTTCCGAGGGTCTCCTTTGGATTGCCAGAGAAGATAGGTGTATGTGCTGGGCGATCCCGTCTGTAGTTGAGAAGCCTGGAAAAAGGCAGTATCTCCCCCGTTCGAAAGGTAGATAGTGGCGGCCTCAAGGCGGACGGAAAGACATTGCTGTTACCCGTCTTCTAGTCACCCTTAGGAATGCCTCCGTGAGGAAAGTGCGCTTTCTCCTGTGAATCCAGGTGGTCTCCAGTGACTTGGTAGGAGCTCATCCCATGCTTGGCCGAGCTAAAGTGCGAAGCAAACGTGACCCCTAGCCTCAAGGTAAGCACGCGTGTTTCCTGTCAGCAAAGTTCGGTGTGCAGCCATCTCCATGAACCGTGACTCGATGATAGAGTGCTTTAACTCCTCTACGGCTTTCCGTAGGCCTAAGAGAGTCACGTATGAATTCCCTACTGAGGGAGAGCGTGTGCACTGCGAGTGCCCTTTCTGTTTTCCGAGCCACATAACCCAGAACAGGCTGCTGGGGTCAACTCTTTCTACGCAGGGGGGAGGGCAATGAACTGATTCTCGCTTGCAGAGCATGCTGTCTACACGTGTTAGGCAGCCCCAGGGCAACGTTTTTGCCAGTATTACATTCAACCTGGCTCTCCCTCTGTGGAGGCCCTCTGAACTGCACTGAGAGGATCCCTGAGCCTGAAGCGCCTCCTGGCAACTCTTAACCTGTCACTCTCTCTTTGTGACGCAAGGTACACTGTAGGTCCAGCCTGACAGCAAATACAGAAAAACCGGGGAAACTGTGAGGCGTGTGGTCGATCCAACGTCACCTAGGCCTGACTAAGTCACTAAGCGGGTAATAATGCTATTCCTGGCACGCAAAACACCCCGAGTCCCATGAAGCGTGATCATAGTGTGTCTGAAAGCCTCCTGTCATCAGCCAGAGAGTGCTGGGCAATGCGCTGTGTGGGCAAGTTGGAAATTGGAGAATGTGGGAGGAGCCCGGCTTTCCCCCTTTGGAAAGCAACTTCGTTGCAGCTTCCAAGCCGCCTGATAAACCACACCACCGGAACACTGTTCACTCCACCGATGCCTCTGAGGAACAGTGAGTTTCTCCAAAGAAACCACGTGCTTGCGATACCTTCCTGGGAGCTCACCCCAGGAGCATACTGCAGCTAAATCGCCAACTTAATGTGACCTCGGGTCTCGAGGTAAGGCGCACAGTTTCCCTTTGCCAGAGATAAGGGTGCACCAGTCTCCAGGACGTCTTAGCCAATGGACGGCTTTACCTTTAGTAGGCCTCACAGCGCTCAAGACTCTCACGTGGGCGCTTCTTTCCAAAGAAGTACACTGTGTACCCAGAGCCTTCTGAGCACAGTCAAGGGATACACAGCTCTGGGAACATCATCCCTCACTATGCAGTTGGAAGGGCCGGGGACTAATGCGTTCTCTATGGCTAGCGTTCCACAGCTTTGAAGCGGCCTCAGGAACGCGGTTCTTGGCAGGCTTTTGTTCCATGCGGGTCGGCCACGTTGAGGAAACCTAAGCTGCCCTGAAAGAAACCACCGGGGGCGCCAATGCAGTTTGGGGACTCCTGCCCGACGTCTCTCTAAGGGATGCGGAAACTCGCCTTTAGGTCCAGCCCGAAACAGAGATCTACCCTGAGCATTGCTGGGCATTTGCAACACCCAGAGTCACCGAGGCCTACTGAGGGCATTGAGAGGATTATGCCATTCACCACATGCAGGACACACTGCATCCAAAAGTTTCATCGCAGGAGGCCGAACTGTGTTCCGAGGGTCTCCTTTGGATTGCCAGAGAAGATAGGTGTATGTGCTGGGCGATCCCGTCTGTAGTTGAGAAGCCTGGAAAAAGGCAGTATCTCCCCCGTTCGAAAGGTAGATAGTGGCGGCCTCAAGGCGGACGGAAAGACATTGCTGTTACCCGTCTTCTAGTCACCCTTAGGAATGCCTCCGTGAGGAAAGTGCGCTTTCTCCTGTGAATCCAGGTGGTCTCCAGTGACTTGGTAGGAGCTCATCCCATGCTTGGCCGAGCTAAAGTGCGAAGCAAACGTGACCCCTAGCCTCAAGGTAAGCACGCGTGTTTCCTGTCAGCAAAGTTCGGTGTGCAGCCATCTCCATGAACCCTGACTCGATGATAGAGTGCTTTAACTCCTCTACGGCTTTCCGTAGGCCTAAGAGAGTCACGTATGAATTCCCTACTGAGGGAGAGCGTGTGCACTGCGAGTGCCCTTTCTGTTTTCCGAGCCACATAACCCAGAACAGGCTGCTGGGGTCAACTCTTTCTACGCAGGGGGGAGGGCAATGAACTGATTCTCGCTTGCAGAGCATGCTGTCTACACGTGTTAGGCAGCCCCAGGGCAACGTTTTTGCCAGTATTACATTCAACCTGGCTCTCCCTCTGTGGAGGCCCTCTGAACTGCACTGAGAGGATCCCTGAGCCTGAAGCGCCTCCTGGCAACTCTTAACCTGTCACTCTCTCTTTGTGACGCAAGGTACACTGTAGGTCCAGCCTGACAGCAAATACAGAAAAACCGGGGAAACTGTGAGGCGTGTGGTCGATCCAACGTCACCTAGGCCTGACTAAGTCACTAAGCGGGTAATAATGCTATTCCTGGCACGCAAAACACCCCGAGTCCCATGAAGCGTGATCATAGTGTGTCTGAAAGCCTCCTGTCGTCAGCCAGAGAGTGCTGGGCAATGCGCTGTGTGGGCAAGTTGGAAATTGGAGAATGTGGGAGGAGCCCGGCTTTCCCCCTTTGGAAAGCAACTTCGTTGCAGCTTCCAAGCCGCCTGATAAACCACACCACCGGGACACTCTTCACTGCACCGATGCCTCTGAGCAACAGTGAGTTTCTCCAAAAGAAACCACGTGCTTGCGATTCCTTCCTGGGAGCTCACCCCAGGAGCATACTGCAGCTAAATCGCCAACTTAATGTGACCTCGGGTCTCGAGGTAAGGCGCACAGTTTCCCTTTGCCAGAGATAGGGGTGCACCAGTCTCCAGGACGTCTTAGCCAATGGACAGCTTTACCTTTAGTAGGCCTCACAGCGCTCAAGACTCTCACGTGGGCGCTTCTTTCCAAGGAAGTACACGGTGTACCCAGAGCCTTCTGAGCACAGTCAAGGGATACACAGCTCTGGGAACATCATCCCTCACTATGCAGTTGGAAGGGCCGGGGACTAATGCGTTCTCTATGGCTAGCGTTCCACAGCTTTGAAGCGGCCTCAGGAACGCGGTTCTTGGCAGGCTTTTGTTCCATGCGGGTCGGCCACGTTGAGGAAACCTAAGCTGCCCTGAAAGAAACCACCGGGGGCGCCAATGCAGTTTGGGGACTCCTGCCCGACGTCTCTCTAAGGGATGCGGAAACTCGCCTTTAGGTCCAGCCCGAAACAGAGATCTACCCTGAGAATTGCTGGGCATTTGCAACACCCAGAGTCACCGAGGCCTACTGAGGGCATTGAGAGGATTATGCCATTCACCACATGCAGGACACACTGCATCCAAAAGTTTCATCGCAGGAGGCCGAACTGTGTTCCGAGGGTCTCCTTTGGATTGCCAGAGAAGATAGGTGTATGTGCTGGGCGATCCCGTCTGTAGTTGAGAAGCCTGGAAAAAGGCAGTATCTCCCCCGTTCGAAAGGTAGATAGTGGCGGCCTCAAGGCGGACGGAAAGACATTGCTGTTACCCGTCTTCTAGTCACCCTTAGGAATGCCTCCGTGAGGAAAGTGCGCTTTCTCCTGTGAATCCAGGTGGTCTCCAGTGACTTGGTAGGAGCTCATCCCACGCTTGGCCGAGCTAAAGTGCGAAGCAAACGTGACCCCTAGCCTCAAGGTAAGCACGCGTGTTTCCTGTCAGCAAAGTTCGGTGTGCAGCCATCTCCATGAACCCTGACTCGATGATAGAGTGCTTTAACTCCTCTACGGCTTTCCGTAGGCCTAAGAGAGTCACGTATGAATTCCCTACTGAGGGAGAGCGTGTGCACTGCGAGTGCCCTTTCTGTTTTCCGAGCCACATAACCCAGAACAGGCTGCTGGGGTCAACTCTTTCTACGCAGGGGGGAGGGCAATGAACTGATTCTCGCTTGCAGAGCATGCTGTCTACACGTGTTAGGCAGCCCCAGGGCAACGTTTTTGCCAGTATTACATTCAACCTGGCTCTCCCTCTGTGGAGGCCCTCTGAACTGCACTGAGAGGATCCCTGAGCCTGAAGCGCCTCCTGGCAACTCTTAACCTGTCACTCTCTCTTTGTGACGCAAGGTACACTGTAGGTCCAGCCTGACAGCAAATACAGAAAAACCGGGGAAACTGTGAGGCGTGTGGTCGATCCAACGTCACCTAGGCCTGACTAAGTCACTAAGCGGGTAATAATGCTATTCCTGGCACGCAAAACACCCCGAGTCCCATGAAGCGTGATCATAGTGTGTCTGAAAGCCTCCTGTCATCAGCCAGAGAGTGCTGGGCAATGCGCTGTGTGGGCAAGTTGGAAATTGGAGAATGTGGGAGGAGCCCGGCTTTCCCCCTTTGGAAAGCAACTTCGTTGCAGCTTCCAAGCCGCCTGATAAACCACACCACCGGGACACTCTTCACTCCACCGATGCCTCTGAGCAACAGTGAGTTTCTCCAAAAGAAACCACGTGCTTGCGATTCCTTCCTGGGAGCTCACCCCAGGAGCATACTGCAGCTAAATCGCCAACTTAATGTGACCTCGGGTCTCGAGGTAAGGCGCACAGTTTCCCTTTGCCAGAGATAGGGGTGCACCAGTCTCCAGGACGTCTTAGCCAATGGACGGCTTTACCTTTAGTAGGCCTCACAGCGCTCAAGACTCTCACGTGGGCGCTTCTTTCCAAGGAAGTACACGGTGTACCCAGAGCCTTCTGAGCACAGTCAAGGGATACACAGCTCTGGGAACATCATCCCTCACTATGCAGTTGGAAGGGCCGGGGACTAATGCGTTCTCTATGGCTAGCGTTCCACAGCTTTGAAGCGGCCTCAGGAACGCGGTTCTTGGCAGGCTTTTGTTCCATGCGGGTCGGCCACGTTGAGGAAACCTAAGCTGCCCTGAAAGAAACCACCGGGGGCGCCAATGCAGTTTGGGGACTCCTGCCCGACGTCTCTCTAAGGGATGCGGAAACTGGCCTTTAGGTCCAGGCCGAAACAGAGATCTACCCTGAGCATTGCTGGGCATTTGCAACACCCAGAGTCACCGAGGCCTACTGAGGGCATTGAGAGGATTATGCCATTCACCACATGCAGGACACACTGCATCCAAAAGTTTCATCGCAGGAGGCCGAACTGTGTTCCGAGGGTCACCTTTGGATTGCCAGAGAAGATAGGTGTATGTGCTGGGCGATCCCGTCTGTAGTTGAGAAGCCTGGAAAAAGGCAGTATCTCCCCCGTTCGAAAGGTAGATAGTGGCGGCCTCAAGGCGGACGGAAAGACATTGCTGTTACCCGTCTTCTAGTCACCCTTAGGAATGCCTCCGTGAGGAAAGTGCGTTTTCTCCTGTGAATCCAGGTGGTCTCCAGTGCCTTGCTAGGAGCTCATCCCACGCTTGGCCGAGTTAAAGTGCGAAGCGAACGTGACCCCTAGCCTCAAGGTAAGCACGCGTGTTTCCTGTCAGCAAAGTTCGGTGTGCAGCCATCTCCATGAACCCTGACTCGATGATAGAGTGCTTTAACTCCTCTACGGCTTTCCGTAGGCCTAAGAGAGTCACGTATGAATTCCCTACTGAGGGAGAGCGTGTGCACTGCGAGTGCCCTTTCTGTTTTCCGAGCCACATAACCCAGAACAGGCTGCTGGGGTCAACTCTGTCTACGCAGGGGGGAGGGCAATGAACTGATTCTCGCTTGCAGAGCATGCTGTCTACACGTGTTAGGCAGCCCCAGGGCAACGTTTTTGCCAGTATTACATTCAACCTGGCTCTCCCTCTGTGGAGGCCCTCTGAACTGCACTGAGAGGATCCCTGAGCCTGAAGCGCCTCCTGGCAACTCTTAACCTGTCACTCTCTCTTTGTGACGCAAGGTACACTGTAGGTCCAGCCTGACAGCAAATACAGAAAAACCGGGGAAACTGTGAGGCGTGTGGTCGATCCAACGACACCTAGGCCTGACTAAGTCACTAAGCGGGTAATAATGCTATTCCTGGCACGCAAAACACCACGAGTCCCATGAAGCGTGATCATAGTGTGTCTGAAAGCCTCTTGTCGTCAGCCAGAGAGTGCTGGGCAATGTGCTGTGTGGGCAAGTTGGAAATTGGAGAATGTGGGAGGAGCCCGGCTTTCCCCTTTTGGAAAGCAACTTCGTTGCAGCTTCCAAGCCGCCTGATACACCACACCACCGGGACACTGTTCACTCCACCGATGCCTCTGAGGAACAGTGAGATTCTCCAAAAGAACTACGTGCTTGCGATTCCTTCCTGGGAGCTCACCCCAGGAGCATACTGCAGTTAAATTGCCCACTTAATGTGACCTCGGGTCTCGAGGTTAGGTGCACAGTTTCCCTTTGCCAGAGATAGGGGTGCACCAGTCTCCAGGACGTCTTAGCCAATGGACGGCTTTACCTTTAGTAGGCCTCACAGCGCTCAAGACTCTCACGTGGGCGCTTCTTTCCAAGGAAGTACACGGTGTACCCAGAGCCTTCTGAGCACAGTCAAGGGATACACAGCTCTGGGAACATCATCCCTCACTCTGCAGTTGGAAGGGCCGGGGACTAATACGTTCTCTATGGCTAGCGTTCCACAGCTTTGAAGCGGCCTCAGGAACACGGTTTTTGGCAGGCTTTTGTTCCATGTGGGTCGGCCACGTTGAGGAAACCTAAGCTGCCCTGAAAGAAACCACCGGGGGCGCCAATGCAGTTTGGGGACTCCTGCCCGACGTCTCTCTAAGGGATGCGGAAACTGGCCTTTAGGTCCAGCCCGAAACAGAGATCTACCCTGAGCATTGCTGGGCATTTGTAACACCCAGAGTCACCGAGGCCTACTGAGGGCATTGAGAGGATTATGCCATTCACCACATGCAGGACACACTGCATTCAAAAGTTTCATCGCAGGAGGCCGAACTGTGTTCCGAGGGTCTCCTTTGGTTTGCCAGAGAAGATAGGTGTATGTGCTGGGCGATCCCGTCTGTAGTTGAGAAGCCTGGAAAAAGGCAGTATCTCCCCCATTCGAAAGGTAGATAGTGGCGGACTCAAGGCGGACGGAAAGACATTGCTGTTACCCGTCTTCTAGTCACCCTTAGGAATGCCTCCGTGAGGAAAGTGCGTTTTCTCCTGTGAATCCAGGTGGTCTCCAGTGCCTTGCTAGGAGCTCATCCCACGCTTGGCCGAGCTAAAGTGCGAAGCGAACGTGACCCCTAGCCTCAAGGTAAGCACGCGTGTTTCCTGTCAGCAAAGTTCGGTGTGCAGCCATCTCCATGAACCCTGACTCGATGATAGAGTGCTTTAACTCCTCTACGGCTTTCCGTAGGCCTAAGAGAGTCACGTATGAATTCCCTACTGAGGGAGAGCGTGTGCACTGCGAGTGCCCTTTCTGTTTTCCGAGCCACATAACCCAGAACAGGCTGCTGGGGTCAACTCTGTCTACGCAGGGGGGAGGGCAATGAACTGATTCTCGCTTGCAGAGCATGCTGTCTACACGTGTTAGGCAGCCCCAGGGCAACGTTTTTGCCAGTATTACATTCAACCTGGCTCTCCCTCTGTGGAGGCCCTCTGAACTGCACTGAGAGGATCCCTGAGCCTGAAGCGCCTCCTGGCAACTCTTAACCTGTCACTCTCTCTTTGTGACGCAAGGTACACTGTAGGTCCAGCCTGACAGCAAATACAGAAAAACCGGGGAAACTGTGAGGCGTGTGGTCGATCCAATGACACCTAGGCCTGACTAAGTCACTAAGCGGGTAATAATGCTATTCCTGGCACGCAAAACACCCCGAGTCCCATGAAGCGTGATCATAGTGTGTCTGAAAGCCTCCTGTCGTCAGCCAGAGAGTGCTGGGCAATGCGCTGTGTGGGCAAGTTGGAAATTGGAGAATGTGGGAGGAGCCCGGCTTTCCCCCTTTGGAAAGCAACTTCGTTGCAGCTTCCAAGCCGCCTGATACACCACACCACCGGGACACTGTTCACTCCACCGATGCCTCTGAGGAACAGTGAGATTCTCCAAAAGAACTACGTGCTTGCGATTCCTTCCTGGGAGCTCACCCCAGGAGCATACTGCAGCTAAATTGCCAACTTAATGTGACCTCGTGTCTCGAGGTAAGGCGCACAGTTTCCCTTTGCCAGAGATAGGGGTGCACCAGTCTCCAGGACGTCTTAGCCAATGGACGGCTTTACCTTTAGTGGGCCTCACAGCGCTGAAGACTCTCATGTGGGCGCTTCTTTCCAAGGAAGTACATGGTGTACCCACAGCCTTCTGAGCACAGTCAAGGGATACACAGCTCTGGGAACATCATCCCTCACTATGCAGTTGGAAGGGCCGGGGACTAATGCGTTCTCTATGGCTAGCGTTCCACAGCTTTGAAGCGGCCTCAGGAACGCGGTTCTTGGCAGGCTTTTGTTCCATGCGGGTCGGCCACGTTGAGGAAACCTAAGCTGCCCTGAAAGAAACCACCGGGGGTGCCAATGCAGTTTGGGGACTCCTGCCCGACGTCTCTCTAAGGGATGCGGAAACTGGCCTTTAGGTCCAGCCCGAAACAGAGATCTACCCTGAGAATTGCTGGGCATTTGTAACACCCAGAGTCACCGAGGCCTACTGAGGGCATTGAGAGGATTATGCCATTCACCACATGCAGGACACACTGCATCCAAAAGTTTCATCGCAGGAGGCCGAACTGTGTTCCGAGGGTCTCCTTTGGATTGCCAGAGAAGATAGGTGTATGTGCTGGGCGATCCCGTCTGTAGTTGAGAAGCCTGGAAAAAGGCAGTATCTCCCCCGTTCGAAAGGTAGATAGTGGCGGCCTCAAGGCGGACGGAAAGACATTGCTGTTACCCGTCTTCTAGTCACCCTTAGGAATGCCTCCGTGAGGAAAGTGCGCTTTCTCCTGTGAATCCAGGTGGTCTCCAGTGACTTGCTAGGAGCTCATCCCACGCTTGGCCGAGCTAAAGTGCGAAGCAAACGTGACCCCTAGCCTCAAGGTAAGCACGCGTGTTTCCTGTCAGCAAAGTTCGGTGTGCAGCCATCTCCATGAACCCTGACTCGATGATAGAGTGCTTTAACTCCTCTACGGCTTTCCGTAGGCCTAAGAGAGTCACGTATGAATTCCCTACTGAGGGAGAGCGTGTGCACTGCGAGTGCCCTTTCTGTTTTCCGAGCCACATAACCCAGAACAGGCTGCTGGGGTCAACTCTGTCTACGCAGGGGGGAGGGCAATGAACTGATTCTCGCTTGCAGAGCATGCTGTCTACACGTGTTAGGCAGCCCCAGGGCAACGTTTTTGCCAGTATTACATTCAACCTGGCTCTCCCTCTGTGGAGGCCCTCTGAACTGCACTGAGAGGATCCCTGAGCCTGAAGCGCCACCTGGCAACTCTTAACCTGTCACTCTCTCTTTGTGACGCAAGGTACACTGTAGGTCCAGCCTGACAGCAAATAGAGAAAAACCGGGGAAACTGTGAGGCGTGTGGTCGATCCAACGACACCTAGGCCTGACTAAGTCACTAAGCGGGTAATAATGCTATTCCTGGCACGCAAAACACCCCGAGTCCCATGAAGCGTGATCATAGTGTGTCTGAAAGCCTCCTGTCGTCAGCCAGAGAGTGCTGGGCAATGCGCTGTGTGGGCAAGTTGGAAATTAGAGAATGTGGGAGGAGCCCGGCTTTCCCCCTTTGGAAAGCAACTTCGTTGCAGCTTCCAAGCCGCCTGATAAACCACACCACCAGGACACTGTTCACTCCACCGATGACTCTGAGGAACAGTGAGTTTCTCCAAAAGAAACCATGTGCTTGCGATTCCTTCCTGGGAGCTCACCCCAGGAGCATACTGCAGCTAAATCACCAACTTAATGTGACCTCGGGTCTCGAGGTAAGGCGCACAGTTTCCCTTTGCAAGAGATAGGGGTGCACCAGTCTCCAGGACGTCTTAGCCAATGGACGGCTTTACCTTTAGTAGGCCTCACAGCGCTCAAGACTCTCACGTGGGCGCTTCTTTCCAAGGAAGTACACGGTGTACCCAGAGCCTTCTGAGCACAGTCAAGGGATACACAGCTCTGGGAACATCATCCCTCACTATGCAGTTGGAAGGGCCGGGGACTAATGCATTCTCTATGGCTAGCGTTCCACAGCTTTGAAGCGGCCTCAGGAACGCGGTTCTTGGCAGGCTTTTGTTCCATGCGGGTCGGCCACGTTGAGGAAACCTAAGCTGCCCTGAAAGAAACCACCGGGGGCGCCAATGCAGTTTGGGGACTCCTGCCCGACGTCTCTCTAAGGGATGCGGAAACTGGCCATTAGGTCCAGCCCGAAACAGAGATCTACCCTGAGCATTGCTGGGCATTTGCAACACCCAGAGTCACCGAGGCCTACTGAGGGCATTGAGAGGATTATGCCATTCACCACATGCAGGACACACTGCATCCAAAAGTTTCATTGCAGGAGGCCAAACTGTGTTCCGAGGGTCTCCTTTGGATTGTCAGAGAAGATAGGTGTATGTGCTGGGCGATCCCGTCTGTAGTTGAGAAGCCTGGAAAAAGGCAGTATCTCCCCCGTTCGAAAGGTAGATAGTGGCGGCCTCAAGGCGGACGGAAAGACATTGCTGTTACCCGTCTTCTAGTCACCCTTAGGAATGCCTCCATGAGGAAAGTGCGTTTTCTCCTGTGAATCCAGGTGGTCTCCAGTGCCTTGCTAGGAGCTCATCCCACGCTTGGCCGAGCTAAAGTGCGAAGCGAACGTGACCCCTAGCCTCAAGGTAAGCACGCGTGTTTCCTGTCAGCAAAGTTCGGTGTGCAGCCATCTCCATGAACCCTGACTCGATGATAGAGTGCTTTAACTCCTCTACGGCTTTCCGTAGGCCTAAGAGAGTCACGTATGAATTCCCTACTGAGGGAGAGCGTGTGCACTGCGAGTGCCCTTTCTGTTTTCCGAGCCACATAACCCAGAACAGGCTGCTGGGGTCAACTCTGTCTACGCAGGGGGGAGGGCAATGAACTGATTCTCGCTTGCAGAGCATGCTGTCTACACGTGTTAGGCAGCCCCAGGGCAACGTTTTTGCCAGTATTACATTCAACCTGGCTCTCCCTCTGTGGAGGCCCTCTGAACTGCACTGAGAGGATCCCTGAGCCTGAAGCGCCTCCTGGCAACTCTTAACCTGTCACTCTCTCTTTGTGATGCAAGGTACACTGTAGGTCCAGCCTGACAGCAAATACAGAAAAACCGGGGAAACTGTGAGGCGTGTGGTCGATCCAATGACACCTAGGCCTGACTAAGTCACTAAGCGGGTAATAATGCTATTCCTGGCACGCAAAACACCCCGAGTCCCATGAAGCGTGATCATAGTGTGTCTGAAAGCCTCCTGTCGTCAGCCAGAGAGTGCTGGGCAATGCGCTGTGTGGGCAAGTTGGAAATTGGAGAATGTGGGAGGAGCCCGGCTTTCCCCCTTTGGAAAGCAACTTCGTTGCAGCTTCCAAGCCGCCTGATAAACCACACCACCAGGACACTGTTCACTCCACCGATGCCTCTGAGGAACAGTGAGTTTCTCCAAAAGAAACCATGTGCTTGCGATTCCTTCCTGGGAGCGCACCCCAGGAGCATACTGCAGCTAAATCGACAACTTAATGTGAACTCGGGTCTCGAGGTAAGGCACACAGTTTCCCTTTGCCAGAGATAGGGGTGCACAAGTCTCCAGGACGTCTTAGCCAATGGACGGCTTTACCTTTAGTAGGCCTCACAGCGCTCAAGATTCTCACGTGGGCGCTTCTTTCCAAGGAAGTACACGGTGTACCCAGAGCCTTCTGAGCACAGTCAAGTGATACACAGCTCTGGGAACATCATCCCTCACTATGCAGTTGGAAGGGCCGGGGACTAATGCGTTCTCTATGGCTAGCGTTCCACAGCTTTGAAGCGGCCTCAGGAACGCGGTTCTTGGCAGGCTTTTGTTCCATGCGGGTCGGCCACGTTGAGGAAACCTAAGCTGCCCTGAAAGAAACCACCGGGGGCGCCAATGCAGTTTGGGGACTCCTGCCCGACGTCTCTCTAAGGGATGCGGAAACCGGCCTTTAGGTCCAGCCCGAAACAGAGATCTACCCTGAGCATTGCTGGGCATTTGCAACACCCAGAGTCACCGAGGCCTACTGAGGGCATTGAGAGGATTATGCCATTCACCACATGCAGGACACACCGCATCCAAAAGTTTCATCGCAGGAGGCCGAACTGTGTTCCGAGTGTCTCCTTTGGATTGCCAGAGAAGATAGGTGTATGTGCTGGGCGATCCCGTCTGTAGTTGAGAAGCCTGGAAAAAGGCAGTATCTCCCCCGTTCGAAAGGTAGATAGTGGCGGCCTCAAGGCGGACGGGAAGACATTGCTGTTACCCGTCTTCTAGTCACCCTTAGGAATGCCTCCGTGAGGAAAGTGCGCTTTCTCCTGTGAATCCAGGTGGTCTCCAGTGCCTTGCTAGGAGCTCATCCCACGCTTGGCCGAGCTAAAGTGCGAAGCGAACGTGACCCCTAGCCTCAAGGTAAGCACGCGTGTTTCCTGTCAGCAAAGTTCGGTGTGCAGCCATCTCCATGAACCCTGTCTCGATGATAGAGTGCTTTAACTCCTCTACGGCTTTCCGTAGGCCTAAGAGAGTCACGTATGAATTCCCTACTGAGGGAGAGCGTGGGTACTGCGAGTGCCCTTTCTGTTTTCCGAGCCACATAACCCAGAACAGGCTGCTGGGGTCAACTCTGTCTACGCAGGGGGGAGGGCAATGAACTGATTCTCGCTTGCAGAGCATGCTGTCTACACGTGTTAGGCAGCCCCAGGGCAACGTTTTTGCCAGTATTACATTCAACCTGGCTCTCCCTCTGTGGAGGCCCTCTGAACTGCACTGAGAGGATCCCTGAGCCTGAAGCGCCTCCTGGCAACTCTTAACCTGTCACTCTCTCTTTGTGACGCAAGGTACACTGTAGGTCCAGCCTGACAGCAAATACAGAAAAACCGGGGAAACTGTGAGGCGTGTGGTCGATCCAACGTCACCTAGGCCTGACTAAGTCACTAAGTGGGTAATAATGCTATTCCTGGCACGCAAAACACACCGAGTCACATGAAGCGTGATCATAGTGTGTCTGAAAGCCTCCTGTCGTCAGCCAGAGAGTGCTGGGCAATGCGCTGTGTTGGCAAGTTGGAAATTGGAGAATGTGGGAGGAGCCCGGCTTTCCCCATTTGGAAAGCAACTTCGTTGCAGCTTCCAAGCCGCCTGATAAACCACACCACCAGGACACTGTTCACTCCACCGATGCCTCTGAGGAACAGTGAGTTTCTCCAAAAGAAACCACGTGCTTGCGATTCCTTCCTGGGAGCTCACCCCCGGAGCATACTGCAGCTAAATCGCCAACTTAATGTGACCTCGGGTCTCGAGGTAAGGCGCACAGTTTCCCTTTGCCAGAGATAGCGGTGCACCAGTCTCCAGGACGTCTTAGCCAATGGACGGCTTTACCTTTAGTAGGCCTCACAGCGCTCAAGACTCTCACGTGGGCGCTTCTTTCCAAGGAAGTACATGGTGTACCCAGAGCCTTCTGAGCACAGTCAAGGGATACACAGCTCTGGGAACATCATTCCTCACTATGCAGTTGGAAGGGCCGGGGACTAATGCGTTCTCTATGGCTCGCGTTCCACAGCTTTCTTTTTTTTTTTAAATTTTTTTATTTTTTAGGTGTTGGGGGTAGGAGTTTATTATTTAATTTTTTTATTTTTGGCTGGTAGGAGTTTATTAATTAATTAATTTATTTTTGGCTGTGCCAGGTCTTCGTTTCTGTGCGAGGGCTTTCTCTAGTTGTGGCAAGCGCGGGCCACTCTTCATCGCCGTGGGCGGGCCTCTCACTGTCGCGGCCTCTCCCGTTGCGGAGCACAGGTCAAGGCACGCAGGCTCAGTAGTTGTGGCTCACGGGCCCAGTTGCTCCGCGCCATGTGGGATCCTCCCAGACCAGGGCTCGAACCCGTGTCCCCTGCATTAGCAGGCTGATTCTCAACCACTGCGCCACCAGGGAAGCCCCGTTCCACAGCTTTGAAGCGGCCTCAGGAACGCGGTTCTTGGCAGGCTTTTGTTCCATGCGGGTCGGCCACGTTGAGGAAACCTAAGCTGCCCTGAATGAAACCACCTGGGGCGCCAATGCAGTTTGGGGACTCCTGCCCGACGTCTCTCTAAGGGATGAGGAAACTGGCCTTTAGGTCCAGCCCGAAACAGAGATCTACCCTGAGCATTGCTGGGCATTTGCAACACCCAGAGTCACCGAGGCCTACTGAGGGCATTGAGAGGATTATGCCATTCACCACATGCAGGACACACTGCATCCAAAACTTTCATCGCATGTGGCCGAACTGTGTACCGAGGGTCTCCTTTGGATTGTCAGAGAAGATAGGTGTATGTGCTGGGCGATCCCGTCTGTAGTTGAGAAGCCTGGAAAAAGGCAGTATCTCCCCGGTTCGAAAGGTAGATAGTGGCGGCCTCAAGGCGGACGGAAAGACATTGCTGTTACCCGTCTTCTAGTCACCCTTAGGAATGCCTCCGTGAGGAAAGTGCGTTTTCTCCTGTGAATCCAGGTGGTCTCCAGTGCCTTGCTAGGAGCTCATCCCACGCTTGGCCGAGCTAAAGTGCGAAGCAAACGTGACCCCTAGCCTCAAGGTAAGCACGCGTGTTTCCTGTCAGCAAAGTTCGGTGTGCAGCCATCTCCATGAACCCTGTCTCGATGATAGAGTGCTTTAACTCCTCTATGGCTTTCCGTAGGCCTAAGAGAGTCACGTATGAATTCCCTACTGAGGGAGAGCGTGTGCACTGCGAGTGCCCTTTCTGTTTTCCGAGCCACATAACCCAGAACAGGCTGCTGGGGTCAACTCTGTCTACGCAGGGGGGAGGGCAATGAACTGATTCTCGCTTGCAGAGCATGCTGTCTACACGTGTTAGGCAGCCCCAGGGCAACGTTTTTGCCAGTATTACATTCAACCTGGCTCTCCCTCTGTGGAGGCCCTCTGAACTGCACTGAGAGGATCCCTGAGCCTGAAGCGCCTCCTGGCAACTCTTAACCTGTCACTCTCTCTTTGTGACGCAAGGTACACTGTAGGTCCAGCCTGACAGCAAATACAGAAAAACCGGGGAAACTGTGAGGCGTGTGGTCGATCCAACGTCACCTAGGCCTGACTAAGTCACTAAGCGGGTAATAATGCTATTCCTGGCACGCAAAACACCCCGAGTCCCATGAAGCGTGATCATAGTGTGCCTGAAAGCCTCCTGTCGTCAGCCAGAGAGTGCTGGGCAATGCGCTGTGTGGGCAAGTTGGAAATTGGAGAATGTGGGAGGAGCCCGGCTTTCCCCCTTTGGAAAGCAACTTCGTTGCAGCTTCCAAGCCGCCTGATAAACCACACCACCAGGACACTGTTCACTCCACCGATGCCTCTGAGGAACAGTGAGTTTCTCCAAAAGAAACCACGTGCTTGCGATTCCTTCCTGGGAGCTCACCCCAGGAGCATACTGCAGCTAAATCGCCAACTTAATGTGACCTCGTGTTTCGAGGTAAGGCACACAGTTTCCCTTTGCCAGAGATAGGGGTGCACCAGTCTCCAGGACGTCTTAGCCAATGGACGGCTTTACCTTTAGTAGGCCTCACAGCGCTCAAGACTCTCACGTGGGTGCTTCTTTCCAAGGAAGTACACGGTGTACCCAGAGTCTTCTGAGCACAGTCAAGGGACACACAGCTCTGGGAACATCATCCCTCACTATGCAGTTGGAAGGGCCGGGGACTAATGCGTTCTCTATGGCTAGCGTTCCACAGCTTTGAAGCGGCCTCAGGAATGTGGTTCTTGGCAGGCTTTTGTTCCATGCGGGTCGGCCACGTTGAGGAAACCTAAGCTGCCCTGAAAGAAACCACCGGGGGCGCCAATGCAGTTTGGGCACTCCTGCCCGACGTCTCTCTAAGGGATGCGGAAACTGGGCTTTATGTCCAGCCCAAAACAGAGATCTACCCTGAGCATTGCTGGGCATTTGCAACACCCAGAGTCACCGAGGCCTACTGAGGGCATTGAGAGGATTATGCCATTCACCACATGCAGGACACACTGCATCCAAAAGTTTCATCGCAGGAGGCCGAACTGTGTTCCGAGGGTCTCCTTTGGATTGCCAGAGAAGATAGGTGTATGTGCTGGGCGATCCCGTCTGTAGTTGAGAAGCCTGGAAAAAGGCAGTATCTCCCCCGTTCGAAAGGTAGATAGTGGCGGCCTCAAGGCGGACGGAAAGACATTGCTCTTACCCGTCTTCTAGTCACCCTTAGGAATGCCTCCGTGAGGAAAGTGCGTTTTCTCCTGTGAATCCAGGTGGTCTCCAGTGCCTTGCTAGGAGCTCATCCCACGCTTGGCCGAGCTAAAGTGCGAAGCAAACGTGACCCCTAGCCTCAAGGTAAGCACGCGTGTTTCCTGTCAGCAAAGTTTGGTGTGCATCCATCTCCATGAACCCTGTCTCGATGATAGAGTCCTTTAACTCCTCTATGGCTTTCCGTAGGCCTAAGAGAGTCACGTATGAATTCCCTACTGAGGGAGAGCGTGTGCACTGCGAGTGCCCTTTCTGTTTTCCGAGCCACATAACCCAGAACAGGCTGCTGGGGTCAACTCTTTCTACGCAGGGGGGAGGGCAATGAACTGATTCTCGCTTGCAGAGCATGCTGTCTACACGTGTTAGGCAGCCCCAGGGCAACGTTTTTGCCAGTATTACATTCAACCTGGCTCTCCCTCTGTGGAGGCCCTCTGAACTGCACTGAGAGGATCCCTGAGCCTGAAGCGCCTCCTGGCAACTCTTAACCTGTCACTCTCTCTTTGTGACGCAGGGTACACTGTAGGTCCAGCCTGACAGCAAATACAGAAAAACCGGGGAAACTGTGAGGCGTGTGGTCGATCCAACGTCACCTAGGCCTGACTAAGTCACTAAGCGGGTAATAATGCTATTCCTGGCAGGCAAAACACCCCGAGTCCCATGAAGCGTGATCATAGTGTGTCTGAAAGCCTCCTGTCGTCAGCCAGAGAGTGCTGGGCAATGTGCTGTGTGGGCAAGTTGGAAATTGGAGAATGTGGGAGGAGCCCGGCTTTCCCCCTTTGGAAAGCAACTTCGTTGCAGCTTCCAAGCTGCCTGATAAACCACACCACCAGGACACTGTTCACTCCACCGATGCCTCTGAGGAACAGTGAGTTTCTCCAAAAGAAACCACGTGCTTGCGATTCCTTCCTGGGAGCTCACCCCAGGAGCATACTGCAGTAAAATCGCCAACTTAATGTGACCTCGGGTCTCGAGGTAAGGCGCACAGCTTCCCCTTTGCCAGAGATAGGGGTGCACCAGTCTCCAGGACGTCTTAGCCAATGGACGGCTTTACCTTTAGTAGGCCTCACAGCGCTCAAGACTCTCACGTGGGCGCTTCTTTCCAAGGAAGTACACGGTGTACCCAGAGCCTTCTGAGCACAGTCAAGGGATACACAGCTCTGGGAACATCATCCCTCACTATGTAGTTGGAAGGGCCGGGGACTAATGCGTTCTCTAAGGCTAGCGTTCCACAGCTTTGAAGCGGCCTCAGGAACGCTGTTCTTGGCAGGCTTTTGTTCCATGCGGGTCAGCCACGTTGAGGAAACCTAAGCTGCCCTGAAAGAAACCACCGGGGGCGCCAATGCAGTTTGGGGACTCCTGCCCGACGTCTCTCTAAGGGATGCGGAAACTGGCCTTTAGGTCCAGCCTGAAAGAGAGATCTACCCTGAGCATTGCAGGACATTTGCAACATCCAGAATCACCGAGGCCTACTGAGGGCATTGAGAGGATAATGCCATTCACCACATGCAGGACACACTGCATCCAAAAGTTTCATCGCAGGAGGCCGAACTGTGTTCCGAGGGTCTCCTTTGGATTGTCAGAGAAGATAGGTGTATGTGCTGGGCGATCCCGTCTGTAGTTGAGAAGCCTGGAAAAAGGCAGTATCTCCCCCGTTCGAAAGGTAGATAGAGGCGGCCTCAAGGCGGACGGAAAGACATTGCTGTTACCCGTCTTCTAGTCACCCTTAGGAATGCCTCCGTGAGGAAAGTGCGTTTTCTCCTGTGAATCCAGGTGGTCTCCAGTGCCTTGCTAGGAGCTCATCCCACGCTTGGCCGAGTTAAAGTGCGAAGCGAACGTGACCCCTAGCCTCAAGGTAAGCACGCGTGTTTCCTGTCAGCAAAGTTCAGTGTGCAGCCATCTCCATGAACCCTGACTCGATGATAGAGTGCTTTAACTCCTCTACGGCTTTCCGTAGGCCTAAGAGAGTCACGTATGAATTCCCTACTGAGGGAGAGCGTGTGCACTGCGAGTGCCCTTTCTGTTTTCCGAGCCACATAACCCAGAACAGGCTGCTGGGGTCAACTCTGTCTACGCAGGGGGGAGGGCAATGAACTGATTCTCGCTTGCAGAGCATGCTGTCTACACGTGTTAGGCAGCCCCAGGGCAACGTTTTTGCCAGTATTACATTCAACCTGGCTCTCCCTCTGTGGAGGCCCTCTGAACTGCACTGAGAGGATCCCTGAGCCTGAAGCGCCTCCTGGCAACTCTTAACCTGTCACTCTCTCTTTGTGACGCAAGGTACACTGTAGGTCCAGCCTGACAGCAAATACAGAAAAACCGGGGAAACTGTGAGGCGTGTGGTCGATCCAACGTCACCTAGGCCTGACTAAGTCACTAAGCGGGTAATAATGATATTCCTGGCACGCAAAACACCCTGAGTCCCATGAAGCGTGATCATAGTGTGTCTGAAAGCCTCCTGTCATCAGCCAGAGAGTGCTGGGCAATGCGCTGTGTGGGCAAGTTGGAAATTGGAGAATGTGGGAGGAGCCCGGCTTTCCCCCTTTGGAAAGCAACTTCGTTGCAGCTTCCAAGCCGCCTGATAAACCACACCACCGGGACACTGTTCACTCCACCGATGCCTCTGAGGAACAGTGAGTTTCTCCAAAAGAAACCACGTGCTTGCGATTCCTTCCTGGGAGCCTCCCCCAAGAGCATACTGCAGCTAAATCGCCAACTTAATGTGACCTCGGGTCTCGAGGTAAGGCGCACAGCTTCCCTTTGCCAGAGATAGGGGTGCACCAGTCTCCAGGACGTCTTAGCCAATGGACGGCTTTACCTTTAGTAGGCCTCACAGTGCTCAAGACTCTCACGTGGGCGCTTCTTTCCAAGGAAGTACACGGTGTACCCAGAGTCTTCTGAGCACAGTCAAGGGGTACACAGCTCTGGGAACATCATGCCTCACTATGCAGTTGGAAGGGCTGGGGACTAATGCGTTCTCTATGGCTAGCGTTCCACAGCTTTGAAGCGGCCTCAGGTACGCGGTTCTTGGCAGGCTTTTGTTCCATGCGGGTCGGCCACGTTGAGGAAACCTAAGCTGCCCTGAAAGAAACCACCGGGGGCGCCAATGCAGTTTGGGGACTCCTGCCCGACGTCTCTCTAAGGGATGCGGAAACTGGCCTTTAGGTCCAGCCCGAAACAGAGATCTACCCTGAGCATTGCTGGGCATTTGCAACACCCAGAGTCACCGAGGCCTACTGAGGGCATTGAGAGGATTATGCCATTCACCACATGCAGGACACACTGCATCCAAAAGTTTCATCGCAGGAGGCCGAACTGTGTTCCGAGGGTCTCCTTTGGATTGTCAGAGAAGATAGGTGTATGTGCTGGGCGATCCCGTCTGTAGTTGAGAAGCCTGGAAAAAGGCAGTATCTCCCCCGTTCGAAAGGTAGATAGTGGCGGCCTCAAGGCGGACGGAAAGACATTGCTGTTACCCGTCTTCTAGTCACCCTTAGGAATGCCTCCGTGAGGAAAGTGCGTTTTCTCCTGTGAATCCAGGTGGTCTCCAGTGCCTTGCTAGCAGCTCATCCCACGCTTGGCCGAGCTAAAGTGCGAAGCGAACGTGGCCCCTAGCCTCAAGGTAAGCACGCGTGTTTCCTGTCAGCAAAGTTTGGTGTGCAGCCATCTCCATGAACCCTGACTCGATGATAGAGTGCTTTAACCCCTCTACGGCTTTCCGTAGTCCTAAGAGAGTCATGTATGTATTCCCTACTGAGGGAGGGCGTGTGCACTTCGAGTGCCCTTTCTGTTTTCCGAGCCACATAACCCAGAACAGGCTGCTGGGGTCAACTCTGTCTAGGCAGGGGGGAGGGCAATGAACTGATTCTCGCTTGCAGAGCATGCTGTCTAAACGTGTTAGGCAGCCCCAGGGCAACGTTTTTGCCAGTATTACATTCAACCTGGCTCTCCCTCTGTGGAGGCCCTCTGAACTGCACTGAGAGGATCCCTGAGCCTGAAGCGCCTCCTGGCAACTCTTAACCTGTCACTCTCTCTTTGTGACGCAAGGTACACTGTAGGTCCAGCCTGACAGCAAATACAGAAAAACCGGGGAAACTGTGAGGCGTGTGGTCGATCCTACATCACCTAGGCCTGACTAAGTCACTAAGCGGGTAATAATACGATTCCTGGCACGCAAAACACCCCGAGTCCCATGAAGCGTGATCATAGTGTGTCTGAAAGCCTCCTGTCGCCAGCCAGAGAGTGCTGGGCAATGCGCTGTGAGGGCAAGTTGGAAGTTGGAGAATGTGGGGGGAGCCCGGCTTTCCCCCTTTGGAAAGCAACTTCGTTGCAGCTTCCAAGCCGCCTGATAAACCACACCACCGGGACACTGTTCACTCCACCGATGCCTCTGAGGAACAGTGAGTTTCTCCAAAAGAAACCACGTGCTTGCGATTCCTTCCTGGGAGCTCACCCCAGGAGCATACTGCAGCTAAATCACCAACTTAATGTGACCTCGGGTCTCGAGGTAAGGCGCACAGTTTCCCCTTTGCCAGAGATAGGGGTGCACCAGTCTCCAGGACGTCTTAGCCAATGGACGGCTTTACCTTTAGTAGGCCTCACAGCGCTCAAGACTCTCACGTGGGCGCTTCTTTCCAAGGAAGTACACGGTGTACCCAGAGCCTTCTGAGCACAGTCAAGGGGTACACAGCTCTGGGAACATCATCCCTCACTATTCAGTTGGAAGGGCCGGGGACTAATGCGTTCTCTATGGCTAGCGTTCCACAGCTTTGAAGCGTCCTCAGGAACGCGGTTCTTGGCAGGCTTTTGTTCCATGCGGGTCGGCAACGTTGAGGAAACCTAAGCTGCCCTGAAAGAAACCGCCGGGGGCGCCAATGCAGTTTGGGGACTCCTGCCCGACGTCTCTCTAAGGGATGCGGAAACTGGCCTTTAGGTCCAGCCCGAAACAGAGATCTACCCTGAGCATTGCTGGGCATTTGCAACACCCAGAGTCACCGAGGCCTACTGAGGGCATTGAGAGGATTATGCCATTCACCACATGCAGGACACACTGCACCCAAAAGTTTCATCGCAGGAGGCCGAACTGTGTTCCGAGGGTCTCCTTTGGATTGTCAGAGAAGATAGGTGTATGTGCTGGGCGATCCCGTCTGTAGTTGAGAAGCCTGGAAAAAGGCAGTATCTCCCCCGTTCGAAAGGTAGATAGTGGCGGCCTCAAGGCGGACGGAAAGACATTGCTGTTACCCGTCTTCTAGTCACCCTTAGGAATGCCTCCGTGAGGAAAGTGCGTTTTCTCCTGTGAATCCAGGTGGTCTCCAGTGCCTTGCTAGGAGCTCATCCCACGCTTGGCCGAGCTAAAGTGCGAAGCGAACGTGACCCCTAGCCTCAAGGTAAGCACGCGTGTTTCCTGTCAGCAAAGTTCAGTGTGCAGCCATCTCCATGAACCCTGACTCGATGATAGAGTGCTTTAACTCCTCTACGGCTTTCCGTAGGCCTAAGAGAGTCACGTATGAATTCCCTACTGAGGGAGAGCGTGTGCACTGCGAGTGCCCTTTCTGTTTTCCGAGCCACATAACCCAGAATAGGCTGCTGGGGTCAACTCTTTCTACGCAGGGGGGAGGGCAATGAACTGATTCTCGCTTGCAGAGCATGCTGTCTACACGTGTTAGGCAGCCCCAGGGCAACGTTTTTGCCAGTATTACATTCAACCTGGCTCTCCCTCTGAACTGCACTGAGAGGATCCCTGAGCCTGAAGCGCCTCCTGGCAACTCTTAACCTGTCACTCTCTCTTTGTGACGCAAGGTACACTGTAGGTCCAGCCTGACAGCAAATACAGAAAAACCGGGGAAACTGTGAGGCGTGTGGTCGATCCAACGTCACCTAGGCCTGACTAAGTCACTAAGCGGGTAATAATGCTATTCCTGGCATGCAAAACACCCCGAGTCCCATGAAGCGTGATCATAGTGTGTCTGAAAGCCTCCTGTCGTCAGCCAGAGAGTGCTGGGCAATGCGCTGTGTGGGCAAGTTGGAAATTGGAGAATGTGGGAGGAGCCCGGCTTTCCCCCTTTGGAAAGCAACTTCGTTGCAGCTTCCAAGCCGCCTGATAAACCACACCACCAGGACACCGTTCACACCACCGATGCCTCTGAGGAACAGTGAGTTTCTCCAAAAGAAACCACGTGCTTGCGATTCCTTCCTGGGAGCTCACCCCGGGAGCATACTGCAGCTAAATCGCCAACTTAATGTGACCTCGGGTCTCGAGGTAAGGCGCACAGCTTCCCCTTTGCCAGAGATAGGGGTGCACCAGTCTCCAGGACGTCTTAGCCAATGGACGGCTTTACCTTTAGTAGGCCTCACAGCGCTCAAGACTCTCACGTGGGCGCTTCTTTCCAAGGAAGTACACGGTGTACCCAGAGCCTTCTGAGCACAGTCAAGGGATACACAGCTCTGGGAACATCATCCCTCACTATGCAGTTGGAAGGGTCGGGGACTAATGCGTTCTCTATGGCTAGCGTTCCACAGCTTTGAAGCGGCCTCAGGAACGCGGTTCTTGGCAGGCTTTTGTTCCATGCGGGTCAGCCACGTTGAGGAAACCTAAGCTGCCCTGAAAGAAACCACCGGGGGCGCCAATGCAGTTTGGGGACTCCTGCCCGACGTCTCTCTAAGGGATGCGGAAACTGGCCTTTAGGTCCAGCGTGAAAGAGAGATCTACCCTGAGCATTGCTGGGCATTTGCAACATCCAGAGTCACCGAGGCCTACTGAGGGCATTGAGAGGATTATGCCATTCACCACATGCAGGACACACTGCATCCAAAAGTTTCATCCCAGGAGGCCGAACTGTGTTCCGAGGGTCTCCTTTGGATTGTCAGAGAAGATAGGTGTATGTCCTGGGCGACCCCGTCTGTAGTTGAGAAGCCTGGAAAAAGGCAGTATCTCCCCCGTTCGAAAGGTAGATAGTGGCGGCCTCAAGGCGGACGGAAAGACATTGCTGTTACCCGTCTTCTAGTCACCCTTAGGAATGCCTCCGTGAGGAAAGTGTGTTTTCTCCTGTGAATCCAGGTGGTCTCCAGTGCCTTGCTAGGAGCTCATCCCACGCTTGGCCGAGCTAAAGTGCGAAGCGAACGTGACCCCTAGCCTCAAGGTAAGCACGCGTGTTTCCTGTCAGCAAAGTTCGGTGTGCAGCCATCTCCATGAACCCTGAGTCGATGATAGAGTGCTTTAACTCCTCTACGGCTTTCCGTAGGCCTAAGAGAGTCACGTATGAATTCCCTACTGAGGGAGAGCGTGTGCACTGCGAGTGCCCTTTCTGTTTTCCGAGCCACATAACCCAGAACAGGCTGCTGGGGTCAACCCTTTCTACGCAGGGGGGAGGGCAATGAACTGATTCTCGCTTGCAGAGCATGCTGTCTACACGTGTTAGGCAGCCCCAGGGCAACGTTTTTGCCAGTATTACATTCAACTTGGCTCTCCCTCTGTGGAGGCCCTCTGAACTGCACTGAGAGGATCCCTGAGCCTGAAGCGCCTCCTGGCAACTCTTAACCTGTCACTCTCTCTTTGTGACGCAAGGTACACTGTAGGTCCAGCCTGACAGCAAATACAGAAAAACCGGGGAAACTGTGAGGCGTGTGGTCGATCCAACGTCACCTAGGCCTGACTAAGTCACTAAGCGGGTAATAATGCTATTCCTGGCATGCAAAACACCCCGAGTCCCATGAAGCGTGATCATAGTGTGTCTGAAAGCCTCCTGTCGTCAGCCAGAGAGTGCTGGGCAATGCGCTGTGTGGGCAAGTTGGAAATTGGAGAATGTGGGAGGAGCCCGGCTTTCCCCCTTTGGAAAGCAACTTCGTTGCAGCTTCCAAGCCGCCTGATAAACCACACCACCAGGACACTGTTCACTCCACCGATGCCTCTGAGGAACAGTGAGTTTCTCCAAAAGAAACCACGTGCTTGCGATTCCTTCCTGGGAGCTCACCCCAGGAGCATACTGCAGCTAAATCGCAAACTTAATGTGACCTCGGGTCTCGAGGTAAGGCGCACAGCTTCCCCTTTGCCAGAGATAGGGGTGCACCAGTCTCCAGGACGTCTTAGCCAATGGACGGCTTTACCTTTAGTAGGCCTCACAGCGCTCAAGACTCTCACGTGGGCGCTTCTTTCCAAGGAAGTACACGGTGTACCCAGAGCCTTCTGAGCACAGTCAAGGGATACACAGCTCTGGGAACATCATCCCTCACTATGCAGTTGGAAGGGCCGGGGACTAATGCGTTCTCTATGGCTAGCGTTCCACAGCTTTGAAGCGGCCTCAGGAACGCGGTTCTTGGCAGGCTTTTGTTCCATGCGGGTCGGCCACGTTGAGGAAACCTAAGCTGCCCTGAAAGAAACCACCGGGGGCGCCAATGCAGTTTGGGGACTCCTGCCCGACGTCTCTCTAAGGGATGCGGAAACTGGCCTTTAGGTCCAGCCTGAAAGAGAGACCTACCCTGAGCATTGCTGGGCATTTGCAACATCCAGAGTCACCGAGGCCTACTGAGGGCATTGACAGGATAATGCCATTCACCACATGCAGGACACACTGCATCCAAAAGTTTCATCGCAGGAGGCCGAACTGTGTTCCGAGGGTCTCCTTTGGATTGTCAGAGAAGATAGGTGTATGTGCTGGGCGATCCCGTCTGTAGTTGAGAAGCCTGGAAAAAGGCAGTATCCCCCCCGTTCGAAAGGTAGATAGTGACGGCCTCAAGGCGGACGGAAAGACATTGCTGTTACCCGTCTTCTAGTCACCCTTAGGAATGCCTCCGTGAGGAAAGTGCGTTTTCTCCTGTGAATCCAGGTGGTCTCCAGTGCCTTGCTAGGAGCTCATCCCACGCTTGGCCGAGCTAAAGTGCGAAGCAAACGTGACCCCTAGCCTCAAGGTAAGCACGCGTGTTTCCTGTCAGCAAAGTTCGGTGTGCAGCCATCTCCATGAACCCTGACTCGATGATAGAGTGCTTTAACTCCTCTACAGCTTTCCGTAGGCCTAAGAGAGTCACGTATGAATTCCCTACTGAGGGAGAGCGTGTGCACTGCGAGTGCCCTTTCTGTTTTCCGAGCCACATAACCCAGAAGAGGCTGCTGGGGTCAACTCTTTCTACGCAGGGGGGAGGGCAATGAACTGATTCTCGCTTGCAGAGCATGCTGTCTACACGTGTTAGGCAGCCCCAGGGCAACTTTTTTGCCAGTATTACATTCAACCTGGCTCTCCCTCTGTGGAGGCCCTCTGAACTGCACTGAGAGGATCCCTGAGCCTGAAGCGCCTCCTGGCAACTCTTAACCTGTCACTCTCTCTTTGTGACGCAAGGTACACTGTAGGTCCAGCCTGACAGCAAATACAGAAAAACCGGGGAAACTGTGAGGCGTGTGGTCGATCCAACGTCACCTAGGCCTGACTAAGTCACTAAGCGGGTAATAATGATATTCCTGGCACGCAAAACACCCTGAGTCCCATGAAGCGTGATCATAGTGTGTCTGAAAGCCTCCTGTCGTCAGCCAGAGAGTGCTGGGCAATGCGCTGTGTGGGCAAGTTGGAAATTGGAGAATGTGGGAGGAGCCCGGCTTTCCCCCTTTGGAAAGCAACTTCGTTGCAGCTTCCAAGCCGCCTGATAAACCACACCACCGGGACACTGTTCACTCCACCGATGCCTCTGAGGAACAGTGAGTTTCTCCAAAAGAAACCACGTGCTTGCGATTCCTTCCTGGGAGCCCACCCCAGGAGCATACTGCAGCTAAATCGCCAACTTAATGTGACCTCGGGTCTCGAGGTAAGGCGCACAGCTTCCCCTTTGCCAGAGATAGGGGTGCACCAGTCTCCAGGACGTCTTAGCCAATGGACGGCTTTACCTTTAGTAGGCCTCACAGCGCTCAAGACTCTCACGTGGGCGCTTCTTTCCAAGGAAGTACACGGTGTACCCAGAGCCTTCTGAGCACAGTCAAGGGATACACAGCTCTGGGAACATCATCCCTCACTATGCAGTTGGAAGGGCCGGGGACTAATGCGTTCTCTATGGCTAGCGTTCCACAGCTTTGAAGCGGCCTCAGGAACGCGGTTCTTGGCAGGCTTTTGTTCCATGCGGGTCAGCGACGTTGAGGAAACCTAAGCTGCCCTGAAAGAAACCACCGGGGGCGCCGATGCAGTTTGGGGACTCCTGCCCGACGTCTCTCTAAGGGATGCGGAAACTGGCCTTTAGGTCCAGCCCGAAACAGAGATCTACCCTGAGCATTGCTGGGCATTTGCAACACCCAGAGTCACCGAGGCCTACTGAGGGCATTGAGAGGATTATGCCATTCACCACATGCAGGACACACTGCATCCAAAAGTTTCATCGCAGGAGGCCGAACTGTGTTCCGAGGGTCACCTTTGGATTCCCAGAGAAGATAGGTGTATGTGCTGGGCGATCCCGTCTGTAGTTGAGAAGCCTGGAAAAAGGCAGTATCTCCCCCGTTCGAAAGGTAGATAGTGGCGGCCTCAAGGCGGACGGAAAGACATTGCTGTTACCCGTCTTCTAGTCACCCTTAGGAATGCCTCCGTGAGGAAAGTGCGTTTTCTCCTGTGAATCCAGGTGGTCTCCAGTGCCTTGCTAGGAGCTCATCCCACGCTTGGCCGAGCTAAAGTGCGAAGCGAACGTGACCCCTAGCCTCAAGGTAAGCACGCGTGTTTCCTGTCAGCAAAGTTCAGTGTGCAGCCATCTCCATGAACCCTGACTCGATGATAGAGTGCTTTAACTCCTCTACGGCTTTCCGTAGGCCTAAGAGAGTCACGTATGAATTCCCTACTGAGGGAGAGCGTGTGCACTGCGAGGGCCGTTTGTGTTTTCCGAGCCACATAACCCAGAACAGGCTGCTGGGGTCAACTCTGTCTACGCAGGGGGGAGGGCAATGAACTGATTCTCGCTTGCAGAGCATGCTGTCTACACGTGTTAGGCAGCCCCAGGGCAACGTTTTTGCCAGTATTACATTCAACCTGGCTCTCCCTCTGTGGAGGCCCTCTGAACTGCACTGAGAGGATCCCTGAGCCTGAAGCGCCTCCTGGCAACTCTTAACCTGTCACTCTCTCTTTGTGACGCAAGGTACACTGTAGGTCCAGCCTGACAGCAAATACAGAAAAACCGGGGAAACTGTGAGGCGTGTGGTCGATCCAACGTCACCTAGGCCTGACTAAGTCACTAAGCGGGTAATAATGCTATTCCTGGCACGCAAAACACCCCGAGTCCCATGAAGCGTGATCATAGTGTGTCTGAAAGCCTCCTGTCGTCAGCCAGAGAGTGCTGGGCAATGCGCTGTGTGGGCAAGTTGGAAATTGGAGAATGTGGGAGGAGCCCGGCTTTCCCCCTTTTGAAAGCAACTTCGCTGCAGCTTCCAAGCCGCCTGATAAACCACACCACCGGGACACTGTTCACTCCACCGATGCCTCTGAGGAACAGTGAGTTTCTCCAAAAGAAACCACGTGCTTGCGATTCCTTCCTGGGAGCCCCCCCCAGGAGCATACTGCAGCTAAATCGCCAACTTAATGTGACCTCGGGTCTCGAGGTAAGGCGCACAGTTTCCCTTTGCCAGAGATAGGGGTGCACCAGTCTCCAGAACGTCTTAGCCAATGGACGGCTTTACCTTTAGTAGGCCTCACAGCGCTCAAGACTCTCACGTGGGCGCTTCTTTCCAAGGAAGTACACGGTGTACCCAGAGCCTTCTGAGCACAGTCAAGGGGTACACAGCTCTGGGAACATCATCCCTCTCTATGCAGTTGGAAGGGCCGGGGACTAATGCATTCTCTATGGCTAGCGTTCCACAGCTTTGAAGCGGCCTCAGGAACGCGGTTCTTGGCAGGCTTTTGTTCCATGCGGGTCGGCCACGTTGAGGAAACCTAAGCTGCCCTGAAAGAAACCACCGGGGGCGCCAATGCAGTTTGGGGACTCCTGGCGACGTCTCTCTAAGGGCTGCGGAAACTGGCCTTTAGGTCCAGCCCGAAACAGAGATCTACCCTGAGCATTGCTGGGCATTTGCAGCACCCAGAGTCACCGAGGCCTACTGAGGGCATTGAGAGGATTATGCCATTCACCACATGCAGGACACACTGCATCCAAAAGTTTCATCGCAGGAGGCCGAACTGTGTTCCGAGGGTCTCCTTTTGATTGCCAGAGAAGATAGGTGTATGTGCTGGGCGATCCCGTCTGTAGTTGAGAAGCCTGGAAAAAGGCAGTATCTCCCCCGTTCGAAAGGTAGATAGTGGCGGCCTCAAGGCGGACGGAAAGACATTGCTGTTACCCGTCTTCTAGTCACCCTTAGGAATGCCTCCGTGAGGAAAGTGCGTTTTCTCCTGTGAATCCAGGTGGTCTCCAGTGCCTTGCTAGGAGCTCATCCCACGCTTGGCCGAGCTAAAGTGAGAAGTGAACGTGACCCCTAGCCTCAAGGTAAGCACGCGTGTTTCCTGTCAGCAAAGTTCGGTGTGCAGCCATCTCCATGAACCCTGACTCGATGATAGAGTGCTTTAACTCCTCTACGGCTTTCCGTAGGCCTAAGAGAGTCACGTATGAATTCCCTACTGAGGGAGAGCGTGTGCACTGCGAGTGCCCTTTCTGTTTTCCGAGCCACATAACCCAGAACAGGCTGCTGGGGTCAACTCTGTCTACGCAGGGGGGAGGGCAATGAACTGATTCTCGCTTGCAGAGCATGCTGTCTACACGTGTTAGGCAGCCCCAGGGCAACGTTTTTGCCAGTATTACATTCAACCTGGCTCTCCCTCTGTGGAGGCCCTCTGAACTGCACTGAGAGGATCCCTGAGCCTGAAGCGCCTCCTGGCAACTCTTAACCTGTCACTCTCTCTTTGTGACGCAAGGTACACTGTAGGTCCAGCCTGACAGCAAATACAGAAAAACCGGGGAAACTGTGAGGCGTGTGCTCGATCCAACGTCACCTAGGCCTGACTAAGTCACTAAGCGGGTAATAATGCTATTCCTGGCACGCAAAACACCCCGAGTCCCATGAAGCGTGATCATAGTGTGTCTGAAAGCCTCCTGTCGCCAGCCACAGAGTGCTGGGCAATGCGCTGTGTGGGCAAGTTGGAAATTGGAGAATGTGGGAGGAGCCCGGCTTTCCCCCTTTGGAAAGAAACTTCGCTGCAGCTTCCAAGTCGCCTGATAAACCACACCACCGGGACACTGTTCACTCCACCGATGCCTCTGAGGAACAGTGAGTTTCTCCAAAAGAAACCACGTGCTTGCGATTTCTTCCTGGGAACCCCCCCCCAAGAGCATACTGCAGCTGAATCGCCAACTTAATGTGACCTCGGGTCTCGAGGTAAGGCGCACAGTTTCCCTTTGCCAGAGATAGGGGTGCACCAGTCTCCAGGACGTCTTAGCCAATGGACGGCTTTACCTTTAGTAGGCCTCACAGCGCTCAAGACTCTCACGTGGGCGCTTCTTTCCAAGGAAGTACACGGTGTACCCAGAGCCTTCTGAGCACAGTCAAGGGGTACACAGCTCTGGGAACATCATCCCTCACTATGCAGTTGGAAGGGCCGGGGACTAATGCGTTCTCTATGGCTAGCGTTCCACAGCTTTGAAGCGGCCTCAGGAACGCGGTTCTTGGCAGGCTTTTGTTCCATGCGGGTCGGCCACGTTGAGGAAACCTAAGCTGCCCTGAAAGAAACCACCGGGGGCGCCAATGCAGTTTGGGGACTCCTGCCCGACGTCTCTCTAAGGGATGCGGAAACTGGCCTTTAGGTCCAGCCCGAAACAGAGATCTACCCTGAGAATTGCTGGGCATTTGCAACACCCAGAGTCACCAAGTCCTACTGAGGGCATTGAGAGGATTATGCCATTCACCACATGCAGGACACACTGCATCCAAAAGTTTCATCGCAGGAGGCCGAACTGTGTTCCGAGGGTCTCCTTTTCATTGCCAGAGAAGATAGGTGTATGTGCTGGGCGATCCCGTCTGTAGTTGAGAAGCCTGGAAAAAGGCAGTATCTCCCCCGTTCGAAAGGTAGATAGTGGCGGCCTCAAGGCGCACGGAAAGACATTGCTGTTACCCGTCTTCTAGTCACCCTTAGGAATGCCTCCATGAGGAAAGTGCGTTTTCTCCTGTGAATCCAGGTGGTCTCCAGTGCCTTGCTAGGAGCTCATCCCACGCTTGGCCGAGCTAAAGTGCGAAGCGAACGTGACCCCTAGCCTCAAGGTAAGCACGCGTGTTTCCTGTCAGCAAAGTTCGGTGTGCAGCCATCTCCATGAACCCTGACTCGATGATAGAGTGCTTTAACTCCTCTACGGCTTTCCGTAGGCCTAAGAGAGTCACGTATGAATTCCCTACTGAGGGAGAGCGTGTGCACTGCGAGTGCCCTTTCTGTTTTCCGAGCCACATAACCCAGAACAGGCTGCTGGGGTCAACTCTGTCTACGCAGGGGGGAGGGCAATGAACTGATTCTCGCTTGCAGAGCATGCTGTCTACACGTGTTAGGCAGCCCCAGGGCAACGTTTTTGCCAGTATTACATTCAACCTGGCTCTCCCTCTGTGGAGGCCCTCTGAACTGCACTGAGAGGATCCCTGAGCCTGAAGCGCCTCCTGGCAACTCTTAACCTGTCACTCTCTCTTTGTGACGCAAGGTACACTGTAGGTCCAGCCTGACAGCAAATACAGAAAAACCGGGGAAACTGTGAGGCGTGTGGTCGATCCAACGTCACCTAGGCCTGACTAAGTCACTAAGCGGGTAATAATGCTATTCCTGGCACGCAAAACACCCCGAGTCCCATGAAGCGTGATCATAGTGTGTCTGAAAGCCTCCTGTCGTCAGCCAGAGAGTGCTGGGCAATGCGCTGTGTGGGCAAGTTGGAAATTGGAGAATGTGGGAGGAGCCCAGCTTTCCCCCTTTGGAAAGCAACTTCGTTGCAGCTTCCAAGCCGCCTGATAAACCACACCACCGGGACACTGTTCACTCCACCGATGCCTCTGAGGAACAGTGAGTTTCTCCAAAAGAAACCACGTGCTTGCGATTCCTTCCTGGGAGCTCACCCCAAGAGCATACTGCAGCTAAATCGCCAACTTAATGTGACCTCGGGTCTCGAGGTAAGGCGCACAGTTTCCCCTTTGCCAGAGATAGGGGTGCACCAGTCTCCAGGACGTCTTAGCCAATGGACGGCTTTACCTTTAGTAGGCCTCACAGCGCTCAAGACTCTCACGTGGGTGCTTCTTTCCAAGGAAGTACACGGTGTACCCAGAGCCTTCTGAGCACAGTCAAGGGGTACACAGCTCTGGGAACATCATCCCTCTCTATGCAGTTGGAAGGGCCGGGGACTAATGCGTTCTCTATGGCTAGCGTTCCACAGCTTTGAAGCGGCCTCAGGAACGCGGTTCTTGGCAGGCTTTTGTTCCATGCGGGTCGGCCACGTTGAGGAAACCTAAGCTGCCCTGAAAGAAACCACCGGGGGCGCCAATGCAGTTTGGGGACTCCTGGCGACGTCTCTCTAAGGGATGCGGAAACTGGCCTTTAGGTCCAGCCCGAAACAGAGATCTACCCTGAGCATTGCTGGGCATTTGCAACACCCAGAGTCACCGAGGCCTACTGAGGGCATTGAGAGGATTATGCCATTCACCACATGCAGGACACACTGCACCCAAAAGTTTCATCGCAGGAGGCCGAACTGTGTTCCGAGGGTCTCCTTTGGATTGTCAGAGAAGATAGGTGTATGTGCTGGGCGATCCCGTCTGTAGTTGAGAAGCCTGGAAAAAGGCAGTATCTCCCCCGTTCGAAAGGTAGATAGTGGCGGCCTCAAGGCGGACGGAAAGACATTGCTGTTACCCGTCTTCTAGTCACCCTTAGGAATGCCTCCGTGAGGAAAGTGCGTTTTCTCCTGTGAATCCAGGTGGTCTCCAGTGCCTTGCTAGGAGCTCATCCCACGCTTGGCCGAGCTAAAGTGCGAAGTGAACGTGACCCCTAGCCTCAAGGTAAGCACGCGTGTTTCCTGTCAGCAAAGTTCGGTGTGCAGCCATCTCCATGAACCCTGACTCGATGATAGAGTGGTTTAACTCCTCTACGGCTTTCCGTAGGCCTAAGAGAGTCACGTATGAATTCCCTACTGAGGGAGAGCGTGTGCACTGCGAGTGCCCTTTCTGTTTTCCGAGCCACATAACCCAGAACAGGCTGCTGGGGTCAACTCTGTCTACGCAGGGGGGAGGGCAATGAACTGATTCTCGCTTGCAGAGCATGCTGTCTACACGTGTTAGGCAGCCCCAGGGCAACGTTTTTGCCAGTATTACATTCAACCTGGCTCTCCCTCTGTGGAGGCCCTCTGAACTGCACTGAGAGGATCCCTGAGCCTGAAGCGCCTCCTGGCAACTCTTAACCTGTCACTCTCTCTTTGTGACGCAAGGTACACTGTAGGTCCAGCCTGACAGCAAATACAGAAAAACCGGGGAAACTGTGAGGCGTGTGCTCGATCCAATGTCACCTAGGCCTGACTAAGTCACTAAGCGGGTAATAATGCTATTCCTGGCACGCAAAACACCCCGAGTCCCATGAAGCGTGATCATAGTGTGTCTGAAAGCCTCCTGTCGCCAGCCACAGAGTGCTGGGCAATGCGCTGTGTGGGCAAGTTGGAAATTGGAGAATGTGGGAGGAGCCCGGCTTTCCCCCTTTGGAAAGAAACTTCGCTGCAGCTTCCAAGTCGCCTGATAAACCACACCACCGGGACACTGTTCACTCCACCGATGCCTCTGAGGAACAGTGAGTTTCTCCAAAGGAAACCACGTGCTTGGGATTCCTTCCTGGGAGCCCCCACCAAGAGCATACTGCAGCTGAATCGCCAACTTAATGTGACCTCGGGTCTCGAGGTAAGGCGCACAGTTTCCCTTTGCCAGAGATAGGGGTGCACCAGTCTCCAGGACATCTTAGCCAATGGACGGCTTTACCTTTAGTAGGCCTCACAGCGCTCAAGACTCTCACGTGGGCGCTTCTTTCCAAGGAAGTACACGGTGTACCCAGAGCCTTCTGAGCACAGTCAAGGGATACACAGCTCTGGGAACATCATCCCTCACTATGCAGTTGGAAGGGCCGGGGACTAATGCGTTCTCTATGGCTAGCGTTCCACAGCTTTGAAGCGGCCTCAGGAACGTGGTTCTTGGCAGGCTTTTGTTCCATGCGGGTCGGCCACGTTGAGGAAACCTAAGCTGCCCTGAAAGAAACCACCGGGGGCGCCAATGCAGTTTGGGGACTCCTGCCCGACGTCTCTCTAAGGGATGCGGAAACTGGCCTTTAGGTCCAGCCCGAAACAGAGATCTACCCTGAGCATTGCTGGGCATTTGCAACACCCAGAGTCACCGAGGCCTACTGAGGGCATTGAGAGGATTATGCCATTCACCACATGCAGGACACACTGCACCCAAAAGTTTCATTGCAGGAGGCCGAACTGTGTTCCGAGGGTCTCCTTTGGATTGTCAGAGAAGATAGGTGTATGTGCTGGGCGATCCCGTCTGTAGTTGAGAAGCCTGGAAAAAGGCAGTATCTCCCCCGTTCGAAAGGTAGATAGTGGCGGCCTCAAGGCGGATGGAAAGACATTGCTGTTACCCGTCTTCTAGTCACCCTTAGGAATGCCTCCGTGAGGAAAGTGCGTTTTCTGCTGTGAATCCAGGTGGTCTCCAGTGCCTTGCTAGGAGCTCATCCCACGCTTGGCCGAGCTGAAGTGCGAAGCGAACGTGACCCCTAGCCTCAAGGTAAGCACGCGTGTTTCCTGTCAGCAAAGTTCGGTGTGCAGCCATCTCCATGAACCCTGACTCGATGATAGAGTGCTTTAACTCCTCTACGGCTTTCCGTAGGCCTAAGAGAGTCACGTATGAATTCCCTACTGAGGGAGAGCGTGTGCACTGCGAGTGCCCTTTCTGTTTTCCGAGCCACATAACCCAGAACAGGCTGCTGGGGTCAACTCTTTCTACGCAGGGGGGAGGGCAATGAACTGATTCTCGCTTGCAGAGCATGCTGTCTACACGTGTTAGGCAGCCCCAGGGCAACGATTTTGCCAGTATTACATTCAACCTGGCTCTCCCTCTGTGGAGGCCCTCTGAACTGCACTGAGAGGATCCCTGAGCCTGAAGCGCCTCCTGGCAAATCTTAACCTGTCACTCTCTCTTTGTGACGCAAGGTACACTGTAGGTCCAGCCTGACAGCAAATACAGAAAAACCGGGGAAACTGTGAGGCGTGTGGTCGATCCAACGTCACCTAGGCCTGACTAAGTCACTAAGCGGGTAATAATGCTATTCCTGGCACGCAAAACACCCCAAGTCCCATGAAGCGTGATCATAGTGTGTCTGAAAGCCTCCTGTCGTCAGCCAGAGAGTGCTGGGCAATGCGCTGTGTGGGCAAGTTGGAAATTGGAGAATGTGGGAGGAGCCCGGCTTTCCCCCTTTGGAAAGCAACTTCGTTGCAGCTTCCAAGCCGCCTGATAAACCACACCACCAGGACACTGTTCACTCCACCGATGCCTCTGAGGAACAGTGAGTTTCTCCAAAAGAAACCACGTGCTTGCGATTCCTTCCTGGGAGCGCACCCCAGGAGCATACTGCAGCTAAATCGCCAACTTAATGTGACCTCGGGTCTCGAGGTAAGGCGCACAGTTTCCCTTTGCCAGAGATAGCGGTGCACCAGTCTCCAGGACGTCTTAGCCAATGGACGGCTTTACCTTTAGTAAGCCTCACAGCGCTCAAGACTCTCACGTGGGCGCTTCTTTCCAAGGAAGTACACGGTGTACCCAGAGCCTTCTGAGCACAGTCAAGGGGTACACAGCTCTGGGAACATCATCCCTCACTATGCAGTTGGAAGGGCCGGGGACTAATGCGTTCTCTATGGCTAGCGTTCCACAGCTTTGAAGCGGCCTCAGGAACGCGGTTCTTGGCAGGCTTTTGTTCCATGCGGGTCGGCCACGTTGAGGAAACCTAAGCTGCCCTGAAAGAAACCACCGGGGGCGCCAATGCAGTTTGGGGACTCCTGCCCGACGTCTCTCTAAGGGATGCGGAAACTGGCCTTTAGGTCCAGCCCGAAACAGAGATCTACCCTGAGCATTGCTGGGCATTTGCAACACCCAGAGTCACCGAGGCCTACTGAGGGCATTGAGAGGATTATGCCATTCACCACATGCAGGACACACTGCACCCAAAAGTTTCATCGCAGGAGGCCGAACTGTGTTCCGAGGGTCTCCTTTGGATTGTCAGAGAAGATAGGTGTATGTGCTGGGCGATCCCGTCTGTAGTTGAGAAGCCTGGAAAAAGGCAGTATCTCCCCCGTTCGAAAGGTAGATAGTGGCGGCCTCAAGGCGGACGGAAAGACATTGCTGTTACCCGTCTTCTAGTCACCCTTAGGAATGCCTCCGTGAGGAAAGTGCATTTTCTCCTGTGAATCCAGGTGGTCTCCAGTGCCTTGCTAGGAGCTCATCCCACGCTTGGCCGAGCTAAAGTGCGAAGCGAACGTGACCCCTAGCCTCAAGGTAAGCACACGTGTTTCCTGTCAGCAAAGTTCGGTGTGCAGCCATCTCCATGAACCCTGACTCGATGATAGAGTGCTTTAACTCCTCTACGGCTTTCCGTAGGCCTAAGAGAGTCACGTATGAATTCCCTACTGAGGGAGAGCGTGTGCACTGCGAGTGCCCTTTCTGTTTTCCGAGCCACATAACCCAGAACAGGCTGCTGGGGTCAACTCTGTCTACGCAGGGGGGAGGGCAATGAACTGATTCTCGCTTGCAGAGCATGCTGTCTACACGTGTTAGGCAGCCCCAGGGCAACGTTTTTGCCAGTATTACATTCAACCTGGCTCTCCCACTGTGGAGGCCCTCTGAACTGCACTGAGAGGATCCCTGAGCCTGAAGCGCCTCCTGGCAACTCTTAACCTGTCACTCTCTCTTTGTGACGCAAGGTACACTGTAGGTCCAGCCTGACAGCAAATACAGAAAAACCGGGGACACTGTGAGGCGTGTGGTCGATCCAACGTCACCTAGGCCTGACTAAGTCACTAAGCGGGTAATAATGCTATTCCTGGCACGCAAAACACCCTGAGTCCAATGAAGCGTGATCATAGTGTGTCTGAAAGCCTCCTGTCGTCAGCCAGAGAGTGCTGGGCAATGCGCTGTGTGGGCAAGTTGGAAATTGGAGAATGTGGCAGGAGCCCGGCTTTCCCCCTTTGGAAAGCAACTTCGTTGCAGCTTCCAAGCCGCCTGATAAACCACACCACCGGGACACTGTTCACTCCACCGATGCCTCTGAGGAACAGTGAGTTTCTCCAAAAGAAACCACGTGCTTGCGATTCCTTCCTGGGAGCTCACCCCAGGAGCATACTGCAGCTAAATCGCCAACTTAATGTGACCTCGGGTCTCGAGGTAAGACGCACAGTTTCCCCTTTGCCAGAGATAGGGGTGCACCAGTCTCCAGGACGTCTTAGCCATTGGACGGCTTTACCTTTAGTAGGCCTCACAGTGCTCAAGACTCTCACGTGGGCGCTTCTTTCCAAGGAAGTACACGGTGTACCCAGAGCCTTCTGAGCACAGTCAAGGGGTACACAGCTCTGGGAACATCATCCCTCACTATGCAGTTGGAAGGGCCGGGGACTAATGCGTTCTCTATGGCTAGCGTTCCACAGCTTTGAAGCGGCCTCAGGAACGTGGTTCTTGGCAGGCTTTTGTTCCATGGGGGTCGGCCACGTTGAGGAAACCTAAGCTGCAATGAAAGAAACCACAGGGGGCGCCAATGCAGTTTGGGGACTCCTGCCCGACGTCTCTCTAAGGGATGCGGAAACTGGCCTTTAGGTCCAGCCCGAAACAGAGATCTACCCTGAGCATTGCTGGGCATTTGCAACACCCAGAGTCACCGAGGCCTACTGAGGGCATTGAGAGGATTATGCCATTCACCACATGCAGGACACACTGCACCCAAAAGTTTCATCGCAGGAGGCCGAACTGTGTTCCGAGGGTCTCCTTTGGATTGTCAGAGAAGATAGGTGTATGTGCTGGGCGATCCCGTCTGTAGTTGAGAAGCCTGGAAAAAGGCAGTATCTCCCCCGTTCGAAAGGTAGATAGTGGCGGCCTCAAGGCGGACGGAAAGACATTGCTGTTACCCGTCTTCTAGTCACCCTTAGGAATGCCTCCGTGAGGAAAGTGCGTTTTCTCCTGTGAATCCAGGTGGTCTCCAGTGCCTTGCTAGGAGCTCATCCCACGCTTGGCCGAGCTAAAGTGCGAAGCAAACTTGACCCCTAGCCTCAAGGTAAGCACGCGTGTTTCCTGTCAGCAAAGTTCGGTGTGCAGCCATCTCCATGAACCCTGACTCGATGATAGAGTGCTTTAACTCCTCTACGGCTTTCCGTAGGCCTAAGAGAGTCACGTATGAATTCCCTACTGAGGGAGAGCGTGTGCACTGCGAGTGCCCTTTCTGTTTTCCGAGCCACATAACCCAGAACAGGCTGCTGGGGTCAACTCTGTCTACGCAGGGGGGAGGGCAATGAACTGATTCTCGCTTGCAGAGCATGCTGTCTACACGTGTTAGGCAGCCCCAGGGCAACGTTTTTGCCAGTATTACATTCAACCTGGCTCTCCCTCTGTGGAGGCCCTCTGAACTGCACTGAGAGGATCCCTGAGCCTGAAGCGCCTCCTGGCAACTCTTAACCTGTCACTCTCTCTTTGTGACGCAAGGTACACTGTAGGTCCAGCCTGACAGCAAATACAGAAAAACCGGGGAAACTGTGAGGCGTGTGCTCGATCCAACGTCACCTAGGCCTGAGTAAGTCAATAAGCGGGTAATAATGCTATTCCTGGCACGCAAAACACCCCGAGTCCCATGAAGCGTGATCATAGTGTGTCTGAAAGCCTCCTGTCGCCAGCCACAGAGTGCTGGGCAATGCGCTGTGTGGGCAAGTTGGAAATTGGAGAATGTGGGAGGAGCCCGGCTTTCCCCCTTTGGAAAGAAACTTCGTTGCAGCTTCCAAGCCGCCTGATAAACCACACCACAGGGACACTGTTCACTCCACCGATGCCTCTGAGGAACAGTGAGTTTCTCCAAAAGAAACCATGTGCTTGCGATTCCTTCCTGGGAGCGCACCCCAGGAGCATACTGCAGCTAAATCGCCAACTTAATGTGACCTCGGGTCTCGAGGTAAGGCGCACAGTTTCCCTTTGCCAGAGATAGCGGTGCACCAGTCTCCAGGACGTCTTAGCCAATGGACGGCTTTACCTTTAGTAAGCCTCACAGCGCTCAAGACTCTCACGTGGGCGCTTCTTTCCAAGGAAGTACACGGTGTACCCAGAGCCTTCTGAGCACAGTCAAGGGGTACACAGCTCTGGGAACATCATCCCTCACTATGCAGTTGGAAGGGCCGGGGACTAATGCGTTCTCTATGGCTAGCGTTCCACAGCTCTGAAGCGGCCTCAGGAACGCGGTTCTTGGCAGGCTTTTGTTCCATGCGGGTCGGCCACGTTGAGGAAACCTAAGCTGCCCTGAAAGAAACCACCGGGGGCGCCAATGCAGTTTGGGGACTCCTGCCCGACGTCTCTCTAAGGGATGCGGAAACTGGCCTTTAGGTCCAGCCCGAAACAGAGATCTACCCTGAGCATTGCTGGGCATTTGCAACACCCAGAGTCACCGAGGCCTACTGAGGGCATTGAGAGGATTATGCCATTCACCACATGCAGGACACACTGCACCCAAAAGTTTCATCGCAGGAGGCCGAACTGTGTTCCGAGGGTCTCCTTTGGATTGTCAGAGAAGATAGGTGTATGTGCTGGGCGATCCCGTCTGTAGTTGAGAAGCCTGGAAAAAGGCAGTATCTCCCCCATTCGAAAGGTAGATAGTGGCGGCCTCAAGGCGGACAGAAAGACATTGCTGTTACCCGTCTTCTAGTCACCCTTAGGAATGCCTCCGTGAGGAAAGTGCGTTTTCTCCTGTGAATCCAGGTGGTCTCCAGTGCCTTGCTAGGAGCTCATCCCACGCTTGGCCGAGCTAAAGTGCGAAGTGAACGTGACCCCTAGCCTCAAGGTAAGCACGCGTGTTTCCTGTCAGCAAAGTTCTGTGTGCAGCCGTCTCCATGAACCCTGACTCGATGATAGAGTGCTTTAACTCCTCTACGGCTTTCCGTAGGCCTAAGAGAGTCACGTATGAATTCCCTACTGAGGGAGAGCGTGTGCACTGCGAGTGCCCTTTGTGTTTTCCGAGCCACATAACCCAGAACAGGCTGCTGGGGTCAACTCTGTCTACGCAGGGTGGAGGGCAATGAACTGATTCTCGCTTGCAGAGCATGCTGTCTACACGTGTTAGGCAGCCCCAGGGCAACGTTTTTGCCAGTATTACATTCAACCTGGCTCTCCCACTGTGGAGGCCCTCTGAACTGCACTGAGAGGATCCCTGAGCCTGAAGCGCCTCCTGGCAACTCTTAACCTGTCACTCTCTCTTTGTGACGCAAGGTACACTGTAGGTCCAGCCTGACAGCAAATACAGAAAAACCGGGGAAACTGTGAGGCGTGTGCTCGATCCAACGTCACCTAGGCCTGACTAAGTCACTAAGCGGGTAATAATGCTATTCCTGGAACGCAAAACACCCTGAGTCCCATGAAGCGTGATCATAGTGTGTCTGAAAGCCTCCTGTCGTCAGCCAGAGAGTGCTGGTCAATGCGCTGTGTGGGCAAGTTGGAAATTGGAGAATGTGGGAGGAGCCCGGCTTTCCCCCTTTGGAAAGCAACTTCGTTGCAGCTTCCAAGCCGCCTGATAAACCACACCACCGGGACACTGTTCACTCCACCGATGCCTCTGAGGAACAGTGAGTTTCTCCAAAAGAAACCACGTGCTTGAGATTCCTTCCTGGGAGCCGCCCCCAGGAGCATACTGCAGCTAAATCGCCAACTTAATGTGACCTCGGGTCTCGAGGTAAGGCGCACAGTTTCCCTTTGCCAGAGATAGCGGTGCACCAGTCTCCAGGACGTCTTAGCCAATGGACGGCTTTACCTTTAGTAGGCCTCACAGCGCTCAAGACTCTCACGTGGGCGCTTCTTTCCAAGGAAGTACACGGTGTACCCAGAGCCTTCTGAGCACAGTCAAGGGGTACACAGCTCTCGGAACATCATCCCTCACTATGCAGTTGGAAGGGCCGGGGACTAATGCGTTCTCTATGGCTAGCGTTCCACAGCTTTGAAGCGGCCTCAGGAACGTGGTTCTTGGCAGGCTTTTGTTCCATGCGGGTCGGCCACGTTGAGGAAACCTAAGCTGCCCTGAAAGAAACCACCGGGGGCGCCAATGCAGTTTGGGGACTCCTGCCCGACGTCTCTCTAAGGGATGCGGAAACTGGCCTTTAGGTCCAGCCCGAAACAGAGATCTACCCTGAGCATTGCTGGGCATTTGCAACACCCAGAGTCACCGAGGCCTACTGAGGGCATTGAGAGGATTATGCCTTTCACCACATGCAGGACACACTGCACCCAAAAGTTTCATCGCAGGAGGCCGAACTGTGTTCCGAGGGTCTCCTTTGGATTGTCAGAGAAGATAGGTGTATGTGCTGGGCGATCCCGTCTGTAGTTGAGAAGCCTGGAAAAAGGCAGTATCTCCCCCGTTCGAAAGGTAGATAGTGGCGGCCTCAAGGCGGATGGAAAGACATTGCTGTTACCCATCTTCTAGTCACCCTTAGGAATGCCTCCGTGAGGAAAGTGCGTTTTCTCCTGTGAATCCAGGTGGTCTCCAGTGCCTTGCTAGGAGCTCATCCCACGTTTGGCCGAGCTAAAGTGCGAAGCGAACGTGACCCCTAGCCTCAAGGTAAGCACGCGTGTTTCCTGTCAGCAAAGTTCGGTGTGCAGCCATCTCCATGAACCCTGACTCGATGATAGAGTGCTTTAACTCCTCTACGGCTTTCCGTAGGCCTAAGAGAGTCACGTATGAATTCCCTACTGAGGGAGAGCGTGTGCACTGCGAGTGCCCTTTCTGTTTTCCGAGCCACATAACCCAGAACAGGCTGCTGGGGTCAACTCTTTCTACGCAGGGGGGAGGGCAATGAACTGATTCTCGCTTGCAGAGCATGCTGTCTACACGTGTTAGGAAGCCCCAGGGCAACGTTTTTGCCAGTATTACATTCAACCTGGCTCTCCCTCTGTGGAGGCCCTCTGAACTGCACTGAGAGCATCCCTGAGCCTGAAGCGCCTCCTGTCGACTCTTAACCTGTCACTCTCTCTTTGTGACGCAAGGTACACTGTAGTTCCAGCCTGACAGCAAATACAGAAAAACCGGGGAAACTGTGAGGCGTGTGGTCGATCCAACGTCACCTAGGCCTGACTAAGTCACTAAGCGGGTAATAATGCTACTCCTGGCACGCAAAACACCCCGAGTCCCATGAAGCGTGATCATAGTGTGTCTGAAAGCCTCCTGTCGCCAGCCAGAGAGTGCTGGGCAATGCGCTGTGTGGGCAAGTTGGAAATTGGAGAATGTGGGTGGAGCCCGGCTTTCCCCCTTTGGAAAGCAACTGCGTTGCTGCTTCCAAGCTGCCTGATAAACCACACCACCGGGACACTGTTCACTCCACAGATGCCTCTGAGGAACAGTGAGTTTCTCCAAAAGAAACCACGTGCTTGCGATTCCTTCCTGGGAGCTCACCCCAGGAGCATACTGCAGCTAAATCGCCAACTTAATGTGACCTCGGGTCTCGAGGTAAGGCGCACAGTTTCCCCTTTGCCAGAGATAGGGGTGCACCAGTCTCCAGGACGTCTTAGCCAATGGTCGGCTTTACCTTTAGTAGGCCTCACAGCGCTCAAGACTCTCACGTGGGCGCTTCTTTCCAAGGAAGTACACGGTGTACCCAGAGCCTTCTGAGCACAGTCAAGGGATACACAGCTCTGGGAACATCATCCCTCACTATGCAGTTGGAAGGGCCGGGGACTAATGCGTTGTCTATGGCTAGCGTTCCACAGCTTTGAAGCGGCCTCAGGAACGCGGATCTTGGCAGGCTTTTGTTCCATGCGGGTCGGCCACGTTGAGGAAACCTAAGCTGCCCTGAAAGAAACCACCGGGGGCGCCAATGCAGTTTGGGGACTCCTGCCCGACGTCTCTCTAAGGGATGCGGAAACTGGCCTTTAGGTCCAGCCCGAAACAGAGATCTACCCTGAGCATTGCTGGGCATTTGCAACACCCAGAGTCACCGAGGCCTACTGAGGGCATTGAGAGGATTATGCCATTCACCACATGCAGGACACACTGCATCCAAAAGTTTCATCGCAGGAGGCCGAACTGTGTTCCGAGGGTCTCCTTTGGATTGTCAGAGAAGATAGGTGTATGTGCTGGGCGATCCCGTCTGTAGTTGAGAAGCCTGAAAAAAGGCAGTATCTCCCCCGTTCGAAAGGCAGATAGTGGCGGCCTCAAGGCGGACGGAAAGACATTGCTGTTACCCGTCTTCTAGTCACCCTTAGGAATGCCTCCGTGAGGAAAGAGCGTTTTCTACTGTGAATCCAGGTGGTCTCCAGTGCCTTGCTAGGAGCTCATCCCACGCTTGGCCGAGCTAAAGTGCGAAGCGAACGTGACCCCTAGCCTCAAGGTAAGCACGCGTGTTTCCTGTCAGCAAAGTTCGGTGTGCAGCCATCTCCATGAACCCTGACTCGATGATAGAGTGCTTTAACTCCTCTACGGCTTTCCGTAGGCCTAAGAGAGTCACGTATGAATTCCCTACTGAGGGAGAGCGTGTGCACTGCGAGTGCCCTTTCTGTTTTCCGAGCCACATAACCCAGAACAGGCTGCTGGGGTCAACTCTGTCTACGCAGGGGGGAGGGCAATGAACTGATTCTCGCTTGCAGAGCATGCTGTCTACACGTGTTAGGCAGCCCCAGGGCAACGTTTTTGCCAGTATTACATTCAACCTGGCTCTCCCTCTGTGGAGGCCCTCTGAACTGCACTGAGAGGATCCCTGAGCCTGAAGCGCCTCCTGGCAACTCTTAACCTGTCACTCTCTCTTTGTGACGCAAGGTACACTGTAGGTCCAGCCTGACAGCAAATACAGAAAAACCGGGGAAACTGTGAGGCGTGTGCTCGATCCAATGTCACCTAGGCATGACTAAGTCACTAAGCGGGTAATAATGCTATTCCTGGCACGCAAAACACCCCGAGTCCCATGAAGCGTGATCATAGTGTGTCTGAAAGCCTCCTGTCGCCAGCCACAGAGTGCTGGGCAATGCGCTGTGTGGGCAAGTTGGAAATTGGAGAATGTGGGAGGAGCCCGGCTTTCCCCCTTTGGAAAGAAACTTCGCTGCAGCTTCCAAGTCGCCTGATAAACCACACCACCGGGACACTGTTCACTCCACCGATGCCTCTGAGGAACAGTGAGTTTCTCCAAAGGAAACCACGTGCTTGCGATTCCTTCCTGGGAGCCCCCCCCAAGAGCATACTGCAGCTGAATCGCCAACTTAATGTGACCTCGGGTCTCGAGGTAAGGCGCACAGTTTCCCTTTGCCAGAGATAGGGGTGCACCAGTCTCCAGGACGTCTTAGCCAATGGACGGCTTTACCTTTAGTAGGCCTCACAGTGCTCAAGACTCTCACGTGGGCGCTTCTTTCCAAGGAAGTACACGGTGTACCCAGAGCCTTCTGAGCACAGTCAAGGGGTACACAGCTCTGGGAACATCATCCCTCACTATGCAGTTGGAAGGGCCGGGGACTAATGCGTTCTCTATGGCTAGCGTTCCACAGCTTTGAAGCGGCCTCAGGAACGCGGTTCTTGGCAGGCTTTTGTTCCATGCGGGTCGGCCACGTTGAGGAAACCTAAGCTGCCCTGAAAGAAACCACCGGGGGCGCCAATGCAGTTTGGGGACTCCTGCCCGACGTCTCTCTAAGGGATGCGGAAACTGGCCTTTAGGTCCAGCCCGAAACAGAGATCTACCCTGAGCATTGCTGGGCATTTGCAACACCCAGAGTCACCGAGGCCTACTGAGGGCATTGAGAGGATTATGCCATTCACCACATGCAGGACACACTGCACCCAAAAGTTTCATCGCAGGAGGCCGAACTGTGTTCCGAGGGTCTCCTTTGGATTGTCAGAGAAGATAGGTGTATGTGCTGGGCGATCCCGTCTGTAGTTGAGAAGCCTGGAAAAAGGCAGTATCTCCCCCGTTCGAAAGGTAGATAGTGGCGGCCTCAAGGCGGACGGAAAGACATTGCTGTTACCCGTCTTCTAGTCACCCTTAGGAATGCCTCCGTGAGGAAAGTGCGTTTTCTCCTGTGAATCCAGGTGGTCTCCAGTGCCTTGCTAGGAGCTCATCCCACGGTTGGCCGAGCTAAAGTGCGAAGCGAACGTGACCCCTAGCCTCAAGGTAAGCACGCGTGTTTCCTGTCAGCAAAGTTCGGTGTGCAGCCATCTCCATGAACCCTGACTCGATGATAGGGTGCTTTAACTCCTCTACGGCTTTCCGTAGGCCTAAGAGAGTCACGTATGAATTCCCTACTGAGGGAGAGCGTGTGCACTGCGAGTGCCCTTTCTGTTTTCCGAGCCACATAACCCAGAACAGGCTGCTGGGGTCAACTCTGTCTACACAGGGGGGAGGGCAATGAACTGATTCTCGCTTGCAGAGCATGCTGTCTACACGTGTTAGGCAGCCCCAGGGCAACGTTTTTGCCAGTATTACATTCAACCTGGCTCTCCCTCTGTGGAGGCCCTCTGAACTGCACTGAGAGGATCCCTGAGCCTGAAGCGCCTCCTGGCAACTCTTAACCTGTCATTCTCTCTTTGTGACGCAAGGTACACTGTAGGTCCAGCCTGACAGCAAATACAGAAAAACCGGGGAAACTGTGAGGCGTGTGGTCGATCCAACGTCACCTAGGCCTGACTAAGTCACTAAGCGGGTAATAATGCTACTCCTGGCACGCAAAACACCCCGAGTCCCATGAAGCGTGATCATAGTGTGTCTGAAAGCCTCCTGTCGCCAGCCAGAGAGTGCTGGGCAATGCGCTGTGTGGGCAAGTTGGAAATTGGAGAATGTGGGTGGAGCCCGGCTTTCCCCCTTTGGAAAGCAACTGCGTTGCTGCTTCCAAGCCGCCTGATAAACCACACCACCGGGACACTGTTCACTCCACAGATGCCTCTGAGGAACAGTGAGTTTCTCCAAAAGAAACCACGTGCTTGCGATTCCTTCCTGGGAGCTCACCCCAGGAGCATACTGCAGCTAAATCGCCAACTTAATGTGACCTCGGGTCTCGAGGTAAGGCGCACAGTTTCCCCTTTGCCAGAGATAGGGGTGCACCAGTCTCCAGGACGTCTTAGCCAATGGTCGGCTTTACCTTTAGTAGGCCTCACAGCGCTCAAGACTCTCACGTGGGCGCTTCTTTCCAAGGAAGTACACGGTGTACCCAGAGCCTTCTGAGCACAGTCAAGGGATACACAGCTCTGGGAACATCATCCCTCACTATGCAGTTGGAAGGGCCGGGGACTAATGCGTTGTCTATGGCTAGCGTTCCACAGCTTTGAAGCGGCCTCAGGAACGCGGATCTTGGCAGGCTTTTGTTCCATGCGGGTCGGCCACGTTGAGGAAACCTAAGCTGCCCTGAAAGAAACCACCGGGGGCGCCAATGCAGTTTGGGGACTCCTGCCCGACGTCTCTCTAAGGGATGCGGAAACTGGCCTTTAGGTCCAGCCCGAAACAGAGATCTACCCTGAGCATTGCTGGGCATTTGCAACACCCAGAGTCACCGAGGCCTACTGAGGGCATTGAGAGGATTATGCCATTCACCACATGCAGGACACACTGCATCCAAAAGTTTCATCGCAGGAGGCCGAACTGTGTTCCGAGGGTCTCCTTTGGATTGTCAGAGAAGATAGGTGTATGTGCTGGGCGATCCCGTCTGTAGTTGAGAAGCCTGAAAAAAGGCAGTATCTCCCCCATTCGAAAGGCAGATAGTGGCGGCCTCAAGGCGGACGGAAAGACATTGCTGTTACCCGTCTTCTAGTCACCCTTAGGAATGCCTCCGTGAGGAAAGAGCGTTTTCTACTGTGAATCCAGGTGGTCTCCAGTGCCTTGCTAGGAGCTCATCCCACGCTTGGCCGAGCTAAAGTGCGAAGCGAACGTGACCCCTAGCCTCAAGGTAAGCACGCGTGTTTCCTGTCAGCAAAGTTCGGTGTGCAGCCATCTCCATGAACCCTGACTCGATGATAGAGTGCTTTAACTCCTCTACGGCTTTCCGTAGGCCTAAGAGAGTCACGTATGAATTCCCTACTGAGGGAGAGCGTGTGCACTGCGAGTGCCCTTTCTGTTTTCCGAGCCACATAACCCAGAACAGGCTGCTGGGGTCAACTCTGTCTACGCAGGGGGGAGGGCAATGAACTGATTCTCGCTTGCAGAGCATGCTGTCTACACGTGTTAGGCAGCCCCAGGGCAACGTTTTTGCCAGTATTACATTCAACCTGGCTCTCCCTCTGTGGAGGCCCTCTGAACTGCACTGAGAGGATCCCTGAGCCTGAAGCGCCTCCTGGCAACTCTTAACCTGTCACTCTCTCTTTGTGACGCAAGGTACACTGTAGGTCCAGCCTGACAGCAAATACAGAAAAACCGGGGAAACTGTGAGGCGTGTGCTCGATCCAATGTCACCTAGGCCTGACTAAGTCACTAAGCGGGTAATAATGCTATTCCTGGCACGCAAAACACCCCAAGTCCCATGAAGCGTGATCATAGTGTGTCTGAAAGCCTCCTGTCGTCAGCCAGAGAGTGCTGGGCAATGCGCTGTGTGGGCAAGTTGGAAATTGGAGAATGTGGGAGGAGCCCGGCTTTCCCCCTTTGGAAAGCAACTTCGTTGCAGCTTCCAAGCCGCCTGATAAACCACACCACCAGGACACTGTTCACTCCACCGATGCCTCTGAGGAACAGTGAGTTTCTCCAAAAGAAACCACGTGCTTGCGATTCCTTCCTGGGAGCCCCCCCCAGGAGCATACTGCAGCTAAATCGCCAACTTAATGTGACCTCGGGTCTCGAGGTAAGGCGCACAGTTTCCCTTTGCCAGAGATAGCGGTGCACCAGTCTCCAGGACGTCTTAGCCAATGGACGGCTTTACCTTTAGTAAGCCTCACAGCGCTCAAGACTCTCACGTGGGCGCTTCTTTCCAAGGAAGTACACGGTGTACCCAGAGCCTTCTGAGCACAGTCAAGGGGTACACAGCTCTGGGAACATCATCCCTCACTATGCAGTTGGAAGGGCCGGGGACTAATGCGTTCTCTATGGCTAGCGTTCCACAGCTTTGAAGCGGCCTCAGGAACGCGGTTCTTGGCAGGCTTTTGTTCCATGCGGGTCGGCCACGTTGAGGAAACCTAAGCTGCCCTGAAAGAAACCACCGGGGGCGCCAATGCAGTTTGGGGACTCCTGCCCGACGTCTCTCTAAGGGATGCGGAAACTGGCCTTTAGGTCCAGCCCGAAACAGAGATCTACCCTGAGCATTGCTGGGCATTTGCAACACCCAGAGTCACCGAGGCCTACTGAGGGCATTGAGAGGATTATGCCATTCACCACATGCAGGACACACTGCACCCAAAAGTTTCATCGCAGGAGGCCGAACTGTGTTCCGAGGGTCTCCTTTGGATTGTCAGAGAAGATAGGTGTATGTGCTGGGCAATCCCGTCTGTAGTTGAGAAGCCTGGAAAAAGGCAGTATCTCCCCCGTTCGAAAGGTAGATAGTGGCGGCCTCAAGGCGGACGGAAAGACATTGCTGTTACCCGTCTTCTAGTCACGCTTAGGAATGCCTCCGTGAGGAAAGTGCGTTTTCTCCTGTGAATCCAGGTGGTCTCCAGTGCCTTGCTAGGAGCTCATCCCACGCTTGGCCGAGCTAAAGTGCGAAGTGAACGTGACCCCTAGCCTCAAGGTAAGCACGCGTGTTTCCTGTCAGCAAAGTTCGGTGTGCAGCCATCTCCATGAACCCTGACTCGATGATAGAGTGCTTTAACTCCTCTACGGCTTTCCGTAGGCCTAAGAGAGTCACGTATGAATTCCCTACTGAGGGAGAGCGTGTGCACTGCGAGTGCCCTTTCTGTTTTCCGAGCCACATAACCCAGAACAGGCTGCTGGGGTCAACTCTGTCTACGCAGGGGGGAGGGCAATGAACTGAGTCTCGCTTGCAGAGCATGCTGTCTACACGTGTTAGGCAGCCCCAGGGCAACGTTTTTGCCAGTATTACATTCAACCTGGCTCTCCCTCTGTGGAGGCCCTCTGAACTGCACTGAGAGGATCCCTGAGCCTGAAGCGCCTCCTGGCAACTCTTAACCTGTCACTCTCTCTTTGTGACACAAGGTACACTGTAGGTCCAGCCTGACAGCAAATACAGAAAAACCGGGGAAACTGTGAGGCGTGTGGTCGATCCAACGTCACCTAGGCCTGACTAAGTCACTAAGCGGGTAATAATGCTATTCCTGGCACGCAAAACACCCCAAGTCCCATGAAGCGTGATCATAGTGTGTCTGAAAGCCTCCTGTCGTCAGCCAGAGAGTGCTGGGCAATGCGCTGTGTGGGCAAGTTGGAAATTGGAGAATGTGGGAGGAGCCCGGCTTCCCCCCTTTGGAAAGCAACTTCGTTGCAGCTTCCAAGCCGCCTGATAAACCACACCACCGGGACACTGTTCACTCCACCGATGCCTCTGAGGAACAGTGAGTTTCTCCAAAAGAAACCACGTGCTTGCGATTCCTTCCTGGGAGCTCACCCCAGGAGCATACTGCAGCTAAATCGCCAACTTAATGTGACCTCGGGTCTCGAGGTAAGACGCACAGTTTCCCCTTTGCCAGAGATAGGGGTGCACCAGTCTCCAGGACGTCTTAGCCATTGGACGGCTTTACCTTTAGTAGGCCTCACAGTGCTCAAGACTCTCACGTGGGCGCTTCTTTCCAAGGAAGTACACGGTGTACCCAGAGCCTTCTGAGCACAGTCAAGGGGTACACAGCTCTGGGAACATCATCCCTCACTATGCAGTTGGAAGGGCCGGGGACTAATGCGTTCTCTATGGCTAGCGTTCCACAGCTTTGAAGCGGCCTCAGGAACGTGGTTCTTGGCAGGCTTTTGTTCCATGCGGGTCGGCCACGTTGAGGAAACCTAAGCTGCCCTGAAAGAAACCACCGGGGGCGCCAATGCAGTTTGGGGACTCCTGCCCGACGTCTCTCTAAGGGATGCGGAAACTGGCCTTTAGGTCCAACCCGAAACAGAGATCTACCCTGAGCATTGCTGGGCATTTGCAACACCCAGAGTCACCGAGGCCTACTGAGGGCATTGAGAGGATTATGCCATTCACCACATTCAGGACACACTGCATCCAAAAGTTTCATCGCAGGAGGCCGAACTGTGTTCCGAGGGTCTCCTTTGGATTGTCAGAGAAGATAGGTGTATGTGCTGGGCGATCTCGTCTGTAGTTGAGAAGCCTGGAAAAAGGCAGTATCTCCCCCGTTCGAAAGGTAGATAGTGGCGGCCTCAAGGCGGATGGAAAGACATTGCTGTTACCCGTCTTCTAGTCACCCTTAGGAATGCCTCCGTGAGGAAAGTGCGTTTTCTCCTGTGAATCCAGGTGGTCTCCAGTGCCTTGCTAGGAGCTCATCCCACGCTTGGCCGAGCTAAAGTGCGAAGTGAACGTGACCCCTAGCCTCAAGGTAAGCACGCGTGTTTCCTGTCAGCAAAGTTCGGTGTGCAGCCATCTCCATGAACCCTGACTCGATGATAGAGTGCTTTAACTCCTCTACGGCTTTCCGTAGGCCTAAGAGAGTCACGTATGAATTCCCTAGTGAGGGAGAGCGTGTGCACTGCGAGTGCCCTTTCTGTTTTCCGAGCCACATAACCCAGAACAGGCTGCTGGGGTCAACTCTGTCTACGCAGGGGGGAGGGCAATGAACTGATTCTCGCTTGCAGAGCATGCTGTCTACACGTGTTAGGCAGCCCCAGGGCAACGTTTTTGCCAGTATTACATTCAACCTGGCTCTCCCTCTGTGGAGGCCCTCTGAACTGCACTGAGAGGATCCCTGAGCCTGAAGCGCCTCCTGGCAACTCTTAACCTGTCACTCTCTCTTTGTGACGCAAGGTACACTGTAGGTCCAGCCTGACAGCAAATACAGAAAAACCGGGGAAACTGTGAGGCGTGTGGTCGATCCAACGTCACCTAGGCCTGACTAAGTCACTAAGCGGGTAATAATGCTATTCCTGGCACGCAAAACACCCCAAGTCCCATGAAGCGTGATCATAGTGTGTCTGAAAGCCTCCTGTCATCAGCCAGAGAGTGCTGGGCAATGCGCTGTGTGGGCAAGTTGGAAATTGGAGAATGTGGGAGGAGCCCGGCTTTCCCCCTTTGGAAAGCAACTTCGTTGCAGCTTCCAAGCCGCCTGATAAACCACACCACCAGGACACTGTTCACTCCACCGATGCCTCTGAGGAACAGTGAGTTTCTCCAAAAGAAACCACGTGCTTGCGATTCCTTCCTGGGAGCCCCCCCCAGGAGCATACTGCAGCTAAATCGCCAACTTAATGTGACCTCGGGTCTCGAGGTAAGGCGCACAGTTTCCCTTTGCCAGAGATAGCGGTGCACCAGTCTCCAGGACGTCTTAGCCAATGGACGGCTTTACCTTTAGTAAGCCTCACAGCGCTCAAGACTCTCACGTGGGCGCTTCTTTCCAAGGAAGTACACGGTGTACCCAGAGCCTTCTGAGCACAGTCAAGGGGTACACAGCTCTGGGAACATCATCCCTCACTATGCAGTTGGAAGGGCCGGGGACTAATGCGTTCTCTATGGCTAGCGTTCCACAGCTTTGAAGCGGCCTCAGGAACGCGGTTCTTGGCAGGCTTTTGTTCCATGCGGGTCGGCCACGTTGAGGAAACCTAAGCTGCCCTGAAAGAAACCACCGGGGGCGCCAATGCAGTTTGGGGACTCCTGCCCGACGTCTCTCTAAGGGATGCGGAAACTGGCCTTTAGGTCCAGCCCGAAACAGAGATCTACCCTGAGCATTGCTGGGCATTTGCAACACCCAGAGTCACCGAGGCCTACTGAGGGCATTGAGAGGATTATGCCATTCACCACATGCAGGACACACTGCACCCAAAAGTTTCATCGCAGGAGGCCGAACTGTGTTCCGAGGGTCTCCTTTGGATTGTCAGAGAAGATAGGTGTATGTGCTGGGCGATCCCGTCTGTAGTTGAGAAGCCTGGAAAAAGGCAGTATCTCCCCCGTTCGAAAGGTAGATAGTGGCGGCCTCAAGGCGGACGGAAAGACATTGCTGTTACCCGTCTTCTAGTCACCCTTAGGAATGCCTCCGTGAGGAAAGTGCGTTTTCTCCTGTGAATCCAGGTGGTCTCCAGTGCCTTGCTAGGAGCTCATCCCACGCTTGGCCGAGCTAAAGTGCGAAGCGAACGTGACCCCTAGCCTCAAGGTAAGCACACGTGTTTCCTGTCAGCAAAGTTCGGTGTGCAGCCATCTCCATGAACCCTGACTCGATGATAGAGTGCTTTAACTCCTCTACGGCTTTCCGTAGGCCTAAGAGAGTCACGTATGAATTCCCTACTGAGGGAGAGCGTGTGCACTGCGAGTGCCCTTTCTGTTTTCCGAGCCACATAACCCAGAACAGGCTGCTGGGGTCAACTCTGTCTACGCAGGGGGGAGGGCAATGAACTGATTCTCGCTTGCAGAGCATGCTGTCTACACGTGTTAGGCAGCCCCAGGGCAACGTTTTTGCCAGTATTACATTCAACCTGGCTCTCCCACTGTGGAGGCCCTCTGAACTGCACTGAGAGGATCCCTGAGCCTGAAGCGCCTCCTGGCAACTCTTAACCTGTCACTCTCTCTTTGTGACGCAAGGTACACTGTAGGTCCAGCCTGACAGCAAATACAGAAAAACCGGGGACACTGTGAGGCGTGTGGTCGATCCAACGTCACCTAGGCCTGACTAAGTCACTAAGCGGGTAATAATGCTATTCCTGGCACGCAAAACACCCTGAGTCCAATGAAGCGTGATCATAGTGTGTCTGAAAGCCTCCTGTCGTCAGCCAGAGAGTGCTGGGCAATGCGCTGTGTGGGCAAGTTGGAAATTGGAGAATGTGGCAGGAGCCCGGCTTTCCCCCTTTGGAAAGCAACTTCGTTGCAGCTTCCAAGCCGCCTGATAAACCACACCACCGGGACACTGTTCACTCCACCGATGCCTCTGAGGAACAGTGAGTTTCTCCAAAAGAAACCACGTGCTTGCGATTCCTTCCTGGGAGCTCACCCCAGGAGCATACTGCAGCTAAATCGCCAACTTAATGTGACCTCGGGTCTCGAGGTAAGACGCACAGTTTCCCCTTTGCCAGAGATAGGGGTGCACCAGTCTCCAGGACGTCTTAGCCATTGGACGGCTTTACCTTTAGTAGGCCTCACAGTGCTCAAGACTCTCACGTGGGCGCTTCTTTCCAAGGAAGTACACGGTGTACCCAGAGCCTTCTGAGCACAGTCAAGGGGTACACAGCTCTGGGAACATCATCCCTCACTATGCAGTTGGAAGGGCCGGGGACTAATGCGTTCTCTATGGCTAGCGTTCCACAGCTTTGAAGCGGCCTCAGGAACGTGGTTCTTGGCAGGCTTTTGTTCCATGGGGGTCGGCCACGTTGAGGAAACCTAAGCTGCAATGAAAGAAACCACAGGGGGCGCCAATGCAGTTTGGGGACTCCTGCCCGACGTCTCTCTAAGGGATGCGGAAACTGGCCTTTAGGTCCAGCCCGAAACAGAGATCTACCCTGAGCATTGCTGGGCATTTGCAACACCCAGAGTCACCGAGGCCTACTGAGGGCATTGAGAGGATTATGCCATTCACCACATGCAGGACACACTGCACCCAAAAGTTTCATCGCAGGAGGCCGAACTGTGTTCCGAGGGTCTCCTTTGGATTGTCAGAGAAGATAGGTGTATGTGCTGGGCGATCCCGTCTGTAGTTGAGAAGCCTGGAAAAAGGCAGTATCTCCCCCGTTCGAAAGGTAGATAGTGGCGGCCTCAAGGCGGACGGAAAGACATTGCTGTTACCCGTCTTCTAGTCACCCTTAGGAATGCCTCCGTGAGGAAAGTGCGTTTTCTCCTGTGAATCCAGGTGGTCTCCAGTGCCTTGCTAGGAGCTCATCCCACGCTTGGCCGAGCTAAAGTGCGAAGTGAACGTGACCCCTAGCCTCAAGGTAAGCACGCGTGTTTCCTGTCAGCAAAGTTCGGTGTGCAGCCATCTCCATGAACCCTGACTCGATGATAGAGTGCTTTAACTCCTCTACGGCTTTCCGTAGGCCTAAGAGAGTCACGTATGAATTCCCTACTGAGGGAGAGCGTGTGCACTGCGAGTGCCCTTTCTGTTTTCCGAGCCACATAACCCAGAACAGGCTGCTGGGGTCAACTCTGTCTACGCAGGGGGGAGGGCAATGAACTGATTCTCGCTTGCAGAGCATGCTGTCTACACGTGTTAGGCAGCCCCAGGGCAACGTTTTTGCCAGTATTACATTCAACCTGGCTCTCCCTCTGTGGAGGCCCTCTGAACTGCACTGAGAGGATCCCTGAGCCTGAAGCGCCTCCTGGCAACTCTTAACCTGTCACTCTCTCTTTGTGACGCAAGGTACACTGTAGGTCCAGCCTGACAGCAAATACAGAAAAACCGGGGAAACTGTGAGGCGTGTGCTCGATCCAACGTCACCTAGGCCTGAGTAAGTCACTAAGCGGGTAATAATGCTATTCCTGGCACGCAAAACACCCCGAGTCCCATGAAGCGTGATCATAGTGTGTCTGAAAGCCTCCTGTCGCCAGCCACAGAGTGCTGGGCAATGCGCTGTGTGGGCAAGTTGGAAATTGGAGAATGTGGGAGGAGCCCGGCTTTCCCCCTTTGGAAAGAAACTTCGTTGCAGCTTCCAAGCCGCCTGATAAACCACACCACCGGGACACTGTTCACTCCACCGATGCCTCTGAGGAACAGTGAGTTTCTCCAAAAGAAACCATGTGCTTGCGATTCCTTCCTGGGAGCGCACCCCAGGAGCATACTGCAGCTAAATCGCCAACTTAATGTGACCTCGGGTCTCGAGGTAAGGCGCACAGTTTCCCTTTGCCAGAGATAGCGGTGCACCAGTCTCCAGGACGTCTTAGCCAATGGACGGCTTTACCTTTAGTAAGCCTCACAGCGCTCAAGACTCTCACGTGGGCGCTTCTTTCCAAGGAAGTACACGGTGTACCCAGAGCCTTCTGAGCACAGTCAAGGGGTACACAGCTCTGGGAACATCATCCCTCACTATGCAGTTGGAAGGGCCGGGGACTAATGCGTTCTCTATGGCTAGCGTTCCACAGCTTTGAAGCGGCCTCAGGAACGCGGTTCTTGGCAGGCTTTTGTTCCATGCGGGTCGGCCACGTTGAGGAAACCTAAGCTGCCCTGAAAGAAACCACCGGGGGCGCCAATGCAGTTTGGGGACTCCTGCCCGACGTCTCTCTAAGGGATGCGGAAACTGGCCTTTAGGTCCAGCCCGAAACAGAGATCTACCCTGAGCATTGCTGGGCATTTGCAACACCCAGAGTCACCGAGGCCTACTGAGGGCATTGAGAGGATTATGCCATTCACCACATGCAGGACACACTGCACCCAAAAGTTTCATCGCAGGAGGCCGAACTGTGTTCCGAGGGTCTCCTTTGGATTGTCAGAGAAGATAGGTGTATGTGCTGGGCGATCCCGTCTGTAGTTGAGAAGCCTGGAAAAAGGCAGTATCTCCCCCGTTCGAAAGGTAGATAGTGGCGGCCTCAAGGCGGACGGAAAGACATTGCTGTTACCCGTCTTCTAGTCACCCTTAGGAATGCCTCCGTGAGGAAAGTGCGTTTTCTCCTGTGAATCCAGGTGGTCTCCAGTGCCTTGCTAGGAGCTCATCCCACGGTTGGCCGAGCTAAAGTGCGAAGTGAACGTGACCCCTAGCCTCAAGGTAAGCACGCGTGTTTCCTGTCAGCAAAGTTCTGTGTGCAGCCATCTCCATGAACCCTGACTCGATGATAGAGTGCTTTAACTCCTCTACGGCTTTCCGTAGGCCTAAGAGAGTCACGTATGAATTCCCTACTGAGGGAGAGCGTGTGCACTGCGAGTGCCCTTTCTGTTTTCCGAGCCACATAACCCAGAACAGGCTGCTGGGGTCAACTCTGTCTACGCAGGGGGGAGGGCAATGAACTGATTCTCGCTTGCAGAGCATGCTGTCTACACGTGTTAGGCAGCCCCAGGGCAACGTTTTTGCCAGTATTACATTCAACCTGGCTCTCCCACTGTGGAGGCCCTCTGAACTGCACTGAGAGGATCCCTGAGCCTGAAGCGCCTCCTGGCAACTCTTAACCTGTCACTCTCTCTTTGTGACGCAAGGTACACTGTAGGTCCAGCCTGACAGCAAATACAGAAAAACCGGGGAAACTGTGAGGCGTGTGGTCGATCCAACGTCACCTAGGCCTGACTAAGTCACTAAGCGGGTAATAATGCTATTCCTGGAACGCAAAACACCCTGAGTCCCATGAAGCGTGATCATAGTGTGTCTGAAAGCCTCCTGTCGTCAGCCAGAGAGTGCTGGTCAATGCGCTGTGTGGGCAAGTTGGAAATTGGAGAATGTGGGAGGAGCCCGGCTTTCCCCCTTTGGAAAGCAACTTCGTTGCAGCTTCCAAGCCGCCTGATAAACCACACCACCGGGACACTGTTCACTCCACCGATGCCTCTGAGGAACAGTGAGTTTCTCCAAAAGAAACCACGTGCTTGCGATTCCTTCCTGGGAGCCGCCCCCAGGAGCATACTGCAGCTAAATCGCCAACTTAATGTGACCTCGGGTCTCGAGGTAAGGCGCACAGTTTCCCTTTGCCAGAGATAGCGGTGCACCAGTCTCCAGGACGTCTTAGCCAATGGACGGCTTTACCTTTAGTAGGCCTCACAGCGCTCAAGACTCTCACGTGGGCGCTTCTTTCCAAGGAAGTACACGGTGTACCCAGAGCCTTCTGAGCACAGTCAAGGGGTACACAGCTCTGGGAACATCATCCCTCACTATGCAGTTGGAAGGGCCGGGGACTAATGCGTTCTCTATGGCTAGCGTTCCACAGCTTTGAAGCGGCCTCAGGAACGTGGTTCTTGGCAGGCTTTTGTTCCATGCGGGTCGGCCACGTTGAGGAAACCTAAGCTGCCCTGAAAGAAACCACCGGGGGCGCCAATGCAGTTTGGGGACTCCTGCCCGACGTCTCTCTAAGGGATGCGGAAACTGGCCTTTAGGTCCAGCCCGAAACAGAGATCTACCCTGAGCATTGCTGGGCATTTGCAACACCCAGAGTCACCGAGGCCTACTGAGGGCATTGAGAGGATTATGCCTTTCACCACATGCAGGACACACTGCACCCAAAAGTTTCATCGCAGGAGGCCGAACTGTGTTCCGAGGGTCTCCTTTGGATTGTCAGAGAAGATAGGTGTATGTGCTGGGCGATCCCGTCTGTAGTTGAGAAGCCTGGAAAAAGGCAGTATCTCCCCCGTTCGAAAGGTAGATAGTGGCGGCCTCAAGGCGGATGGAAAGACATTGCTGTTACCCATCTTCTAGTCACCCTTAGGAATGCCTCCGTGAGGAAAGTGCGTTTTCTCCTGTGAATCCAGGTGGTCTCCAGTGCCTTGCTAGGAGCTCATCCCACGCTTGGCCGAGCTAAAGTGCGAAGCGAACGTGACCCCTAGCCTCAAGGTAAGCACGCGTGTTTCCTGTCAGCAAAGTTCAGTGTGCAGCCATCTCCATGAACCCTGACTCGATGATAGAGTGCTTTAACTCCTCTACGGCTTTCCGTAGGCCTAAGAGAGTCACGTATGAATTCCCTACTGAGGGAGAGCGTGTGCACTGCGAGTGCCCTTTCTGTTTTCCGAGCCACATAACCCAGAACAGGCTGCTGGGGTCAACTCTTTCTACGCAGGGGGGAGGGCAATGAACTGATTCTCGCTTGCAGAGCATGCTGTCTACACGTGTTAGGCAGCCCCAGGGCAACGTTTTTGCCAGTATTACATTCAACCTGGCTCTCCCTCTGTGGAGGCCCTCTGAACTGCACTGAGAGCATCCCTGAGCCTGAAGCGCCTCCTGGCGACTCTTAACCTGTCACTCTCTCTTTGTGACGCAAGGTACACTGTAGTTCCAGCCTGACAGCAAATACAGAAAAACCGGGGAAACTGTGAGGCGTGTGGTCGATCCAACGTCACCTAGGCCTGACTAAGTCACTAAGCGGGTAATAATGCTACTCCTGGCACGCAAAACACCCCGAGTCCCATGAAGCGTGATCATAGTGTGTCTGAAAGCCTCCTGTCGCCAGCCAGAGAGTGCTGGGCAATGCGCTGTGTGGGCAAGTTGGAAATTGGAGAATGTGGGTGGAGCCCGGCTTTCCCCCTTTGGAAAGCAACTGCGTTGCTGCTTCCAAGCCGCCTGATAAACCACACCACCGGGACACTGTTCACTCCACAGATGCCTCTGAGGAACAGTGAGTTTCTCCAAAAGAAACCACGTGCTTGCGATTCCTTCCTGGGAGCTCACCCCAGGAGCATACTGCAGCTAAATCGCCAACTTAATGTGACCTCGGGTCTCGAGGTAAGGCGCACAGTTTCCCCTTTGCCAGAGATAGGGGTGCACCAGTCTCCAGGACGTCTTAGCCAATGGTCGGCTTTACCTTTAGTAGGCCTCACAGCGCTCAAGACTCTCACGTGGGCGCTTCTTTCCAAGGAAGTACACGGTGTACCCAGAGCCTTCTGAGCACAGTCAAGGGATACACAGCTCTGGGAACATCATCCCTCACTATGCAGTTGGAAGGGCCGGGGACTAATGCGTTGTCTATGGCTAGCGTTCCACAGCTTTGAAGCGGCCTCAGGAACGCGGATCTTGGCAGGCTTTTGTTCCATGCGGGTCGGCCACGTTGAGGAAACCTAAGCTGCCCTGAAAGAAACCACCGGGGGCGCCAATGCAGTTTGGGGACTCCTGCCCGACGTCTCTCTAAGGGATGCGGAAACTGGCCTTTAGGTCCAGCCCGAAACAGAGATCTACCCTGAGCATTGCTGGGCATTTGCAACACCCAGAGTCACCGAGGCCTACTGAGGGCATTGAGAGGATTATGCCATTCACCACATGCAGGACACACTGCATCCAAAAGTTTCATCGCAGGAGGCCGAACTGTGTTCCGAGGGTCTCCTTTGGATTGTCAGAGAAGATAGGTGTATGTGCTGGGCGATCCCGTCTGTAGTTGAGAAGCCTGAAAAAAGGCAGTATCTCCCCCGTTCGAAAGGCAGATAGTGGCGGCCTCAAGGCGGACGGAAAGACATTGCTGTTACCCGTCTTCTAGTCACCCTTAGGAATGCCTCCGTGAGGAAAGAGCGTTTTCTACTGTGAATCCAGGTGGTCTCCAGTGCCTTGCTAGGAGCTCATCCCACGCTTGGCCGAGCTAAAGTGCGAAGCGAACGTGACCCCTAGCCTCAAGGTAAGCACGCGTGTTTCCTGTCAGCAAAGTTCGGTGTGCAGCCATCTCCATGAACCCTGACTCGATGATAGAGTGCTTTAACTCCTCTACGGCTTTCCGTAGGCCTAAGAGAGTCACGTATGAATTCCCTACTGAGGGAGAGCGTGTGCACTGCGAGTGCCCTTTCTGTTTTCCGAGCCACATAACCCAGAACAGGCTGCTGGGGTCAACTCTGTCTACGCAGGGGGGAGGGCAATGAACTGATTCTCGCTTGCAGAGCATGCTGTCTACACGTGTTAGGCAGCCCCAGGGCAACGTTTTTGCCAGTATTACATTCAACCTGGCTCTCCCTCTGTGGAGGCCCTCTGAACTGCACTGAGAGGATCCCTGAGCCTGAAGCGCCTCCTGGCAACTCTTAACCTGTCACTCTCTCTTTGTGACGCAAGGTACACTGTAGGTCCAGCCTGACAGCAAATACAGAAAAACCGGGGAAACTGTGAGGCGTGTGCTCGATCCAATGTCACCTAGGCCTGACTAAGTCACTAAGCGGGTAATAATGCTATTCCTGGCACGCAAAACACCCCGAGTCCCATGAAGCGTGATCATAGTGTGTCTGAAAGCCTCCTGTCGCCAGCCACAGAGTGCTGGGCAATGCGCTGTGTGGGCAAGTTGGAAATTGGAGAATGTGGGAGGAGCCCGGCTTTCCCCCTTTGGAAAGAAACTTCGCTGCAGCTTCCAAGTCGCCTGATAAACCACACCACCGGGACACTGTTCACTCCACCGATGCCTCTGAGGAACAGTGAGTTTCTCCAAAGGAAACCACGTGCTTGCGATTCCTTCCTGGGAGCCCCCCCCAAGAGCATACTGCAGCTGAATCGCCAACTTAATGTGACCTCGGGTCTCGAGGTAAGGCGCACAGTTTCCCTTTGCCAGAGATAGGGGTGCACCAGTCTCCAGGACGTCTTAGCCAATGGACGGCTTTACCTTTAGTAGGCCTCACAGTGCTCAAGACTCTCACGTGGGCGCTTCTTTCCAAGGAAGTACACGGTGTACCCAGAGCCTTCTGAGCACAGTCAAGGGGTACACAGCTCTGGGAACATCATCCCTCACTATGCAGTTGGAAGGGCCGGGGACTAATGCGTTCTCTATGGCTAGCGTTCCACAGCTTTGAAGCGGCCTCAGGAACGCGGTTCTTGGCAGGCTTTTGTTCCATGCGGGTCGGCCACGTTGAGGAAACCTAAGCTGCCCTGAAAGAAACCACCGGGGGCGCCAATGCAGTTTGGGGACTCCTGCCTGACGTCTCTCTAAGGGATGCGGAAACTGGCCTTTAGGTCCAGCCCGAAACAGAGATCTACCCTGAGCATTGCTGGGCATTTGCAACACCCAGAGTCACCGAGGCCTACTGAGGGCATTGAGAGGATTATGCCATTCACCACATGCAGGACACACTGCACCCAAAAGTTTCATCGCAGGAGGCCGAACTGTGTTCCGAGGGTCTCCTTTGGATTGTCAGAGAAGATAGGTGTATGTGCTGGGCGATCCCGTCTGTAGTTGAGAAGCCTGGAAAAAGGCAGTATCTCCCCCGTTCGAAAGGTAGATAGTGGCGGCCTCAAGGCGGACGGAAAGACATTGCTGTTACCCGTCTTCTAGTCACCCTTAGGAATGCCTCCGTGAGGAAAGTGCGTTTTCTCCTGTGAATCCAGGTGGTCTCCAGTGCCTTGCTAGGAGCTCATCCCACGCTTGGCCAAGCTAAAGTGCGAAGCGAACGTGACCCCTAGCCTCAAGGTAAGCACGCGTGTTTCCTGTCAGCAAAGTTCGGTGTGCAGCCATCTCCATGAACCCTGACTCGATGATAGGGTGCTTTAACTCCTCTACGGCTTTCCGTAGGCCTAAGAGAGTCACGTATGAATTCCCTACTGAGGGAGAGCGTGTGCACTGCGAGTGCCCTTTCTGTTTTCCGAGCCACATAACCCAGAACAGGCTGCTGGGGTCAACTCTGTCTACGCAGGGGGGAGGGCAATGAACTGATTCTCGCTTGCAGAGCATGCTGTCTACACGTGTTAGGCAGCCCCAGGGCAACGTTTTTGCCAGTATTACATTCAACCTGGCTCTCCCTCTGTGGAGGCCCTCTGAACTGCACTGAGAGGATCCCTGAGCCTGAAGCGCCTCCTGGCAACTCTTAACCTGTCACTCTCTCTTTGTGACGCAAGGTACACTGTAGGTCCAGCCTGACAGCAAATACAGAAAAACCGGGGAAACTGTGAGGCGTGTGGTCGATCCAACGTCACCTAGGCCTGACTAAGTCACTAAGCGGGTAATAATGCTACTCCTGGCACGCAAAACACCCCGAGTCCCATGAAGCGTGATCATAGTGTGTCTGAAAGCCTCCTGTCGCCAGCCAGAGAGTGCTGGGCAATGCGCTGTGTGGGCAAGTTGGAAATTGGAGAATGTGGGTGGAGCCCGGCTTTCCCCCTTTGGAAAGCAACTGCGTTGCTGCTTCCAAGCCGCCTGATAAACCACACCACCGGGACACTGTTCACTCCACAGATGCCTCTGAGGAACAGTGAGTTTCTCCAAAAGAAACCACGTGCTTGCGATTCCTTCCTGGGAGCTCACCCCAGGAGCATACTGCAGCTAAATCGCCAACTTAATGTGACCTCGGGTCTCGAGGTAAGGCGCACAGTTTCCCCTTTGCCAGAGATAGGGGTGCACCAGTCTCCAGGACGTCTTAGCCAATGGTCGGCTTTACCTTTAGTAGGCCTCACAGCGCTCAAGACTCTCACGTGGGCGCTTCTTTCCAAGGAAGTACACGGTGTACCCAGAGCCTTCTGAGCACAGTCAAGGGATACACAGCTCTGGGAACATCATCCCTCACTATGCAGTTGGAAGGGCCGGGGACTAATGCGTTGTCTATGGCTAGCGTTCCACAGCTTTGAAGCGGCCTCAGGAACGCGGATCTTGGCAGGCTTTTGTTCCATGCGGGTCGGCCACGTTGAGGAAACCTAAGCTGCCCTGAAAGAAACCACCGGGGGCGCCAATGCAGTTTGGGGACTCCTGCCCGACGTCTCTCTAAGGGATGCGGAAACTGGCCTTTAGGTCCAGCCCGAAACAGAGATCTACCCTGAGCATTGCTGGGCATTTGCAACACCCAGAGTCACCGAGGCCTACTGAGGGCATTGAGAGGATTATGCCATTCACCACATGCAGGACACACTGCATCCAAAAGTTTCATCGCAGGAGGCCGAACTGTGTTCCGAGGGTCTCCTTTGGATTGTCAGAGAAGATAGGTGTATGTGCTGGGCGATCCCGTCTGTAGTTGAGAAGCCTGAAAAAAGGCAGTATCTCCCCCGTTCGAAAGGCAGATAGTGGCGGCCTCAAGGCGGACGGAAAGACATTGCTGTTACCCGTCTTCTAGTCACCCTTAGGAATGCCTCCGTGAGGAAAGAGCGTTTTCTACTGTGAATCCAGGTGGTCTCCAGTGCCTTGCTAGGAGCTCATCCCACGCTTGGCCGAGCTAAAGTGCGAAGCGAACGTGACCCCTAGCCTCAAGGTAAGCACGCGTGTTTCCTGTCAGCAAAGTTCGGTGTGCAGCCATCTCCATGAACCCTGACTCGATGATAGAGTGCTTTAACTCCTCTACGGCTTTCCGTAGGCCTAAGAGAGTCACGTATGAATTCCCTACTGAGGGAGAGCGTGTGCACTGCGAGTGCCCTTTCTGTTTTCCGAGCCACATAACCCAGAACAGGCTGCTGGGGTCAACTCTGTCTACGCAGGGGGGAGGGCAATGAACTGATTCTCGCTTGCAGAGCATGCTGTCTACACGTGTTAGGCAGCCCCAGGGCAACGTTTTTGCCAGTATTACATTCAACCTGGCTCTCCCTCTGTGGAGGCCCTCTGAACTGCACTGAGAGGATCCCTGAGCCTGAAGCGCCTCCTGGCAACTCTTAACCTGTCACTCTCTCTTTGTGACGCAAGGTACACTGTAGGTCCAGCCTGACAGCAAATACAGAAAAACCGGGGAAACTGTGAGGCGTGTGCTCGATCCAATGTCACCTAGGCCTGACTAAGTCACTAAGCGGGTAATAATGCTATTCCTGGCACGCAAAACACCCCAAGTCCCATGAAGCGTGATCATAGTGTGTCTGAAAGCCTCCTGTCGTCAGCCAGAGAGTGCTGGGCAATGCGCTGTGTGGGCAAGTTGGAAATTGGAGAATGTGGGAGGAGCCCGGCTTTCCCCCTTTGGAAAGCAACTTCGTTGCAGCTTCCAAGCCGCCTGATAAACCACACCACCAGGACACTGTTCACTCCACCGATGCCTCTGAGGAACAGTGAGTTTCTCCAAAAGAAACCACGTGCTTGCGATTCCTTCCTGGGAGCCCCCCCCAGGAGCATACTGCAGCTAAATCGCCAACTTAATGTGACCTCGGGTCTCGAGGTAAGGCGCACAGTTTCCCTTTGCCAGAGATAGCGGTGCACCAGTCTCCAGGACGTCTTAGCCAATGGACGGCTTTACCTTTAGTAAGCCTCACAGCGCTCAAGACTCTCACGTGGGCGCTTCTTTCCAAGGAAGTACACGGTGTACCCAGAGCCTTCTGAGCACAGTCAAGGGGTACACAGCTCTGGGAACATCATCCCTCACTATGCAGTTGGAAGGGCCGGGGACTAATGCGTTCTCTATGGCTAGCGTTCCACAGCTTTGAAGCGGCCTCAGGAACGCGGTTCTTGGCAGGCTTTTGTTCCATGCGGGTCGGCCACGTTGAGGAAACCTAAGCTGCCCTGAAAGAAACCACCGGGGGCGCCAATGCAGTTTGGGGACTCCTGCCCGACGTCTCTCTAAGGGATGCGGAAACTGGCCTTTAGGTCCAGCCCGAAACAGAGATCTACCCTGAGCATTGCTGGGCATTTGCAACACCCAGAGTCACCGAGGCCTACTGAGGGCATTGAGAGGATTATGCCATTCACCACATGCAGGACACACTGCACCCAAAAGTTTCATCGCAGGAGGCCGAACTGTGTTCCGAGGGTCTCCTTTGGATTGTCAGAGAAGATAGGTGTATGTGCTGGGCAATCCCGTCTGTAGTTGAGAAGCCTGGAAAAAGGCAGTATCTCCCCCGTTCGAAAGGTAGATAGTGGCGGCCTCAAGGCGGACGGAAAGACATTGCTGTTACCCGTCTTCTAGTCACGCTTAGGAATGCCTCCGTGAGGAAAGTGCGTTTTCTCCTGTGAATCCAGGTGGTCTCCAGTGCCTTGCTAGGAGCTCATCCCACGCTTGGCCGAGCTAATGTGCGAAGTGAACGTGACCCCTAGCCTCAAGGTAAGCACGCGTGTTTCCTGTCAGCAAAGTTCGGTGTGCAGCCATCTCCATGAACCCTGACTCGATGATAGAGTGCTTTAACTCCTCTACGGCTTTCCGTAGGCCTAAGAGAGTCACGTATGAATTCCCTACTGAGGGAGAGCGTGTGCACTGCGAGTGCCCTTTCTGTTTTCCGAGCCACATAACCCAGAACAGGCTGCTGGGGTCAACTCTGTCTACGCAGGGGGGAGGGCAATGAACTGAGTCTCGCTTGCAGAGCATGCTGTCTACACGTGTTAGGCAGCCCCAGGGCAACGTTTTTGCCAGTATTACATTCAACCTGGCTCTCCCTCTGTGGAGGCCCTCTGAACTGCACTGAGAGGATCCCTGAGCCTGAAGCGCCTCCTGGCAACTCTTAACCTGTCACTCTCTCTTTGTGACACAAGGTACACTGTAGGTCCAGCCTGACAGCAAATACAGAAAAACCGGGGAAACTGTGAGGCGTGTGGTCGATCCAACGTCACCTAGGCCTGACTAAGTCACTAAGCGGGTAATAATGCTATTCCTGGCACGCAAAACACCCCAAGTCCCATGAAGCGTGATCATAGTGTGTCTGAAAGCCTCCTGTCGTCAGCCAGAGAGTGCTGGGCAATGCGCTGTGTGGGCAAGTTGGAAATTGGAGAATGTGGGAGGAGCCCGGCTTCCCCCCTTTGGAAAGCAACTTCGTTGCAGCTTCCAAGCCGCCTGATAAACCACACCACCGGGACACTGTTCACTCCACCGATGCCTCTGAGGAACAGTGAGTTTCTCCAAAAGAAACCACGTGCTTGCGATTCCTTCCTGGGAGCTCACCCCAGGAGCATACTGCAGCTAAATCGCCAACTTAATGTGACCTCGGGTCTCGAGGTAAGACGCACAGTTTCCCCTTTGCCAGAGATAGGGGTGCACCAGTCTCCAGGACGTCTTAGCCATTGGACGGCTTTACCTTTAGTAGGCCTCACAGTGCTCAAGACTCTCACGTGGGCGCTTCTTTCCAAGGAAGTACACGGTGTACCCAGAGCCTTCTGAGCACAGTCAAGGGGTACACAGCTCTGGGAACATCATCCCTCACTATGCAGTTGGAAGGGCCGGGGACTAATGCGTTCTCTATGGCTAGCGTTCCACAGCTTTGAAGCGGCCTCAGGAACGTGGTTCTTGGCAGGCTTTTGTTCCATGGGGGTCGGCCACGTTGAGGAAACCTAAGCTGCCCTGAAAGAAACCACCGGGGGCGCCAATGCAGTTTGGGGACTCCTGCCCGACGTCTCTCTAAGGGATGCGGAAACTGGCCTTTAGGTCCAACCCGAAACAGAGATCTACCCTGAGCATTGCTGGGCATTTGCAACACCCAGAGTCACCAAGGCCTACTGAGGGCATTGAGAGGATTATGCCATTCACCACATTCAGGACACACTGCATCCAAAAGTTTCATCGCAGGAGGCCGAACTGTGTTCCGAGGGTCTCCTTTGGATTGTCAGAGAAGATAGGTGTATGTGCTGGGCGATCTCGTCTGTAGTTGAGAAGCCTGGAAAAAGGCAGTATCTCCCCCGTTCGAAAGGTAGATAGTGGCGGCCTCAAGGCGGATGGAAAGACATTGCTGTTACCCGTCTTCTAGTCACCCTTAGGAATGCCTCCGTGAGGAAAGTGCGTTTTCTCCTGTGAATCCAGGTGGTCTCCAGTGCCTTGCTAGGAGCTCATCCCACGCTTGGCCGAGCTAAAGTGCGAAGTGAACGTGACCCCTAGCCTCAAGGTAAGCACGCGTGTTTCCTGTCAGCAAAGTTCGGTGTGCAGCCATCTCCATGAACCCTGACTCGATGATAGAGTGCTTTAACTCCTCTACGGCTTTCCGTAGGCCTAAGAGAGTCACGTATGAATTCCCTAGTGAGGGAGAGCGTGTGCACTGCGAGTGCCCTTTCTGTTTTCCGAGCCACATAACCCAGAACAGGCTGCTGGGGTCAACTCTGTCTACGCAGGGGGGAGGGCAATGAACTGATTCTCGCTTGCAGAGCATGCTGTCTACACGTGTTAGGCAGCCCCAGGGCAACGTTTTTGCCAGTATTACATTCAACCTGGCTCTCCCTCTGTGGAGGCCCTCTGAACTGCACTGAGAGGATCCCTGAGCCTGAAGCGCCTCCTGGCAACTCTTAACCTGTCACTCTCTCTTTGTGACGCAAGGTACACTGTAGGTCCAGCCTGACAGCAAATACAGAAAAACCGGGGAAACTGTGAGGCGTGTGCTCGATCCAACGTCACCTAGGCCTGACTAAGTCACTAAGCGGGTAATAATGCTATTCCTGGCACGCAAAACACCCTGAGTCCCATGAAGCGTGATCATAGTGTGTCTGAAAGCCTCCTGTCGTCAGCCAGAGAGTGCTGGGCAATGCGCTGTGTGGGCAAGTTGGAAATTGGAGAATGTGGGAGGAGCCCGGCTTTCCCCCTTTGGAAAGCAACTTCGTTGCAGCTTCCAAGCCGCCTGATAAACCACACCACCGGGACACTGTTCACTCCACCGATGCCTCTGAGGAACAGTGAGTTTCTCCAAAAGAAACCATGTGCTTGCGATTCCTTCCTGGGAGCGCACCCCAGGAGCATACTGCAGCTAAATTGCCAACTTAATGTGACCTCGGGTCTCGAGGTAAGGCGCACAGATTCCCTTTGCCAGAGATAGCGGTGCACCAGTCTCCAGGACGTCTTAGCCAATGGACGGCTTTACCTTTAGTAAGCCTCACAGCGCTCAAGACTCTCACGTGGGCGCTTCTTTCCAAGGAAGTACACGGTGTACCCAGAGCCTTCTGAGCACAGTCAAGGGGTACACAGCTCTGGGAACATCATCCCTCACTATGCAGTTGGAAGGGCCGGGGACTAATGCGTTCTCTATGGCTAGCGTTCCACAGCTTTGAAGCGGCCTCAGAAACGCGGTTCTTGGCAGGCTTTTGTTCCATGCGGGTCGGCCACGTTGAGGAAACCTAAGCTGCCCTGAAAGAAACCACCGGGGGCGCCAATGCAGTTTGGGGACTCCTGCCCGACGTCTCTCTAAGGGATGCGGAAACTGGCCTTTAGGTCCAGCCCGAAACAGAGATCTACCCTGAGCATTGCTGGGCATTTGCAACACCCAGAGTCACCGAGGCCTACTGAGGGCATTGAGAGGATTATGCCATTCACCACATGCAGGACACACTGCACCCAAAAGTTTCATCGCAGGAGGCCGAACTGTGTTCCGAGGGTCTCCTTTGGATTGTCAGAGAAGATAGGTGTATGTGCTGGGCGATCCCGTCTGTAGTTGAGAAGCCTGGAAAAAGGCAGTATCTCCCCCGTTCGAAAGGTAGATAGTGGCGGCCTCAAGGCGGACGGAAAGACATTGCTGTTACCCGTCTTCTAGTCACCCTTAGGAATGCCTCCGTGAGGAAAGTGCGTTTTCTCCTGTGAATCCAGGTGGTCTCCAGTGCCTTGCTAGGAGCTCATCCCACGCTTGGCCGAGCTAAAGTGCGAAGTGAACGTGACCCCTAGCCTCAAGGTAAGCACGCGTGTTTCCTGTCAGCAAAGTTCGGTGTGCAGCCATCTCCATGAACCCTGACTCGATGATAGAGTGCTTTAACTCCTCTACGGCTTTCCGTAGGCCTAAGAGAGTCACGTATGAATTCCCTACTGAGGGAGAGCGTGTGCACTGCGAGTGCCCTTTCTGTTTTCCGAGCCACATAACCCAGAACAGGCTGCTGGGGTCAACTCTGTCTACGCAGGGGGGAGGGCAATGAACTGATTCTCGCTTGCAGAGCATGCTGTCTACACGTGTTAGGCAGCCCCAGGGCAACGTTTTTGCCAGTATTACATTCAACCTGGCTCTCCCTCTGTGGAGGCCCTCTGAACTGCACTGAGAGGATCCCTGAGCCTGAAGCGCCTCCTGGCAACTCTTAACCTGTCACTCTCTCTTTGTGACGCAAGGTACACTGTAGGTCCAGCCTGACAGCAAATACAGAAAAACCGGGGAAACTGTGAGGCGTGTGCTGGATCCAACGTCACCTAGGCCTGACTAAGTCACTAAGCGGGTAATAATGCTATTCCTGGCACGCAAAACACCCCGAGTCCCATGAAGCGTGATCATAGTGTGTCTGAAAGCCTCCTGTCGCCAGCCACAGAGTGCTGGGCAATGCGCTGTGTGGGCAAGTTGGAAATTGGAGAATGTGGGAGGAGCCCGGCTTTCCCCCTTTGGAAAGAAACTTCGTTGCAGCTTCCAAGCCGCCTGATAAACCACACCACCAGGACACTGTTCACTCCACCGATGCCTCTGAGGAACAGTGAGTTTCTCCAAAAGAAACCATGTGCTTGCGATTCCTTCCTAGGAGCGCACCCCAGGAGCATACTGCAGCTAAATCGCCAACTTAATGTGACCTCGGGTCTCGAGGTAAGGCGCACAGTTTCCCTTTGCCAGAGATAGCGGTGCACCAGTCTCCAGGACGTCTTAGCCAATGCACGGCTTTACCTTTAGTAAGCCTCACAGCGCTCAAGACTCTCACGTGGGCGCTTCTTTCCAAGGAAGTACACGGTGTACCCAGAGCCTTCTGAGCACAGTCAAGGGGTACACAGCTCTGGGAACATCATCCCTCATTATGCAGTTGGAAGGGCCGGGGACTAATGCGTTCTCTATGGCTAGCGTTCTACAGCTTTGAAGCGGCCTCAGGAACGCGGTTCTTGGCAGGCTTTTGTTCCATGCGGGTCGGCCACGTTGAGGAAACCTAAGCTGCCCTGAAAGAAACCACCGGGGGCGCCAATGCAGTTTGGGGACTCCTGCCCGACGTCTCTCTAAGGGATGCGGAAACTGGCCTTTAGGTCCAGCCCAAAACAGAGATCTACCCTGAACATTGCTGGGCATTTGCAACACCCAGAGTCACCGAGGCCTACTGAGGGCATTGAGAGGTTTATGCCATTCACCACATGCAGGACACACTGCACCCAAAAGTTTCATCGCAGGAGGCCGAACTGTGTTCCGAGGGTCTCCTTTGGATTGTCAGAGAAGATAGGTGTATGTGCTGGGCGATCCCGTCTGTAGTTGAGAAGCCTGGAAAAAGGCAGTATCTCCCCCGTTCGAAAGGTAGATAGTGGCGGCCTCAAGGCGGACGGAAAGACATTGCTGTTACCCATCTTCTAGTCACCCTTAGGAATGCCTCCGTGAGGAAAGTGCGTTTTCTCCTGTGAATCCAGGTGGTCTCCAGTGCCTTGCTAGGAGCTCATCCCACGCTTGGCCGAGCTAAAGTGCGAAGGGAACGTGTCCCCTAGCCTCAAGGTAAGCACACGTGTTTCCTGTCAGCAAAGTTCGGTGTGCAGCCATCTCCATGAACCCTGACTCGATGATAGAGTGCTTTAACTCCTCTACGGCTTTCCGTAGGCCTAAGAGAGTCACGTATGAATTCCCTACTGAGGGAGAGCGTGTGCACTGCGAGTGCCCTTTCTGTTTTCCGAGCCACATAACCCAGAACAGGCTGCTGGGGTCAACTCTGTCTACGCAGGGGGGAGGGCAATGAACTGATTCTCGCTTGCAGAGCATGCTGTCTACACGTGTTAGGCAGCCCCAGGGCAACGTTTTTGCCAGTATTACATTCAACCTGGCTCTCCCACTGTGGAGGCCCTCTGAACTGCACTGAGAGGATCCCTGAGCCTGAAGCGCCTCCTGGCAACTCTTAACCTGTCACTCTCTCTTTGTGACGCAAGGTACACTGTAGGTCCAGCCTGACAGCAAATACAGAAAAACCGGGGAAACTGTGAGGCGTGTGCTCGATCCAACGTCACCTAGGCCTGACTAAGTCACTAAGCGGGTAATAATGCTATTCCTGGAACGCAAAACACCCTGAGTCCCATGAAGCGTGATCATAGTGTGTCTGAAAGCCTCCTGTCGTCAGCCAGAGAGTGCTGGTCAATGCGCTGTGTGGGCAAGTTGGAAATTGGAGAATGTGGGAGGAGCCCGGCTTTCCCCCTTTGGAAAGCAACTTCGTTGCAGCTTCCAAGCCGCCTGATAAACCACACCACCGGGACACTGTTCACTCCACCGATGCCTCTGAGGAACAGTGAGTTTCTCCAAAAGAAACCACGTGCTTGCGATTCCTTCCTGGGAGCCGCCCCAGGAGCATACTGCAGCTAAATCGCAAACTTAATGTGACCTCGGGTCTCGAGGTAAGGCGCACAGTTTCCCTTTGGCAGAGATAGCGGTGCACCAGTCTCCAGGACGTCTTAGCCAATGGACGGCTTTACCTTTAGTAGGCCTCACAGCGCTCAAGACTCTCACGTGGGCGCTTCTTTCCAAGGAAGTACACGGTGTACCCAGAGCCTTCTGAGCACAGTCAAGGGGTACACAGCTCTGGGAACATCATCCCTCACTATGCAGTTGGAAGGGCCGGGGACTAATGCGTTCTCTATGGCTAGCGTTCCACAGCTTTGAAGCGGCCTCAGGAACGTGGTTCTTGGCAGGCTTTTGTTCCATGCGGGTCGGCCATGTTGAGGAAACCTAAGCTGCCCTGAAAGAAACCACCGGGGGCGCCAATGCAGTTTGGGGACTCCTGCCCGACGTCTCTCTAAGGGATGCGGAAACTGGCCTTTAGGTCCAGCCCGAAACAGAGATCTACCCTGAGCATTGCTGGGCATTTGCAACACCCAGAGTCACCGAGGCCTACTGAGGGCATTGAGAGGATTATGCCTTTCACCACATGCAGGACACACTGCACCCAAAAGTTTCATCGCAGGAGGCCGAACTGTGTTCCGAGGGTCTCCTTTGGATTGTCAGAGAAGATAGGTGTATGTGCTGGGCGATCCCGTCTGTAGTTGAGAAGCCTGGAAAAAGGCAGTATCTCCCCCGTTCGAAAGGTAGATAGTGGCGGCCTCAAGGCGGATGGAAAGACATTGCTGTTACCCGTCTTCTAGTCACCCTTAGGAATGCCTCCGTGAGGAAAGTGCGTTTTCTCCTGTGAATCCAGGTGGTCTCCAGTGCCTTGCTAGGAGCTCATCTCACGCTAGGCCGAGCTAAAGTGCGAAGTGAACGTGACCCCTAGACTCAAGGTAAGCACGCGTGTTTCCTGTCAGCAAAGTTCGGTGTGCAGCCATCTCCATGAACCCTGACTCGATGATAGAGTGCTTTAACTCCTCTACGGCTTTCCGTAGGCCTAAGAGAGTCACGTATGAATTCCCTACTGAGGGAGAGCGTGTGCACTGCGAGTGCCCTTTCTGTTTTCCGAGCCACATAACCCAGAACAGGCTGCTGGGGTCAACTCTGTCTACGCAGGGGGGAGGGCAATGAACTGATTCTCGCTTGCAGAGCATGCTGTCTACACGTGTTAGGCAGCCCCAGGGCACCGTTTTTGCCAGTATTACATTCAACCTGGCTCTCCCTCTGTGGAGGCCCTCTGAATTGCACTGAGAGGATCCCTGAGCCTGAAGCGCCTCCTGGCAACTCTTAACCTGTCACTCTCTCTTTGTGACGCAAGGTACACTGTAGGTCCAGCCTGACAGCAAATACAGAAAAACCGGGGAAACTGTGAGGCGTGTGGTCGATCCAACGTCACCTAGGCCTGACTAAGTCACTAAGCGGGTAATAATGCTATTCCTGGCATGCAAAACACCCCGAGTCCCATGAAGCGTGATCATAGTGTGTCTGAAAGCCTCCTGTCGTCAGCCAGAGAGTGTTGGGCAATGCTCTGTGTGGGCAAGTTGGAAATTGGAGAATGTGGGAGGAGCCCGGCTTTCCCCCTTTGGAAAGCAACTTCATTGCAGCTTCCAAGCCGCCTGATAAACCACACCACCGGGACACTGTTCACTCCACCGATGCCTCTGAGGAACAGTGAGTTTCTCCAAAAGAAACCACGTGCTTGCGATTCCTTCCTGGGAGCTCACCCCAGGAGCATACTGCAGCTAAATCGCCAACTTAATGTGACCTCGGGTCTCGAGGTAAGGCGCACAGTTTCCCCTTTGCCAGAGATACGGGTGCACCAGTCTCCAGGACGTCTTAGCCAATGGACGGCTTTACCTTTAGTAGGCCTCACAGCGCTCAAGACTCTCACGTGGGCGCTTCTTTCCAAGGAAGTACACGGTGTACCCAGAGCCTTCTGAGCACAGTCAAGGGATACACAGCTCTGGGAACATCATCCCTCACTATGCAGTTGGAAGGGCCGGGGACTAATGCGTTCTCTATGGCTAGCGTTCCACAGCTTTGAAGCGGCCTCAGGAACGCGGTTCTTGGCAGGCTTTTGTTCCATGCGGGTCGGCCACGTTGAGGAAACCTAAGCTGCCCTGAAAGAAACCACCGGGGGCGCCAATGCAGTTTGGGGACTCCTGCCCAACGTCTCTCTAAGGGATGCGGAAACTGGCCTTTAGGTCCAGCCCGAAACAGAGATCTACCCTGAGCATTGCTGGGCATTTGCAACACCCAGAGTCACCAAGGCCTACTGAGGGCATTGAGAGGATTATGCCATTCACCACATGCAGGACACACTGCATCCAAAAGTTTCATCGCAGGAGGCCGAAATGTGTTCCGAGGGTCTCCTTTGGATTGCCAGAGAAGATAGGTGTATGTGCTGGGCGATCCCGTCTGGAGTTGAGAAGCCTGGAAAAAGTCAGTATCTCCCCCGTTCGAAAGGTAGATAGTGGCGGCCTCAAGGCGGACGGAAAGACATTGCTGTTACCCGTCTTCTAGTCACCCTAAGGAATGCCTCCGTGAGGAAAGTGCGTTTTCTCCTGTGAATCCAGGTGGTCTCCAGTGCCTTGCTAGGAGCTCATCCCACGCTTGGCCGAGCTAAAGTGCGAAGCGAACGTGACCCCTATCCTAAAGGTAAGCACACGTGTTTCCTGTCAGCAAGGTTCGGTGTGCAGCCATCTCCATGAACCCTGACTCAATGATAGAGTGCTTTAACTCCTCTACGGCTTTCCGTAGGCCTAAGAGAGTCACGTATGAATTCCCTACTGAGGGAGAGCGTGTGCACTGCGAGTGCCCTTTCTGTTTTCCGAGCCACATAACCCAGAACAGGCTGCTGGGGTCAACTCTGTCTACGCAGGGGGGAGGGCAATGAACTGATTCTCGCTTGCAGAGCATGCTGTCTACACTTGTTAGGCAGCCCCAGGGCAACGTTTTTGCCAATATTACATTCATCCTGGCTCTCCCTCTGTGGAGGCCCTCTGAATTGCACTGAGAGGATCCCTGAGCCTGAAGCGCCTCCTGGCAACTCTTAACCTGTCACTCTCTCTTTGTGACACAAGGTACACTGTAGGTCAAGCCTGACAGCAAATACAGAAAAACCGTGGAAACTGTGAGGCGTGTGGTCGATCCAACGTCACCTAGGCCTGACTAAGTCACTAAGCGGGTAATAATGCTATTCCTGGCACGCAAAACACCCCGAGTCCCATGAACCGTGATCATAGTGTGTCTGAAAGCCTCCTGTCGCCAGCCAGAGAGTGCTGGGCAATGCGCTGTGTGGGCAAGTTGGAAATTGGAGAATGTGGGAGGAGCCCGGCTTTCCCCCTTTGGAAAGCAACTTCGTTGCAGCTTCCAAGCCGCCTGATAAACCACACCACCGGGACACTGTTCACTCCACCGATGCCTCTGAGGAACAGTGAGTTTCTCCAAAAGAAACCACGTGCTTGCAATTCCTTCCTGGGAGCTCACCCCAGGAGCATACTGCAGCTAAATCGCCAACTTAATGTGACCTCGGGTCTCGAGGTAAGGCGCACAGTTTCCCCTTTGCCAGATATAGGGGTGCAACAGTCTCCAGGACGTCTTAGCCAATGGACGGCTTTACCTTTAGTAGGCCTCACAGCGCTCAAGACTCTCACGTGGGCGCTTCTTTCCAAGGAAGTACACGGTGTACCCAGAGCCTTCTGAGCACAGTCAAGGGATACACAGCTCTGGGAACATCATCCCTCACTATGCAGTTGGAAGGGCTGGGAACTAATGCGTTCTCTATGGCTAGCGTTCCACAGCTCTGAAGCGGCCTCAGGAATGCGGTTCTTGGCAGGCTTTTGTTCCATGCGGGTCGGCCACGTTGAGGAAACCTAAGCTGCCCTGAAAGAAACCACCGGGGGCGCCAATGCAGTTTGGGGACTCCTGCCCGACGTCTCTCTAAGGGATGCGGAAACTGGCCTTTAGGTCCAGCCCGAAACAGAGATCTACCCTGAGCATTGCTGGACATTTGCAACACCCAGAGTCACCGAGGCCTACTGAGGGCATTGAGAGGATTATGCCATTCACCACATGCAGGACACACTGCATCCAAAAGTTTCATCGCAGGAGGCCGAACTGTGTTCCGAGGGTCTCCTTTGCATTGTCAGAGAAGATAGGTGTATGTGCTGGGCGATCCCGTCTGTAGTTGAGAAGCCTGGAAAAAGGCAGTATCTCCCCCGTTCAAAAGGTAGATAGTGGCGGCCTCAAGGCGGACGGAAAGACATTGCTGTTACCCATCTTCTAGTCACCCTTAGGAATGCCTCCGTGAGGAAAGGGCGTTTTCTCCTGTGAATCCAGGTTGTCTCCAGTGCCTTGCTAGGAGCTCATCCCACGCTTGGCCGAGCTAAAGTGCGAAGCGAACGTGACCCCTAGCCTCAAGGTAAGCACGCGTGTTTCCTGTCAGCAAAGTTCGGTGTGCAGCCATCTCCATGAACCCTGACTCGATGATAGAGTGCTTTAACTCCTCTACGGCTTTCCGTAGGCCTAAGAGAGTCACGTATGAATTCCCTACTGAGGGAGAGCGTGTGCACTGCGAGTGCCCTTTCTGTTTTCCGAGCCACATAACCCAGAACAGGCTGCTGGGGTCAACTCTTTCTACGCAGGGGGGAGGGCAATGAACTGATTCTCGCTTGCAGAGCATGCTGTGTACACGTGTTAGGCAGCCCCAGGGCAACGTTTTTGCCAGTATTACATTCAACCTGGCTCTCCCTCTGTGGAGGCCCTCTGAACTGCACTGAGAGCATCCCTGAGCCTGAAGCGCCTCCTGGCGACTCTTAACCTGTCACTCTCTCTTTGTGACGCAAGGTACACTGTAGTTCCAGCCTGACAGCAAATACAGAAAAACCGGGGAAACTGTGAGGCGTGTGGTCGATCCAACGTCACCTAGGCCTGACTAAGTCACTAAGCGGGTAATAATGCTATTCCTGGCACGCAAAACACCCCGAGTCCCATGAAGCGTGATCATAGTGTGTCTGAAAGCCTCCTGTCGCCAGCCAGAGAGTGCTGGGCAATGCGCTGTGTGGGCAAGTTGGAAATTGGAGAATGTGGGAGGAGCCCGGCTTTCCCCCTTTGGAAAGCAACTGCGTTGCAGCTTCCAAGCCGCCTGATAAACCACACCACCGGGACACTGTTCACTCCACAGATGCCTCTGAGGAACAGTGAGTTTCTCCAAAAGAAACCATGTGCTTGCGATTCCTTCCTGGGAGCTCACCCCAGGAGCATACTGCAGCTAAATCGCCAACTTAATGTGACCTCGGGTCTCGAGGTAAGGCGCACAGTTTCCCCTTTGCCAGAGATAGGGGTGCACCAGTCTCCAGGACGTCTTAGCCAATGGTCGGCTTTACCTTTAGTAGGCCTCACAGCGCTCAAGACTCTCACGTGGGCGCTTCTTTCCAAGGAAGTACACGGTGTACCCAGAGCCTTCTTAGCACAGTCAAGGGATACACAGCTCTGGGAACATCATCCCTCACTATGCAGTTGGAAGGGCCGGGGACTAATGCGTTCTCTATGGCTAGCGTTCCACAGCTTTGAAGCGGCCTCAGGAACGCGGATCTTGGCAGGCTTTTGTTCCATGCGGGTCGGCCACGTTGAGGAAACCTAAGCTGCCCTGAAAGAAATCACCAGGGGCGCCAATGCAGTTTGGGGACTCCTGCCCGACGTCTCTCTAAGGGATGCGGAAACTGGCCTTTAGGTCCAGCCCGAAACAGAGATCTACCCTGAGCATTGCTGGGCATTTGCAACACCCAGAGTCACCGAGGCCTACTGAGGGCATTGAGAGGATTATGCCATTCACCACATGCAGGACACACTGCATCCAAAAGTTTCATCGCAGGAGGCCGAACTGTGTTCCGAGGGTCTCCTTTGGATTGTCAGAGAAGATAGGTGTATGTGCTGGGCGATCCCGTCTGTAGTTGAGAAGCCTGAAAAAAGGCAGTATCTCCCCCGTTCGAAAGGCAGATAGTGGCGGCCTCAAGGCGGACGGAAAGACATTGCTGTTACCCGTCTTCTAGTCACCCTTAGGAATGCCTCCGTGAGGAAAGAGCGTTTTCTACTGTGAATCCAGGTGGTCTCCAGTGCCTTGCTAGGAGCTCATCCCACGCTTGGCCGAGCTAAAGTGCGAAGCGAACGTGACCCCTAGCCTCAAGGTAAGCACGCGTGTTTCCTGTCAGCAAAGTTCGGTGTGCAGCCATCTCCATGAACCCTGACTCGATGATAGAGTGCTTTAACTCCTCTACGGCTTTCCGTAGGCCTAAGAGAGTCACGTATGAATTCCCTACTGAGGGAGAGCATGTGCACTGCGAGTGCCCTTTCTGTTTTCCGAGCCACATAACCCAGAACAGGCTGCTGGGGTCACCTCTGTCTACGCAGGGCGGAGGGCAATGAACTGATTCTCGCTTGCAGAGCATGCTGTCTACACGTGTTAGGCAGCCCCAGGGCAACGTTTTTGCCAGTATTACATTCAACCTGGCTCTCCCTCTGTGGAGGCCCTCTGAACTGCACTGAGAGCATCCCTGAGCCTGAAGCGCCTCCTGGCAACTCTTAACCTGTCACTCTCTCTTTGTGACGCAAGGTACACTGTAGGTCCAGCCTGACAGCAAATACAGAAAAACCGGGAAACTGTGAGGCGTGTGGTCGATCCAACGACACCTAGGCCTGACTAAGTCACTAAGCGGGTAATAATGCTATTCCTGGCACGCAAAACACCCCGAGTCCCATGAAGCGTGATCATAGTGTGTCTGAAAGCCTCCTGTCGTCAGCCAGAGAGTGCTGGGCAATGCGCTGTCTGGGCAAGTTGGAAATTGGAGAATGTGGGAGGAGCCCGGCTTTCCCCCTTTGGAAAGCAACTTCGTTGCAGCTTCCAAGCCGCCTGATAAACCACACCACCAGGACACTGTTCACTCCACCGATGCCTCTGAGGAACAGTGAGTTTCTCCAAAAGAAACCACGTGCTTGCGATTCCTTCCTGGGAGCGCACTCCAGGAGCATACTGCAGCTAAATCGCCAACTTAATGTGACCTCGGGTCTCGAGGTAAGGCGCACAGTTTCCCTTTGCCAGAGATAGGGGTGCACCAGTCTCCAGGACGTCTTAGCCAATGGACGGCTTTACCTTTAGTAGGCTTCACAGCGCTCAAACACTCACGTGGGCGCTTCTTTCCAAGGAAGTACACGGTGTACCCAGAGCCTTCTGAGCACAGTCAAGGGATACACAGCTCTGGGAACATCATCCCTCACTATGCAGTTGGAAGGGCCGGGGACTAATGCGTTCTATATGGCTAGCGTTCCACAGCTTTGAAGCGGCCTCAGGAACGCGGTTCTTGGCAGGCTTTTGTTCCATGCGGGTCGGCCACGTTGAGGAAACCTAAGCTGCCCTGAAAGAAACCACCGGGGGCGCCAATGCAGTTTGGGGACTCCTGCCCGACGTCTCTCTACGGGATGCGGAAACTGGCCTTTAGGTCCAGCCCGAAACAGAGATCTACCCTGAGCATTGCTGGGCATTTGCAGCACCCAGAGTCACCGAGGCCTACTGAGGGCATTGAGCGGATTATGCCATTCACCACATGCAGGACACACTGCATCCAAAAGTTTCATCGCAGGAGGCCGAACTGTGTTCCGAGGGTCTCCCTTGGATTGTCAGAGAAGATAGGTGTATGTGCTGGGCGATCCCGTCTGTAGTTGAGAAGCCTGGGAAAAGGCAGTATCTCCCCCGTTCGAAAGGTAGATAGTGGCGGCCTCAAGGCGGACGGAAAGACATTGCTGTTACCCGTCTTCTAGTCACCCTTAGGAATGCCTCCGTGAGGAAAGTGCGTTTTCTCCTGTGAATCCAGGTGGTCTCCAGTGCCTTGCTAGGAGCTCATCCCACGCTTGGCCGAGCTAAAGTGCGAAGCGAACGTGACCCCTAGCCTCAAGGTAAGCACGCGTGTTTCCTGTCAGCAAAGTTCGGTGTGCAGCCATCTCCATGAACCCTGACTCGATGATAGAGAGCTTTAACTCCTCTACGGCTTTCTGTAGGCCTAAGAGAGTCACGTATGAATTCCCTACTGAGGGAGAGCGTGTGCACTGCGAGTGCCCTTTCTGTTTTCCGAGCCACATAACCCAGAACAGGCTGCTGGGGTCAACTCTGTCTACGCAGGGGGGAGGGCAATGAACTGATTCTCGCTTGCAGAGCACGCTGTCTACACGTGTTAGGCAGCCCCAGGGCAACGTTTTTGCCAGTATTACATTCAACCTGGCTCTCCCTCTGTGGAGGCCCTCTGAACTGCACTGAGAGGATCCCTGAGCCTGAAGCGCCTCCTGGTAACTCTTAACCTGTCACTCTCTCTTTGTGACGCAAGGTACACTGTAGGTCCAGCCTGACAGCAAATACAGAAAAACCGGGGAAACTGTGAGGCGTGTGGTCGATCCAACGTCACCTAGGCCTGACTAAGTCACTAAGCGGGTAATAATGCTATTCCTGGCACGCAAAACACCCCGAGTCCCATGAAGCGTGATCATAGTGTGTCTGAAAGCCTCCTGTCGTCAGCCAGAGAGTGCTGGGCAATGCGCTGTGTGGGCAAGTTGGAAATTGGAGAATGTGGGAGGAGCCCGGCTTTCCCCCTTTGGAAAGCAACTTCGTTGCAGCTTCCAAGCCGCCTGATAAACCACACCACCGGGACACTGTTCACTCCACCGATGCCTCTGAGGAACAGTGAGTTTCTCCAAAAGAAACCACGTGCTTGCGATTCCTTCCTGGGGGCTCACCCCAGGAGCATACTGCAGCTAAATCGCCAACTTAATGTGACCTCGGGTCTCGAGGTAAGGCGCACAGTTTCCCTTTGCCAGAGATAGGGGTGCACCAGTCTCCAGGACGTCTTAGCCAATGGACGGCTTTACCTTTAGTAGGCCTCACAGCGCTCAAGACTCTCACGTGGGCGCTTCTTTCCAAGGAAGTACACGGTGTACCCAGAGCCTTCTGAGCAGTCAAGGGATACACAGCTCTGGGAACATCATCCCTCACTATGCAGTTGGAAGGGCCGGGGACTAATGCGTTCTCTATGGCTAGCGTTCCACAGCTTTGAAGCGGCCTCAGGAACGCGGTTCTTGGCAGGCTTTTGTTCCATGCGGGTCGGCCACGTTGAGGAAACCTAAGCTGCCCTGAAAGAAACCACCGGGGGCGCCAATGCAGTTTGGGGACTCCTGCCCGACGTCTCTCTAAGGGATGCAGAAACTGGCCTTTAGGTCCAGCCCGAAACAGAGATCTACCCTGAGCATTGCTGGGCCTTTGCAACACCCAGAGTCACCGAGGCCTACTGAGGGCATTGAGAGGATTATGCCATTCACCACATGCAGGACACACTGCATCCAAAAGTTTCATCGCAGGAGGCCGAACTGTGTTCCGATGGTCTCCTTTTGATTGCCAGAGAAGATAGGTGTATGTGCTGGGCGATCCCGTCTGTAGTTGAGAAGCCTGGAAAAAGGCAGTATCTCCCCCGTTCGAAAGGTAGATAGTGGCGGCCTCAAGGCGGACGGAAAGACATTGCTGTTACCCGTCTTCTAGTCACCCTTAGGAATGCCTCCGTGAGGAAAGTGCGTTTTCTCCTGTGAATCCAGGTGGTCTCCAGTGCCTTGCTAGGAGCTCATCCCACGCTTGGCCGAGCTAAAGTGCGAAGCGAACGTGACCCCTAGCCTCAAGGTAAGCACGTGTGTTTCCTGTCAGCAAAGTACGGTGTGCAGCCATCTCCATGAACCCTGACTCGATGATAGAGTGCTTTAACTCCTCTACGGCTTTCCGTAGGCCTAAGAGAGTCACGTATGAATTCCCTACTGAGGGAGAGCGTGTGCACTGCGAGTGCCCTTTCTGTTTTCTGAGCCACATAACCCAGAACAAGCTGCTGGGGTCAACTCTGTCTACGCAGGGCGGAAGGCAATGAACTGATTCTCGCTTGCAGAGCATGCTGTCTACACGTGTTAGGCAGCCCCAGGGCAACGTTTTTGCCAGTATTACATTCAACCTGGCTCTCCCTCTGTGGAGCACCTCTGAACTGCACTGAGAGGATCCCTGAGCCTGAAGCGCCTCCTGGCAACTCTTAACCTGTCACTCTCTCTTTGTGACGCAAGGTACACTGTAGGTCCAGCCTGACAGCAAATACAGAAAAACCGGGGAAACTGTGAGGCGTGTGGTCGATCCAACGATACCTAGGCCTGACTAAGTCACTAAGCGGGTAATAATGCTATTCCTGGCACGCAAAACACCCCGAGTCCCATGAAGCGTGATCATAGTGTGTCTGAAAGCCTCCTGTCGTCAGCCAGAGAGTGCTGGGCAAAGCGCTGTGTGGGCAAGTTGGAAATTGGAGAATGTGGGAGGTGCCCGGCTTTCCCCCTTTTGAAAGCAACTTCGCTGCAGCTTCCAAGCCGCCTGATAAACCACACCACCGGGACACTGTTCACTGCACCGATGCCTCTGAGGAACAGTGAGTTTCTCCAAAAGAAACCATGTGCTTGCGATTCCTTCCTGGGAGCTGACCCCAGCAGCATACTGCAGCTAAATCACCAACTTAATGTGACCTCGGGTCTCGAGGTAAGGCGCACAGTTTCCCTTTGCCAGAGATAGGGGTGCACCAGTCTCCAGGACGTCTTAGCCAATGGACGGCTTTACCTTTAGTAGGCCTCACAGCGCTCAAGACTCTCACGTGGGCGCTTCTTTCCAAGGAAGTACACGGTGTACCCAGAGCCTTCTGAGCACAGTCAAGGGATACACAGCTCTGGGAACATCATCCCTCACTATGCAGTTGGAAGGGCCGGGGACTAATGCGTTCTCTATGGCTAGCGTTCCACAGCTTTGAAGCGGCCTCAGGAATGCGGTTCTTGGCAGGCTTTTGTTCCATGCGGGTCGGCCACGTTGAGGAAACCTAAGCTGCCCTGAAAGAAACCACCGGGGGCGCCAATGCAGTTTGGGGACTCCTGCCCGACGTCTCTCTAAGGGATGCGGAAACTGGCCTTTAGGTCCAGCCCGAAACAGAGATCTACCCTGAGCATTGCTGGACATTTGCAACACCCAGAGTCACCGAGGCCTACTGAGGGCATTGAGAGGATTATGCCATTCACCACATGCAGGACACACTGCATCCAAAAGTTTCATCGCAGGAGGCCGAACTGTGTTCCGAGGGTCTCCTTTGCATTGTCAGAGAAGATAGGTGTATGTGCTGGGCGATCCCGTCTGTAGTTGAGAAGCCTGGAAAAAGGCAGTATCTCCCCCGTTCAAAAGGTAGATAGTGGCGGCCTCAAGGCGGACGGAAAGACATTGCTGTTACCCATCTTCTAGTCACCCTTAGGAATGCCTCCGTGAGGAAAGGGCGTTTTCTCCTGTGAATCCAGGTTGTCTCCAGTGCCTTGCTAGGAGCTCATCCCACGCTTGACCGAGCTAAAGTGCGAAGCGAACGTGACCCCTAGCCTCAAGGTAAGCACGCGTGTTTCCTGTCAGCAAAGTTCGGTGTGCAGCCATCTCCATGAACCCTGACTCGATGATAGAGTGCTTTAACTCCTCTACGGCTTTCCGTAGGCCTAAGAGAGTCACGTATGAATTCCCTACTGAGGGAGAGCGTGTGCACTGCGAGTGCCCTTTCTGTTTTCCGAGCCACATAACCCAGAACAGGCTGCTGGGGTCAACTCTTTCTACGCAGGGGGGAGGGCAATGAACTGATTCTCGCTTGCAGAGCATGCTGTGTACACGTGTTAGGCAGCCCCAGGGCAACGTTTTTGCCAGTATTACATTCAACCTGGCTCTCCCTCTGTGGAGGCCCTCTGAACTGCACTGAGAGCATCCCTGAGCCTGAAGCGCCTCCTGGCGACTCTTAACCTGTCACTCTCTCTTTGTGACGCAAGGTACACTGTAGTTCCAGCCTGACAGCAAATACAGAAAAACCGGGGAAACTGTGAGGCGTGTGGTCGATCCAACGTCACCTAGGCCTGACTAAGTCACTAAGCGGGTAATAATGCTATTCCTGGCACGCAAAACACCCCGAGTCCCATGAAGCGTGATCATAGTGTGTCTGAAAGCCTCCTGTCGCCAGCCAGAGAGTGCTGGGCAATGCGCTGTGTGGGCAAGTTGGAAATTGGAGAATGTGGGAGGAGCCCGGCTTTCCCCCTTTGGAAAGCAACTGCGTTGCAGCTTCCAAGCCGCCTGATAAACCACACCACCGGGACACTGTTCACTCCACAGATGCCTCTGAGGAACAGTGAGTTTCTCCAAAAGAAACCATGTGCTTGCGATTCCTTCCTGGGAGCTCACCCCAGGAGCATACTGCAGCTAAATCGCCAACTTAATGTGACCTCGGGTCTCGAGGTAAGGCGCACAGTTTCCCCTTTGCCAGAGATAGGGGTGCACCAGTCTCCAGGACGTCTTAGCCAATGGTCGGCTTTACCTTTAGTAGGCCTCACAGCGCTCAAGACTCTCACGTGGGCGCTTCTTTCCAAGGAAGTACACGGTGTACCCAGAGCCTTCTTAGCACAGTCAAGGGATACACAGCTCTGGGAACATCATCCCTCACTATGCAGTTGGAAGGGCCGGGGACTAATGCGTTCTCTATGGCTAGCGTTCCACAGCTTTGAAGCGGCCTCAGGAACGCGGATCTTGGCAGGCTTTTGTTCCATGCGGGTCGGCCACGTTGAGGAAACCTAAGCTGCCCTGAAAGAAACCACCAGGGGCGCCAATGCAGTTTGGGGACTCCTGCCCGACGTCTCTCTAAGGGATGCGGAAACTGGCCTTTAGGTCCAGCCCGAAACAGAGATCTACCCTGAGCATTGCTGGGCATTTGCAACACCCAGAGTCACCGAGGCCTACTGAGGGCATTGAGAGGATTATGCCATTCACCACATGCAGGACACACTGCATCCAAAAGTTTCATCGCAGGAGGCCGAACTGTGTTCCGAGGGTCTCCTTTGGATTGTCAGAGAAGATAGGTGTATGTGCTGGGCGATCCCGTCTGTAGTTGAGAAGCCTGAAAAAAGGCAGTATCTCCCCCGTTCGAAAGGCAGATAGTGGCGGCCTCAAGGCGGACGGAAAGACATTGCTGTTACCCGTCTTCTAGTCACCCTTAGGAATGCCTCCGTGAGGAAAGAGCGTTTTCTACTGTGAATCCAGGTGGTCTCCAGTGCCTTGCTAGGAGCTCATCCCACGCTTGGCCGAGCTAAAGTGCGAAGCGAACGTGACCCCTAGCCTCAAGGTAAGCACGCGTGTTTCCTGTCAGCAAAGTTCGGTGTGCAGCCATCTCCATGAACCCTGACTCGATGATAGAGTGCTTTAACTCCTCTACGGCTTTCCGTAGGCCTAAGAGAGTCACGTATGAATTCCCTACTGAGGGAGAGCATGTGCACTGCGAGTGCCCTTTCTGTTTTCCGAGCCACATAACCCAGAACAGGCTGCTGGGGTCACCTCTGTCTACGCAGGGCGGAGGGCAATGAACTGATTCTCGCTTGCAGAGCATGCTGTCTACACGTGTTAGGCAGCCCCAGGGCAACGTTTTTGCCAGTATTACATTCAACCTGGCTCTCCCTCTGTGGAGGCCCTCTGAACTGCACTGAGAGCATCCCTGAGCCTGAAGCGCCTCCTGGCAACTCTTAACCTGTCACTCTCTCTTTGTGACGCAAGGTACACTGTAGGTCCAGCCTGACAGCAAATACAGAAAAACCGGGGAAACTGTGAGGCGTGTGGTCGATCCAACGACACCTAGGCCTGACTAAGTCACTAAGCGGGTAATAATGCTATTCCTGGCACGCAAAACACCCCGAGTCCCATGAAGCGTGATCATAGTGTGTCTGAAAGCCTCCTGTCGTCAGCCAGAGAGTGCTGGGCAATGCGCTGTCTGGGCAAGTTGGAAATTGGAGAATGTGGGAGGAGCCCGGCTTTCCCCCTTTGGAAAGCAACTTCGTTGCAGCTTCCAAGCCGCCTGATAAACCACACCACCAGGACACTGTTCACTCCACCGATGCCTCTGAGGAACAGTGAGTTTCTCCAAAAGAAACCACGTGCTTGCGATTCCTTCCTGGGAGCGCACTCCAGGAGCATACTGCAGCTAAATCGCCAACTTAATGTGACCTCGGGTCTCGAGGTAAGGCGCACAGTTTCCCTTTGCCAGAGATAGGGGTGCACCAGTCTCCAGGACGTCTTAGCCAATGGACGGCTTTACCTTTAGTAGGCTTCACAGCGCTCAAACACTCACGTGGGCGCTTCTTTCCAAGGAAGTACACGGTGTACCCAGAGCCTTCTGAGCACAGTCAAGGGATACACAGCTCTGGGAACATCATCCCTCACTATGCAGTTGGAAGGGCCGGGGACTAATGCGTTCTATATGGCTAGCGTTCCACAGCTTTGAAGCGGCCTCAGGAACGCGGTTCTTGGCAGGCTTTTGTTCCATGCGGGTCGGCCACGTTGAGGAAACCTAAGCTGCCCTGAAAGAAACCACCGGGGGCGCCAATGCAGTTTGGGGACTCCTGCCCGACGTCTCTCTACGGGATGCGGAAACTGGCCTTTAGGTCCAGCCCGAAACAGAGATCTACCCTGAGCATTGCTGGGCATTTGCAGCACCCAGAGTCACCGAGGCCTACTGAGGGCATTGAGCGGATTATGCCATTCACCACATGCAGGACACACTGCATCCAAAAGTTTCATCGCAGGAGGCCGAACTGTGTTCCGAGGGTCTCCCTTGGATTGTCAGAGAAGATAGGTGTATGTGCTGGGCGATCCCGTCTGTAGTTGAGAAGCCTGGGAAAAGGCAGTATCTCCCCCGTTCGAAAGGTAGATAGTGGCGGCCTCAAGGCGGACGGAAAGACATTGCTGTTACCCGTCTTCTAGTCACCCTTAGGAATGCCTCCGTGAGGAAAGTGCGTTTTCTCCTGTGAATCCAGGTGGTCTCCAGTGCCTTGCTAGGAGCTCATCCCACGCTTGGCCGAGCTAAAGTGCGAAGCGAACGTGACCCCTAGCCTCAAGGTAAGCACGCGTGTTTCCTGTCAGCAAAGTTCGGTGTGCAGCCATCTCCATGAACCCTGACTCGATGATAGAGTGCTTTAACTCCTCTACGGCTTTCTGTAGGCCTAAGAGAGTCACGTATGAATTCCCTACTGAGGGAGAGCGTGTGCACTGCGAGTGCCCTTTCTGTTTTCCGAGCCACATAACCCAGAACAGGCTGCTGGGGTCAACTCTGTCTACGCAGGGGGGAGGGCAATGAACTGATTCTCGCTTGCAGAGCACGCTGTCTACACGAGTTAGGCAGCCCCAGGGCAACGTTTTTGCCAGTATTACATTCAACCTGGCTCTCCCTCTGTGGAGGCCCTCTGAACTGCACTGAGAGGATCCCTGAGCCTGAAGCGTCTCCTGGTAACTCTTAACCTGTCACTCTCTCTTTGTGACGCAAGGTACACTGTAGGTCCAGCCTGACAGCAAATACAGAAAAACCGGGGAAACTGTGAGGCGTGTGGTCGATCCAACGTCACCTAGGCCTGACTAAGTCACTAAGCGGGTAATAATGCTATTCCTGGCACGCAAAACACCCCGAGTCCCATGAAGCGTGATCATAGTGTGTCTGAAAGCCTCCTGTCGTCAGCCAGAGAGTGCTGGGCAATGCGCTGTGTGGGCAAGTTGGAAATTGGAGAATGTGGGAGGAGCCCGGCTTTCCCCCTTTGGAAAGCAACTTCGTTGCAGCTTCCAAGCCGCCTGATAAACCACACCACCGGGACACTGTTCACTCCACCGATGCCTCTGAGGAACAGTGAGTTTCTCCAAAAGAAACCACGTGCTTGCGATTCCTTCCTGGGGGCTCACCCCAGGAGCATACTGCAGCTAAATCGCCAACTTAATGTGACCTCGGGTCTCGAGGTAAGGCGCACAGTTTCCCTTTGCCAGAGATAGGGGTGCACCAGTCTCCAGGACGTCTTAGCCAATGGACGGCTTTACCTTTAGTAGGCCTCACAGCGCTCAAGACTCTCACGTGGGCGCTTCTTTCCAAGGAAGTACACGGTGTACCCAGAGCCTTCTGAGCAGTCAAGGGATACACAGCTCTGGGAACATCATCCCTCACTATGCAGTTGGAAGGGCCGGGGACTAATGCGTTCTCTATGGCTAGCGTTCCACAGCTTTGAAGCGGCCTCAGGAACGCGGTTCTTGGCAGGCTTTTGTTCCATGCGGGTCGGCCACGTTGAGGAAACCTAAGCTGCCCTGAAAGAAACCACCGGGGGCGCCAATGCAGTTTGGGGACTCCTGCCCGACGTCTCTCTAAGGGATGCAGAAACTGGCCTTTAGGTCCAGCCCGAAACAGAGATCTACCCTGAGCATTGCTGGGCCTTTGCAACACCCAGAGTCACCGAGGCCTACTGAGGGCATTGAGAGGATTATGCCATTCACCACATGCAGGACACACTGCATCCAAAAGTTTCATCGCAGGAGGCCGAACTGTGTTCCGATGGTCTCCTTTTGATTGCCAGAGAAGATAGGTGTATGTGCTGGGCGATCCCGTCTGTAGTTGAGAAGCCTGGAAAAAGGCAGTATCTCCCCCGTTCGAAAGGTAGATAGTGGCGGCCTCAAGGCGGACGGAAAGACATTGCTGTTACCCGTCTTCTAGTCACCCTTAGGAATGCCTCCGTGAGGAAAGTGCGTTTTCTCCTGTGAATCCAGGTGGTCTCCAGTGCCTTGCTAGGAGCTCATCCCACGCTTGGCCGAGCTAGAGTGCGAAGCGAACGTGACCCCTAGCCTCAAGGTAAGCACGTGTGTTTCCTGTCAGCAAAGTACGGTGTGCAGCCATCTCCATGAACCCTGACTCGATGATAGAGTGCTTTAACTCCTCTACGGCTTTCCGTAGGCCTAAGAGAGTCACGTATGAATTCCCTACTGAGGGAGAGCGTGTGCACTGCGAGTGCCCTTTCTGTTTTCTGAGCCACATAACCCAGAACAAGCTGCTGGGGTCAACTCTGTCTACGCAGGGCGGAAGGCAATGAACTGATTCTCGCTTGCAGAGCATGCTGTCTACACGTGTTAGGCAGCCCCAGGGCAACGTTTTTGCCAGTATTACATTCAACCTGGCTCTCCCTCTGTGGAGCACCTCTGAACTGCACTGAGAGGATCCCTGAGCCTGAAGCGCCTCCTGGCAACTCTTAACCTGTCACTCTCTCTTTGTGACGCAAGGTACACTGTAGGTCCAGCCTGACAGCAAATACAGAAAAACCGGGGAAACTGTGAGGCGTGTGGTCGATCCAACGATACCTAGGCCTGACTAAGTCACTAAGCGGGTAATAATGCTATTCCTGGCACGCAAAACACCCCGAGTCCCATGAAGCGTGATCATAGTGTGTCTGAAAGCCTCCTGTCGTCAGCCAGAGAGTGCTGGGCAAAGCGCTGTGTGGGCAAGTTGGAAATTGGAGAATGTGGGAGGAGCCCGGCTTTCCCCCTTTTGAAAGCAACTTCGCTGCAGCTTCCAAGCCGCCTGATAAACCACACCACCGGGACACTGTTCACTGCACCGATGCCTCTGAGGAACAGTGAGTTTCTCCAAAAGAAACCATGTGCTTGCGATTCCTTCCTGGGAGCTGACCCCAGCAGCATACTGCAGCTAAATCACCAACTTAATGTGACCTCGGGTCTCGAGGTAAGGCGCACAGTTTCCCTTTGCCAGAGATAGGGGTGCACCAGTCTCCAGGACGTCTTAGCCAATGGACGGCTTTACCTTTAGTAGGCCTCACAGCGCTCAAGACTCTCACGTGGGCGCTTCTTTCCAAGGAAGTACACGGTGTACCCAGAGCCTTCTGAGCACAGTCAAGGGATACACAGCTCTGGGAACATCATCCCTCACTATGCAGTTGGAAGGGCCGGGGACTAATGCGTTCTCTATGGCTAGCGTTCCACAGCTTTGAAGCGGCCTCAGGAATGCGGTTCTTGGCAGGCTTTTGTTCCATGCGGGTCGGCCACGTTGAGGAAACCTAAGCTGCCCTGAAAGAAACCACCGGGGGCGCCAATGCAGTTTGGTGACTCCTGCCTGACGTCTCTCTAAGGGATGCGGAAACTGGCCTTTAGGTCCAGCCCGAAACAGAGATCTACCCTGAGCATTGCTGGGCCTTTGCAACACCCAGAGTCACCGAGGCCTACTGAGGGCATTGAGAGGATTATGCCATTCACCACATGCAGGACACACTGCATCCAAAAGTTTCATCGCAGGAGGCCGAACTGTGTTCCGAGCGTCTCCTTTGGATTGTCAGAGAAGATAGGTGTATGTGCTGGGCGATCCCGTCTGTAGTTGAGAAGCCTGGAAAAAGGCAGTATCTCCCCCGTTCGAAAGGTAGATAGTGGCGGCCTCAAGGCGGACGGAAAGACATTGCTGTTACCCGTCTTCTAGTCACCCTTAGGAATGCCTCCGTGAGGAAAGTGCGTTTTCTCCTGTGAATCCAGGTGGTCTCCAGTGCCTTGCTAGGAGCTCATCCCACGCTTGGCCGAGCTAAAGTGCGAAGTGAACGTGACCCCTAGCCTCAAGGTAAGCACGCGTGTTTCCTGTCAGCAAAGTTCGGTGTGCAGCCATCTCCCTGAACCCTGACTCGATGATAGAGTGCTTTAACTCCTCTACGGCTTTCCGTAGGCCTAAGAGAGTCACGTATGAATTCCCTACTGAGGGAGAGCGTGTGCACTGCGAGTGCCCTTTCTGTTTTCCGAGCCACATAACCCAGAACAGGCTGCTGGGGTCAACTCTTTCTACACAGGGTGGAGGGCAATGAACTGATTCTCGCTTGCAGAGCATGCTGTCTACACGTGTTAGGCAGCCCCAGGGCAACGTTTTTGCCAGTATTACATTCAACGTGGCTCTCCCTCTGTGGAGGCCCTCTGAACTGCACTGAGAGGATCCCTGAGCCTGAAGCACCTCCTGGCAACTCTTAACCTGTCACTCTCTCTTTGTGACGCAAGGTACACTCTAGGTCCAGCCTGACAGCAAATACAGAAAACCCGGGGAAACTGAGAGGCGTGTGGTCGATCCAACGTCACCTAGGCCTGACTAAGTCACTAAGCGGGTAATAATGCTATTCCTGGCACGCAAAACACCCCGAGTCCCATGAAGCCTGATCATAGTGTGTCTGAAAGCCTCCTGTCGTCAGCCAGAGAGTGCTGGGCAATGCGCTGTGTGGGCAAGTTGGAAATTGGAGAATGAGGGAGGAGCCCGGCTTTCCCCCTTTGGACAGCAACTTCGTTGCAGCTTCCAAGCCGCCTGATAACCCACACCACCAGGACACTGTTCACTCCACCGATGCCTCTGAGGAACAGTGCGTTTCTCCAAAAGAAACCACGTGCTTGCGATTCCTTCCTGGGAGCTCACCCCAGGAGCATACTGCAGCTAAGTCGCCAACTTAATGTGACCTCGGGTCTCGAGGTAAGCCGCACAGTTTCCCTTTGCCAGAGATAGGGGTGCACCAGTCTCCAGGACGTCTTAGCCAATGGACGGCTTTACCTTTAGTAGGCCTCACAGCGCTCAAGACTCTCACGTGGGCGCTTCTTTCCAAGGAAGTACACGGTGTACCCAGAGCCTTCTGAGCACAGTCAAGGGATACACAGCTCTGGGAACATCATCCCTCACTATGCAGTTGGAAGGGCCGGGGACTAATGCGTTCTCTATGGCTAGCGTTCCACAGCTTTGAAGCGGCCTCAGGAACGCGGTTCTTGGCAGGCTTTTGTTCCATGCGGGTCGGCCACGTTGAGGAAACCTAAGCTGCCCTGAAAGAAACCACCGGGGGCGCCAATGCAGTTTGGGGACTCCTGCCTGACGTCTCTCTAAGGGATGCGGAAACTGGCCTTTAGGTCCAGCCCGAAACAGAGATCTACCCTGAGCATTGCTGGGCATTGGCAACACCCAGAGTCACCGAGGCCTACTGAGGGCATTGAGAGGATTATGCCATTCACCACATGCAGGACACACTGCATCCAAAAGTTTCATCGCAGGAGGCCGAACTGTGTTCCGAGGGTCTCCTTTGGATTGCCAGAGAAGATAGGTGTATGTGCTGGGCGATCCCGTCTGTAGTTGAGAAGCCTGGAAAAAGACAGTATCTGCCCCGTTCGAAAGGTAGATAGTGGCGGCCTCAAGGCGGACGGAAAGACATTGCTGTTACCCGTCTTCTAGTCACCCTTAGGAATGCCTCCGTGAGGAAAGTGCGTTTTCTCCTGTGAATCCAGGTGGTCTCCAGTGCCTTGCTAGGAGCTCATCCCACGCTTGGCCGAGCTAAAGTGCGAAGCGAACGTGACCCCTAGCCTCAAGGTAAGCACGCGTGTTTCCTGTCAGCAAGGTTCGGTGTGCAGCCATCTCCATGAACCCTGACTCGATGATAGAGTGCTTTAACTCCTCTACGGCTTTCCGTAGGCCTAAGAGAGTCACGTATGAATTCCCTACTGAGGGAGAGCGTGTGCACTGAGAGTGCCCTTTCTGTTTTCCGAGCCACATAACCCAGAACAGGCTGCTGGGGTCAACTCTTTCTACGCAGGGGGGAGGGCAATGAACTGATTCTCGCTTGCAGAGCATGCTGTCTACACGTGTTAGGCAGCCCCAGGGCAACGTTTTTGCCAGTATTACATTGAACCTGGCTCTCCCTCTGTGGAGGCCCTCTGAACTGCACTGAGAGGATCCCTGAGCCTGAAGCGCCTCCTGGCAACTCTTAACCTGTCACTCTCTCTTTGTGACGCAAGGTACACTGTAGGTCCAGCCTGACAGCAAATACAGAAAAACCGGGGAAACTGTGAGGCGTGTGGTCGATCCAACGTCACCTAGGCCTGACTAAGTCACTAAGCGGGTAATAATGCTATTCCTGGCACGCAAAACACCCCGAGTCACATGAAGCGTGATCATAGTGTGTCTGAAAGCCTCCTGTCGTCAGCCAGAGAGTGCTGGGCAATGCGCTGTGTGGGCAAGTTGGAAATTGGAGAATGAGGGAGGAGCCCGGCTTTCCCCCTTTGGAAAGCAACTTTGTTGCAGCTTCCAAGCCGCGTGATAAACCACACCACCAGGACACTGTTCACTCCACCGATGCCTCTGAGGAACAGTGCGTTTCTCCAAAAGAAACCACGTGCTTGCGATTCCTTCCTGGGAGCTCACCCCAGGAGCATACAGCAGCTAAGTCGCCAACTTAATGTGACCTCGGGTCTCGAGGTAAGCCGCACAGTTTCCCTTTGCCAGAGATAGGGGTGCACCAGTCTCCAGGACGTCTTAGCCAATGGACGGCTTTACCTTTAGTAGGCCTCACAGCGCTCAAGACTCTCACGTGGGCGCTTCTTTCCAAGGAAGTACACGGTGCACCCAGAGCCTTCTGAGCACAGTCAAGGGATACTCAGCTCTGGGAACATCATCCCTCACTATGCAGTTGGAAGGGCCGGGGACTAATGCGTTCTCTATGGCTAGCGTTCCACAGCTTTGAAGCGGCCTCAGGAACACGGTTCTTGGCAGGCTTTTGTTCCATGCGGGTCGGCCACGTTGAGGAAACCTAAGCTGCCCTGAAAGAAACCACCGGGGGCGCCAATGCAGTTGGGGGACTCCTGCCCGACGTCTCTCTACGGGATGCGGAAACTGGCCTTTAGGTCCAGCCCGAAACAGAGATCTACCCTGAGCATTGCTGGACATTTGCAACACCCAGAGTCGCCAAGGCCTACTGAGGGCATTGAGAGGATTATGCCATTCACCACATGCAGGACACACTGCCTCCAAAAGTTTCATCGCAGGAGGCCGAACTGTGTTCCGAGGGTCTCCTTTGGATTGTCAGAGAAGATAGGTGTATGTGCTGGGCGATCCCGTCTGTAGTTGAGAAGCCTGGAAAAAGGCAGTATCTCCCCCGTTCAAAAGGTAGATAGTGGCGGTCTCAAGGCGGACGGAAAGACATTGCTGTTACCCGTCTTCTAGTCACCCTTAGGAATGCCTCCGTGAGGAAAGGGCGTTTTCTCCTGTGAATCCAGGTGGTCTCCAGTGCCTTGCTAGGAGCTCATCCCACGCTTGGCCGAGCTAAAGTGCGAAGCGAACGTGACCCCTAGCCTCAAGGTAAGCACGCGTGTTTCCTGTCAGCAAAGTTCGGTGTGCAGCCATCTCCATGAACCCTGACTCGATGATAGAGTGCTTGAACTCCTCTACGGCTTTCCGTAGGCCTAAGAGAGTCACGTATGAATTCCCTACTGAGGGAGAGCGTGTGCACTGCGAGTGCCCTTTCTGTTTTCCGAGCCACATAACCCAGAACAGGCTGCTGGGGTCAACTCTTTCTACGCAGGGGGGAGGGCAATGAACTGATTCTCGCTTGCAGAGCATGCTGTGTACACGTGTTAGGCAGCCCCAGGGCAACGTTTTTGCCAGTATTACATTCAACCTGGCTCTCCCTCTGTGGAGGCCCTCTGAACTGCACTGAGAGCATCCCTGAGCCTGAAGCGCCTCCTGGCGACTCTTAACCTGTCACTCTCTCTTTGTGACGCAAGGTACACTGTAGTTCCAGCCTGACAGCAAATACAGAAAAACCGGGGAAACTGTGAGGCGTGTGGTCGATCCAACGTCACCTAGGCCTGACTAAGTCACTAAGCGGGTTATAATGCTATTCCTGGCACGCAAAACACCCCGAGTCCCATGAAGCGTGATCATAGTGTGTCTGAAAGCCTCCTGTCGCCAGCCAGAGAGTGCTGGGCAATGCGCTGTGTGGGCAAGTTGGAAATTGGAGAATGTGGGAGGAGCCCGGCTTTCCCCCTTTGGAAAGCAACTGCGTTGCAGCTTCCAAGCCGCCTGATAAACCACACCACCAGGACACTGTTCACTCCACCGATGCCTCTGAGGAACAGTGAGTTTCTCCAAAAGAAACCACGTGCTTGCGATTCCTTCCTGGGGGCTCACCCCAGGAGCATACTGCAGCTAAATCGCCAACTTAATGTGACCTCGGGTCTCGAGGTAAGGCGCACAGTTTCCCTTTGCCAGAGATAGGGGTGCACCAGTCTCCAGGACGTCTTAGCCAATGGACGGCTTTACCTTTAGTAGGCCTCACAGCGCTCAAGACTCTCACGTGGGCGCTTCTTTCCAAGGAAGTACACGGTGTACCCAGAGCCTTCTGAGCAGTCAAGGGATACACAGCTCTGGGAACATCATCCCTCACTATGCAGTTGGAAGGGCCGGGGACTAATGCGTTCTCTATGGCTAGCGTTCCACAGCTTTGAAGCGGCCTCAGGAACGCGGTTCTTGGCAGGCTTTTGTTCCATGTGGGTCGGCCACGTTGAGGAAACCTAAGCTGCCCTGAAAGAAACCACCGGGGGCGCCAATGCAGTTTGGGGACTCCTGCCCGACGTCTCTCTAAGGGATGCAGAAACTGGCCTTTAGGTCCAGCCCGAAACAGAGATCTACCCTGAGCATTGCTGGGCCTTTGCAACACCCAGAGTCACCGAGGCCTACTGAGGGCATTGAGAGGATTATGCCATTCACCACATGCAGGACACACTGCATCCAAAAGTTTCATCGCAGGAGGCCAAACTGTGTTCCGAGGGTCTCCTTTTGATTGCCAGAGAAGATAGGTGTATGTGCTGGGCGATCCCGTCTGTAGTTGAGAAGCCTGGAAAAAGGCAGTATCTCCCCCGTTCGAAAGGTAGATAGTGGCGGCCTCAAGGCGGACGGAAAGACATTGCTGTTACCCGTCTTCTAGTCACCCTTAGGAATGCCTCCGTGAGGAAAGTGCGTTTTCTCCTGTGAATCCAGGTGGTCTCCAGTGCCTTGCTAGGAGCTCATCCCACGCTTGGCCGAGCTAAAGTGCGAAGCGAACGTGACCCCTAGCCTCAAGGTAAGCACGTGTGTTTCCTGTCAGCAAAGTACGGTGTGCAGCCATCTCCATGAACCCTGACTCGATGATAGAGTGCTTTAACTCCTCTACGGCTTTCCGTAGGCCTAAGAGAGTCACGTATGAATTCCCTACTGAGGGAGAGCGTGTGCACTGCGAGTGCCCTTTCTGTTTTCTGAGCCACATAACCCAGAACAAGCTGCTGGGGTCAACTCTGTCTACGCAGGGCGGAAGGCAATGAACTGATTCTCGCTTTCAGAGCATGCTGTCTACACGTGTTAGGCAGCCCCAGGGCAACGTTTTTGCCAGTATTACATTCAACCTGGCTCTCCCTCTGTGGAGCACCTCTGAACTGCACTGAGAGGATCCCTGAGCCTGAAGCGCCTCCTGGCAACTCTTAACCTGTCACTCTCTCTTTGTGACGCAAGGTACACTGTAGGTCCAGCCTGACAGCAAATACAGAAAAACCGGGGAAACTGTGAGGCGTGTGGTCGATCCAACGACACCTAGGCCTGACTAAGTCACTAAGCGGGTAATAATGCTATTCCTGGCACGCAAAACACCCCGAGTCCCATGAAGCGTGATCATAGTGTGTCTGAAAGCCTCCTGTCGTCAGCCAGAGAGTGCTGGGCAATGCGCTGTGTGGGCAAGTTGGAAATTGGAGAATGTGGGAGGTGCCCGGCTTTCCCCCTTTGGAAAGCAACTTCGTTGCAGCTTCCAAGCCGCCTGATAAACCACACCACCGGGACACTGTTCACTCCACCGATGCCTCTGAGGAACAGTGAGTTTCTCCAAAAGAAACCATGTGCTTGCGCTTCCTTCCTGGGAGCTGACCCCAGGAGCATACTGCAGCTAAATCACCAACTTAATGTGACCTCGGGTCTCGAGGTAAGGCGCACAGTTTCCCTTTGCCAGAGATAGGGGTGCACCAGTCTCCAGGACGTCTTAGCCAATGGACGGCTTTACCTTTAGTAGGCCTCACAGCGCACAAGACTCTCACGTGGGCGCTTCTTTCCAAGGAAGTACACGGTGTACCCAGAGCCTTCTGAGCACAGTCAAGGGATACACAGCTCTGGGAACATCATCCCTCACTATGCAGTTGGAAGGGCCGGGGACTAATGCGTTCTCTATGGCTAGCGTTCCACAGCTTTGAAGCGGCCTCAGGAACGCGGTTCTTGGCAGGCTTTTGTTCCATGCGGGTCGGCCACGTTGAGGAAACCTAAGCTGCCCTGAAAGAAACCACCGGGGGCGCCAATGCAGTTTGGTGACTCCTGCCTGACGTCTCTCTAAGGGATGCGGAAACTGGCCTTTAGGTCCAGCCCGAAACAGAGATCTACCCTGAGCATTGCTGGGCCTTTGCAACACCCAGAGTCACCGAGGCCTACTGAGGGCATTGAGAGGATTATGCCATTCACCACATGCAGGACACACTGCATCCAAAAGTTTCATCGCAGGAGGCCGAACTGTGTTCCGAGGGTCTCCTTTGGATTGTCAGAGAAGATAGGTGTATGTGCTGGGCGATCCCGTCTGTAGTTGAGAAGCCTGGAAAAAGGCAGTATCTCCCCCGTTCGAAAGGTAGATAGTGGCGGCCTCAAGGCGGACGGAAAGACATTGCTGTTACCCGTCTTCTAGTCACCCTTAGGAATGCCTCCGTGAGGAAAGTGCGTTTTCTCCTGTGAATCCAGGTGGTCTCCAGTGCCTTGCTAGGAGCTCATCCCACGCTTGGCCGAGCTAAAGTGCGAAGTGAACGTGACCCCTAGCCTCAAGGTAAGCGCGCGTGTTTCCTGTCAGCAAAGTTCGGTGTGCAGCCATCTCCATGAACCCTGACTCGATGATAGAGTGCTTTAACTCCTCTACGGCTTTCCGTAGGCCTAAGAGAGTCACGTATGAATTCCCTACTGAGGGAGAGCGTGTGCACTGCGAGTGCCCTTTCTGTTTTCCGAGCCACATAACCCAGAACAGGCTGCTGGGGTCAACTCTTTCTACACAGGGTGGAGGGCAATGAACTGATTCTCGCTTGCAGAGCATGCTGTCTACACGTGTTAGGCAGCCCCAGGGCAACGTTTTTGCCAGTATTACATTCAACGTGGCTCTCCCTCTGTGGAGGCCCTCTGAACTGCACTGAGAGGATCCCTGAGCCTGAAGCGCCTCCTGGCAACTCTTAACCTGTCACTCTCTCTTTGTGACGCAAGGTACACTGTAGGTCCAGCCTGACAGCAAATACAGAAAAACCGGGGAAACTGAGAGGCGTGTGGTCGATCCAACGTCACCTAGGCCTGACTAAGTCACTAAGCGGGTAATAATGCTATTCCTGGCACGCAAAACACCCCGAGTCCCATGAAGCCTGATCATAGTGTGTCTGAAAGCCTCCTGTCGTCAGCCAGAGAGTGCTGGGCAATGCGCTGTGTGGGCAAGTTGGAAATTGGAGAATGAGGGAGGAGCCCGGCTTTCCCCCTTTGGACAGCAACTGCGTTGCAGCTTCCAAGCCGCCTGATAACCCACACCACCAGGACACTGTTCACTCCACCGATGCCTCTGAGGAACAGTGCGTTTCTCCAAAAGAAACCACGTGCTTGCGATTCCTTCCTGGGAGCTCACCCCAGGAGCATACTGCAGCTAAGTCGCCAACTTAATGTGACCTCGGGTCTCGAGGTAAGCCGCACAGTTTCCCTTTGCCAGAGATAGGGGTGCACCAGTCTCCAGGACGTCTTAGCCAATGGACGGCTTTACCTTTAGTAGGCCTCACAGCGCTCAAGACTCTCACGTGGGCGCTTCTTTCCAAGGAAGTACACGGTGTACCCAGAGCCTTCTGAGCACAGTCAAGGGATACACAGCTCTGGGAACATCATCCCTCACTATGCAGTTGGAAGGGCCGGGGACTAATGCGTTCTCTATGGCTAGCGTTCCACAGCTTTGAAGCGGCCTCAGGAACGCGGTTCTTGGCAGGCTTTTGTTCCATGCGGGTCGGCCACGTTGAGGAAACCTAAGCTGCCCTGAAAGAAACCACCGGGGGCGCCAATGCAGTTTGGGGACTCCTGCCTGACGTCTCTCTAAGGGATGCGGAAACTGGCCTTTAGGTCCAGCCCGAAACAGAGATCTACCCTGAGCATTGCTGGGCATTGGCAACACCCAGAGTCACCGAGGCCTACTGAGGGCATTGAGAGGATTATGCCATTCACCACATGCAGGACACACTGCATCCAAAAGTTTCATCGCAGGAGGCCGAACTGTGTTCCGAGGGTCTCCTTTGGATTGCCAGAGAAGATAGGTGTATGTGCTGGGCGATCCCGTCTGTAGTTGAGAAGCCTGGAAAAAGACAGTATCTGCCCCGTTCGAAAGGTAGATAGTGGCGGCCTCAAGGCGGACGGAAAGACATTGCTGTTACCCGTCTTCTAGTCACCCTTAGGAATGCCTCCGTGAGGAAAGTGCGTTTTCTCCTGTGAATCCAGGTGGTCTCCAGTGCCTTGCTAGGAGCTCATCCCACGCTTGGCCGAGCTAAAGTGCGAAGCGAACGTGACCCCTAGCCTCAAGGTAAGCACGCGTGTTTCCTGTCAGCAAGGTTCGGTGTGCAGCCATCTCCATGAACCCTGACTCGATGATAGAGTGCTTGAACTCCTCTACGGCTTTCCGTAGGCCTAAGAGAGTCACGTATGAATTCCCTACTGAGGGAGAGCGTGTGCACTGCGAGTGCCCTTTCTGTTTTCCGAGCCACATAACCCAGAACAGGCTGCTGGGGTCAACTCTTTCTACGCAGGGGGGAGGGCAATGAACTGATTCTCGCTTGCAGAGCATGCTGTGTACACGTGTTAGGCAGCCCCAGGGCAACGTTTTTGCCAGTATTACATTCAACCTGGCTCTCCCTCTGTGGAGGCCCTCTGAACTGCACTGAGAGCATCCCTGAGCCTGAAGCGCCTCCTGGCGACTCTTAACCTGTCACTCTCTCTTTGTGACGCAAGGTACACTGTAGTTCCAGCCTGACAGCAAATACAGAAAAACCGGGGAAACTGTGAGGCGTGTGGTCGATCCAACGTCACCTAGGCCTGACTAAGTCACTAAGCGGGTTATAATGCTATTCCTGGCACGCAAAACACCCCGAGTCCCATGAAGCGTGATCATAGTGTGTCTGAAAGCCTCCTGTCGCCAGCCAGAGAGTGCTGGGCAATGCGCTGTGTGGGCAAGTTGGAAATTGGAGAATGTGGGAGGAGCCCGGCTTTCCCCCTTTGGAAAGCAACTGCGTTGCAGCTTCCAAGCCGCCTGATAAACCACACCACCAGGACACTGTTCACTCCACCGATGCCTTTGAGGAACAGTGAGTTTCTCCAAAAGAAACCACGTGCTTGCGATTCCTTCCTGGGGGCTCACCCCAGGAGCATACTGCAGCTAAATCGCCAACTTAATGTGACCTCGGGTCTCGAGGTAAGGCGCACAGTTTCCCTTTGCCAGAGATAGGGGTGCACCAGTCTCCAGGACGTCTTAGCCAATGGACGGCTTTACCTTTAGTAGGCCTCACAGCGCTCAAGACTCTCACGTGGGCGCTTCTTTCCAAGGAAGTACACGGTGTACCCAGAGCCTTCTGAGCAGTCAAGGGATACACAGCTCTGGGAACATCATCCCTCACTATGCAGTTGGAAGGGCCGGGGACTAATGCGTTCTCTATGGCTAGCGTTCCACAGCTTTGAAGCGGCCTCAGGAACGCGGTTCTTGGCAGGCTTTTGTTCCATGTGGGTCGGCCACGTTGAGGAAACCTAAGCTGCCCTGAAAGAAACCACCGGGGGCGCCAATGCAGTTTGGGGACTCCTGCCCGACGTCTCTCTAAGGGATGCAGAAACTGGCCTTTAGGTCCAGCCCGAAACAGAGATCTACCCTGAGCATTGCTGGGCCTTTGCAACACCCAGAGTCACCGAGGCCTACTGAGGGCATTGAGAGGATTATGCCATTCACCACATGCAGGACACACTGCATCCAAAAGTTTCATCGCAGGAGGCCGAACTGTGTTCCGAGGGTCTCCTTTTGATTGCCAGAGAAGATAGGTGTATGTGCTGGGCGATCCCGTCTGTAGTTGAGAAGCCTGGAAAAAGGCAGTATCTCCCCCGTTCGAAAGGTAGATAGTGGCGGCCTCAAGGCGGACGGAAAGACATTGCTGTTACCCGTCTTCTAGTCACCCTTAGGAATGCCTCCGTGAGGAAAGTGCGTTTTCTCCTGTGAATCCAGGTGGTCTCCAGTGCCTTGCTAGGAGCTCATCCCACGCTTGGCCGAGCTAAAGTGCGAAGCGAACGTGACCCCTAGCCTCAAGGTAAGCACGTGTGTTTCCTGTCAGCAAAGTACGGTGTGCAGCCATCTCCATGAACCCTGACTCGATGATAGAGTGCTTTAACTCCTCTACGGCTTTCCGTAGGCCTAAGAGAGTCACGTATGAATTCCCTACTGAGGGAGAGCGTGTGCACTGCGAGTGCCCTTTCTGTTTTCTGAGCCACATAACCCAGAACAAGCTGCTGGGGTCAACTCTGTCTACGCAGGGCGGAAGGCAATGAACTGATTCTCGCTTTCAGAGCATGCTGTCTACACGTGTTAGGCAGCCCCAGGGCAACGTTTTTGCCAGTATTACATTCAACCTGGCTCTCCCTCTGTGGAGCACCTCTGAACTGCACTGAGAGGATCCCTGAGCCTGAAGCGCCTCCTGGCAACTCTTAACCTGTCACTCTCTCTTTGTGACGCAAGGTACACTGTAGGTCCAGCCTGACAGCAAATACAGAAAAACCGGGGAAACTGTGAGGCGTGTGGTCGATCCAACGACACCTAGGCCTGACTAAGTCACTAAGCGGGTAATAATGCTATTCCTGGCACGCAAAACACCCCGAGTCCCATGAAGCGTGATCATAGTGTGTCTGAAAGCCTCCTGTCGTCAGCCAGAGAGTGCTGGGCAATGCGCTGTGTGGGCAAGTTGGAAATTGGAGAATGTGGGAGGTGCCCGGCTTTCCCCCTTTGGAAAGCAACTTCGTTGCAGCTTCCAAGCCGCCTGATAAACCACACCACCGGGACACTGTTCACTCCACCGATGCCTCTGAGGAACAGTGAGTTTCTCCAAAAGAAACCATGTGCTTGCGATTCCTTCCTGGGAGCTGACCCCAGGAGCATACTGCAGCTAAATCACCAACTTAATGTGACCTCGGGTCTCGAGGTAAGGCGCACAGTTTCCCTTTGCCAGAGATAGGGGTGCACCAGTCTCCAGGACGTCTTAGCCAATGGACGGCTTTACCTTTAGTAGGCCTCACAGCGCTCAAGACTCTCACGTGGGCGCTTCTTTCCAAGGAAGTACACGGTGTACCCAGAGCCTTCTGAGCACAGTCAAGGGATACACAGCTCTGGGAACATCATCCCTCACTATGCAGTTGGAAGGGCCGGGGACTAATGCGTTCTCTATGGCTAGCGTTCCACAGCTTTGAAGCGGCCTCAGGAACGCGGTTCTTGGCAGGCTTTTGTTCCATGCGGGTCGGCCACGTTGAGGAAACCTAAGCTGCCCTGAAAGAAACCACCGGGGGCGCCAATGCAGTTTGGTGACTCCTGCCTGACGTCTCTCTAAGGGATGCGGAAACTGGCCTTTAGGTCCAGCCCGAAACAGAGATCTACCCTGAGCATTGCTGGGCCTTTGCAACACCCAGAGTCACCGAGGCCTACTGAGGGTATTGAGAGGATTATGCCATTCACCACATGCAGGACACACTGCATCCAAAAGTTTCATCGCAGGAGGCCGAACTGTGTTCCGAGGGTCTCCTTTGGATTGTCAGAGAAGATAAGTGTATGTGCTGGGCGATCCCGTCTGTAGTTGAGAAGCCTGGAAAAAGGCAGTATCTCCCCCGTTCGAAAGGTAGATAGTGGCGGCCTCAAGGCGGACGGAAAGACATTGCTGTTACCCGTCTTCTAGTCACCCTTAGGAATGCCTCCGTGAGGAAAGTGCGTTTTCTCCTGTGAATCCAGGTGGTCTCCAGTGCCTTGCTAGGAGCTCATCCCACGCTTGGCCGAGCTAAAGTGCGAAGTGAACGTGACCCCTAGCCTCAAGGTAAGCGCGCGTGTTTCCTGTCAGCAAAGTTCGGTGTGCAGCCATCTCCATGAACCCTGACTCGATGATAGAGTGCTTTAACTCCTCTACGGCTTTCCGTAGGCCTAAGAGAGTCACGTATGAATTCCCTACTGAGGGAGAGCGTGTGCACTGCGAGTGCCCTTTCTGTTTTCCGAGCCACATAACCCAGAACAGGCTGCTGGGGTCAACTCTTTCTACACAGGGTGGAGGGCAATGAACTGATTCTCGCTTGCAGAGCATGCTGTCTACACGTGTTAGGCAGCCCCAGGGCAACGTTTTTGCCAGTATTACATTCAACGTGGCTCTCCCTCTGTGGAGGCCCTCTGAACTGCAGTGAGAGGATCCCTGAGCCTGAAGCGCCTCCTGGCAACTCTTAACCTGTCACTCTCTCTTTGTGACGCAAGGTACACTGTAGGTCCAGCCTGACAGCAAATACAGAAAAACCGGGGAAACTGAGAGGCGTGTGGTCGATCCAACGTCACCTAGGCCTGACTAAGTCACTAAGCGGGTAATAATGCTATTCCTGGCACGCAAAACACCCCGAGTCCCATGAAGCCTGATCATAGTGTGTCTGAAAGCCTCCTGTCGTCAGCCAGAGAGTGCTGGGCAATGCGCTGTGTGGGCAAGTTGGAAATTGGAGAATGAGGGAGGAGCCCGGCTTTCCCCCTTTGGACAGCAACTTCGTTGCAGCTTCCAAGCCGCCTGATAACCCACACCACCAGGACACTGTTCACTCCACCGATGCCTCTGAGGAACAGTGCGTTTCTCCAAAAGAAACCACGTGCTTGCGATTCCTTCCTGGGAGCTCACCCCAGGAGCATACTGCAGCTAAGTCGCCAACTTAATGTGACCTCGGGTCTCGAGGTAAGGCGCACAGTTTCCCTTTGCCAGAGATAGGGGTGCACCAGTCTCCAGGACGTCTTAGCCAATGGACGGCTTTACCTTTAGTAGGCCTCACAGCGCTCAAGACTCTCACGTGGGCGCTTCTTTCCAAGGAAGTACACGGTGTACCCAGAGCCTTCTGAGCACAGTCAAGGGATACACAGCTCTGGGAACATCATCCCTCACTATGCAGTTGGAAGGGCCGGGGACTAATGCGTTCTCTATGGCTAGCGTTCCACAGCTTTGAAGCGGCCTCAGGAACGCGGTTCTTGGCAGGCTTTTGTTCCATGCGGGTCGGCCACGTTGAGGAAACCTAAGCTGCCCTGAAAGAAACCACCGGGGGCGCCAATGCAGTTTGGGGACTCCTGCCTGACGTCTCTCTAAGGGATGCGGAAACTGGCCTTTAGGTCCAGCCCGAAACAGAGATCTACCCTGAGCATTGCTGGGCATTGGCAACACCCAGAGTCACCGAGGCCTACTGAGGGCATTGAGAGGATTATGCCATTCACCACATGCAGGACACACTGCATCCAAAAGTTTCATCGCAGGAGGCCGAACTGTGTTCCGAGGGTCTCCTTTGGATTGCCAGAGAAGATAGGTGTATGTGCTGGGCGATCCCGTCTGTAGTTGAGAAGCCTGGAAAAAGACAGTATCTGCCCCGTTCGAAAGGTAGATAGTGGCGGCCTCAAGGCGGACGGAAAGACATTGCTGTTACCCGTCTTCTAGTCACCCTTAGGAATGCCTCCGTGAGGAAAGTGCGTTTTCTCCTGTGAATCCAGGTGGTCTCCAGTGCCTTGCTAGGAGCTCATCCCACGCTTGGCCGAGCTAAAGTGCGAAGCGAACGTGACCCCTAGCCTCAAGGTAAGCACGCGTGTTTCCTGTCAGCAAGGTTCGGTGTGCAGCCATCTCCATGAACCCTGACTCGATGATAGAGTGCTTTAACTCCTCTACGGCTTTCCGTAGTCCTAAGAGAGTCACGTATGAATTCCCTACTGAGGGAGAGCGTGTGCACTGAGAGTGCCCTTTCTGTTTTCCGAGCCACATAACCCAGAACAGGCTGCTGGGGTCAACTCTTTCTACGCAGGGGGGAGGGCAATGAACTGATTCTCGCTTGCAGAGCATGCTGTCTACACGTGTTAGGCAGCCCCAGGGCAACGTTTTTGCCAGTATTACATTGAACATGGCTCTCCCTCTGTGGAGGCCCTCTGAACTGCACTGAGAGGATCCCTGAGCCTGAAGCGCCTCCTGGCAACACTTAACCTGTCACTCTCTCTTTGTGACGCAAGGTACACTGTAGGTCCAGCCTGACAGCAAATACAGAAAAACCGGGGAAACTGTGAGGCGTGTGGTCGATCCAACGTCACCTAGGCCTGACTAAGTCACTGAGCGGGTAATAATGCTATTCCTGGCACGCAAAACACCCCGAGTCCCATGAAGCGTGATCATAGTGTGTCTGAAAGCCTCCTGTCGTCAGCCAGAGTGTGCTGGGCAATGCGCTGTGTGGGCAAGTTGGAAATTGGAGAATGAGGGAGGAGCCCGGCTTTCACCCTTTGGAAAGCAACTTTGTTGCAGCTTCCAAGCCGCGTGATAAACCACACCACCAGGACACTGTTCACTCCACCGATGCCTCTGAGGAACAGTGCGTTTCTCCAAAAGAAACCACGTGCTTGCGATTCCTTCCTGGGAGCTCACCCCAGGAGCATACAGCAGCTAAGTCGCCAACTTAATGTGACCTCGGGTCTCGAGGTAAGCCGCACAGTTTCCCTTTGCCAGAGATAGGGGTGCACCAGTCTCCAGGACGTCTTAGCCAATGGGCGGCTTTACCTTTAGTAGGCCTCACAGCGCTCAAGACTCTCACGTGGGCGCTTCTTTCCAAGGAAGTACACGGTGCACCCAGAGCCTTCTGAGCACAGTCAAGGGATACTCAGCTCTGGGAACATCATCCCTCACTATGCAGTTGGAAGGGCCGGGGACTAATGCGTTCTCTATGGCTAGCGTTCCACAGCTTTGAAGCGGCCTCAGGAACACGGTTCTTGGCAGGCTTTTGTTCCATGCGGGTCGGCCACGTTGAGGAAACCTAAGCTGCCCTGAAAGAAATCACCGGGGGCGCCAATGCAGTTTGGTGACTCCTGCCCGACGTCTCTCTAAGGGATGCGGAAACTGGCCTTTAGGTCCAGCCCGAAACAGAGATCTACCCTGAGCATTTCCTGGCATTTGCAACACCCAGAGTCACCGAGGCCTACTGAGGGCATTGAGAGGATTATGCCATTCACCACATGCAGGACACACTGCATCCAAAAGTTTCATCGCAGGAGGCCGAACTGTGTTCCGAGGGTCTCCTATGGATTGTCAGAGAAGATAGGTGTATGTGCTGGGCGATCCCGTCTGTAGTTGAGAAGCCTGGAAAAAGGCAGTATCTCCCCCTTTCGAAAGGTAGATAGTGGCGGCCTCAAGGCAGACGGAAAGACATTGCTGTTACCCGTCTTCTAGTCACCCTTAGGAATGCCTCCGTGAGGAAAGTGCGTTTTCTCCTGTGAATCCAGGTGGTCTCCAGTGCCTTGCTAGGAGCTCATCCCACGCTTGGCCGAGCTAAAGTGCGAAGCAAACGTGACCCCTAGCCTCAAGGTAAGCACGCGTGTTTCCTGTCAGCAAAGTTCGGTGTGCAGCCATCTCCATGAACCCTGACTCGATGATAGAGTGCTTTAACTCATCTACGGCTTTCCGTAGGCCTAAGAGAGTCACGTATGAATTCCCTACTGAGGGAGAGCGTGTGCACTGCGAGTGCCCTTTCTGTTTTCCAAGCCACACAACCCAGAACAGGCTGCTGGGGTCAACTCTTTCTATGCAGGGGTGAGGGCAATGAACTGATTCTCGCTTGCAGAGCATGCTGTGTACACGTGTTAGGCAGCCCCAGGGCAACGTTTTTGCCAGTATTACATTCAACCTGGCTCTCCCTCTGTGGAGGCCCTCTGAACTGCACTGAGAGGATCCCTGAGCCTGAAGCGCCTCCTGGCAACTCTTAACCTGTCACTCTCTCTTTGTGACGCAAGGTACACTGTAGGTCCAGCCTGACAGCAAATACAGAAAAACCGGGGAAACTGTGAGGCGTGTGCTCGATCCAACGTCACCTAGGCCTGACTAAGTCATTAAGCGGGTAATAATGCTATTCCTGGCATGCAAAACACCCCGAGTCCCATGAAGCGTGATCATAGTGTGTCTGAAAGCCTCCTGTCGTCAGCCAGAGAGTGTTGGGCAATGCGCTGTGTGGGCAAGTTGGAAATTGGAGAATTTGGGAGGAGCCCGTCTTTCCCCCTTTGGACAGCAACTTCGTTGCAGCTTCCAAGCCGCCTGATAAACCACACCACCAGGACACTGTTCACTCCACCGATGCCTCTGAGGAACAGTGAGTTTCTCCAAAAGAAACCACGTGCTTGCGATTCCTTCCTGGGAGCTCACCCCAGGAGCAAACTGCAGCTAAATCGCCAACTTAATGTGACCTCGGTTCTCGAGGTAAGGCGCACAGTTTCCCTTTGCCAGAGATAGGGGTGCACCAGTCTCCAGGACGTCTTAGCCAATGGACGGCTTTACCTTTAGTAGGCCTCACAGCGCTCAAGACTCTCACGTGGGCGCTTCTTTCCAAGGAAGTACACGGTGTACCCAGAGCCTTCTGAGCACAGTCAAGGGATACACAGCTCTGGGAACATCATCCCTCACTATGCAGTTGGAAGGGCCGGGGACTAATGCGTTCTCTATGGCTAGCGTTCCACAGCTTTGAAGCGGCCTCAGGAACGCGGTTCTTGGCAGGCTTTTGTTCCATGCGGGTCGGCCACGTTGAGGAAACCTAAGCTGCCCTGAAAGAAACCACCGGGGGCACAAATGCAGTTTGGGGACTCCTGCCCGACGTCTCTCTAAGGGATGAGGAAACTGGCCTTTAGGTCCAGCCCGAAACAGAGATCTACCCTGAGCGTTGCTGGGCATTTGCAACACACAGAGTCACCGAGGCCTACTGAGGGCATTGAGAGGATTATGCCATTCACCACATGCAGGACACACTGCATCCAAAAGTTTCATCGCAGGAGGCCGAACTGTGTTCCGAGGGTCTCCTATGGATTGTCAGAGAAGATAGGTGTATGTGCTGGGCGATCCCGTCTGTAGTTGAGAAGCCTGGAAAAAGGCAGTATCTCCCCCTTTCGAAAGGTAGATAGTGGCGGCCTCAAGGCGGACGGAAAGACATTGCTGTTACCCGTCTTGTAGTCACCCTTAGGAATGCCTCCGTGAGGAAAGTGCGTTTTCTCTTGTGAATCCAGGTGGTCTCCAGTGCCTTGCTAGGAGCTCATCCCACGCTTGGCCGAGCTAAAGTGCGAAGCAAACGTGACCCCTAGCCTCAAGGTAAGCACGCGTGTTTCCTGTCAGCAAAGTTCTGTGTGCAGCCATCTCCATGAACCCTGACTCGATGATAGAGTGCTTTAACTCCTCTACGGCTTTCCGTAGGCCTAAGAGAGTCACGTATGAATTCCCTACTGAGGGAGAGCGTGTGCACTGCGAGTGCCCTTTCTGTTTTCCGAGCCACATAACCCAGAACAGGCTGCTGGGGTCAACTCTTTCTACGCAGTGGGGAGGGCAATGAACTGATTCTCGCTTGCAGAGCATGCTGTCTACACGTGTTAGGCAGCCCCAGAGCAACGTTTTTGCCAGTATTACATTCAACCTGGCTCTCCCTCTGTGGAGGCCCTCTGAACTGCACTGAGAGGATCCCTGAGCCTGAAGCGCCTCCTGGCAACTCTTAACCTGTCACTCTCTCTTTGTGACGCAAGGTACACTGTAGGTCCAGCCTGACAGCAAATACAGAAAAACCGGGGAAACTGTGAGGCGTGTGGTCGATCCAACGTCACCTAGGCCTGACTAAGTCACTAAGCGGGTAATAATGCTACTCCTGGCACGCAAAACACCCCGAGTCCCATGAAGCGTGATCATAGTGTGTCTGAAAGCCTCCTTTCATCAGCCAGAGAGTGCTGGGCAATGCGCTGTGTGGGCAAGTTGGAAATTGGAGAATGTGGGAGGAACCCGGCTTTCCCCCTTTGGAAAGCAACTTCGTTGCAGCTTCCAAGCCGCCTGATAAACCACACCACCAGGACACTGTTCACTCCACCGATGCCTCTGAGGAACAGTGAGTTTCTCCAAAAGAAACCACGTGCTTGCGATTCCTTCCTGGGAGCTCACCCCAGGAGCATACTGCAGCTAAATCGCCAACTTAATGTGACCTCGGGTCTCGAGATAAGGCGCACAGTTTCCCCTTTGCCAGAGATAGGGGTGCACCAGTCTCCAGGACGTCTTAGCCAATGGACGGCTTTACCTTTAGTAGGCCTCACAGCGCTCAAGACTCTCACGTGGGCGCTTCTTTCCAAGGAAGTACACGGTGTACCCAGAGCCTTCTGAGCACAGTCAAGGGATACACAGCTCTGGGAACATCATCCCTCACTATGCAGTTGGAAGGGCCGGGGACTAATGCGTTCTCTATGGCTAGCGTTCCACAGCTTTCTTTTTTTTTTTTAAATTTTTTTATTTTTTAGGTGTTGGGGGTAGGAGTTTATTAATTAATTTTTTTATTTTTGGCTGGTAGGAGTTTATTAATTAATTTATTTATTTTTGGCTGTGCCAGGTCTTCGTTTCTGTGCGAGGGCTTTCTCTAGTTGTGGCAAGCGCGGGCCACTCTTCATCGCCGTGGGCGGGCCTCTCACTGTCGCGGCCTCTCCCGTTGCGGAGCACAGGTCAAGGCACGCAGGCTCAGTAGTTGTGGCTCACGGGCCCAGTTGCTCCGCGCCATGTGGGATCCTCCCAGACCAGGGCTCGAACCCGTGTCCCCTGCATTAGCAGGCTGATTCTCAACCACTGCGCCACCAGGGAAGCCCCGTTCCACAGCTTTGAAGCGGCCTCAGGAACGCGGTTCTTGGCAGGCTTTTGTTCCATGCGGGTCGGCCACGTTGAGGAAACCTAAGCTGCCCTGAATGAAACCACCGGGGGCGCCAATGCAGTTTGGGGACTCCTGCCCGACGTCTCTCTAAGGGATGAGGAAACTGGCCTTTAGGTCCAGCCCGAAACAGAGATCTACCCTGAGCATTGCTGGGCATTTGCAACACCCAGAGTCACCGAGGCCTACTGAGGGCATTGAGAGGATTATGCCATTCACCACATGCAGGACACACTGCATCCAAAAGTTTCATCGCATGTGGCCGAACTGTGTTCCGAGGGTCTCCTTTGGATTGTCAGAGAATATAGGTGTATGTGCTGGGCGATCCCGTCTGTAGTTGAGAAGCCTGGAAAAAGGCAGTATCGCCCCCGTTCGAAAGGTAGATAGTGGCGGCCTCAAGGCGGACGGAAAGACATTGCTGTTACCCGTCTTCTAGTCACCCTTAGGAATGCCTCCGTGAGGAAAGTGCGTTTTCTCCTGTGAATCCAGGTGGTCTCCAGTGCCTTGCTAGGAGCTCATCCCACGCTTGGCCGTGCTAAAGTGCGAAGCGAACGTGACCCCTAGCCTCATGGTAAGCACGCGTGTTTCCTGTCAGCAAAGTTCGGTGTGGAGCCATCTCCATGAACCCTGTCTCGATGATAGAGTGCTTTAACTCCTCTATGGCTTTCCGTAGGCCTAAGAGAGTCACGTATGAATTCCCTACTGAGGGAGAGCGTGTGCACTGCGAGTGCCCTTTCTGTTTTCCGAGCCACATAACCCAGAACAGGCTGCTGGGGTCAACTCTGTCTACGCAGGGGGGAGGGCAATGAACTGATTCTCGCTTGCAGAGCATGCTGTCTACACGTGTTAGGCAGCCCCAGGGCAACGTTTTTGCCAGTATTACATTCAACCTGGCTCTCCCTCTGTGGAGGCCCTCTGAACTGCACTGAGAGGATCCCTGAGCCTGAAGCGCCTCCTGGTAACTCTTAACCTGTCACTCTCTCTTTGTGACGCAAGGTACACTGTACGTCCAGCCTGACAGCAAATACAGAAAAAACGGGGAAACTGTGAGGCGTGTGGTCGATCCAACGTCACCTAGGCCTGACTAAGTCACTAAGCGGGTAATAATGCTATTCCTGGCACGCAAAACACCCCGAGTCCCATGGAGCGTGATCATAGTGTGCCTGAAAGTCTCCTGTCGTCAGCCAGAGAGTGCTGGGCAATGCGCTGTGTGGGCAAGTTGGAAATTGGAGAATGTGGGAGGAGCCCGGCTTTCCCCCTTTGGAAAGCAACTTCGTTGCAGCTTCCAAGCCGGCTGATAAACCACACCACCAGGACACTGTTTACTCCACCGATGCCTCTGAGGAACAGTGAGTTTCTCCAAAAGAAACCACGTGCTTGCGATTCCTTCCTGGGAGCTCACCCCAGGAGCATACTGCAGCTAAATCGCCAACTTAATGTGACCTCGGGTTTCGAGGTAAGGCACACAGTTTCCCTTTGCCAGAGATATGGGTGCACCAGTCTCCAGGACGTCTTAGCCAATGGACGGCTTTACCTTTAGTAGGCCTCACAGCGCTCAAGACTCTCACGTGGGTGCTTCTTTCCAAGGAAGTACACGGTGTACCCAGAGCCTTCTGAGCACAGTCAAGGGACACACAGCTCTGGGAACATCATCCCTCACTATGCAGTTGGAAGGGCCGGGGTCTAATGCGTTCTCTATGGCTAGCGTTCCACAGCTTTGAAGCGGCCTCAGGAACGCGGTTCTTGGCAGGCTTTTGTTCCATGCGGGTCGGCCACGTTGAGGAAACCTAAGCTGCCCTGAAAGAAATCACCGGGGGCGCCAATGCAGTTTGGGCACTCCTGCCCGACGTCTTTCTAAGGGATGCGGAAACTGGGCTTTAGGTCCAGCCCGAAACAGAGATCTACCCTGAGCATTGCTGGGCATTTGCAACACCCAGAGTCACCGAGGCCTACTGAGGGCATTGAGAGGATTATGCCATTCACCACATGCAGGACACACTGCATCCAAAAGTTTCATCGCAGGAGGCCGAACTGTGTTCCGAGGGTCTCCTTTGGATTGCCAGAGAAGATAGGTGTATGTGCTGGGCGATCCCGTCTGTAGTTGAGAAGCCTGGAAAAAGGCAGTATCTCCCCCGTTCGAAAGGTAGATAGTGGCGGCCGCAAGGCGGACGGAAAGACATTGCTGTTACCCGTCTTGTAGTCACCCTTAGGAATGCCTCCGTGAGGAAAGTGCGTTTTCTCCTGTGAATCCAGGTGGTCTCCAGTGCCTTGCTAGGAGCTCATCCCACGCTTGGCCGAGCTAAAGTGCGAAGCAAACGTGACCCCTAGCCTCAAGGTAAGCACGCGTGTTTCCTGTCAGCAAAGTCTGGTGTGCATCCATCTCCATGAACCCTGTCTCGATGATAGAGTCCTTTAACTCCTCTACGGCTTTCCATAGGCCTAAGAGAGTCACGTATGAATTCCCTACTGAGGGAGAGCGTGTGCACTGCGAGTGCCCTTTCTGTTTTCCGAGCCACATAACCCAGAACAGGCTGCTGGGGTCAACTCTTTCTACGCAGGGGGGAGGGCAATGAACTGATTCTCGCTTGCAGAGCATGCTGTCTACACGTGTTAGGCAGCCCCAGGGCAACGTTTTTGCCAGTATTACATTCAACCTGGCTCTCCCTCTGTGGAGGCCCTCTGAACTGCACTGAGAGGATCCCTGAGCCTGAAGCGCCTCCTGGCAACTCTTAACCTGTCACTCTCTCTTTGTGACGCAAGGTACACTGTAGGTCCAGCCTGACAGCAAATACAGAAAAACCGGGGAAACTGTGAGGCGTGTGGTCGATCCAACGTCACCTAGGCCTGACTAAGTCACTAAGCGGGTAATAATGCTATTCCTGGCACGCAAAACACCCCGAGTCCCATGAAGCGTGATCATAGTGTGTCTGAAAGCCTCCTGTCGTCAGCCAGAGAGTGCTGGGCAATGCGCTGTGTGGGCAAGTTGGAAATTGGAGAATGTGGGAGGAGCCCGGCTTTCCCCCTCTGGAAAGCAACTTCGTTGCAGCTTCCAAGCCGCCTGATAAACCACACCACCAGGACACTGTTCACTCCACCGATGCCTCTGAGGAACAGTGAGTTTCTCCGAAAGAAACCACGTGCTTGCGATTCCTTCCTGGGAGCTCACCCCAGGAGCATACTGCAGCTAAATCGCCAACTTAATGTGACCTCGGGTCTCGAGGTAAGGCACACAGATTCCCTTTGCCAGAGATAGGGGTGCACCAGTCTCCAGGACGTCTTAGCCAATGGACGGCTTTACCTTTAGTAGGCCTCACAGCGCTCAAGACTCTCACGTGGGCGCTTCTTTCCAAGGAAGTACACGGTGTACCCAGAGCCTTCTGAGCACAGTCAAGGGATACACAGCTCTGGGAACATCATCCCTCACTATGCAGTTGGAAGGGCCGGGGACTAATGCGTTCTCTATGGCTAGCGTTCCACAGCTTTGAAGCGGCCTCAGGATCGCGGTTCTTGGCAGGCTTTTGTTCCATGCGGGTCGGCCACGTTGAGGAAACCTAAGCTGCCCTGAAAGAAACCACCGGGGGCACAAATGCAGTTTGGGGACTCCTGCCCGACGTCTCTCTAAGGGATGCGGAAACTGGCCTTTAGGTCCAGCCCGAAACAGAGATCTACCCTGAGCATTGCTGGGCATTGGCAACACCCAGAGTCACCGAGGCCTACTGAGGGCATTGAGAGGATTTTGCCATTCACCACATGCAGGACACACTGCATCCAAAAGTTTCATCGCAGGAGGCCGAACTGTGTTCCGAGGGTCTCCTTTGGATTGTCAGAGAAGTTAGGTGTATGTGCTGGGCGATCCCGTCTGTAGTTGAGAAGCCTGGAAAAAGGCAGTATCTCCCCCGTTCGAAAGGTAGATAGTGGCGGCCTCAAGGCGGACGGAAAGACATTGCTGTTACCCGTCTTCTAGTCACCCTTAGGAATGCCTCCGTGAGGAAAGTGCGTTTTCTCCTGTGAATCCAGGTGGTCTCCAGTGCCTTGCTAGGAGCTCATCCCACGCTAGGCCGAGCTAAAGTGCGAAGCAAACGTGACCCCTAGCCTCAAGGTAAGCACGCGTGTTTCCTGTCAGCAAGGTTCGGTGTGCAGCCATCTCCATGAACCCTGTCTCGATGATACAGTGCTTTAACTCCTCTACGGCTTTCCGTAGGCCTAAGAGAGTCACGTATGAATTCCCTACTGAGGGAGAGCGTGTGCACTGCGAGTGCCCTTTCTGTTTTCCGAGCCACATAACCCAGAACAGGCTGCTGGGGTCAACTCTTTCTACGCAGGGGGGAGGACAATGAACTGATTCTCGCTTGCAGAGCATGCTGTCTACACGTGTTAGGCAGCCCCAGGGCAACGTTTTTGCCAGTATTACATTCAACCTGGCTCTCCCTCTGTGGAGGCCCTCTGAACTGCACTGAGAGGATCCCTGAGCCTGAAGCGCCTCCTGGCAACTCTTAACCTGTCACTCTCTCTTTGTGACGCAAGGTACACTGTAGGTCCAGCCTGACAGCAAATACAGAAAAACCGGGGAAACTGTGAGGCGTGTGGTCGATCCAACGTCACCTAGGCCTGACTAAGTCACTAAGCGGGTAATAATGCTATTCCTGGCACGCAAAACACCCCGAGTCCCATGAAGCGTGATCATAGTGTGTCTGAAAGCCTCCTGTCGTCAGCCAGAGAGTGCTGGGCAATGCGCTGTGTGGGCAAGTTGGAAATTGGAGAATGTGGGAGGAGCCCGGCTTTCCCCCTTTGGAAAGCAACTTCGTTGCAGCTTCCAAGCCGCCTGATAAACCACACCACCGGAACACTGTTCACTCCACCGATGCCTCTGAGGAACAGTGAGTTTCTCCAAAGAAACCACGTGCTTGCGATACCTTCCTGGGAGCTCACCCCAGGAGCATACTGCAGCTAAATCGCCAACTTAATGTGACCTCGGTTCTCGAGGTAAGGCGCACAGTTTCCCTTTGCCAGAGATAGGGGTGCACCAGTCTCCAGGACGTCTTAGCCAATGGACGGCTTTACCTTTAGTAGGCCACACAGCGCTCAAGACTCTCACGTGGGCGCTTCTTTCCAAGGAAGTACACGGTGTACCCAGAGCCTTCTGAGCACAGTCAAGGGATACACAGCTCTGGGAACATCATCCCTCACTATGCAGTTGGAAGGGCCGGGGACTAATGCGTTCTCTATGGCTAGCGTTCCACAGCTTTGAAGCGGCCTCAGGAACGCGGTTCTTGGCAGGCTTTTGTTCCATGCGGGTCGGCCACGTTGAGGAAACCTAAGCTGCCCTGAAAGAAACCACCGGGGGCGCCAATGCAGTTTGGGGACTCCTGCCCGACGTCTGTCTAAGGGATGTGGAAACTGGCCTTTGGGTCCAGCCCGAAACAGAGATCTACCCTGAGCATTGCTGGGCATTTGCAACACCCAGAGTCGCCGAGGCCTACTGAGGGCATTGAGAGGATTATGCCATTCACCACATGCAGGACACACTGCATCCAAAAGTTTCATCGCAGGAGGCCGAACTGTGTTTTGAGGGTCTCCTTTGGATTGTCCGAGAAGATAGGTGTATGTGCTGGGCGATCCCGTCTGTAGTTGAGAAGCCTGGAAAAAGGCAGTATCTCCCCCGTTCAAAAGGTAGATAGTGTCGGGCTCAAGGCGGACAGAAAGACATTGCTGTTACCCGTCTTCTAGTCACCCTTAGGAATGCCTCCGTGAGGAATGTGCATTTCTCCTGTGAATCCAGGTGGTCTCCAGTGCCTTGCTAGGAGCTCATCCCACGCTTGGCCGAGCTAAAGTGCGAAGCAAACGTGACCCCTAGCCTCAAGGTAAGCACGCGTGTTTCCTGTCAGCAAAGTTCGGTGTGCAGCCATCTCCATGAACCGTGACTCGATGATAGAGTGCTTTAACTCCTCTACGGCTTTCCGTAGGCCTAAGAGAGTCACGTATGAATTCCCTACTGAGGGAGAGCGTGTGCACTGCGAGTGCCCTTTCTGTTTTCCGAGTCACATAACCCAGAACAGGCTGCTGGGGTCAACTCTGTCTACGCAGGGGGGAGGGCAATGAACTGATTCTCGCTTGCAGAGCATGCTGTCTACACGTGTTAGGCAGCCCCAGGGCAACGTTTTTGCCAGTATTACATTCAACCTGGCTCTCCCTCTGTGGAGGCCCTCTGAACTGCACTGAGAGGATCCCTGAGCCTGAAGCGCCTCCTGGCAACTCTTAACCTGTCACTCTCTCTTTGTGACGCAAGGTACACTGTAGGTCCAGCCTGACAGCAAATACAGAAAAACCGGGGAAACTGTGAGGCGTGTGGTCGATCCAACGTCACCTAGGCCTGACTAAGTCACTAAGCGGGTAATAATGCTATTCCTGGCACGCAAAACACCCCGAGTCCCATGAAGCGTGATCATAGCGTGTCTGAAAGCCTCCTGTCGTCAGCCAGAGAGTGCTGGGCAATGCGCTGTGTGGGCAAGTTGGAAATTGGAGAATGTGGGAGGAGCCCGGCTTTCCCCCTCTGGAAATCAACTTCGTTGCAGCTTCCAAGCCGCCTGATAAACCACACCACCAGGACACTGTTCACTCCACCGATGCCTCTGAGGAACAGTGAGTTTCTCCAAAAGAAACCACGTGCTTGCGATTCCTTCCTGGGAGCCCACCCCAGGAGCATACTGCAGCTAAATCGCCAACTTAATGTGACCTCGGGTCTCGAGGTAAGGCGCACAGTTTCCCCTTTGCCAGAGATAGGGGTGCACCAGTCTCCAGGATGTCTTAGCCAATGGACGGCTTTACCTTTAGTAGGCCTCACAGCGCTCAAGACTCTCACGTGGGCGCTTCTTTCCAAGGAAGTACACGGTGTACCCAGAGCCTTCTGAGCACAGTCAAGGGATACACAGCCCAGGGAACATCATCCCTCACTATGCAGTTGGAAGGGCCGGGGACTAATGCGTTCTCTATGGCTAGCGTTCCACAGCTTTGAAGCGGCCTCAGGAACGCGGTTCTTGGCAGGCTTTTGTTCCATGCGGGTCGGCCACGTTGAGGAAACCTAAGCTGCCCTGAAAGAAACCACCGGGGGCGCCGATGCAGTTTGGGGACTCCTGCCCGACGTCTCTCTAAGGGATGCGGAAACTGGCCTTTAGGTCCAGCCCGAAACAGAGATCTACCCTGAGCATTGCTGGGCATTGGCAACACCCAGAGTCACCGAGGCCCACTGAGGGCATTGAGAGGATTATGCCATTCACCACATGCAGGACACACTGCATCCAAAAGTTTCATCGCAGGAGGCCGAACTGTTTTCCGAGGGTCTCCTTTGGACTGTCAGAGAAGATAGGTGTATGTGCTGGGCGGTCCCATCTGTAGTTGAGAAGCCTGGAAAAAGGCAGTATCTCCCCCGTTCGAAAGGTAGATAGTGGCGGCCTCAAGGCGGACGGAAAGACATTGCTGTTACCCGTCTTCTAGTCACCCTTAGGAATGCCTCCGTGAGGAAAGTGCGTTTTCTCCTGTGAATCCAGGTGGTCTCCAGTGCCTTGCTAGGAGCTCATCCCACGCTTGGCCGAGCTAAAGTGCGAAGCGAACGTGACCCCTAGCCTCAAGGTAAGCATGCGTGTTTCCTGTCAGCACGGTTCCGTGTGCAGCCATCTCCATGAACCCTGACTCGATGATAGAGTGCTTTAACTCCTCTACGGCTTTCCATAGGCCTAAGGGAGTCACGTATGAATTCCCTACTGAGGGAGAGCGTGTGCACTACGAGTGCCCTTTCTGTTTTCCGAGCCACATAACCGAGAACAGGCTGCTGGGGTCAGCTCTGTCTACGCAGGGGGGAGGGCAATGAACTGATTCTCGCTTGCAGAGCATGCTGTCTACACGTGTTAGGCAGCCCCAGGGCAACGTTTTTGCCAGTATTACATTCAACCTGGCTCTCCCTCTGTGGAGGCCCTCTGAACTGCACTGAGAGGATCCCTGAGCCTGAAGCGCCTCCTGGCAACTCTTAACCTGTCACTCTCTCTTTGTGACGCAAGGTACACTGTAGGTCCAGCCTGACAGCAAATACAGAAAAACCGGGGAAACTGTGAGGCGTGTGGTCGATCCAACGTCACCTAGGCCTGACTAAGTCACTAAGCGGGTAATAATGCTATTCCTGGCACGCAAAACACCCCGAGTCCCATGAAGCGTGATCATAGCGTGTCTGAAAGCCTCCTGTTGTCAGCCAGAGAGTGCTGGGCAATGCGCTGTGTGGGCAAGTTGGAAATTGGAGAATGTGGGAGGAGCCCGGCTTTCCCCCTCTGGAAAGCAACTTCGTTGCAGCTTCCAGGCCGCCTGATAAACCACACCACCAGGACACTGTTCACTCCACCGATGCCTCTGAGGAACAGTGAGTTTCTCCAAAAGAAACCACGTGCTTGCGATTCCTTCCTGGGAGCCCACCCCAGGAGCATACTGCAGCTAAATCGCCAACTTAATGTGACCTCGGGTCTCGAGGTAAGGCGCACAGTTTCCCCTTTGCCAGAGATAGGGGTGCACCAGTCTCCAGGACGTCTTAGCCAATGGACGGCTTTACCTTTAGTAGGCCTCACAGCGCTCAAGACTCTCACGTGGGCGCTTCTTTCCAAGGAAGTACACGGTGTACCCAGAGCCTTCTGAGCACAGTCAAGGGATACACAGCCCAGGGAACATCATCCCTCATTATGCAGTTGGAAGGGCCGGGGACTAATGCGTTCTCTATGGCTAGCGTTCCACAGCTTTGAAGCGGCCTCAGGAACGCGGTTCTTGGCAGGCTTTTGTTCCATGCGGGTCGGCCACGTTGAGGAAACCTAAGCTGCCCTGAAAGAAACCACCGGGGGCGCCGATGCAGTTTGGGGACTCCTGCCCGACGTCTCTCTAAGGGATGCGGAAACTGGCCTTTAGGTCCAGCCCGAAACAGAGATCTACCCTGAGCATTGCTGGGCATTGGCAACACCCAGAGTCACCGAGGCCCACTGAGGGCATTGAGAGGATTATGCCATTCACCACATGCAGGACACACTGCATCCAAAAGTTTCATCGCAGGAGGCCGAACTGTTTTCCGAGGGTCTCCTTTGGACTGTCAGAGAAGATAGGTGTATGTGCTGGGCGGTCCCATCTGTAGTTGAGAAGCCTGGAAAAAGGCAGTATCTCCCCCGTTCGAAAGGTAGATAGTGGCGGCCGCAAGGCGGACGGAAAGACATTGCTGTTACCCGTCTTCTAGTCACCCTTAGGAATGCCTCCGTGAGGAAAGTGCGTTTTCTCCTGTGAATCCAGGTGGTCTCCAGTGCCTTGCTAGGAGCTCATCCCACGCTTGGCCGAGCTAAAGTGCGAAGCAAACGTGAGCCCTAGCCTCAAGGTAAGCACGCGTGTTTCCTGTCAGCAAAGTTCGGTGTGCAGCCATCTCCATGAACCCTGACTCGATGATAGAGTGCTTTAACTCCTCTACGGCTTTCCGTAGGCCTAAAAGAGTCACGTATGAATTCCCTACTGAGGGAGAGTGTGTGAACTGCGAGTGCCCTTTCTGTTTTCCGAGCCACATAACCCAGAACAGGCTGCTGGGGTCAACTCTGTCTACGCAGGGGGGAGGGCAATGAACTGATTCTCGCTTGCAGAGCATGCTGTCTACACGTGTTAGGCAGCCCCAGGGCAACGTTTTTGCCAGTATTACATTCAACCTGGCTCTCCCTCTGTGGAGGCCCTCTGAACTGCACTGAGAGGATCCCTGAGCCTGAAGCACCTCCTGGCAACTCTTAACCTGTCACTCTCTCTTTGTGACGCAAGGTACACTGTAGGTCCAGCCTGACAGCAAATACAGAAAAACCGGGGAAACTGTGAGGCGTGTGGTCGATCCAACGTCACCTAGGCCTGACTAAGTCACTAAGCGGGTAATAATGCTATTCCTCGCACGCAAAACACCCCGAGTCCCATGAAGCGTGATCATAGTGTGTCTGAAAGCCTCCTGTCGTCAGCCAGAGAGTGCTGGGCAATGCGCTGTGTGGGCAAGTTGGAAATTGGAGAATGTGGGAGGAGCCCGGCTTTCCCCCTTTGGAAAGCAACTTCGTTGCAGCTTCCAAGCCGCCTGTTAAACCACACCACCGGGACACTGTTCACTCCACCGATGCCTCTGAGGAACAGTGAGTTTCTCCAAAAGAAACCACGTGCTTGCGATTCCTTCCTGGGAGCTCACCCCAGGAGCATACTGCAGCTAAATCACCAACTTAATGTGACCTCGGGTCTCGAGGTAATGCGCACAGTTTCCCCTTTGCCAGGGATAGGGGTGCACCAGTCTCCAGGACGTCTTAGCCAATGGACGGCTTTACCTTTAGTAGGCCTCACAGCGCTCAAGACTCTCACGTGAGCGCTTCTTTCCAAGGAAGTACACGGTGTACCCAGAGCCTTCTGAGCACAGTCAAGGGATACACAGCTCTGGGAACATCATCCCTCACTATGCAGTTGGAAGGGCCGGGGACTAATGCGTTCTCTATGGCTAGCGTTCCACAGCTTTGAAGCGGCCTCAGGAACGCGGTTCTTGGCAGGCTTTTGTTCCATGCGGGTCGGCCACGTTGAGGAAACCTAAGCTGCCCTGAAAGAAACCACCGGGGGCGCCAATGCAGTTTGGGGACTCCTGCCCGACGTCTCTCTAAGGGATGCGGAAACTGGCCTTTAGGTCCAGCCCGAAACAGAGATCTACCCTGAGCATTGCTGGGCATTTGCAACACCCAGAGTCACCGAGGCCCACTGAGGGCATTGAGAGGATTATGCCATTCACCACATGCAGGACACACTGCATCCAAAAGTTTCATCGCAGGAGGCCGAACTGTGTTCCGAGGGTCTCCTTTGGATTGTCAGAGAAGATAGGTGTATGTGCTGGGCGATCCCGTCTGTAGTTGAGAAGCCTGGAAAAAGGCAGTATCTCCCCCGTTCGAAAGGTAGATAATGGCGGCCTCAAGGCGGACGGAAAGACATTGCTGTTACCCGTCTTCTAGTCACCCTTAGGAATGCCTCCATGAGGAAAGTGCGTTTTCTCCCGTGAATCCAGGTGGTCTCCAGTGCCTTGCTAGGAGCTCATCCCACGCTTGGCCGAGCTAAAGTGCGAAGCGAACCTGACCCCTAGCCTCAAGGTAAGCATGCGTGTTTCCTGTCAGCAAGGTTCGGTGTGCAGCCATCTCCATGAACCCTGACTCGATGATAGAGTGCTTTAACTCCTCTACGGCTTTCCGTAGGCCTAAGAGAGTCACGTATGAATTCCCTACTGAGGGAGAGCGTGTGCACTGCGAGTGCCCTTTCTGTTTTCCGAGCCACATAACCCAGAACAGGCTGCTGGGGTCAACTCTTTCTGCGCATGGGGGAGGGCAATGAACTGATTCTCGCTTGCAGAGCATGCTGTCTACACGTGTTAGGCAGCCCCAGGGCAACGTTTTTGCCAGTATTACATTCAACCTGGCTCTCCCTCTGTGGAGGCCCTCTGAACTGCACTGAGAGGATCCCTGAGCCTGAAGCGCCTCCTGGCAACTCTTAACCTGTCACTCTCTCTTTGTGACGCAAGGTACACTGTAGGTCCAGCCTGACAGCAAATACAGAAAAACCGGGGAAACTGTGAGGCGTGTGGTCGATCCAACGTCACCTAGGCCTGACTAAGTCATTAAGCGGGTAATAATGCTATTCCTGGCACGCAAAACACCCCGAGTCCCATGAAGCGTGATCATAGTGTGTCTGAAAGCCTCCTGTCGCCAGCCAGAGAGTGCTGGGCAATGCGCTGTGTGGGCAAGTTGGAAATTGGAGAATGTGGGAGGAGCCCGGCTTTCCCCCTTTGGAAAGCAACTTCGTTGCAGCTTCCAAGCCGCCTGATAAACCACACCACCGGGACACTGTTCACTCCACCGATGCCTCTGAGGAACAGTGAGTTTCTCCAAAAGAAACCACGTGCTTGCGATTCTTTCCTGGGAGCCCACCCCAGGAGCATACTGCAGCTAAATCGCCAACTTAATGTGACCTCGGGTCTCGAGGTAAGGCGCACAGTTTCCCCTTTGCCAGAGATAGGGGTGCACCAGTCTCCAGGACGTCTTAGCCAATGGACGGCTTTACCTTTAGTAGGCCTCACAGCGCTCAAGACTCTCACGTGGGCGCTTCTTTCCAAGGAAGTACACGGTGTACCCAGAGCCTTCTGAGCACAGTCAAGGGATACCAGCTCTGGGAACATCATCCCTCACTATGCAGTTGGAAGGGCCGGGGACTAATGCGTTCTCTATGGCTAGCGTTCCACAGCTTTGAAGCGGCCTCAGGAACGCGGTTCTTGGCAGGCTTTTGTTCCATGCGGGTCGGCCACGTTGAGGAAACCTAAGCTGCCCTGAAAGAAACCACCAGGGGCGCCAATGCAGTTTGGGGACTCCTGCCCGACGTCTCTCTAAGGGATGCGGAAACTGGCCTTTAGGTCCAGCCCGAAACAGAGATCTACCCTGAGCATTGCTGGGCATTTGCAACACCCAGAGTCACCGAGGCCCACTGAGGGCATTGAGAGGATTATGCCATTCACCACATGCAGGACACACTGCATCCAAAAGTTTCATCGCAGGAGGCCGAACTGTGTTCAGAGGGTCTCCTTTGGATTGTCAGAGCAGATAGGTGTATGTGCTGGGCGATCCCGTCTGTAGTTGAGAAGCCTGGAAAAAGGCAGTATCTCCCCCGTTCGAAAGGTATATAGTGGCGGCCTCAAGGCGGACAGAAAGACATTGCTGTTACCCGTCTTCTAGTCACCCTTAGGAATGCCTCCGTGAGGAAAGTGCGTTTTCTCCCGTGAATCCAGGTGGTCTCCAGTGCCTTGCTAGGAGCTCATCCCACGCTTGGCCGAGCTAAAGTGCGAAGCGAACGTGACCCCTAGCCTCAAGGTAAGCACGCGTGTTTCCGGTCAGCAAAGTTCGGTGTGCAGCCATCTCCATGAACCCTGACTCGATGATAGAGTGCTTTAACTCCTCTACGGCTTTCCGTAGGCCTAAGGGAGTCACGTATGAATTCCCTACTGAGGGAGAGCGTGTGCACTGCGAGTGCCCTTTCTGTTTTCCGAGCCACATAACCCAGAACAGGCTGCTGGGGTCAACTCTGTCTACGCATGGGGGAGGGCAATGAACTGATTCTCGCTTGCAGAGCACGCTGTCTACACGTGTTAGGCAGCCCCAGGGCAACGTTTTTGCCAGTATTACATTCAACCTGGCTCTCCCTCTGTGGAGGCCCTCTGAACTGCACTGAGAGGATCCCTGAGCCTGAAGCGCCTCCTGGTAACTCTTAACCTGTCACTCTCTCTTTGTGACGCAAGGTACACTGTAGGTCCAGCCTGACAGCAAATACAGAAAAACCGGGGAAACTGTGAGGCGTGTGGTCGATCCAACGTCACCTAGGCCTGACTAAGTCACTAAGCGGGTAATAATGCTATTCCTGGCACGCAAAACACCCCGAGTCCCATGAAGCGTGATCATAGTGTGTCTGAAAGCCTCCTGTCGTCAGCCAGAGAGTGCTGGGCAATGCGCTGTGTGGGCAAGTTGGAAATTGGAGAATGTGGGAGGAGCCCGGCTTTCCCCCTTTGGAAAGCAACTTCGTTGCAGCTTCCAAGCCGCCTGATAAACCACACCACCGGGACATTGTTCACTCCACCGATGCCTCTGAGGAACAGTGAGTTTCTCCAAAAGAAACCACGTGCTTGCGATTCCTTCCTGGGAGCCCACCCCAGGAGCATACTGCAGCTAAATCGCCAACTTAATGTGACCTCGGGTCTCGAGGTAAGGCGCACAGTTTCCCCTTTGCCAGAGATAGGGGTGCACCAGTCTCCAGGACGTCTTAGCCAATGGACGGCTTTACCTTTAGTAGGCCTCACAGCGCTCAAGACTCTCACGTGGGCGCTTCTTTCCAAGGAAGTACACGGTGTACCCAGAGCCTTCTGAGCACAGTCAAGGGATACACAGCTCTGGGAACATCATCCCTCACTATGCAGTTGGAAGGGCCGGGGACTAATGCGTTCTCTATGGCTAGCGTTCCACAGCTTTGAAGCGGCCTCAGGAACGCGGTTCTTGGCAGGCTTTTGTTCCATGCGGGTCGGCCACGTTGAGGAAACCTAAGCTGCCCTGAAAGAAACCACCGGGGGCGCCAATGCAGTTTGGGGACTCCTGCCCGATGTCTCTCTAAGGGATGCGGTGACTGGCCTTTAGGTCCAGCCCGAAACAGAGATCTACCCTGAGCATTGCTGGGCATTTGTAACACCCAGAGTCACCGAGGCCCACTGAGGGCATTGAGAGGATTATGCCATTCACCACATGCAGGACACACTGCATCCAAAAGTTTCATCGCAGGAGGCCGAACTGTGTTCCGAGGGTCTCCTTTGGATTGTCAGAGAAGATAGGTGTATGTGCTGGGCGATCCCGTCTGTAGTTGAGAAGCCTGGAAAAAGGCAGTATCTCCCCCGTTAGAAAGGTAGACAGTGGCGGCCTCAAGGCGGACGGAAAGACATTGCTCTTACCCGTCTTCTAGTCACCCTTAGGAATGCCTCCGTGAGGAAAGTGCGTTTTCTCCCGTGAATCCAGGTGGTCTCCAGTGCCTTGCTAGGAGCTCATCCCACGCTTGGCCGAGCTAAAGTGCGAAGCAAACGTGACCCCTAGCCTCAATGTAAGCACGCGTGTTTCCTGTCAGCAAGGTTCGGTGTGCAGCCATCTCCATGAACCCTGACTCGATGATAGAGTGCTTTAACTCCTCTACGGCTTTCCGTAGGCCTAAGAGCGTCACGTATGAATTCCCTACTGAGGGAGAGCGTGTGCACTGCGAGTGCCCTTTCTGTTTTCCAAGCCACATAACCCAGAACAGGCTGCTGGGGTCAACTCTTTCTACGCAGGGGGGAGGGCAATGAACTGATTCTCGCTTGCAGAGCATGCTGTCTACACGCGTTAGGCAGCCCCAGGGCAACGTTTTTGCCAGTATTACATTCAACCTGGCTCTCCCTCTGTGGAGGCCCTCTGAACTGCACTGAGAGGATCCCTGAGCCTGAAGCGCCTCCTGGCAACTCTTAACCTGTCACTCTCTCTTTGTGACGCAAGGTACACTGTAGGTCCAGCCTGACAGCAAATACAGAAAAACCGGGGAAACTGTGAGGCGTGTGGTCGATCCAACGTCACCTAGGCCTGACTAAGTCACTAAGCGGGTAATAATGCTATTCCTGGCACGCAAAACACCCCGAGTCCCATGAAGCGTGATCATAGTGTGTCTGAAAGCCTCCTGTCGTCAGCCAGAGAGTGCTGGGCAATGCGCTGTGTGGGCAAGTTGGAAATTGGAGAATGTGGGAGGAGCCCGGCTTTCCCCCTTTGGAAAGCAACTTCGCTGCAGCTTCCAAGCCGCCTGATAAACCACACCACCGGGACGCTGTTCACTCCACCGATGCCTCTGAGGAACAGTGAGTTTCTCCAAAAGAAACCACGTGCTTGCGATTCCTTCCTGGGAGCTCACCCCAGGAGCATACTGCAGCTAAATCGCCAACTTAATGTGACCTCGGGTCTCGAGGTAAGGCGCACAGTTTCCCCTTTGCCAGAGATAGGGGTGCACCAGTCTCCAGGACGTCTTAGCCAATGGACGGCTTTACCTTTAGTAGGCCTCACAGCGCTCAAGACTCTCACGTGGGCGCTTCTTTCCAAGGAAGTACACGGTGTACCCAGAGCCTTCTGAGCACAGTCAAGGGATACACAGCTCTGGGAACATCATCCCTCACTATGCAGTTGGAAGGGCCGGGGACTAATGCATTCTCTATGGCTAGCGTTCCACAGCTTTGAAGCGGCCTCAGGAACGCGGTTCTTGGCAGGCTTTTGTTCCATGCGGGTCGGCCACGTTGAGGAAACCTAAGCTGCCCTGAAAGAAACCACCGGGGGCGCCAATGCAGTTTGGGGACTCCTGCCCGACGTCTCTCTAAGGGATGCGGAAACTGGCCTTTAGGTCCAGCCCGAAACAGAGATCTACCCTGAGCATTGCTGGGCATTTGCAACACCCAGAGTCACCGAGGCCCACTGAGGGCATTGAGAGGATTATGCCATTCACCACATGCAGGACACACTGCATCCAAAAGTTTCATCGCAGGAGGCCGAACTGTGTTCCGAGGGTCTCCTTTGGATTGTCAGAGAAGATAAGTGTATGTGCTGGGCGATCCCGTCTGTAGTTGAGAAGCCTGGAAAAAGGCAGTATCTCCCCCGTTCGAAAGGTAGATAGTGGCGGCCTCAAGGCGGACGGAAAGACATTGCTGTTACCCGTCTTCTAGTCACCCTTAGGAATGCCTCCGTGAGGAAAGTGCGTTTTCTCCTATGAATCCAGGTGGTCTCCAGTGCCTTGCTAGGAGCTCATCCCACGCTTGGCCGAGCTAAAGTGCGAAATGAACGTGACCCCTAGCCTCAAGGTAAGCACGCGTGTTTCCTGTCAGCAAGGTTCGGTGTGCAGCCATCTCCATGAACCCTGACTCGATGATAGAGTGCTTTAACTCCTCTACGGCTTTCCGTAGGCCTAAGAGAGTCACGTATGAATTCCCTACTGAGGGAGAGTGTGTGCACTGCGAGTGCCCTTTCTGTTTTCCGAGCCACATAACCCAGAACAGGCTGCTGGGGTAAACTCTTTCTATGAAGGGGGAAGGGCAATGAACTGATTCTCACTTGCAGAGCATGCTGTCTACACGTGTTAGGCAGCCCCAGGGCAACGTTTTTGCCAGTATTATATTCAACCTGGCTCTCCCTCTGTGGAGGCCCTCTGAAATGCACTGAGAGGATCCCTGAGCCTGAAGCGCCTCTTGGCAACTCTTACCTGTCACTTTCTCTCTTTGTGATGCAAGGTACACTGTAGGTCTAGCCTGACAGCAAATACAGAAAAACCAGGGAAACTGTGAGGCGTGTGGTCGATCCAAAGTCACCTAGGCCTGACTAAGTCATTAAGCGGGTAATAATGCTATTCCTGGCACGCAAATCACCCCGAGTCCCATGAAGAGTGATCATAGTGTGTCTGAAAGCCTCCTGTCGTCAGCCAGAGAGTGCTGGGCAATGCGCTGTGTGGCCAAGTTGGAAATTGGAGAATGTGGGAGGAGCCCTGCTTTCCCCCTTTGGAAAGCAACTTCTTTGCAGTTTCCAAGCCGCCTGATAAACCACACCACCAGGACACTGTTCACTCCACCGATGCCTCTGAGGAACAATGAGTTTCTCCAAAAGAAACCACGTGCTTGCGATTCCTTCCTGGGAGCTCACCCCAGGAGCTTACTGCAGCTAAATTGCCAACATAATGATACCTCGGGTCTCGAGGTAAGGCGCACAGTTTCCCTTTGCCAGAGATAGGGGTGCACCAGTCTCCAGGATGTCTTAGCCAATGGACGGCTTTACCTTTAGTAGGCCTCACAGTGCTCGAGACTCTCACGTGGGCGCTTTTTCCAAGGAAGTACACGGTGTACCCAAAGCCTTCTGAGCACAATCAAGGGATACACAGCTCTGGGAACATCATCCCTCACTATGCAGTTGGAAGGGCCAGGGACTAATGCGTGCTCTATGGCTAGCGTTCCACAGCTTTGAAGCGGCCTCAGGAACGCGGTTCTTGGCAGGCTTTTGTTCCATGCGGGTCGGCCACGTTGAGGAAACCTAAGCTGCCTTGAAAGAAACCACCGGGGCGCCAATGCAGTTTGGGGACTCCTGCTCAACGTCTCTCTAAGGGAAGCGGAAACTGGCCTTTAGGTCCAGCCCGAAACAGAGATCTACCCTGAGCATTGCTAGGCATTTGCAACACCCAGAGTCACCGAGGCCTACTGAGGGCATTGAGAGGATTATGCCATTCACCACATGCAGGACACACTGCATCCAAAAATTTCATCGCAGAAGGCCGAACTGTGTTCCGAGGGTCTCCTTTGGATTGTCAGAGAATATAGGTGTATGTGCTGGGTGATCCCGTCTGTAGTTGAGAAGCCTGGAAAAAGGCAGTATCTCCCCCATTTGAAAGGTAGATAGTGGCGGCCTCAACGCGGATGGAAAGACATTGCTGTTATCCGTCTTCTAGTCACCCTTAGGAATGCCTCGGTGAGGAAAGTGCGTTTTCTCCTGTGAATCCAGGTGGTCTCCAGTGCCTTGCTAGGAGCTCATCCCACGCTTGCCCTAGCTAAAGTGCGAAGCAAACGTGACCCCTAGCCTCAAGGTATGCACGCGTGTTTCCTGTCAGCAAAGTTTGGTGTGCAGCCATCTCCATGAACCCTGACTCGATGATAGAGTTCTTTAACTCCTCTACGGCTTTCCGTAGGCCTAAGAGAGTCACGTATGAATTCCCTACTGAGGGAGAGCGTGTGCACTGCGAGTGCCCTTTCTGTTTTCCGAGCCACATAACCCAGAACAGGCTGCTGGGGTAAACTCTTTCTACGCAGGGGGAAGGGCAATGAACTGATTCTCGCTTGCAGAGCATGCTGTCTACACGTGTTAGGCAGCCCAAGGGAACGTTTTTGCCAGTATTACATTCAACCTGGCTCTCCCTCTGTGGAGGCCCTCTGAACTGCACTGAGAGGATCCCTGAGCCTGAAGCGCGTCCTGGCAACTCTTACCTGTCACTCTCTCTTTGTGACGCAAGGTACGCTGTAGGTCCAGCCTGACAGCAAATACAGAAAAACCGGGAAAACTGTGAGGCGTGTGGTCGATCCAAAGTCCCCTAGGCCTGACTAAGTCATTAAGCGGGTAATAATGCTATTCCTGGCACGCAAAACACCCCGAGTCCCATGAAGTGTGATCATAGTGTGTCTGAAAGCCTCCGGTCGTCAGCCAGAGAATGCTGGGCAATGCGCAGTGTGGGCAAGCTGGAAATTGGTGAATGTGGGAGGAGCCCGGCTTTCCCCCTTTGGAAAGCAACTTCGTTGCAGCTTCCAAGCCGCCTGATAAACCACACCACCAGGACACTGTTCACTCCACCAATGCCTCTGAAGAACAGTGAGTTTCTCCAAAAGAAACCACGTGCTTGCGATTCCTTCCTGGGAGCTCACCCCAGGAGCATACTGCAGCTAAATTGCCAACTTAATGTGACCTCGGGTCTCGAGGTAAGGCGCACAGTTTCCCTTTGCCAGAGATAGGGGTGCACCAGTCCCCAGGAATTCTTAGCCAATGAACGGCTTTACCTTTAGTAGGCCTCACAGCGCTCAAGACTCTCACGTGGGCGCTTCTTTCCAAGGAAATACACGGTGTACCCAAAGCCTTCGGAGCACAATCAAGGGATACACAGCTCCGGGAACATCATCCCACACTATGCAGGTGGAAGGGCCGGAGACTAATGCGTGCTCTATGGCTAGCATTCCACAGCTTTGAAGCGGCCTGAGGAACATGGTTCTTGGCAGGCTTTTGTTCCATGCGGGTCGGCCACATCTAGGAAACCTAAGCTGCCTTGAAAGAAACCACCGGGGCGCCAATGCAGTTTGGGGACTCCTGCTCGACGTCTCTCTAAGGGATGCGGAAACTGGCCTTTAGGTCCAACCCGAAACAGAGATCTACCCTGAGCATTGCTAGGCATTTGCAACACCCAGAGTCACCGAGGCCTACTGAGGGCATTGAGAGGATTATGCCTTTCACCACATGCAGGACACACTGCATCCAAAAATTTCATCGCAGAAGGCCGAACTGTGTTCCGAGGGTCTCCTTTGGATTGTCAGAGAAGATAGGTGTATGTGCTGGGTGATCCCGTCTGTAGTTGAGAAGCCTGGAAAAAGGCAGTATCTCCCCCATTTGAAAGGTAGATAGTGGCGGCCTCAACGCGGACGGAAAGACATTGCTGTTACCCGTCTTCTAGTCACCCTTAGGAATGCCTCCGTGAGGAAAGTGCGTTTTCTCCTGTGAATCCAGGTGGTTTCCAGTGCCTTGCTAGGAGCTCATCCCACGCTTGCCCTAGCTAAAGTGCGAAGCAAACGTGACCCCTAGCCTCAAGGTAAGCACGCGTGTTTCCTGTCAGCAAAGTTTGGTGTGCAGCCATCTCCATGAACCCTGACTCGATGATAGAGTTCTTTAACTCCTCTACGGCTTTCCGTAGGCCTAAGAGAGTCACGTATGAATTCCCTACTGAGGGAGAGCGTGTGCACTGCGAGTGCCCTTTCTGTTTTCCGAGCCACATAACCCAGAACAGGCTGCTGGGGTCAACTCTGTCTACGCAGGGGGAAGGGCAATGAACTGATTCTCGCTTGCAGAGCATGCTGTCTACACGTGTTAGGCAGCCCCAGGGAACGTTTTTGCCAGTATTGCATTCAACCTGGCTCTCCCTCTGTGGAGGCCCTCTGAACTGCACTGAGAGGATCCCTGAGCCTGAAGCGCCTCCTGGTAACTCTTACCTGTCACTCTCTCTTTGTGACGCAAGGTACGCTGTAGGTCCAGCCTGACAGCAAATACAGAAAAACCGGGAAAACTGTGAGGCGTGTGGTCGATCCAACGTCCCCTAGGCCTTACTAAGTCATTAAGCGGGTAATAATGCTATTCCTGGCACGCAAAACACCCCGAGTCCCATGAAGTGTGATCATAGTGTGTCTGAAAGCCTCCTGTCGTCAGCCAGAGAGTGCTGGGCAATGCGCTGTGTGGGCAAGTTGGAAATTGGAGAATGTGGGAGGAGCCCTGCTTTCCCCCTTTGGAAAGCAACTTCGTTGCAGTTTCCAAGCCGCCTGATAAACCACACCACCAGGACACTGTTCACTCCACCGATGCCTCTGAGGAACAATGAGTTTCTCCAAAAGAAACCACGTGCTTGCGATTACTTCCTGGGAGCTCACCTCAGGAGCTTACTGCAGCTAAATTGCCAACATAATGATACCTCGGGTCTCGAGGTAAGGCGCACAGTTTCCCTTTGCCAGAGATAGGGGTGCACCAGTCTCCAGGATGTCTTAGCCAATGGACGGCTTTACCTTTAGTAGGCCTCACAGCGCTCGAGACTCTCACGTGGGCGCTTTTTCCAAGGAAGTACACGGTGTACCCAAAGCCTTCTGAGCACACTCAAGGGATACACAGCTCTGGGAACATCATCCCTCACTATGCAGTTGGAAGGGCCAGGGACTAATGCGTGCTCTATGGCTAGCGTTCCACAGCTTTGAAGCGGCCTCAGGAACGCGGTTCTTGGCAGGCTTTTGTTCCATGCGGGTCGGCCACGTTGAGGAAAACTAAGCTGCCCTGAAAGAAACCACCGGGGCGCCAATGCAGTTTGGGGACTCCTGCTCAACGTCTCTCTAAGGGATGCGGAAACTGGCCTTTAGGTCAGCCCTAAACAGAGATCTACCCTGAGCATTGCTAGGCATTTGCAACACCCAGAGTCACCGAGGCCTACTGAGGGCATTGAGAGGATTATGCCATTCACCACATGCAGGAAACACTGCATCCAAAAATTTCATCACAGAAGGCCGAACTGTGTTCCGAGGGTCTCCTTTGGATTGTCAGAGAAGATAGGTGTATGTGCTGGGTGATCCCGTCTGTAGTTGAGAAGCCTGGAAAAAGGCAGTATCTCCCCCATTTGAAAGGTAGATAGTGGCGGCCTCAAGGCGGACGGAAAGACATTGCTGTTACCCGTCTTCTAGTCACCCTTAGGAATGCCTCTGTGAGGAAAGTGCGTTTTCTCCTGTGAATCCAGGTGGTCTCCAGTGCCTTGCTAGGAGCTCATCCCACGCTTGCCCTAGCTAAAGTGCGAAGTAAACGTGACCCCTAGCCTCAAGGTAAGCACGCGTGTTTCCTGTCAGCAAAGTTCGGTGTGCAGCCATCTCCATGAACCCTGACTCGATGATAGAGTGCTTTAACTCCTCTACGGCTTTCCGTAGGCCTAAGAGAGTCACGTATGAATTCCCTACTGAGGGAGAGCGTGTGCACTGCGAGTGCCCTTTCTGTTTTCCGAGCCACATAACCCAGAACAGGCTGCTGGGGTAAACTCTTTCTACGCAGGGGGAAGGGCAATGAACTGATTCTCGCTTGCAGAGCATGCTGTCTACACGTGTTAGGCAGCCCCAGGGAACGTTTTTGCCATTATTACATTCAACCTGGCTCTCCCTCTGTGGAGGCCCTCTGAACTGTACTGAGAGGATCCCTGAGCCTGAAGCGCCTCCTGGCAACTCTTACCTGTCACTCTCTCTTTGTGACGCAAGGTACGCTGTAGGTCCAGCCTGACAGCAAATACAGAAAAACCGGGAAAACTGTGAGGCGTGTGGTCGATCCAACGTCCCCTAGGCCTGACTAAGTCATTAAGCGGGTAATAATGCTATTCCTGGCACACAAAACACCCCGAGTCCCATGAAGTGTGATCATAGTGTGTCTGAAAGCCTCCGGTCGTCAGCCAGAGAATGCTGGGCAATGCGCAGTGTGGGCAAGCTGGAAATTGGAGAATGTGGGTGGAGCCCTGCTTTCCCCCTTTGGAAAGCAACTTTGTTGCAGCTTCCAAGCCGCCTGATAAACCACACCACCAGGACACTGTTCACTCCACCGATGCCTCTGAAGAACAGTGAGTTTCTCCAAAAGAAACCACGTGCTTGCGATTCCTTCCTGGGAGCTCACCCGAGGAGCATACTGCAGCTATATTGCCAACTTAATGTGACCTCGGGTCTCGAGGTAAGGCGCACAGTTTCCCTTTGCCAGAGATAGGGGTGCACCAGTCCCCAGGAAGTCTTAGCCAATGGACGGCTTTACCTTTAGTAGGCCTCACAGCGCTCAAGACTCTCACGTGGGCGCTTCTTTCCAAGGAAGTACACTGTGTACCCAAAGCCTTCTGAGCACAATCAAGGGATACACAGCTCTGGGAACATCATCCCACACTATGCAGGTGGAAGGGCCGGAGACTAATGCGTGCTCTATGGCTATCGTTCCACAGCTTTGAAGCGGCCTCAGGAACGCGGTTCTTGGCAGGCTTTTGTTCCATGCGGGTCGGCCACATTGAGGAAACCTAAGCTGCCCTGAAAGAAACCACCGGGGCGCCAATGCAGTTTGGGGACTCCTGCCCGACGTCTCTCTAAGGGATGCGGAAACTGGCCTTTAGGTCCACCCCGAAACAGAGATCTACCCTGAGCATCGGTAGGCCTTTGCAACACCCAGAGTCACCGAGGCCTACTGAGGGCATTGAGAGGATTATGCCATTCACCACATGCAGGACACACGGCATCCAAAAGTTTCATCGCAGAAGGCCGAACTGTGTTCCGAGGGTCTCTTTTGGATTGTCAGAGAAGATAGGAGTATGTGCTGGGTGATCCCGTCTGTAGTCGTGAAGCCTGGAAAAAGGCAGTATCTCCCCTATTTGAAAGGTTGATAGTGGCGGCCTCAAGGCGGACGGAAAGACATTGCTGTTACCCGTCTTCTAGTCACCCTTAGGAATGCCTCCGTGAGGAAAGTGCGTTTTCTCCTGTGAATCCAGGTGGTCTCCAGTGCCTTGCTAGGAGCTCATCCCACACTTGCCCTAGCTAAAGTGCGAAGCAAACGTGACCCCTAGCCTCAAGGTAAGCACCCGTGTTTCCTGTCAGCAAAGTTTGGTGTGCAGCCATCTCCATGAACCCTGACTCGATGATAGAGTGCTTTAACTCCTCTACGGCTTTCCGTAGGCCTAAGAGAGTCACGTATGAATTCCCTACTGAGGGAGAGCGTGTGCACTGCGAGTGCACTTTCTGTTTTCCGAGCCACAAAACCCAGAACAGGCTGCAGGGGTCAACTCTTTGTACGCAGGGGGAAGGGCAATGAACCGATTCTCGCTTGCAGAGCATGCTGTCTACACGTGTTAGGCAGCCCCAGGGCAACGTTTTTGCCAGTATTACATTCAACCTGGCTCTCCCTCTGTGGAGGCCCTCTGAACTGCACTGAGAGGATCCCTGAGCCTGAAGCGCCTCCTGGCAACTCTTACCTGTCACTCTCTCTTTGTGACGCAAGGTACGCTGTAGGTCCAGCCTGACAGCAAATACAGAAAAACCGGGGAAACTGTGAGGCGTTTGGTCGATCCAATGTCACCTAGGCCTGACTAAGTGATTAAGCGGGTAATAATGCTATTCCTGGCACGCAAAACACCCCGAGTCCCATGAAGTGTGATCATAGTGTGTCTGAAAGCCTCCGGTCGTCAGCCAGAGAGTGCTGGGCAATGCGCTGTGTGGGAAAGTTGGCAATTGGAGAATGTGGGAGGAGCCCGGCTTTCCCCCTTTGGAAAGCAACTTCGTTGCAGCTTCCAAGCCGCCTGATAAACCACAACACCACGACACTGTTCACTCCACAGATGCCTCTGAGGAACAGTGAGTTTCTCCAAAAGAAACCACGTGCTTGCGATTCCTTCCTGGGAGCTCACCCCAGGAGAATACTGCAGCTAAATCGCCAACTTAATGTGACCTCGGGTCTCGAGGTAAGGCGCACAGTTTCCCTTTGCCAGAGATAGCGGTGCAGGAGTCTCCAGGAAGTCTTAGCCAATGGACGGCTTTACCTTTATTTGGCCTCACAGTGCTCAAGACTCTCACGTGGGCGCTTCTTTCCAAGGAAGTACACGGTGTACCCAGAGCCTTCTGAGCACAATCAAGGGATACACAGCTCTGGGAATATCATCCCTCACTATGCAGTTGGAAGGGCCGGGGACTAATGCGTTCTCTATGGCTAGCGTTCCACAGCTTTGAAGCGGCCTCAGGAACGCGGTTCTTGGCAGGCTTTTGTTCCATGCGGGTCGGCCACGTTGAGGAAACCTAAGCTGCCCTGAAAGAAACCACCGGGGGTGCCAATGCAGTTTGGGGACTCCTGCTCGACGTCTGTCTAAGGGATGCGTAAACTGGCCTTTAGGTCCAGCCCGAAACAGAGATTTACCCTGAGCATTGCTAGGCTTTTGCAACACCCAGAGTCACCGAGGCCTACTGAGGGCATTGAGAGGATTATGCCTTTCACCACATGCAGGACACACTGCATCCAAAAGTTTCATCGCAGAAGGCCGAACTGTGTTCCTAGGGTCTCCTTTGGATTGTCAGAGAAGATAGGTGTATGTGCTGGGTGATCCCGTCTGTAGTTGAGAAGCCTGGAAAAAGGCAGTATCTCCCCCATTTAAAAGGTAGATAGTGGCGGCCTCAAGGCGGACGGAAAGACATTGCTGTTACCCGTCTTCTAGTCACCCGTAGGAATGCCTCCATGAGGAAAGTGCGTTTTCTCCTGTGAATCCAGGTGGTCTCCAGTGCCATGCTAGGAGCTCATCCCACGCTTACAGTAGCTAAAGTGTGAAGCAAACGTGACCCCTAGCCTCAAGGTAAGCACGCGTGTTTCCTGTCAGCAAAGTTTGGTGTGCAGCCATCTCCATAAACCCTGACTCGATGATAGAGTGCTTTAACTCCTCTACGGCTTTCCGTAGGCCTAAGAGAGTCATGTATGAATTCTCTACTGAGGGAGAGCGTTTGCACTGCGAGTGCCCTTTCTGTTTTCCGAGCCACATAACCCAGAACAGGCTGCGGGGGTCAACTCTTTCTACGCAGGGGGAAGGGCAATGAACTGATTCTCGCTTGCAGAGCATGCTGTCTACACATGTTAGGCAGCCCCAGGGCAACATTTTTGCCAGTATTACATTCAAACTGGCTCTCCCTCTGTGGAGGCCCTCTGAACTGCACTGAGAGGATCCCTGAGCCTGAAGCGCCTCCTGGCAACTCTTAACCTGTCACTCTCTCTCTTTGTGACGCAAGGTACGATGTAGGTCCAGCCTGACAGCAAATACAGAAAAACCGGGGAAACTGTGAGGCGTGTGGTAGATCCAACGTCACCTAGGCCTGACTAAGTCACTAAGCGGGTAATAATGCTATTCCTGGCACGCAAAACACCCCGAGTCCCATGAAGTGTGATCATAGTGTGTCTGAAAGCCTCCTGTCGTCAGCCAGAGAGTGCTGGGCAATGCACTGTGTGGGCAAGTTGGAAATTGGAGAATGTGGGAGGAGCCCGGCTTTCCCCCTTTGGAAAGCAACTTCATTGCAGCTTCCAAGCCGCCTGATAAACCACACCACCAGGACACTATTCACTCCACCGATGCCTCTGAGGAACAATGAGTTTCTCCAAAAGAAACCACGTGCTTGCGATTCCTTCCTGGGAGCTCACCCCAGGAGCATACTGCAGCTAAATTGCCAACATAATGAGACCTCGGGTCTCGAGGTAAGGTGCACAGTTTCACTTTGCCAGAGATAGGGGTGCACCAGTCTCCAGGAAGTCTTAGCCAATGGACGGCTTTACATTTAGTAGGCCTCACAGCGCTCAAGACTCTCACGTGGGCGCTTCTTTCCAAGGAAGTACACGGTGTACCCAGAGCCTTCTGAGCACAATCAAGGGATTCATAGCTCTGGGAACATCATCCTTCACTATGCAGTTGGAAGGGCCTGGGACTAATGCGTTCTCTATGGCTAGCGTTCCACAGCTTTGAAGCGGCCTCAGGAACGCGGTTCTTGGCAGGCTTTTGTTCCATGCGGGTCGGCCACGTTGAGGAAACCTAAGCTGCCCTGAAAGAAACCACCGGGGGCGCCAATGCAGTTTGGGGACTCCTGCTCGACGTCTCTCTAAGGGATGCGGAAACTGGCCTTTAGGTCCAGCCCGAAAGAGAGAATTACCCTGAGCATTGCTAGTCTTTTGCAACACCCAGAGTCACCGAGGCCTACTGAGGGCATTGAGAGGATTATGCCATTCACCACATGCAGGACACACTGCATCCAAAAGTTTCATCGCAGAAGGCCTAACTGTGTTCCGAGGGTCTCCTTTGCATTGTCAGAGAAGATAGGTGTATGTGCTGGGTGATCCCGTCTGTAGTTGAGAAGCCTGGAAAAAGGCAGTATCTCCCCGATTTGAAAGGTAGATAGTGGCGGCCTCAAGGCGGACAGAAAGACATTGCTGTTACCCGTCTTCTAGTCACCCTTAGGAATGCCTCCGTGAGGAAAGTGCGTTTTCTCCTGTGAATCCAGCTGGTCTCCAGTGCCGTGCTTAGAGCTCATCCCACACTTGCCATAGCTAAAGTGCGAAGCAAACGTGACCCCTAGCCTCAAGGTAAGCACGCGTGTTTCCTGTCAGCAAAGTTTGGTGTGCAGCCATCTCCATGAACCCTGACTCGATGATAGAGTGCTTTAACTCATCTACGGCGTTCCGTAGGCCTAAGAGAGTCACGTATGAATTCGCTACTGAGGGAGAGCGTGTGCACTGCGAGTGCCCTTTCTGTTTTCCGAGCCACATAACCCAGAACAGGCTGCTGGGTTCAACTCTTCTTACGGAGGGGGAAGGGCAATGAACTGATTCTCGATTGCTGAGCATGCTGTCTACACGTGTTAGGCAGCCCCAGGGCAACGTTTTTGCCAGTATTACATTCAACCTGGCTCTCCCTCTGTGGAGGCCCTCTGAACTGCACTGAGAGGATCACTGAGCCTGAAGCGCCTCCTGGCAACTCTTACCTGTCACTCTCTCTTTGTGACGCAAGGTACGCTGTAGGTCCAGCCTGACAGCAAATACAGAAAAACCGGGAAAATTGTGAGGCGCTTGGTCGATCCAACATCACCTAGGCCTGACTAAGTCACTAAGCGGGTAATAATGCTATTCCTGGCACGCAAAACACCCCGAGTACCATGAAGTGTGATCATAGTGTGTCTGAAAGCCTCCTGTCATCACCAGAGAGTGCTGGGCAGTGCGCTGTGTGGGCAAGTTGGAAATTGGAGAATGTGGAAGGAGCCCGGCTTTCCCCCTTTGGAAAACAACTTCGTTGCAGCTTCCAAGCCGCCTGATAAACCACACCACCAGGACACTGTTCACTCCACCAATGCCTCTGAGGAACAGTGAATTTCTCCAAAAGAAACCACGTGCTTGCGATTCCTTCCTGGGAGCTCACCCCAGGAGCATACTGCAGCTAAATTGCCAACTTAATGTGACCTCGGGTCTCGAGGTAAGGCGCACAGTTTCCCTTTGCCAGAGATAGGGGTGCACCAGTCTCCAGGAATTCTTAGCCAATGGACGGCTTTACCTTTAGTAGGCCTCACAGCGCTCAAGACTCTCACGTGGGCGCTTCTTTCCAAGGAAGTACACGGTGTACCCAGAGCCTTCTGAGCACACTCAAGGGATACACAGCTCTAGGAACATCATCCCTCACTATGCAGTTGGAAGGGACGGAGACTAATGCGTTCCCTATGTCTAACGTTCCACAGTTTTGAAGCGGCCTCAGGAACGCGGTTCTTGGCAGGCTTTTGTTCCATGCGGGTCGGCCACATTGAGGAAACCTAAGCTGCCCTGAAAGAAACCGCCGGGGGCGCCAATGCAGTTTGGGGACTCCTGCTCGACGTCTCTCTAAGGGATGCGGAAACTGGCCTTTAGGTCCAGCCCAAAACAGAGATCTACCCTGAGCATTGCTAGGCATTTGCAACACCCAGAGTCACCGAGGCCTACTGAGGGCATTGAGAGGATTATGCCATTTACCACATGCAGGACACACTACATCCAAAAGTTTCATCGCAGAAGGCCAAACTGTGTTCCGAGGGTCTCCTTTGGATTGTCAGAGAAGATAGGTGTATGTGCTGGGTGATCCCGTCTGTAATTGAGAAGCCTGGAAAAAGGCAGTATCTCCCCCATTCGAAAGGTAGATAGTGGCGGCCTCAAGGCGGACGGAAAGACATTGCTGTTACCCGTCTTCTAGTCACCCTTAGGAATGCCTCCGTGAGGAAAGTGCATTTTCTCCTGTGAATCCAGGTAGTCTCCAGTGCCTTGCTAGAAGCTCATCCCACGCTTGCCCTAGCTAAAGTGCGAAGCAAACGTGACCCCTAGCCTCCAGGTAAGCACGCGTCTTTCCTGTCAGCAAAGTTTGGTGTGCAGCCATCTGCATGAACCCTGACTCGATGATAGAGTGCTTTAACTCCTCTACGGCTTTCCGTAGGCCTAAGAGAGTCACGTATGGATTCCCTACTGAGGGAGAGCGTGTGCACTGCGAGTGCCCTTTCTGTTTTCCGAGCCACATAACCCAGAACAGGCTGCTGGGGTCAACTCTTTCTATGCAGGGGGAAGGGCAATGAACTGATTCTCGCTTGCAGAGCATGCTGTCTACACGTGTTAGGCAGACCCAGGTCAACATTTTTGCCAGTATTACATTCAACCTGGCTCTCCCTCTGTGGAGGCCCTCTGAACTGCACTGAGAGGATCCCTGAGCCTGAAGCGCCTCCTGGCAACTCTTACCTGTCACTCTCTCTTTGTGACGCAAGGTACGCTGTAGGTCCAGCCTGACAGCAAATACAGAAAATCCGGTGAAACGCTGAGGCGTGTGGTCGATCCAACGTCCCCTAGGCCTGACTAAGTCATTAAGCGGGTAATAATGCTATTCCTGGCACGCAAAACAACCCGAGTCCCATGAAGTGTGATCCTAGTGTGTCTGAAAGACTCCTGTCATCAGCCAGAGAGTGCTGGGCAATGCGCTGTGTGGGCAAGTTGGAAATTGGAGAATGTGGGAGGAGCCTGGCTTTCCCCCTTTGGAAAGCAACTTCGTTGCAGCTTCCAAGCCGCCTGATAAACCACACCACCAGGACACTGTTCACTCCACCGATGCCTCTGAGGAACAGTGAGTTTCTCCAAAAGAAACCACGTGCTTGCGATTCCTTCCTGGGAGCTCACCCCAGGAGCATACTGCAGCTAAATTGCCAACTTAATGTGACCTCGGGTCTCGAGGTAAGGCGCACAGTTTCCCTTTGCCAGAGATAGGGGTGCACCAGTCTCCAGGACGTCTTAGCCAATAGACGGCTTTACCATTAGTAGGCCTCACAGCACTCAAGACTCTCACGTGGGCGCTTCTTTCCAAGGAAGTACACGGTGTACCGAAAGCCTTCTGAGAACAATCAAAGGATACACAGCTCTGGGAACATCATCCCTCACTATGTAGTTGGAAGGGCCGGGGACTAATGCGTTCTCTATGGCTAGCGTTCCACAGGTTTGAAGCGGCCTCAGGAACGCGGTTCTTGTCAGGCTTTTGTTCCATGCGGGTCGGCCACGTTGAGGAAACCTAAGCTGCCCTGAAAGAAACCACCGGGGCGCCAATGCAGTTTGGGGACTCCTGCTCGACGTCTCTCTAAAGGATGCGGAAACTGGCCTTTAGGTCCGGCCAGAAACAGAGATCTACCCTGAGCATTGCTGGGCATTTGCAACACCCAGAGTCACCGAGGCCTACTGAGGGCATTGAGAGGATTATGCCATTCACCACATGCAGGACACACTGCATCCAAAACTTTCATCGCAGAAGGCCGAAATGTGTTCCGAGGGTCTCTTTTGGATTGTCCGAGAAGATAGGTGTATGTGCTGGGTGATCCCGTCTGTAGTTGAGAAGCCTGGAAAAAGGCAGTATCTCCCCCGTTCGAAAGGTAGATAGTGGCGGCCTCAAGGCGGACCGAAAAACATTGCTGTTACCCGTCTTCTAGTCACCCTTAGGAATGCCTCCATGAGGAAAGTGCGTTTTCTCTTGTGAATCCAGGTGGTCTCCAGTGCCTTGCTAGGAGCTCATCCCACGCTTGCCCTAGCTAAAGTGCGAAGTAAACGTGACCCCTAGCCTCAAGGTAAGCACGCGTGTTACCTGTCAGCAAAGTTTGGTGTGCAGCCATCTGCATAAACCCTGACTCGATGATAGAGTGCTTTAACTCCTCTACGGCTTTCCGTAGGCCTAAGAGAGTCACGTATGAATTCCCTACTGAGGGAGAGCGTGTGCACTGCGAGTGCCCTTTCTGTTTTCCGAGCCACATAACCCAGAACAGGCTGCTGGGGTCAACTCTTTCTACGCAGGCGGAAGGGCAATGAACAGATTCTCGCTTGCAGAGCATGCTGTCTACATGTGTTAGGCAGCCCCAGGGAACGTTTTTGCCAGTATGACATTCAACCTGGCTCTCCCTCTGTGGAGGCCCTCTGAACTGCACTGAGAGAATGCCTGAGCCTGAAGCGCCTCCTGGAATCTCTTACCTGTCACTCTCTCTTTGTGACGTAAGGTACACTGTAGATCCAGCCTGACAGCAAATACAGAAAATCCTGGGAAACTGTGAGGCGTGTGGTCGATCCAACGTCACCTAGGCCTGACTAAGTCATTAAGCGGGTAATAATGCTATTCCTGGCACGCAAAACAACCCGAGTCCCATGAAGTGTGATCATAGTGTGTCTGAAAGCCTCCTGTCGTCACCAGAGAGTGCTGGGCAATGCGCTGTGTGGGCAAGTTGGAAATTGGAGAATGTGGGAGGAGCCCGGCTTTCCCCCTTTGGAAAGCAACTTCGTTGCAGCTTCCAAGCCGCCTGATAAACCACACCACCAGGACACTGTTCACTCCACCGATGCCTCTGAGGAACAGTGAGTTTCTCCAAAAGAAACCACGTGCTTGCGATTCCTTCCTGGGAGCTCACCCCAGGAGCATACTGCAGCTAAATTGCCAACTTAATGTGACCTCGGGTCTCGAGGTAAGGCGCACAGTTTCCCTTTGCCAGAGATAGGGGTGCACCAGTCTCCAGGACGTCTTAGCCAATGGACGGCTTTACCTTTAGTAGGCCTCACAGCGCTCAGGACTCTCACGTGGGCACTTCTTTCCAAGGAAGTACACGGTGTACCCAGAGCCTTCTGTGCACATTCAAGGGATACACATCTCTGGGAACATCATCCCTCACTATGCAGTTGGAAGGGCCGGGGACTAATGAGTGCTCTATGGCTAGCGCTCCACAGCTTTGAAGCGGCCTCAGGAACGCGGTTCTTGGCAGGCTTTTGTTCCAAGCGGGTCGGCCACGTTGAGGAAACCTAAGCTGCCCTGAAAGAAACCACCGGGGGCGCCAATGCAGTTCGGGGACTCCTGCTCGATGTGTCTCTAAGGGATGCGGAAACTGGCCTTTAGGTCCAGCCCGAAACAGAGATTTACCCTGAGCATTGCTAGGCATTTGCAACACCCAGAGTCACCGAGGCCTACTCAGGGCATTGAGAGGATTATGCCATTCACCACATGCAGGACACACTGCATCCAAATGTTTCATCGCAGAAGGCCAAACTGTGTTCCGAGGGTCTCCTTTGGATTGTCAGAGAAGATAGGTGTATGTGCTGGGTGATCCCGTCTGTAGTTGAGAAGCCTGGAAAAAGGCAGTATCTCCCCAGTTCAAAAGGTAGATAGTGGCGGCCTCAAGGCGGACGGAAAGACATTGCTGTTACCCGTCTTCTAGTCACCCTTAGGAATGCCTCCGTGAGGAAAGTGCGTTTTCTCCTGTGTATCCAGGTGGTCTCCAGTGCCTTGCTAGGAGCTCATCCCACGCTTGCCCTAGCTAAAGTGCGAAGCGAACGTGACCCCTAGCCTCAAGGTAAGCACGCGTGTTTCCTGTCAGCAAAGTTTGGTGTGCAGCCATCTCCATGAACCCTGACTCGATGATAGAGTGCTTTAACTCCTCTACGGCTTTCCGTAGGCCTAAGAGAGTCACGTATGAATTCCCTACTGAGGGAGAGCGTGTGCACTGCGAGTGCCCTTTCTGTTTTCCGAGCCAAATAACCCAGAACAGGCTGCTGGGGTCAACTCTTTCTACGCAGGGGGGAGGGCAATGAACTGATTCTCGCTTGCAGAGCATGCTGTCTACACGTGTTAGGCAGACCCAGGTCAACATTTTTGCCAGTATTACATTCAACCTGGCTCTCCCTCTGTGGAGGCCCTCTGAACTGCACTGAGAGGATCCCTGAGCCTGAAGCGCCTCCTGGCAACTCTTACCTGTCACTCTCTCTTTGTGACGCAAGGTACGCTGTAGGTCCAGCCTGACAGCAAATACAGAAAATCCGGGGAAACGCTGAGGCCTGTGGTCGATCCAACGTCACCTAGGCCTGACTAAGTCATTAAGCGGGTAATAATGCTATTCCTGGCACGCAAAACAACCCGAGTCCCATGAAGTGTGATCCTAGTGTGTCTGAAAGCCTCCTGTCATCAGCCAGAGAGTGCTGGGCAATGCGCTGTGTGGGCAAGTTGGAAATTGGAGAATGTGGGAGGAGCCTGGCTTCCCCCTTTGGAAAGCAACTTCGTTGCAGCTTCCAAGCCGCCTGATAAACCACACCACCAGGACACTATTCACTCCACCGATGCCTCTGAGGAACAGTGAGTTTCTCCAAAAGAAACCACGTGCTTGCGATTCCTTCCTGGGAGCTCACCCCAGGAGCATACTGCAGCTAAATTGCCAACTTAATGTGACCTCGGGTCTCGGGGTAAGGCGCACAGTTTCCCTTTGCCAGAGATAGGGGTGCACCAGTCTCCAGGAAGACTTAGCCAATGGACGGCTTTACCTTTAGTAGGCCTCACAGCGCTCAAGACTCTCACGTGGGCGCTTCTTTCCAAGGAAGTACACGGTGTACCCAGAGCCTTCTGAGCACAATCAAGGGATACACAGCTCTGGGAACATCATCCCTCACTATGCAGTTGGAAGGGCCAGAGACTAATGCGTTCTCTATGGCTAGCGTTCCACAGCTTTGAAGCGGCCTCAGGAACGCGGTTCTTGGCAGGCTTTTGTTCCATGCGGGTCGGCCACGTTGAGGAAACCTAAGTTGCCGTGAAAGAAACCACCGGGGGCGCCAATGCAGTTTGGGGACTCCTGCTCGACGACTCTCTAAAGGATGCGGAAACTGGCCTTTAGGTCCAGCCCGAAACAGAGATTTACCCCGAGCATTGCTGGGCATTTGCAACACCCAGAGTCACCGAGGCCTACTGAGGGCATTGAGAGGATTATGCCATTCACCACATGCAGGACACACTGCATCCAAAACTTTCATCGCAGAAGGCCGAACTGTGTTCCGAGGGTCCCCTTTGGATTTTCAGAGAAGATAGGTGTATGTGCTGGGTGATCCCGTCTGTAGTTGAGAAGCCTGGAAAAAGGCAGTATCTCGCCCATTTGAAAGGTGGATAGTGGCGGCCTCAAGGCGGACAGAAAGACATTTCTGTTACCCGTCTTCTAGTCACCCTTAGGAATGCCTCCGTGAGGAAAGTGCGTTTTCTCCTGTGAATCCAGGTGGTCTCCAGTGCCTTGCTAGGAGCTCATCCCACGCTTGCCATAGCTAAAGTGCGAAGTACACGTGACCCCTAGCCTCAAGGTAAGCACCCGTGTTTCCTGTCAGCAAAGTTTGGTGTGCAGCCATCTCCATGAACCCTGACTCGATGATAGAGTGCTTTAACTCCTCTACGGCTTTCCGTAGGCCAATGAGAGTCACGTTTGAATTCCCTACTGAGGGAGAGCGTGTGCACTGCGAGTGCCCTTTCTGTTTTCCGAGCCACATAACCCAGAACAGGCTGTTGGGGTCAACTCTTTCTACGCAGGGGGAAGGGCAATGAACTGATTCTCGCTTGCAGAGCATGCTGTCTACACGTGTTAGGCAGCCCCAGGGCAACGTTTTTGCCAGTATTACATTCAACCTGGCTCTCCCTCTGTGGAGGCCCTCTGAACTGCACTGAGAGGATCCCTGAGCCTGAAGCGCCTCCTGACAACTCTTACCTGTCACTCTCTCTTTGTGATGCAAGGTACACTGTAGGTCCAGCCTGACAGCAAATACAGAAAATCCGGGGAAACTGTGAGGCGTTTGGTCGATCCAATGTCACCAAGTCTTGACTAAGTCAGTAAGCGGGTAATAATGCTATTCCTTGCATGCAAAACACCCCGAGTCCCATGAAGTGTGATCATAGTGTGTCTGAAAGCCTCCGGTCGTAAGCCAGAGAGTGCTGGGCAATGCGCTGTGTGGGCAAGTTGGAAATTGGAGAATGTGGGAGGAGCCCGGCTTTCCCCCTTTGGAAAGCAACTTCGTTGCAGCTTCCAAGCCGCCTGATAAACCACACCACCAGGACACTGTTCACTCCATCGATGCCTCTGAGGAACAGTGAGTTACTCCAAAAGAAACCACGTGCTTGCGATTGCTTCCTGGGAGCTCACCCCAGGAGCATACTGCAGCTAAGTCGCCAACTTAATGTGACCTCGGGTCTCGAGGTAAGGCGCACAGTTTCCCTTTGCCAGAGATAGGGGTGGACCAGTCTCCAGGAAGTCTTAGCCAATGGATGGGTTTACATTTAGTAGGCCTCACATCGCTCAAGACTCTCACGGGGGTGCTTCTTTCCAAGGAAGTACACGGTGTACCCAGAGCCTTCTGAGCACAATCAAGGGATACACAGCTCTGGGAACATCATCCCTCACTAAGCAGTTGGAAGGGCCGGGGACTAATGCGTTCTCTATGGCTAGCGTTCCACAGCTTTGAAGCGGCCTCAGGAACGCGGTTCTTGGCAGGCTTTTGTTCCATGCGGGTCGGCCACGTGGAGGAAACCTAAGCTGCCCTGAAAGAAACCACCGGGGGCGCCAATGCAGTTTGGGGACTCCTGCTCGACGTCTCTCTAAGGGATGCGGAAACTGGCCTTTAGGTCCAGCCCAAAACAGAGTTTTTCCCTGAGCATTGCTAGGCATTTGCAACACCCAGAGTCACCGAGGCTTACTGAGGGCATTGAGAGGATTATGCCATTCACCACATGCAGGACACACTGCATCCAAAAGTTTCATCGCAGAAGGCCGAACTGTGTTCCGAGTGTCTCCTTTGGATTGTCAGAGAAGATAGGTTTATGTGCTTGGTGATCCCGTCTGTAGTTGAGAAGCCTGGAAAAAGGCAGTATCTCCCCCATTTGAAAGGTAGATAGTGGCAGCCTCAAGTCGGACGGAAAGACATTGCTTTTACCCGTCTTCTAGTCCCCCTTCGGAATGCCTCCGTGAGGAAAGTGCGTTTTCTCCTGTGAATCCAAGTGGTCTCCAGTGCCTTGCTAGGAGCTCATCCCACGCTTGCCCTAGCTAAAGTGCGAAGTAAACGTGACCCCTAGCCTCAAGGTAAGCACGCGTGTTTCCTGTCAGCAAAGTTCGGTGTGCAGCCATCTCCATGAACCCTGACTCGATGATAGAGTGCTTTAACTCCTCTACGGCTTTCCGTAGGCCTAAGAGAGTCACGTATGAATTCCCTACTGAGGGAGAGCGTGTGCACTGTGAGTGCCCTTTCTGTTTTCCGAGCCACATAACCCAGAACAGGCTGCTGGGGTCAACTCTTTCTACGCAGGGGGAAGGGCAATGAACTGATTCTCGCTTGCAGAGCATGCTGTCTACACGTGTTAGGCAGCCCCAGGAAAACGTTTTTGCCAGTATTACATTCAACCTGGCTCTCCCTCTGTGGAGGCCCTCTGAACTGCACTGAGAGAATCCCTGAGCCTGAAGCGCCTCCTGGCAACTCTTACCTGTCACTCTCTATTGTGACACAAGGTTCACTGTAGGTCCAGCCTCACAGAAAATACGGAAAAACTGCTAAAATTGTGACGCATTTCGTCGATCCAAAGTCACCTATGACTGACTAAGTCACTAAGCGGGTAATAATGCTAATCATGGCACGCAAAACACCCCGAGTCCAATGAAGTGTGATCATAGTGTGTCTGAAAGTCTCCAGTCGTCAGTCAGAGAGTGCTGGTCTATATGCTGTGTGGTCAAGTTGGAAATTGGAGAAAGTGGGTATAGCCTGGCTTTCCTCCTTTTGAAAGCAACTTCGTTGCAGCTTCCAAGCCGCCTGAAAACCACACCACCAAGACACTATTCACTCCACAGACGCCTCTGAGGAGCAGTGAGTTTTTCCAAAAGAAACCACGTGCTTGCTTTTCTTTCCTGTGAGCTCACCCCTGGAGCATACTATAGCTAAATTGCCAACTTAATGTGACCTCTTCTCTCAAGGCATGGTGCACAGTTTCCCATTACCAGAGATAGCGGAGCACCAGTCTCCAGGAAGTGTTAGTCAATGGACAGCTTTACCATTATTATGCCTCACAGAAATCAAGACACTCACGTGAGCACTTCTTTCCAAGGAAGTACACGTTGTACCCAAAGCCTTCTGAGCACAGTCAGGAGATACACAGCTCTGGGAACATCATCCCTCATTATGCAGTTGGAAGGGCTGGGGACTAACGTGTTCTCTATGGCTAGCGTTCCACAGCTTTGAAGCGGCCTCAGGAACGCGGTTCTTGGCAGGCTTTTGTTCCATGTGGGTTGGCCACTTTGAGGAAACCTAAGCTGCCCTGAAAGAAACCACCGAGGCACCAATGCCATTTGGGGACTCCTACTCGACGTCTCTCTAAGTGATGCGGAAACTGGCCCTTAGGTCCAGCCCGAAATGGAGATTTACCCTGAGCATTGCTAGACATTTGGAACATCCAAAGTCATCTAGGCCTACTGAGGGCATTTAGAGGATTATGCCGTTCACCACATGCAGAACACACTGCATCCAAAAGTTTCATCGCAGAAGGCCTAAGTGTGTTCCAAGGGTCTCCTTTGGTTTGTCAGGGAAGATAGGTGTATGTGCTAGGTGATCCCTTCTGTAGTTGAGAAGCCTGGAAAAAGGCAGTGTCTCCCCCATTTGAAAGGTATATAGTGGCGGCCTCAAGGCTGACTGAAAGACATTGCTGTTACCCGTCTTCTAGTCACCTCTAGGAATGCCTCCGTGAGGAAAGTGTGTTTTCTCCAATGAATCCAGGTGGTCTCCAGTGCCTTGCTAGGAGCTCATCCCATGCTTTCCCTAGCTAAAGTGCGAAGTAAACGTGACCCCTAACCTCAAGGTAAGCACGAGTGTTTCCTATCAGCCATGATTTGTGTGCAGCCATCTCCATTAACCCTGACTCGATGACAGAGTGCTTTAACTCCTCTACGGCTTTCCATAGGCCTAAGAGAGTCACGTATGAATTCCCTTCTGAGGGAGAGCGTGTGCACTGTGAGTCCCCTTTTTGTTTTCCAAGCAACATAACACAGAACAGACTGTTGGGGTCAACTCTTTCTACACGGGGGAATGGCAATGAACTGATTTTCGCTTCCAGAGCATGATGTCTACACCTGTAAGGCAGCCCCGGACAACGTTTTTGCCAATATTACATTCAACCTGGCTCTCCCTCTGTGGAGGCCCTCTGAACTGCACTGAAAGAATCCCTGAGCCTAACGTGCCTCCTGGCAACTCTTACCTGTCATCTCTCTATTGTGACGCAAGGTACACTGTAGGTCCAGTCGAACAGAAAATACAGAAAAACCGGTAAAATTTTGAGGCATTTGGACGATCCAACGTCATCTTGGCCTGAGTAAGTCATTAAGCGGGTAATGCTATTCATGACACGCAAAACACTCTGCGTCAAACGAAGAGTGATTACAGTGCTCACAGTGAGAGTGCCCATTGTTAAAGTGCCCATGTTGAAAGCGCTCACCGTAATACTGCCAATAGTTATAGTGCACTTAGTGGCCGTGCCCATGGTGACTATACACATGGTGATACTTCTCATGGTGATAGTGCCCATGATGACAGTGTCCATGGTGACATTTCTCACAGTGATATTGCCCATGATGATCCTACACATGGTGTCCGTGCCCATTGTGACAGTGCCCATGGTGACAGTGTTCATGGTGGCAGTGCCCCCATGACAGTGTTCAAGGTGACACTGATGACAGTGACAGTGTCCATGGTGACAGTTCTCACAGTGACAGTGCCACGGAGACAGTTAACATGGTGAGATTTCTCACAGTGATAGTGCTGATTGTCACAATGCTCATAGTGACAATCCCTTTTGTGTCAGTTCCCATCGTGACATGCCACACTGTGAGAGTGCTCATGGTGACAGTGCCCATTGTGATATTACCCATGGTGAGAGTAATCATGATTAGAGTGCCCACGTGACACAGCTCATGGTGGCAGTGCGAAATGGTGAGAGTGCCCATGGACTTATTGCTCATTGTGACATTGCTCATGGTGATAGTCCTTACGGTGATGGTGTCCATGGTGACACTGCACACAGTGACAGTGTCCATGGTGACAGTGCACTTGGTAATAGTGCCCATTGTGAAAGTCCCATGGTGACAGTGCCCACAGTCACAATTCTCATGGTGTAGTGCTCACGGTGATAGTGTTCATGGTGACAATGCCCAGGGTGACAGTACTCATGGTGACAGTGCTCATGGTGATAGTTCCGATGGTGACAGTCCCGATGTTCTCAATTCTCACTGTGATAGTGCCCAAGGTGCCAATACCCAGGGTGACACAGCTCATGTTAACAGTTCTCACGGGGAGAGTGCCTATGATGACAATAATCATCATGACAGTGCCCATGGTGACACTACCACTGTGAGAGTGCCAATGGTGACAGTGACCATGGTGATACTGCACAAAGTGATAGTGCCCATGGTGATAGTCCTTACGTTAATAGTTCCCATGGTGAAATTGCCCATGGTGAGAGTTCCCATGGTGAACGTGCTCATGATGACAGTGCCCTTGTTGGTAGTTCCCATGGTGACAGTGCTCACAGGGGTACTGACCATGGAAAGAGTGCATATGGTGGCTGTGCCCTTGGTGACAATGCCCATGATGACAGTAATGATGGTGACAGTGCTCACGGTGTTAGTGCCCATGGTGTCAGTGCACATGGTTGTAGTGTACATGGTGGCAGTGAAAAATCGTGACAGTTCCCATGGTGACAGTCCTCATGGTTACAGTGCACACGGGAACAACGCATGCTGACATTCCTCATAGTTACGGTGCACAAGTTTGCAGTACCCATGGGTGACAGTGCCAACAGTGACACTGCCCATGATGACAGTGCCCATTGTGACAGTGCCCACGGTCACATTGCCTATGGTGACAGTGCTCACAGTGATAGTGCCCATGGTTAAATGGCACATGGTGACAGCGCTCATGGTAATAGTGCCCATAGTTATAGTGCACTTAGTGGCCAGGCCCATGGTGATAGTACACTTGGTGGCCATTCCCATTGTGACAGTGCCCATGGTGACAGTGTCCATGGTGACAGTGCCCACAATGACAGTGCCCATGGTGACAGTGATGACGGTGAGAGTTCCCATGGTGACAGTTCTCACAGTGACAGTGCCATGTAGACAGTTAGCATGGGCAGATTTCTCACAGTGACAGTGCTCATTGTCACAATGCTTATAGTGACAGTGACCTTTGTGCCAGTTCCCATCAAGATATGCCGAAATGTGACAGTGATCACGGTGACAGTGCCCATGATGATATTACCCATGGTTAGAGTAATCATGATTAAAGTGCCCACGGTGACACTGCTCATGCTGGCAGTGCGAAATGGTGACAGTGCCCATGGTGACATTGCTCATGGTGACATTGCTTACGGTGATAGTCCTTACGGTGATAGTGTGAATGGTGACACTGCAGACAGTGACAGTGTGCATGGTGACAGTGCTCTCGATGATAGTGCCCATTGAGAATGTGCCCATGGTGACAGTGCCCAGAGTCACAATTCTCACGGGGTAGTGCTAACGGTCATAGTGTTCATGGTGACAATACCCAGGGTGCCAGTACTCATGGTGACAGTGCTTATAGAGACAGTGCCCATGGCGACAGTCCCCATGTTCACAATTCTCACTGTGATACTGCCCATGGTGACAATACCCAGGGTGACAGAGCTCATGTTTAGAGTTCTCATGGTGACAGTGCCCATGGTGACAGTACCCAGGGTGACAGAGCTCATGTTAACAGTTCTCATGGTGACAGTGCCCACAGTGACAGTGCCCATGCTGACAAAGCCCATGGTGATACTTCCCATTGTGACAGTGCCCACGATGACAGTGCCCAAGATCAGAGTGCCCATGCTGACATTGCTCATGGTGACAGTACTCATGGTGAAAATGCCTATGGTGGCAAATCTCATAGTGAGAGTTCTCATGGTGACAGTGCTCATGGTTGCAGTGCCCTAGGAGGCAGTGCTCATGGTGACAGTGCTCCTGGTGACAGTGCTCATGGTGGCAGTTCCCATGGTGAGAGTACCGATGGTGGCAGTGCACATGCTGAGATTACCGATGGTGGCAGTGTGCATGGTGACTGTTCTCTTGGTGACAGTGCCTATGGTGACAGTGCTCATCGTGACAGTGCCCATGGTGACACTGCCTCGGTGACACTGCCATGGTGTAAGTGCTCACAGTGACAGTGACCATGGTGATACTGCTCAAGGTGATAGTGCCCATGGTAGCTGTCCTAACGTTGATAATGCCAATGGTGAAAGTTCCCATGGTGACAGTTCCCATGGTAAAAGTGCTCCTGATTACAGTGCCCATGTTCGGAGTTCCCATGATGACATTTCTCATGGTGGCAGTGCCCTGGGTGGCAATTCTCATGGTGACAGTTCTCATGGTGGCAGTACTTATGTTGATAGTGCTCACGGGAGCAGTATTCATGTTAATAATGCTCATGGTGGCAGTGCCAACAGTGACAGAGCTCAAGGACATTGCCGAAGGTGACAGTGCCCATGGTGAGAGTTACCATGGTGAGACAGCTCACGGTGATAGTGCCCATTGTGACAGTGATCAGAGTGAAAATGACCATTGTGCCAGTGCCCATTGAGACATGCTGCACGGTGACAGTTCTCACGTTGACAGTGCCCATGGTGATTTAACCCATGGTGACAGTACTCATGGTTAAAGTGCCCATGGTGATACTGCACATGGTGGCACAGAGAAATGGTGACAGAGCCCACGGTGACATTGCTCATGGTGACATTGCTTAATGTGATAGTCCTTACGGTGATAGTGCACCTGGTGACAGTGCTCACGGTGATAGTGCCTTTGGTGAAAGTGCCCATGGTGACAGTGCCCATAGACACAATTCTCAAGGTGTAGTGTTTACGGTGACAGTGCCCATGGTAACAATACCCAGGGTGATAGTACTCAAGGTGACAGTGCTCATGGTGATAGTGCCCATGCTGACACTGCCCATGTTCACAATTCTCACAGCGATAGTGCCCATGGTGACAATACCCAGGATGACAGAGCTCACGGTAACAGATCTCACAGTGACAGTGCCCATGGTGACAGTGCCCATGCTGACAAAGCCCATGGTGATACTTCCCATTGTGACAGTGCCCACGATGAAAGTGCCCATGGTGACAGTGCCCAAGATCAGAGTGCCAATGCTGACATTGCTCATGGTGACAGTACTCATGGTGAAAATGCCTATGGTGACAAGTCTCATAGTGAGAGTTTTCATGGTGACAGTGCTCATGGTGGCAGTGCCTGAGAAGGCAGTGCTCGTGTGACAGCGCTCTTGGTGACAGTGCTCATGGTGGCAGTTCCCCTGGTGAGAGTACTGATGGTGGCAGTGCACATGATGATATTACCGATGGTGGCAGTGCGCATGGTGACTGTTCTCTCGGTGACAGTGCCTATGGTGACAATGCTCATCATGACAGTGTCCATGGTGACACTGCCATGGTGAAAGTGCTCACGGTGAAAGAGACCATGTTGACACTGCTTAATGTGATAGTGCCCATGGTAGCTGTCCTAACGTTGATAATGCCCATGGTGAAAATACCCAGGGTGAAAGAGCTCATGTTAACAGTTCTAATGGTGACAGTGCCCATGGTGAGAGTACCTAGGGTGAAAATGCCCATGGTGAGAGTGCTCATAGTGACAGTGTCCATGGTGACAATACCTAGGGTGCCATTTCCATGATGACAGTGCCGATGGTGACACTGCTCATGCTGGCAGTGCCATAAGTGACAGTGCTCATTGTGACAGTGGTCAGGGTGACAGTGCTCATGGTGAGAGTGTGCATGATTACAGTGCTTATGGTGATAGATACGATGGTGTAAGTGCCCACGGTGACAGTGCCCACACTGATAAATCCCATGGTGATACTTACCATTGTGACAGTGCCCATGGTGAAGTGCACATGGTGACAGTGCCCAAGATCAGAGTGCCCATGGTGACAGTGCTAATGGTGACATTGCCCATAGTGACAGTGCCCAGTGTGACAAGACCCATGGTGACAGTGCTCACGTTGAGGGTGGCAATGGTGACAGTGCCGATGGTGATAGTGTCAATAGTGACAGTGCTCACGGTGAAACTGCCCATGTAGACATTGCCCATTGTGATAGTCCTCATGGTGAGAAATCCGCGGTGTAAGTGCCAATGGTGACAGTCACCGTGCTGATAGTTCTCAGGGTGAAAGTGACCATGGTGACATTGCTCATGGTGACAGTGCTCATGGTGACTGTGCTCAAGGTTATAGTCTCCATGTTGACAGTGCCCATGGTGACAGTTCTCACGGTGACAGTGCCTATGGTGATATTTCTCATAGTGAGAGTGCTCACGTTGACATTGCCCATGGTGACAGTAACCACGGTGACTGTTCTCACCGTGATACTGCCCATGGTGACAGACCGCATTGTGGCTGTGCCCATGGTGACACTGCTCAGAGTGATGGTGCTCACAGTGATAGTGCTCACGGTGACAGTACCCATGGTGACAATACCCACGTTGACAGTAATCATGGTGAAAATGCCCAATGTTACAGTTCTCATAGTGACAGTTCTTATTGTGACAGTGCTCATGGTGGCAGTATCCAAGGTGGCAATGCTCGTGCTGACACTGCTCTTGGAGACAGTGCTCATGGTTGCAGTGCCCATGGTAATGGTGCTCATGGTGATAGTGCGCTTGGTGACAGTACTCACGGTGATAGTTCCCTTGGTGAAAGTGCCCATGGTGACAGTGCCCATAGTCACAATACTCAAGTTGTAGTGCTCATGGTGACAGTGCCGATGGTAAAAATACCTAGAGTGATAGCACTCATGGTGACAGTGCTCATGGTGATAGTCCCCATGGTGACAGTGACCATGTTCACAATTCTCACGGTGATAGTGCCCATGGTGACAATACCCAGGATGACAGAGCTCACGGTAACAGATCTCACGGTGGCAGTGCCCATGGTGACAGTGCCCATGCTGACAAAACCCATGGTGATACTTCCCATTGTGACACTGCCCACAATGACAGTGCCCATGGTGACAGTGCCCAAGTTCAGAGTAACCATGCTAACATTGCTCATGGTGACAGTACTCATGGTGTAAATGCCTATGGTGGCAATTCTCATAGTGAGAGCTCTCATGGTGACAGTGCTCATGGTGGCAGTGCCCTAGGAGGCTGTGCTCTTGGTGACAGTGCTCATAGTGGCAGTTCCCATGGTGCGAGTACCTATGTTGGCAGTGCACATAGTGAGATTACCGATGGTGGCAGTGCGCATGGTGACTATGTTCACGGTGACAGTACCTATGGTGACAATGCTCATCGTGACAATGCCCATGGTGACACTGCCACGGTGACACTGCCACAGTGTAAGTGCTCACGGTGACAGTAACCATGGTGATACTGCTCAAGGTGATAGTGCCCATGGTGAAATTTCCCATGAGGATAGTTCCCATGGTGAAAGTGCTCCTGATTACAGTGTCCATATTCGGAGTTTCCATGGTGACTGTGCTCATGGTTGCAGTGCCCTGGGTGGCAGTCCTCGTGGTGACAGTGCCCATGGTGGCACTTCCCATGGTGAGAGAACCGATGGTAGATGAGCACATGGTGATATTGCCCATGGTAACCGTGCTCACAGTGATAGTGCCCATGGTGATAGTGCTCATGGTGATAGTGCCGATGGTGATAGTCCTCATGGTGATAGTGCCCATGGTTATGGTGCCCATTGTGACAGTGCCACAGCAGCACTGCCATGGTGACAGTGCCAATGGTGACAGTGACCATGGTGATACTGCACAAAGTGATAGTGCCCATGGTGATAGTACTCATGTTAATAGTTCCCATGGTGAAATTGCCCATGGTGAGAGTTCCCATGGTGAAAGTGCTCATGATGACAGTGCCCTTGTTGGTAATTCCCATGGTGACAGTGCTCACAGTGATACTGACCATGGAAAGAGTGCATATGGTGGTTGTGCCCTTGGTGACAATGCCCATGAAGACAGTACTGATGGTGACAGTGCTCACGGTGATAGTGCCCATGGTAACAGTGCACATGGTTGTAGTGCACATGGTGGCAGTGAAAAATGGTGACAGTTCCCATGGTGATAGTGCTCATGGTTACAGTGCACACAGTAACAACCCATGCTGACATTCCTCACGGTTACAGTGCACAAGGTGGCAGTACCCATGGTGACAGTGCCCACAGTGACACTGCCCATGATGACAGTGCCCATGGTGACAGTGTCCATGTGACATTGCCTCTGGTGCCAGTGCTCACAGTGATAGTGCCCATGGTTAAACTGCCCATGGTGACAGCGCTCACGGTAATAGTGCCCATAGTTATAGTGCACTTAGTGGCCAGGCCCATGGTAACAGTACACATTGAGATACTGCTCACGGTGATAGTGTCCATGGTGAGAGTTCTCACAGTGAGACTGCGCATGGTGATACACCTCATGATGATAGTGCCCATGGTGACATTCCTCACAGTGATAGTGCCCATGGTGATAGTACACTTGGTGCCGTGCCCATTGTGACAGTGCCCATGGTGACAGTGCCCATGGTGACAGTGACAACCGTGACAGAGCCTATGGTGACAGTTCTCACGGTGACAGTGCCATGGAGAGAGTTTGCACGGTGAGATTTCTCACAGTGATAGTGCTCATTGTCACAATGCTCATAGTGACAATGCACTTTGTGCCAGTTCACATCAAGACATGCCGCACTGTGACAGTTCTCACGGTGACAGTGCCCAAGATGATATTACCCATGGTGAGAGAAATCATGATTAAAGTGCCCATGGTGACACTACTCAAGGTGGCAGTACGAAATGTTGACAGTGCCCATGGTGACATTGCTCATGGTGACATTGCTTATGGTGATAATCCTTATGGTGGTAGTGTGCATGGTGACACTGCACACAGTGACAGTGTTCACAGTGACATTGCTCTCGGTAATAGTGCCCATTGTGAAAGTGCCATTGGTGACAGTGCCCACAGTCACAATTCTCATGGTGTAGTGCTCACGGTGATAGTGTTCATGGTGAAAATACCCAGGGTGCCAGTACTCATGGTGACAGTGCTCATGGTGATAGTGCCCATGGTGACAGTGCTAATGGTGACATTGCCCATAGTGACTGCGCCCAGTGTGACAAGACCCAAGGTGACAGTGCTCACTTTGACCATGCCCATGGTGACAGTTCCTATGGTGATAGTGCCAATAGTGACAGTGCTCACGATGAAACTGCCCATGTAGACATTGCCCATTGTGATAGTGCTCATGGTGACAACCGCACAGTGTCAGTGCCAATGGTGATAGTCACCTTGGTGATAGTTCTCAGGGTGAAAGTGGCCATGGTGACATTGCTCATGGTGACAGTGCTCATGGTGACAGTGCTCAAGGTGATAGTTTCCATGTTGACAGTACCCATGGTGACAGTTCTCATGGTGACAGTGCCTATGGTGATATTTCTCATAGTGAGAGTGTTCACATTGACACTGCCCGTGGTGACATTGACCACAGTGACTGTTCTCACCGTGATACTGCCCCTGGTGACAGTTCACATTGTGGCTGTGCCCATGGTGACAGTGCTCAGGGTGATGGTGCTCACAGTGATAGTGCTCACGGTGACAGTGCCCAAGGTGACAATACCCACAGTGAGAGTAATCATGGTGAAAATGCCCATGGTGGCAGTTCTCATAGTGACAGTTCTCATTGTGACAATGCTCATGGTGGCAGTATCCAAGGTGGCAATGCTCGTGCTGACACTGCTCTTGGAGGCAGTGCTTATGGTTGCAGTGCCCATGGTAATGGTGCACATGGTGATAGTGCCGATGGTGACAGTGCCCATGGTGGTAGTGCACCTGGTGGCAGTGCAAAATAGTGACAGTGCCAATGGTAACAGTTCTCATGGTGACATTGCTCATGCTGATAGTGCCAATGGTGACAGTGCCCATGGTGGCAGTGCCTCTGGTGACAGTGAACACCGTGAGAGTGTCCATGGTGGTCACAGGAATGGTGACAGTTCTGATGCTGCCAGTACTTATGATGATAGTGCTCACGGAAGCAGTGTTCATGTTAATAATGCTCACGGTGGCAGTGCCCACAGTGACAGTGCTCATGGACAGTGCTGAAAGTGACAGTGCCCATGGTGACAGTTACCACGATGAGACAGCTCACAGTGATAGTGCCCATTGTGACAGTGCTCACAGTGAGAATGCCGATTGTGACAGTGCCCATTGAGAGACGCCACACGGTGACAGTTCTCACGGTGACAGTGCCCATGGTGATTTTATCCATGGTGACAGTACTCATGGTTAAAGTGCACATGGTGACACTGCACATGGTGACATTGCTAAAGGTGATAATCCTTCCGGTGATAGTGCACCTGTTGATAGTACTCACGGTGATAGAGTCCTTGGTGAAAGTGCCCATGGTGACAGTGCTCATAGTCACAATTCTCAATGTCTAGTGTTCAGGGTGACAGTGCCCATGGTAACAATACCCAGGGTGATAGTACTCATGGTGACAGTTCTCATTCTGATAGTCCACATGCTGACAGTGCCCATGTTCACAATTCTCACGGTGATAGTCCCCACGGTGACAATACCCAAGGTGACAGAGCTCATGGTAACAGATCTTACGGTGGCAGTGCCCATGGTGAGAGTGCCCATGCTGACAAAGCCCATGGTGATACTACACATTGTGACAGTGCCCACGATGACAGTGCCCATGTTGACAGTGCCCAAGATCAGAGTGCCCATGCTGACATTGCTCATGGTGAGAGTACTCATGGTGAAAATGCCTATGGCGGCAATTCTCACAGTGAAAGTTCTCATGGTGAGAGTGCTCATAGTGGCAGTGCCCTAGGAGGCAGTGCTCTTGGTGACAGTGCTAATGGTGGCAGTTCCCATGGTGAGATTACCGATAGTGGCAGTGCACATGATGAGATTACCGATGGTGGCAGTGCGCATGCAGACTATGCTCACAGTGACTGAGCCTATGCTGACTTTGATCATCATGACAGTGCCCATGGTGACACTGCCACGGTGACACTGCCACGGTGTAAGTGCTCACGGTGACAGTGACCATAGTGATACAGCTCAAGGTGATAGTGAAAATGGTGTCTGTCCTAATATTGATAATGCCCATGTTGAAATTTCCCATGGTGACAGTTCCCATGGTGAAAGTGCTCCTGATTATAGTGCCCATATTCGGAGTTCCCATGGTGACTGTGCTCATGGTTGCAGTGCCCTGAGTGGCAGTCCTCGTGGTGACAGTCCTATGATGGCAGTTCCCATGGTGAGAGTACCGATGGTAGCTGAGCACATGGTGATATTGCCCATGGTAACCGTGCTCACAGTGATAGTGCTCATGCTGATAGTGCTCACAGTGATAGTGCCAATGGTGATAGTCCTCACGGTGATAGTGCCCATGTTTATGGTGCCCATTGTGACAGTGCCACAGTGGCACAGCCATGGTAACAGTGTCAATGGTGACAGTGACCATGGTGATACTGCACAATGTGATAGTGCCCATGGTCATAGTCCTCACGTTAATAGTTCCCATGGTGAAATTGCCCATGGTGAAAGTTCTCATGATGACAGTGCCCATGTTGGTAGTTCCCATGGTGACAGTGCTCACAGAGATACTGACCATGGAAAGAGTGCATATGGTGGCTGTGCCCTTGGTGACAATGCCCATGATGACAGTACTGATGGTGACAGTGCTCATGGTGATAGTGCCCATGGTGAGAGTGCAAAGGGTTGTAGTGCACATGGTGGCAGTGAAAAATGGTGACAGTTGCCATGGTGACAGTGCTCATGGTTACAGTGCACACGGTAACAACCCATGCTGACATTCCTCATGGTTACAGTGCACAAGGTTGCAGTACCCATGGTGACAGTGCCCACAGTGACACTGCCCTAGATGACAGTGCCCATGGTGACAGTGTCCACAGTGACATTGCCTCTGGTGACAGAGCTCACAGTGACAGTGCCCATGCTGACATTTCTCATGGTGATAGTGCCCATGGTGACAGTTCACATGTTGATACTGCCAATGGTGATAGTGCTCATGGTGACAGTGCTCATGGTTGCAGTACCCATGGTGACAGTGCACAAGATGACAGTGCCCATGGTGGCAATTCCCATGGTGACAGTTCCCACTGTGACATTGCCTATGGTGACACTTCACACGGTGACATTGCCCATGGTGACAGGGCTCATGGTGACAGTCCGCATTGTGCCAGTGCCCATGGTGACAGTGCTCACAGTGAAAGTGCTCATGGTAATGCTGCTTCTGGTGACAGTGCCCAAGGTGAAAATACCCATACAGTACTCATCGAGAAAGTGCCCATGGTGGCAATACTTATAGTGACAGTTCTCATGGTGACAGTGCTCATGGTGGCATTTACCATGGTGAGAGTCTCGATGGGGCAGTGCACATGGTGACAGTGCCCATGCTACCCATGCTCACGGTGATATGACCCATGGTGACAGTTATCATGCCTGTTGTGCAGATGCTGATAATGCTGCCGGTGATAGTGCCCATGGTTAAGGGGCCCATGGTCCCAGTGCTCACAGGAATAGTGAGCATAGTGATAGTGTACTTGGTGAACGTGCCCATGGTGGCAGTGCCCATGGTGACAGTACACATGGTGATACTGCTCAATGTGATAGTGCCCCTGTTGACAGTGTGCATGGTGACAGTTCTCACGGTGACTGTGCCTATGGTGACAGTTCTCACGTTGATAGTGCCCATGGTGACAGTTCACATGGTGAAAGTGCTCATGATGAGAGTGCCCATGTTGGTAGTTGCATTGGTGACAGTGCTCACAGTGATAGTGACCATGGTAAGATTGCAGATGTTGGCCGTGCCATTGGTGACATTGCCCATGATGACAGTACTCATGGTGACAGCACACACGATGAGAGTGTCCATGGTGACAGTGCACATGTTTGTAGTGCACATGGTGGCAGTGAAAAATGGTGACAGATCCCATGGTGACAGTGCTCATGGTGACAGTGCACACGGTGACAACCCATGCTGACATGGCTCACGGTGAGTGTGCTCATGGTTGCATTACCCATGGTGACAGGGCTCACAGTTAGCGTGCCCATGGTAATCGTGCTCACCATGAGAGTGTCCATGGTGACAGTGATCACAGTGAGAGTGCCGATGGTGATAGTGCGCACGGTGATAGTGCCCATGGTTAAGGTGCCCATGGTGACAGTGCTCACGGTAATAGTGAGCAAAGTGATAGTGCCCTTGTTGACCGTGCCCATGCTGAGAGTACACATGGTGATAATTCTCAAGTTGGTAGTGCCTATGGTGACAGTGCCCATGGACACCACCCTCAAGGTGATAGTGCTCACGGTGACTGGGCCCATGGGGACAGTGCAAACCGTGACATTGCCTATCGTGACAGTGCTCACAGTGAAAAAGCCCATGGTGAGAGTGACCACGGTGACAGTTCTAATGCTGATAGTGCCCATAGTGACAATAGCCATGGTGAGAGTACTCATGGCGATAATGCTCAACGTGATAGTGCCCATGGCGATAGATCCGATGGTGAGAGTCCTCACGCTGATAGTGCCCATGGTGAGAGTTTCCATTCTGAAAGTGCTCATGATGACAGTGCTTATGTTGCTAGTTCCCATGGTGACAGTGCTCACGGTGATACTGACCATGGTAACTGTTCACATGGTGGCCGTGCCCTTGGGGACAGTGCCCATGATGACAGTACTCATGGTGAAAGTGCTCACGGTGATAGTGCCTATGATCAGAGTGCACATGGTGGTAGTACAGACGGTGAGAACCCATGCTGAGAGCACTCATGGTGACAATGCTCATGGTTGCAGTACCCATGATGACAGGGATCACAGTGACAGTGCGGATGGTGGCACTGCCCATGGTGACAGTGCTCATGGTAACAATGCCCATGATGACAGTGCCCATGTTGACATTGCTCATGGTGAAATTGCCCATGGTGACAATTCTCACGGTGACAGTACCCTTGGAGAGAGCACCCAAGTTGACAGTGCTCACGGTGACGTGCTCATGTTGACAGTGGTAGTGCCCATGGTGACATTGCCCATGGTGGCAGTGCCCGTGGTGCCAGTGCACAAAGTGACGGTGCCCATGCTGACAGTTCTTATGTTGATAGAGCCCATGGTGACAGTGCACATGGTGATACTGTCAAATATTGACAGTACTCATGGGGACAGTGTTCATGTTTACAGTACCCATGGTGACAGTGCTCACTCTGACAGTACCCAAGGTGACAGCGCCCATGGTGACATTGCCTATGGTGACTCTGCTCACCGTGACATCACCCATGGTGACAGTGACCATGGTGATATTTCTCACGGTGATAGTGCCCATGGTGACAGTGTCCATCGTGAGAGTTCTCACGGTGAGAGTGCCCATGGTGACAGGGCTCATGGTGACAGTCCACATTGTGCCAGTGTGCATGGTGACTGCACTCACAGTGAAAGTGCTCACAGTAATACTGCTCACGGTGACAATGCCCATGGTGAAAATACCCATGGTGACACTATTCATCATCAAAGTGCCCATGGTGGCAATTCTCATCGTGACAGTTCTGATGGTGACAGTGCTCATGGTGACAGTGCAAATGGTGACGATACCCATGGTGACAGTACTCATGGTTAAAATACACATTGTGGCAGTTCTCATAGTGAGGGTTCTCATCGTGACAGTGCTCATAATAGTAGTGCCCAAGGTGGCAGTGCTCGTGGTGACAGTGCTCTTGGTGACATTGCTCACGGTGATACTTCTCATGGTGACAGTGCCCATGGTGATATTACTCATGGTGAGAGTACTCAATGATAAAGTGCCCATGGTGATAGTGCACATGGTGGCAGTGCAAAATGGTGACAATGCCCATGGTGACAATGCTCATGGTGACATTGCTTAAGGTGATACTCCTTGCGGTGATATTGAGCATGGTGACAGTGCAAATGGTGACAATACCCATGGTGACAGTACTCATGGTGAAAATACCCATGGTGGCAGTTCTCAGAGCAACCGTTCTCATGGTGACAGTACTCATAATAGCAGTGCCCAAGGTGGCAGTGCTCGTGGTGACAGTGCTCCTGGTGGCAGTTCCCTTGGGAACAATGCCGATGGTGACACTGCACATTGTGAGAGTGCCAATGGTAACCTTGCTTTCGGTGATAGTGAACACGTTGAGAGTGCCCATTGTGACACTGCCGAAGGAGACCCTCCTCATTGTGACAGTGCTCATGGTAACAGTGCTCATGGTGGAAGTGCCCATGGTGACAATGCTCATTGTGGCAGTGCTCATGGTGACAGTGCCAATGATGACAGTTCTTATGGTGATAGTGTTCACAGTGTCTGTGCTCATGGTGATAGTGCTCACGGTGGCCGTGCCCATAGTGACACTGCTCATGCTGGCAATACCCACGCTGATAGACCCATGGTGACAGTGCCCATGATCACAGTGCAATGGTGAGAGCGCTCACGGTGACAGTGACAATGGTGACAGTGCCCATGGAGGAAATATCCATGGTGACAGTTCTCATGGTGACAGTGCCCATGGTGACACTGCCCATGGTGAGAGTGCTCACGGGGACAGTGCCCATGATAACAATAACCACGGTGATAGTACCCACGGTGACAGTGTCCACGGTGACATTGCTCTTGGTGATAGTTCCTTTGGTGACAATGCTCATGGTGAAATTGCCCATGCTGACAATGCTCATGGTGACATTGCCAATGGAGAGAGTAGACATGTTGACAGTGACCATGGTGATGTGCTCATGTTGACAGTGCTCACAGTGATAGTGCCCATGGTGACATTGCCCATGGTGGAAGTTCCCACAGTGCCAGTGCCCACAGTGACAGTGCCCATGCTGACATTTCTCATGGTGATAGTGCCCATGGTGACAGTTCACATGTTGATACTGCCAATGGTGATAGTGCTCATGGTGACAGTGCTCATGGTTGCAGTACCCATGGTGACAGTGCCCATGGTGGCAATTCCCATGGTGACAGTTCCCACTGTGACATTGCCTATGGTGACACTTCACACGGTGACATTGCACATGGTGACAGGGCTCATGGTGACAGTCCTCATTGTGCCAGTGCCCATGGTGACAGTGCTCACAGTGAAAGTGCTCATGGTAATGCTGCTTCTGGTGACCGTGCCCAAGGTGAAAATACCCATACAGTACTCATCAAGAAAGTGCCCATGGTGGCAATACTTATATTGACATTTCTCATGGTGACAGTGCTCATGGTGGCATATACCATGGTAAGAGTCTCGATGGGGCAGTGCACATGGTGACAGTGCCCATGCTACCCATGCTCACGGTGATATGACCCATGGTGACAGTTATCATGCCTGTTGTGCAGATGCTGATAATGCTGCCGGTGATAGTGCCCATGGTTAAGGGGCCCATGGTCACAGTGCTCACAGGAATAGTGAGCATAGTGATAGTGTACTTGGTGACCGTGCCCATGGTGGCAGTGCCCATGGTACAGTACACATGGTGATACTGCTCAATGTGATAGTGCCCCTGTTGACAGTGTGCATGGTGACAGTTCTCACGGTGACTGTGCCTATGGTGACAGTTCTCACGTTGATAGTGCCCATGGTGACAGTTCACATGGTGAAAGTGCTCATGATGAGAGTGCCCATGTTGGTAGTTGCATTGGTGACAGTGCTCACAGTGATAGTGACCATGGTAAGATTGCAGATGTTGGCCGTGCCATTGGTGACATTGCCCATGATGACAGTACTCATGGTGACAGCACACACGATGAGAGTGTCCATGGTGACAGTGCACATGGTTGTAGTGCACATGGTGGCAGTGAAAAATGGTGACAGAGCCCATGGTGACAGTGTTCATGGTGACAGTGCACACGGTGACAACCCATGCTGACATGGCTCACGGTGAGTTTGCTCATGGTTGCATTACCCATGGTGACAGGGCTCACAGTTAGCGTGCCCATGGTAATCGTGCTCACCATGAGAGTGTCCATGGTGACAGTGATCACAGTGAGAGTGCCGATGGTGATAGTGCTCACGGTGATAGTGCCCATGGTTAAGGTGCCCATGGTGACAGTGCTCACGGTAATAGTGAGCAAAGTGATAGTGCCCTTGTTGACCGTGCCCATGCTGAGAGTACACATGGTGATAATTCTCAAGTTGGTAGTGCCTATGGTGACAGTGCCCATGGACACCACCCTCAAGGTGATAGTGCTCACGGTGACTGGGCCCATGAGGACAGTGCAAACCGTGACATTGCCTATCGTGACAGTGCTCACAGTGAAAAAGCCCATGGTGAGAGTGACCACGGTGACAGTTCTAATGCTGATAGTGCCCATAGTGACAATAGCCATGGTGAGAGTACTCATGGCGATAATGCTCAACGTGATAGTGCCCATGGCGATAAATCCGATGGTGAGAGTCCTCACGCTGATAGTGCCCATGGTGAGAGTTTCCATTCTGAAAGTGCTCATGATGACAGTGCTTATGTTGGTAGTTCCCATGGTGACAGTGCTCACGGTGATACTGACCACGGTAACCGTTCACATGGTGGCCGTGCCCTTGGTGACAGTGCCCATGATGACATTACTCATGGGGAAAGTGCTCACGTTGATAGTGCCCATGGTCAGAGTGCACATGGTGGTAGTGCAGACGGTGAGAACCCATGCTGAGAGTACTCATGGTGACAATGCTCATGGTTGCAGTACCCATGGTGACAGGGATCACAGTGACAGTGCGGATGGTGGCACTGCCCATGGTGACAGTGCTCATGGTGACAATGCCCATGATGACAGTGCCCATGGTGACAGTTCCCACGGTGACATTTCCTAGGGTGACAGTGCTCACGCTGACAGTGCCCATGATGACAGTGCCCATGTTGACATTCCTCATGGTGAAATTGCCCATTGTGACAATTCTCACGGTGACAGTACCCTTGGAGAGAGCACCCAAGTTGACAGTGCTCACGGTGACGTGCTCATGTTGACAGTGGTAGTGCCCATGGTGACATTGCCCATGGTGGCAGTGCCCGTGGTGCCAGTGCACACAGTGACGGTGCCCATGCTGACAGTTCTTATGTTGATAGAGCCCATGGTGACAGTGCACATGGTGATACTGTCAAATATTGACAGTACTCATGGGGACAGTGTTCATGTTTACAGTACCCATGGTGACAGTGCTCACTCTGACAGTACCCAAGGTGACAGCGCCCATGGTGACATTGCCTATGGTGACTCTGCTCACGGTGACATCGCCCATGGCGACAGTGACCATGGTGATATTTCTCACGTTGAGAGTGCCCATGGTGACAGCGTCCATGGTGATATTTCTCACGGTGAGAGTGCCCATGGTGACAGGGCTCATGGTGACAATCCGCATTGTGCCAGTGTGCATGGTGACTGCACTCACAGTGAAAGTGCTCACAGTAATACTGCTCACGGTGACAATGCCCATGGTGAAAATACCCATGGTGACACTATTCATCATCAAAGTGCCCATGGTGGCAATTCTCATCGTGACAGTTCTGATGGTGACAGTGCTCATGGTGACAGTGCAAATGGTGATGATACCCATGGTGACAGTACTCATGGTGAAAATACACATTGTGGCAGTTCTCATAGTGAGGGTTCTCATCGTGACAGTGCTCATAATAGTAGTGCCCAAGGTGGCAGTGCTCGTGGTGACAGTGCTCTTGGTGACATTGCTCACGGTGATACTTCTCATGGTGACAGTGCCCATGGTGATATTACTCATGGTGAGAGTACTCAATGATAAAGTACCCATGGTGATAGTGTACATGGTGGCAGTGCAAAATGGTGACAATGCCCATGGTGACAATGCTCATGGTGACATTGCTTAAGGTGATACTCCTTGCGGTGATATTGAGCATGGTGACAGTGCAAATGGTGACAATACACATGGTGACAGTACTCATGGTGAAAATACCCATGGTGGCAGTTCTCAGATCAACCGTTCTCATGGTGACAGTACTCATAATAGCAGTGCCCAAGGTGGCAGTGCTCGTGGTGACAGTGCTCCTGGTGGCAGTTCCCTTGGGAACAATGCCGATGGTGACACTGCACATTGTGAGAGTGCCAATGGTAACCTTGCTTTCGGTGATAGTGAACACGTTGAGAGTGCCCATTGTGACACTGCCGAAGGAGACCCTCCTCATTGTGACAGTGCTCATGGTAACAGTGCTCATGGTGGAAGTGCCCATGGTGACAATGCTCATTGTGGCAGTGCTCATGGTGACAGTGCCAATGATGACAGTTCTTATGGTGATAGTGTTCACAGTGTCTGTGCTCATGGTGATAGTGCTCACGGTGGCCGTGCCCATAGTGACACTGCTCATGCTGGCAATACCCACGCTGATAGACCCATGGTGACAGTGCCCATGATCACAGTGCAATGGTGAGAGCGCTCACGGTGACAGTGACAATGGTGACAGTGCCCATGGAGGAAATATCCATGGTGACAGTTCTCATGGTGACAGTGCCCATGGTGACACTGCCCATGGTGAGAGTGCTCACGGGGACAGTACCCATGATAACAATAACCACGGTGATAGTGCCCACGGTGACAGTGTCCACGGTGACATTGCTCTTGGTGATAGTTCCTTTGGTGACAATGCTCATGGTGAAATTGCCCATGCTGACAATGCTCATGGTGACATTGCCAATGGAGAGAGTAGACATGTTGACAGTGACCATGGTGATGTGCTCATGTTGACAGTGCTCACAGTGATAGTGCCCATGGTGACATTGCCCATGGTGGAAGTTCCCACGGTGCCAGTGCCCACAGTGACAGTGCCCATGCTGACATTTCTCATGGTGATAGTGCCCATGGTGACAGTTCACATGTTGATACTGCCAATGGTGATAGTGCTCATGGTGACAGTGCTCATGGTTGCAGTACCCACGGTGACAGTGCACAAGATGACAGTGCCCATGGTGGCAATTCCCATGGTGACAGTTCCCACTGTGACATTGCCTATGGTGACACTTCACACGGTGACATTGCCCATGGTGACAGGGCTCATGGTGACAGTCCGCATTGTGCCAGTGCCCATGGTGACAGTGCTCACAGTGAAAGTGCTCATGGTAATGCTGCTTCTGGTGACCGTGCCCAAGGTGAAAATATCCATACAGTACTCATCGAGAAAGTGCCCATGGTGGCAATACTTATAGTGACAGTTCTCATGGTGACAGTGCTCATGGTCGCATTTACCATGGTGAGAGTCTCAATGGGGCAGTGCACATTGTGACAGTGCCCATGCTACCCATGCTCACAGTGATATGACCCATGGTGACAGTTATCATGCCTATTGTGCAGATGCTGATAATGCTGCCGGTGATAGTGCCCATGGTTAAGGGGCCCATGGTCACAGTGCTCACAGGAATAGCGAGCATAGTGATAGTGTACTTGGTGACTGTGCCCATGGTGGCAGTGCCCATGGTGACAGTACACATGGTGATACTGCTCAATGTGATAGTGCCCCTGTTGACAGTGTGCATGCTGACATTTCTCACGGTGACTGTGCCTATGGTGACAATGCTCATGGTGACAGTTCTCACGTTGATAGTGCCCATGGTGACAGTGCACATGGTGAAAGTTCTCATGATGAGAGTACCCATGTTGGTAGTTCCATTGGTGACAGTGCTCACAGTGATAGTGACCATGGTAAGATTGCAGATGTTGGCCGTGCCATGGGTGACATTGCCCATGATGACAGTACTCATGGTGACAGCACACACGATGAGAGTGTCCATGGTGACAGTGCACATGGTTGTAGTGCACATGGTGGCAGTGAAAAATGGTGACAGAGCCCATGGTGACAGTGCACACGGTGACAACCCATGCTGACATGGCTCACGGTGAGTGTGCTCATGGTTGCATTACCCATGGTGACAGGGCTCACAGTTAGCGTGCCCATGGTAATCGTGCTCACCATGAGAGTGTCCATGGTGACAGTGATCACAGTGAGAGTGCCGATGGTGATAGTGCTCACGGTGATAGTGCCCATGGTTAAGGTGCCCATGGTGACAGTGCTCACGGTAATAGTGAGCAAAGTGATAGTGCCCTTGTTGACCGTGCCCATGCTGAGAGTACACATGGTGATAATTCTCAAGTTGGTAGTGCCTATGGTGACAGTGCCCATGGACACCACCCTCAAGGTGATAGTGCTCACGGTGACTGGGCCCATGGGGACAGTGCAAACCGTGACATTGCCTATCGTGACAGTGCTCACAGTGAAAAAGCCCATGGTGAGAGTGACCACGGTGACAGTTCTAATGCTGATAGTGCCCATAGTGACAATAGCCATGGTGAGAGTACTCATGGCGATAATGCTCAACGTGATAGTGCCCATGGCGATAGATCCGATGGTGAGAGTCCTCACGCTGATAGTGCCCATGGTGAGAGTTTCCATTCTGAAAGTGCTCATGATGACAGTGCTTATGTTGGTAGTTCCCATGGTGACAGTGCTCACGGTGATACTGACCACGGTAACCGTTCACATGGTGGCCGTGCCCTTGGTGACAGTGCCCATGATGACAGTACTCATGGTGAAAGTGCTCACGGTGATAGTGCCCATGGTCAGAGTGCACATGGTGGTAGTGCAGACGGTGAGAACCCATGCTGAGAGTACTCATGGTGACAATGCTCATGGTTGCAGTACCCATGGTGACAGGGATCACAGTGACAGTGCGGATCGTGGCACTGCCCATGGTGACAGTGCTCATGGTGACAATGCCCATGATGACAGTGCCCATGGTGACAGTTCGCACGGTGACATTTCCTATGGTGACAGTGCTCACGCTGACAGTGCCAATGGTGACAGTTCCCATGATGATAGTGCCCATGTTGACATTGCTCATGGTGAAATTGCCCATGGTGACAATTCTCACGGTGACAGTACCCTTGGAGAGAGCACCCAAGTTGACAGTACTCACGGTGACGTGCTCATGTTGACAGTGGTAGTGCCCATGGTGACATTGCCCATGTTGGCAGTGCCCATGGTGCCAGTGCACACAGTGACGGTACACATGCTGACAGTTCTTATGTTGATAGAGCCCACGGTGACAGTGCACATGGTGATACTGTCAAATATTGACAGTACTCATGGGGACAGTGTTCATGTTTACAGTACCCATGGTGACAGTGCTCACTCTGACAGTACCCAAGGTGACAGCGCCCATGGTGACATTGCCTATGGTGACTCTGCTCACGCTGAAATCGCCCATGGTGACAGTGACCATGGTGATATTTCTCACGGTGATAGTGCCCATGGTGACAGTGTCCATGGTGAGAGTTCTCACGGTGAGAGTGCCCATGGTGACAGGGCTCATGGTGACAGTCCGCATTGTGCCAGTGTGCATGGTGACTGCACTCACAGTGAAAGTGCTCACAGTAATACTGCTCACGGTGAGAATGCCCATGGTGAAAATACCCATGGTGACACTATTCATCATCAAAGTGCCCATGGTGGCAATTCTCATCGTGACAGTTCTGATGGTGACAGTGCTCATGGTGACAGTGCAAATGGTGACAATACCCATGGTGACAGTACGCATGGTGAAAATACACTTTGTGGCAGTTCTCATAGTGAGGGTTCTCATCGTGACAGTGCTCATAATAGTAGTGCCCAAGGTGGCAGTGCTCGTGGTGACAGTGCTCTTGGTGACATTGCTCACGGTGATACTTCTCATGGTGACAGTGCCCATGGTGGCATTGCCCATGGTGCCAGTGCACACAGTGACGGTGCCCATGCTGACAGTTCTTATGTTGATAGAGCCCATGGTGACAGTGCACATGGTGATACTGTCAAATATTGACAGTACTCATGGGGACAGTGTTCATGTTTACAGTACCCATGTTGACAGTGCTCGCTCTGACAGTACCCAAGGTGACAGCGCCCATGGTGACATTGCCTATGGTGACTCTGCTCACGGTGACATTGCCCATGGTGACAGTGACCATGGTGATATTTCTCACGGTGATAGTGCCCATGGTGACAGTGTCCATGGTGAGAGTTCTCACGGTGAGAGTGCCCATGGTGACAGGGCTCATGGTGACAGTCCGCATTGTGCCAGTGTGCATGGTGACTGCACTCACAGTGAAAGTGCTCACAGTAATACTGCTCACGGTGACAATGCCCATGGTGAAAATACCCATGGTGACACTATTCATCATCAAAGTGCCCATGGTGGCAATTCTCATCGTGACAGTTCTGAGGGTGACAGTGCTCATGGTGACAGTGCAAATGGTGACAATACCCATGGTGACAGTACTCATGGTGAAAATACACATTGTGTCAGTTCTCATAGTGAGGGTTCTCATCGTGACAGTGCCCATAATAGTAGTGCCCAAGATGGCAGTGCTCGTGGTGACAGTGCTCTTGGTGACATTGCTCACGGTGATACTTCTCATGGTGACAGTGCCAATGGTGATATTACTCATGGTGAGAGTACTCAATGATAAAGTGCCCATGGTGATAGTGCACATGGTGGCAGTGCAAAATGGTGACAAGACCTATGGTGACAATGCTCATGGTGACATTGCTTAAGGTGATACTCCTTGCGGTGATATTGAGTATGCTGACAGTGCAAATGGTGACAATACCCATGGGGACAGTACTCTTGGTGAAAATACCCATGGTGGCAGTTCTCAGAGCAACCGTTCTCATGGTGACAGTACTCATAATCGCAGTGCCTAAGGTGGCAGTGCTCGTGTTGACAGTGCTCATGGTGACAGTGCTCCTGGTAACAGGTCCCATGGGAACAATGCCGATGGTGACACTGCACATTGTGACACTGCCAATGGTAACCTTACTTTCGGTGATAATGAACACATTGAGAGTGCCCATTGTGACACTGCCGACAGATTCCCTCCTCATTGTGACAGTGCTTATGGTGGAAGTGCCCATGTTGACAATGCTCATTGTGGCAGTGCTCATGGTTAGAGTGCCAATGATGACAGTTCTTATGGTGATATTGTTCACAGTGTCAGTGCTCATGGTGATAGTGCTCACGGTGGCCGTGCCCATAGTGACACTGCTCATGCTGGCAATACCCACGGTGATAGACCCATGGTGACAGTGACCATGATCACGGTGCAATGGTGAGAGCACTCACGGTGACAGTGACAATGGTGACAGTGCCCATGGAGGAAATATCCATGGTGACATTGCTCATGGTGACAGTGCCCATGGTGACAATTCTCATTGTGGCAGTGCTCATGGTAACAGTGCTCATGGTGGAAGTGCCCATGGTGACAATGCTCATTGTGGCAGTGCTCATGGTGACAGTGCCAATGATGACAGTTCTTATGGTGATAGTGTTCACAGTGTCTGTGCTCATGGTGATAGTGCTCACGGTGACCGTGCCCATAGTGACACTGCTCATGCTGGCAATAACCACAGTGATAGACCCATGGTGACAGTGCCCATGATCACAGTGCAATGGTGAGAGTGCTCACGGTGACAGTGACAATGGTGACAGTGCCCATGGAGGAAATATCCATGGTGACAGTGCTCATAGTGACAGTGCCCATGGTGACAATGCCCATGGTGAGAAAGATCACGGGGAAAGTGCCCATGATAACAATAACCACGGTGATAGTGCCCATGGTGACATTGCCCACGGTGACATTGCTCTTGGTGATAGTTCCTTTGGTGACAATGCTCATGGTGACATTGCCCATGGAGAGCGTAGCCATGTTGACAGTGCCCATGGTGACGTGCTCATGTTGACATTGCTCACAATGATAGTGCCCATGGTGACATTGCCCATGGTGGAAGCTCCCACGGTGCCAGTGCCCAAAGTGACAGTGCCCATGCTGACATTTCTCATGGCGATAATGCCCATGGTGACAGTTCACATGTTGATACTGCCAATGGTGATATTGCTCATGGTGACAGTGCTCATGGTTGCAGTACCCATGGTGACAGTGCACAAGATGACAGTGCCCATGGTGGCAATTCCCATGGTGACAGTTCCCACAGTGGCATTGCCTATGGTGACACTTCTCACTGTGACAATGCCCATGGTGACAGGGCTCACAGTGAGAGTGATCATGGTAGTTCTGCTTATGGTGACAGTGCCCAAGGTGAAAATACCCATGGTAACAGTACTCACCGAGAATGTGCCTATGGTGGCAATACTTATAGTGACAGTTCTCATGGTGACAGTGCTCATGGTGGCATTTACCATGGTGAGAGTCTCGATGGGGCAGTGCACATGGTGACAGTGCCCATGGTACCCATGCTCACGGTGATATGAGCCATGGTGACAGTTATCATGCTTGTTGTGCAAATGCTGATAATGCTGCCGGTGATAGTGCCCATGGTTAAGGTGCCAATGGTGACAGTGCTCACAGGAATATTGAGCATAGTGATAGTGTACTTGGTGACCGTGCCCATGGTGGCAGTGCCCATGGTGACAGTACACATGGTGATACTGCTAAATGTGATAGTGCCCCTGTTGACAGTGTGCATGGTGACATTTCTCACGGTGACTGTGCCTATGGTGAAAATGCTCATGGTGACAGTTCTCACGTTTTTAGTGCCCATGGTGAAAATGCCCATGGTGACAGTTTGCATGTTGAAAGTGCTCATGATGACAGTGCCCATGTCAGTAGTTCCCTTGGTTACAGGGCTCACAGTGATACTGACCATGGTAACCGTTCACATGGTGGCCGTGCCCTTGGGGACAGTGCCCATGATGACAGTACTCATGGTGAAAGTGCTCACGGTGATAGTGCCTATGATCAGAGTGCACATGGTGGTAGTACAGACGGTGAGAACCCATGCTGAGAGCACTCATGGTGACAATGCTCATGGTTGCAGTACCCATGGTGACAGGGATCACAGTGACAGTGCGGATGGTGGCACTGCCCATGGTGACAGTGCTCATGGTGACAATGCCCATGATGACAGTGCCCATGGTCACAGTTCCCAAGGTGACATTTCCTATGGTGACAGTGCTCACTCTGACAGTGCCCATGGTGACAGTGCCCATGATTACAGTGCCCATGTTGACATTGCTCATGGTGAAATTGCCCATGGTGACAATTCTCACGGTGACAGTACCCATGGAGAGAGCACCCAAGTTGACAGTGCCCATGGTGACGTGCTCATGTTGAGAGTGGTAGTGCCCATGGTGACATTGCCCATGTTGGCAGTGCCCATGGTGCCAGTGCACACAGTGACGGTGTCCATGCTGACAGTTCTTATGTTGATAGAGCCCATGGAGACAGTGCACTTGGTGATACTGTCAAATATTGACAGTACTCATGGGGACAGTGTTCATGTTTACAGTACCCAAGGTGAGAGCGCCCATGGTGACATTGGCTATGGTGACTCTGCTCACGGTGACATTGCCCATGGTGACAGTGACCATGGTGATATTTCTCACGGTGATAGTGCCCATGGTGACAGTGTCCATGGTGAGAGTTCTCACGGTGAGAGTGCCCATGGTGACAGGGCTCATGGTGACAGTCCACATTGTGCCAGTGTGCATGGTGACTGCACTCACAGTGAAAGTGCTCACAGTAATACTGCTCACGGTGACAATGCCCATGGTGAAAATACCCATGGTGACACTATTCATCATCAAAGTGCCCATGGTGGCAATTCTCATCGTGACAGTTCTGAGGGTGACAGTGCTCATGGTGACAGTGCAAATGGTGACGATACCCATGGTGACAGTACTCATGGTGAAAATACACATTGTGGCAGTTCTCATAGTGAGGGTTCTCATAGTGACAGTGCTCATAATAGTAGTGCCCAAGGTGGCAGCGCTCGTGGTGACAGTGCTCTTGGTGACATTGCTCACGGTGATACTTCTCATGGTGACAGTGCCCATGGTGATATTACTCATGGTGAGAGTACTCAATGATAAAGTGCCCATGGTGACAGTGCCCATGGTGATAGTGTACATGGTGGCAGTGCAAAATGGTGACAATGCCCATGGTGACATTGCTTAAGGTGATACTCCTTGCGGTGATATTGAGCATGGTGACAGTGCAAACGGTGCCCATACCCATGGGGACAGTACTCATGGTGAAAATACCCATGGTGGCAGTTCTCAGAGCAACCGTTCTCATGGTGACAGTACTCATAATAGCAGTGCCCAAGGTGGCAGTGCTCGTGGTGGCAGTGCTCGTGGTGGCAGTGCTCGTGGTGACAGTGCTCCTGGTGGCAGTTCCCATGGGAAAAATGCCGATGGTGACACTGCACATTGTGAGACTGCCAATGGTAACCTTGCTTTCGGTGATAGTGAACACGTTGAGAGTGCCCATTGTGACACTGCTGAAGGAGACCCTCCTCATTGTGACAGTGCTCATGGTAACAGTGCTCATGGTGGAAGTGCCCATGGAGACAATGCTCACTGTGGCAGTGCTCATGGTGACAGTGCCAATGATGACAGTTCTTATGGTGATAGTGTTCACAGTGTCTGTGCTCATGGTGATAGTGCTCACGGTGGCCATGCCCATAGTGACACTGCTCATGCTGGCAATAACCACGGTGATAGACTCATGGTGACAGTTCCCATGATAACAGTGCAATGGTGAGAGCACTCACGGTGACAGTGACAATGGTGACAGTGCCCATGGAGGAAATATCCATGGTGACAGTGCTCATGGTGACAGTGCCCATGGTGACACTGCCCATGGTACCAGTGCTCATGGGGAAAGTGCCCATGATAAAAATAACCACGGTGATAGTGCCCATGGTGACAGTGCCCACGGTGACATTGCTCTTGGTGATAGTTCCTTTGGTGACAATGCTCATGGTGAAATTGCCCATGCTGACAATGCTCATGGTGACATTGCCAATGGAGAGAGTAGCCATGTTGACAGTGCCCATGGTGACGTGCTCATGTTGACAGTGCTCACAGTGATAGTGCCCATGGTGACATTGCCCATGGTGGAAGTTCCCACGGTGCCAGTGCCCACAGTGACAGTGCCCATGCTGACATTTCTCATGGTGATAGTGCCCATGGTGACAGTTCACATGTTGATACTGCCAATGGTGATAGTGCTCATGGTGACAGTGCTCATGGTTGCAGTACCCATGGTGAGAGTGCCCATGGTGGCAATTCCCATGGTGACAGTTCCCACAGTGGCATTGCCTATGGTGACACTTCTCACGGTGACATTGCCCATGGTGACAGGGCTCATGGTGACAGTCCACACTGTGCCTGTGCCCACGGTGATCAGTGCTCACAGTGAGAGTGCTCATGGGAGTGCTGCTTCTGGTGACAGTGCCCAAGGTGAAAATACCCATGGTGACAGTACTCATCGAGAAAGTGCCCATGGTGGCAATACTTATAATGACAGTTCTCATGGTGACAGTGCTCATGGTGGCATTTACCATGGTGAGAGTCTCGATGGTGCAGTGCACATGGTGACAGTGCCCATGGTAACCATGCTCACAGTGATATGACCCATGGTGACAGTTATCATGCCTGTTGTGCAGATGCTGATAATGCTGCCGGTGATAGTGCCCATGGTTAAGGGGCCGATGGTCACAGTGCTCACAGGAATAGTGAGCATAGTGATAGTGTACTTGGTGACCGTGCCCATGGTGGCAGTGCCCATGGTGACAGTACACATGGTGATACTGCTCAATGTGATAGTGCCCTGTTAACAGTGTGCATGGTGACAGTTCTCACGGTGACTGTGCCTATGGTGACAATGCTCATGGTGACAGTTCTCACGTTGATAGTGCCCATGGTGAAAATGCCCATGGTGACAGTTTGCATGTTGAAAGTGCTCATGATGACAGTGCCCATGTTGGTAGTTCCATTGGTGACAGTGCTCACAGTGATAGTGACCATGGTAAGATTGCAGATGTTGGCCGTGCCATTGGTGACATTGCCCGTGATGACAGTACTCATGGTGACAGCACACACGATGAGAGTGTCCATGGTGACAGTGCACATGGTTGTAGTGCACATGGTGGCAGTGAAAAATGGTGACAGAGCCCATGGTGACAGTGTTCATGGTGACAGTGCACACGGTGACAACCATGCTGACATGGCTCACGGTGAGTGTGCTCATGGTTGCATGACGCATGGTGACAGGGCTCACAGTTAGCGTGCCCATGGTAGTCGTGCTCACCATGAGAGTGTCCATGGTGACAGTGATCACAGTGAGAGTGCCGATGGTGATAGTGCTCACGGTGATAGTGCCCATGGTTAAGGTGCCCATGGTGACAGTGCTCACAGTAATAGTGAGCAAAGTGATAGTGCCCTTGTTGACCGTGCCCATGCTGAGAGTACACATGGTGATAATTCTCAAGTTGGTAGTGTCTATGGTGACAGTGCCCATGGACACCACCCTCAAGGTGATAGTGCTCACGGTGACTGGGCCCATGAGGACAGTGCAAACCGTGACATTGCCTATCGTGACAGTGCTCACAGTGAAAAAGCCCATGGTGAGAGTGACCACGGTGACAGTTCTAATGCTGATAGTGCCCATAGTGACAATAGCCATGGTGAGAGTACTAATGGCGATAATGCTCAACGTGATAGTGCCCATGGCGATATATCCGATGGTGAGAGTCCTCACGCTGATAGTGCCCATGGTGAGAGTTTCCATTCTGAAAGTGCTCATGATGACAGTGCTTATGTTGGTAGTTCCCATGGTGACAGTGCTCACGGTGATACTGACCACGGTAACCGTTCACATGGTGGCCGTGCCCTTGGTGACAGTGCCCATGATGACAGTACTCATGGTGAAAGTGCTCACGGTGATAGTGCCCATGGTCAGAGTGCACATGGTGGTAGTGCAGACTGTGAGAACCCATGCTGAGAGCACTCATGGTTACAATGCTCATGGTTGCAGTACCCATGGTGACAGGGATCACAGTGACAGTGCGGATGGTGGCACTGCCCATGGTGACAGTGCTCATGGTGGCAATGCCCATGATGACAGTGCCCATGGTGACAGTTCGCACGGTGACATTTCCTATGGTGACAGTGCTCACGCTGACAGTGCCCATGATGACAGTGCCCATGTTGACATTGCTCATGGTGAAATTGCCCATGGTGACAGTTCTCAGGGTGACAGTACCCTTGGAGAGAGCACCCAAGTTGACAGTGCCCATGGTGACGTGCCCATGTTGACAGTGCTCACAGTGGTAGTGCCCATGGTGACATTGTCCATGGTGGCAGTGCCCATGGTGCCAGTGCACACAGTGATGGTGCCCATGCTGACAGTTCTTATGTTGATAGAGCCCATGGTGACAGTGCACATAGTGATACTGTCAAATATTGACAGTACTCATGGGGACAGTGTTCATGTCTACAGTACCCATGATGACATTGCTCACTCTGACAGTACCCAAGGTGACAGCGCCCATGGTGACATTGCCTATGGTGACTCTGCTCACGGTGACATCGCCCATGGCGACAGTGACCATGGTGATATTTCTCACGGTGATAGTGCCCATGGTGACAGTGTCCATGGTGAGAGTTCTCACGGTGAGAGTGCCCATGGTGACAGGGCTCATGGTGACAGTCCGCATTGTGCCAGTGTGCATGGTGACTGCACTCACAGTGAAAGTGCTCACAGTAATACTGCTCACGGTGACAATGCCCATGGTGAAAATACCCATGGTGACACTATTCATCATCAAAGTGCCCATGGTGGCAATTCTCATCGTGACAGTTCTGAGGGTGACAGTGCTCATGGTGACAGTGCAAATGGTGACAATACCCATGGTGACAGTACTCATGGTGAAAATACACATTGTGTCAGTTCTCATAGTGAGGGTTCTCATCGTGACAGTGCTCATAATAGTAGTGCCCAAGGTGGCAGTGCTCGTGTAGACAGTGCTCTTGGTGACATTGCTCATGGTGATATTTCTCATGGTGACAGTGCCCATGGTGATATTACTCATGGTGAGAGTACTCAATGATAAAGTGCCCATGGTGACAGTGCCCATGGTGATAGTGCACATGGTGGCAGTGCAAAATGGTGACAATGCCCATGGTGACAATGCTCATGGTGACATTGCTTAAGGTGATACTCCTTTTGTTGATATTGAGCATGGTGACAGGGCAAATGGTGACAATACCCATGGAGACAGTACTCATGGTGAAAATACCCATAGTGGCTGTTCTCAGAGCAACCATTCTCATGGTGACAGTACTCATAATAGCAGTGCCCAAGGTGGCAGTGCTCGTGGTGACAGTGCTCCTGGTGGCAGTTCCCATGGGAACAATGCCGATGGTGACACTGCACATTGTGACAGTGCCAATGGTAACCTTGCTTTCGGTGATAGTGAACACGTTGAGAGTGCCCATTGTGACACTGCCGAAGGAGATCCTCCTCATTGTGACAGTGCTCATGGTAACAGTGCTCATGGTGGAAGTGCCCATGGTGACAATGCTCATTGTGGCAGTGCTCATGGTGACAGTGCCAATGATGACAGTTCTTATGGTGATAGTGTTCACAGTGTCTGTGCTCATGGTGATAGTGCTCACGGTGGCCGTGCCCATAGTGACACTGCTCATGCTGGCAATAACCACGGTGATAGACCCATGGTGACAGTGCCCATAATCACAGTGCAATGGTGAGAGGGCTCACGGTGACAGTGACAATGGTGACAGTGCCCATGGAGGAAATATCCATTGTGAGAGTGCTCATGGGGACAGTGCCCATGGTGACACTGCCCATGGTACCAGTGCTCACGGGGAAAGTGCCCATGATAACAATAACCATGGTCATAGTGCCCATGGTGACAGTGCCCACGGTGACATTGCTCTTGGTGATAGTTCCTTTGGTGACAATGCTCATGGTGAAATTGCCCATGCTGACAATGCTCCTGGTGACATTGCCAATGGAGAGAGTAGCCATGTTGACAGTGCCCATGGTGACGTGCTCATGTTGACAGTGCTCACAGTGATAGTGCCCATGGTGACATTGCCCATGGTGGAAGTTCCCACGGTGCCAGTGCCCACAGTGACAGTGCCCATGCTGACATTTCTCATGGTGATAGTGCCCATGGTGACAGTTCACATGTTGATACTGCCAATGGTGATAGTGCTCATGGTGACAGTGCTCATGGTTGCAGTACCCACGGTGACAGTGCACAAGATGACAGTGCCCATGGTGGCAATTCCCATGGTTACAGTTCCCACACTGGAATTGCCTATGGTGACACTTCTCACGGTGACATTGCCCATGGTGACAGGTCTCACAGTGAGAGTGCTCATGGTAGTGCTGCTTATGGTGACAGTTCCCAAGGTGAAAATACCCATGGTGACAGTACTCATCGAGAAAGTGCCCATGGTGGCAATACTTATAGTGACGGTTCTCATGGTGACAGTACTCATGGTGGCATTGACCATGGTGAGAGTCTCGATGCTGCAGTGCACATGGTGACAGTGCCCATGCTACCCATGCTCACGGTGATATGACCCATGGTGACAGTTATCATGCCTTTTGTGCAGATGCTGATAATGCTGCTGGTGATAGTGCCCATGGTTTGGATGCCCATGGTGACAGTGCTCACAGGAATAGTGAGCATAGTGATAGTGTACTTGGTGACCGTGCCCATGGTGGCAGTGCCCATGGTGACAGTACACATGGTGATACTGCTCAATGTGATAGTGCCCCTGTTGACAGTGTGCATGCTGACAGTTCTCACGGTGACTGTGCCTATGGTGAAAATGCTCATGATGACAGTTCGCACGTTGATAGTGCCCATGGTGAAAATGCCCATGGTGACAGTTCACATGGTGAACGTGCTCATGATGAGAGTGCCCATGTTGGTAGTTCCATTGGTGACAGTGCTCACAGTGGTAGTAACCATGGTAAGATTGCAGATGTTGGCCGTGCCATTGGTGACATTGCCCATGATGACAGTACTCATGGTGACAGCACACACGATGAGAGTGTCCATGGTGACAGTGCACATGGTTGTAGTGCACATGGTGGCAGTGAAAAATGGTGACAGAGCCAATGGTGACAGTGCTCATGGTGACAGTGCACACGGTGACAACCCATGCTGACATTGCTCACGGTGAGTGTGCTCATGGTTGCATTACCCAGGGTGACAGAGCTCACAGTTAGCGTGCCCATGGTAATCGTGCTCACCATGAGAGTGTCCATGGTGACAGTGATCACAATCAGAGTGCCGATGGTGATAGTGCTCACGGTGATAGTGCCCATGGTTAAGGTGCCCATGGTGACAGTGCTCACGGTAATAGTGAGCAAAGTGATAGTGCCCTTGTTGACCGTGCCCATGCTGAGAGTACACATGGTGATAATTCTCAAGTTGGTAGTGTCTATGGTGACAGTGCCCATGGACACCACCCTCAAGGTGATAGTGCTCACGGTGACTGGGCCCATGGGGACAGTGCAAACCGTGACATTGCCTATCGTGACAGTGCTCACAGTGAAAAAGCCCATGGTGAGAGTGACCACGGTGACAGTTCTAATGCTGATAGTGCCCATAGTGACAATAGGCATGGTGAGAGTACTCATGGCGATAATGTTCAACGTGATAGTGCCCATGGCGATAGATCCGATGGTGTGAGTCCTCACGCTGATAGTGCCCATGGTGAGAGTTTCCATTCTGAAAGTGCTCATGGTGACAGTGCTTAGGATGCTAGTTCCCATGGTGACAGTGCTCACGGTGATACTGACCATGGTAACCGTTCACATGGTGGCCGTGCCCTTGGTGACAGTGCCCATGATGACAGTACTCATGGTGAAAGTGCTCACGGTGATAGTGCCCATGGTCAGAGTGCACATGGTGGTAGTGCAGACGGTGAGAACCCATGCTGAGAGTACTCATGGTGACAATGCTCATGGTTGCAGTACCCATGGTGACAGGGATCACAGTGACAGTGCGGATGGTGGCACTGCCCATGGTGACAGTGCTCATGGTGACAATGCCCATGATGACAGTGCCCATGGTGACAGATCCCACGGTGACATTTCCTATGGTGACAGTGCTCACGCTGACAGTGCCCATGGTGACAGTTCCCATGATGACAGTGCCCATGTTGACATTGCTCATGGTGAAATTGCCCATGGTGACAGTTCTCACGGTGACAGTACCCTTGGAGAGAGCACCCAGTTGACAGTGCCCATGGTGATGTGCTCATGTTGACAGTTGTAGTGCCCATGGTGACATTGCCCATGGTGGCAGTGCCCATGGTGCCAGTGCACACAGTGACGGTGCCCATGCTGACAGTTCTTATGTTGATAGAGCCCATGGAGACTGTGCACTTGGTGATACTGTCAAATATTGACAGTACTCATGGGGACAGTGTTCATGTTTACAGTACCCAAGGTGACAGCGCCCATGGTGACATTGCCTATGGTGACTCTGCTCACGGTGACATTGGCCATGGTGACAGTGACCATGGTGATATTTCTCACGGTGATAGTGCCCATGGTGACAGTGTCCATGGTGAGAGTTCTCACGGTGAGAGTGCCCATGGTGACAGGGCTCATGGTGACAGTCCACATTGTGCCAGTGTGCATGGTGACTGCACTCACAGTGAAAGTGCTCACAGTAATACTGCTCACGGTGACAATGCCCATGGTGAAAATACCCATGGTGACACTATTCATCATCAAAGTGCCCATGGTGGCAATTCTCATCGTGACAGTTCTGATGGTGACAGTGCTCATGGTGACAGTGCAAATGGTGACGATACCCATGGTGACAGTACTCATGGTTAAAATACACATTGTGTCAGTTCTCATAGTGAGGGTTCTCATCGTGACAGTGCTCATAATAGTAGTGCCCAAGGTGGCAGTGCTCGTGGTGACAGTGCTCTTGGTGACATTGCTCACGGTGATACTTCTCATTGTGACAGTGCCCATGGTGATATTACTCATGGTGAGAGTACTCAATGATAAAGTGCCCATGGTGACAGTGCCCATGGTAATAGTGTACATGGTGGCAGTGCAAAATGGTGACAATGCCCATGGTGACAATGCTCATGGTGACATTGCTTAAGGTGATACTCCTTGCGGTGATATTGAGCATGGTGACAGGGCAAATGGTGACCATACCCATGGGGACAGTACTCATGGTGAAAATACCCATGGTGGCAGTTCTCAGAGCAACCGTTCTCATGGTGACAGTACTCATAATAACAGTGCCCAAGGTAGCAGTGCTCGTGGTGGCAGTGCTCATGGTGACAGTGCTCCTGGTGGCAGTTCCCATGGGAACAATGCCGATGGTGACACTGCACATTGTGACAGTGCCAATGGTAACCTTGCTTTCGGTGATAGTGAACACGTTGAGAGTGCCCATTGTGACACTGCCAAAGGAGCCCCCCTCCTCATTGTGACAGTGCTCATGGTAACAGTGCTCATGGTGGAAGTGCCCATGGAGACAATGCTCACTGTGGCAGTGCTCATGGTGACAGTGCCAATGATGACAGTTCTTATGGTGATAGTGTTCACAGTGTCTGTGCTAATGGTGATAGTGCTCACGGTGGCCGTGCCCATAGTGACACTGCTCATGCTGGCAATAACCACGGTTATAGACCCATGGTGACAGTGCCCATGATCACAGTGCAATGGTGAGAGCGCTCACGGTGACAGTGACAATGGTGACAGTGCCCATGGAGGAAATATCCATGGTGACAGTGCTCATGGTGACAGTGCCCATGGTGACACTGCCCATGGTACCAGTGCTCACGGGGAAAGTGCCCATGATAACAATAACCACGGTGATAGTGCCCACGGTGACAGTGCCCACGGTGACATTGCTCTTGGTGATAGTTCCTTTGGTGACAATGCTCATGGTGAAATTGCCCATGCTGACAATGCTCATGGTGACATTGGCAATGGAGAGAGTAGCCATGTTGACAGTGCCCATGGTGACGTGCTCATGTTGACAGTGCTCACAGTGATAGTGCCCATGGTGGCATTGCCCATGGTGGAAGTTCCCATGGTGCCAGTGCCCACAGAGACAGTGCCCATGCTGACATTTCTCATGGTGATAGTGCCCATGGTGACAGTTCACATGTTGATACTGCCAATGGTGATAGTGCTCATGGTGACAGTGCTCATGGTTGCAGTACCCATGGTGACAGTGCCCATGGTGGCAATTCCCATGGTGACAGTTCCCACAGTGCATTGCCTATGGTGACACTTCTCACGGTGACATTGCCCATGGTGACAGGTCTCATGGTGACAGTCCACACTGTGCCAGTGCCCACGGGGACAGTGCTCACAGTGAGAGTGCTCATGGTAGTGCTGCTTCTAGTGACAGTGCCCAAGGTGAAAATACCCATGGTGACAGTACTCATCGAGAAAGTGCCCATGGTGGCAATACTTATAGTGACAGTTCTCATGGTGACAGTGCTCATGGTACCCATGCTCACAGTGATATGACCCATGGTGACAGTTATCATGCCTGTTGTGCAGATGCTGATAATGCTGCCGGTGATAGTGCCCATGGTTAAGGTGCCCATGGTCACATTGCTCACAGGAATAGTGAGCATAGTGATAGTGTACTTGGTGACCGTGCCCATGGTGACAGTACACATGGTGGTACTGCTCAATGTGATAGTGCCCCTGTTGACAGTGTGCATGGTGACAGTTCTCACGGTGACTGTGCCTATGGTGACAATGCTCATGGTGACAGTTCTCACGTTGATAATGCCCATGGTGAAAATGCCCATGGTGACAGTTCGCATGGTGAAAGTGCTCATGATGACAGTGCCCATGTTGGTAGTTCCATTGGTGACAGTGCTCACAGTGATAGTGACCATGGTAAGATTGCAGATGTTGGCCGTGCCATTGGTGACATTGCCCATGATGACAGTACTCATGGTGACAGCACACACGATGAGAGTGTCCATGGTGACAGTGCACATGGTTGTAGTGCACATGGTGGCAGTGAAAAATGGTGACAGAGCCCATGGTGACAGTGTTCATGGTGAGAGTGCACACGGTGACAACCCATGCTGACATTGCTCACGGTGAGTGTGCTCATGGTTGCATGACGCATGGTAACAGGGCTCACAGTTAGCGTGCCCATGGTAATCGTGCTCACCATGAGAGTGTCCATGGTGACAGTGATCACAGTGAGAGTGCCGATGGTGATAGTGCTCACGGTGATAGTGCCCATGGTTAAGGTGCCCATGGTGAAAGTGCTCACAGTAATAGTGAGCAAAGTGATAGTGCCCTTGTTGACCGTGCCCATGCTGAGAGTACACATGGTGATAATTCTCAAGTTGGTAGTGTCTATGGTGACAGTGCCCATGGACACCACCCTCAAGTGATAGTGCTCACGGTGACTGGGCCCATGGGGACAGTGCAAACCATGACATTGCCTATCGTGACAGTGCTCACAGTGAAAAAGCCCATGGTGAGAGTGACCACGGTGACAGTTCTAATGCTGATAGTGCCCATAGTGACAATACCTACGGTGAGAGTACTCATGGCGATAATGCTCAACGTGATAGTGCCCATGGCGATATATCCGATGGTGAGAGTCCTCACGCTGATAATGCCCATGGTGAGAGTTTCCATTCTGAAAGTGCTCATGATGTCAGTGCTTATGTTGCTAGTTCCCATGGTGACAGTGCTCACGGTGATACTGACCATGGTAACTGTTCACATGGTGGCCGTGCCCTTGGGGACAGTGCCCATGATGACAGTACTCATGGTGAAAGTGCTCACGGTGATAGTGCCCATGGTCAGAGTTCACATGGTGGTAGTGCAGACGGTGAGAACCCATGCTGAGAGCACTCATGGTGACAATGCTCATGGTTGCAGTACCCATGGTGACAGGGATCACAGTGACAGTGCGGATGGTGGCACTGCCCATGGTGACAGTGCTCATGGTGACAATGCCCATGATGACAGTGCCCATGGTGATAGTTCCCACGGTGACATTTCCTATGGTGACAGTGCTCACGCTGACAGTGCCCATGGTGACAGTTCCCATGATGACAGTGCCCATGTTGACTTTGCTCATGGTGAAATTGCCCATGGTGACAATTCTCACGGTGACAGTACCCTTGGAGAGAGCACCCAAGTTGACAGTGCCCATGGTGACGTGCTCATGTTGACAGTGCTCACAGTGGTAGTGCCCATGGTGACATTGTCCATGGTGGCAGTGCCCATGGTGCCAGTGCACACAGTGACGGTGCCCATGCTGACAGTTCTTATGTTGATAGAGCCCATGGTGACAGTGCACATAGTGATACTGTCAAATATTGACAGTACTCATGGGGACAGTGTTCATGTCTACAGTACCCATGATGACAGTGCTCACTCTGACAGTACCCAAGGTGACAGCGCCCATGGTGACATTGCCTATGGTGACTCTGCTCACGGTGACATTGCCCATGGCGACAGTGACCATGGTGATATTTCTCACGGTGATAGTGCCCATGGTGACAGTGTCCATGGTGAGAGTTCTCACGGTGAGAGTGCCCATGGTGACAGGGCTCATGGTGACAGTCCGCATTGTGCCAGTGTGCATGGTGACTGCACTCACAGTGAAAGTGCTCACAGTAATACTGCTCACGGTGACAATGCCCATGGTGAAAATACCCATGGTGACACTATTCATCATCAAAGTGCCCATGGTCGCAATTCTCATAGTGATAGTTCTGAGGGTGACAGTGCTCATGGTGACAGTGCAAATGGTGACAATACCTATGGTGACAGTACTCATGGTGAAAATACACATTGTGGCAGTTCTCATAGTGAGGGTTCTCATCGTGACAGTGGTCATAATAGTAGTGCCCAATGTGGCAGTGCTCGTGGTGACAGTTCTCTTGGTGACATTGCTCACGGTGATATTTCTAATGGCGACAGTGCCCAAGGTGATATTACTCATGGTGAGAGTACTCAATGATAAAGTGCCCATGGTGACAGTGCCCATGGTGATAGTGCACATGGTGGCAGTGCAAAATGGTGACAATGCACATGGTGACAATGCTCATGGTGACAATGCTTAAGGTGATACTCCTTGCGGTGATATTGAGCATGGTGACAGAGCAAATGGTGACAATACCCATGGTGACAGTACTCATGGTGAAAATACCCATAGTGGCAGTTCTCAGAGCAACCGTTCTCATGGTGACAGTACTCATAATAGCAGTGCCCAAGGTGGCAGTGCTCGTGGTGACAGTGCTCCTGGTGGCAGTTCCCATGGGAACAATGCCGATGGTGACACTGCACATTGTGACAGTGCCAATGGTAACCTTGCTTTCGGTGATAGTGAACACGTTGAGAGTGCCCATTGTGACACTGCCAAAGGAGACCCTCCTCATTGTGACAGTGCTCATGGTAACAGTGCTCATGGTGGAAGTGCCCATGGTGACAATGCTCATTGTGGCAGTGTTCATGGTGACAGTGCCAATGATGACAGTTCTTATGGTGATAGTGTTCACAGTGTCTGTGCTAATGGTGATAGTGCTCACGGTGGCCGTGCCCATAGTGACACTGCTCATGCTGGCAATAACCACGGTTATAGACCCATGGTGACAGTGCCCATGATCACAGTGCAATGGTGAGAGCGCTCACGGTGACAGTGACAATGGTGACAGTGCCCATGGAGGAAATATCCATGGTGACAGTGCTCATGGTGACAGTGCCCATGGTGACACTGCCCATGGTACCAGTGCTCATGGGGAAAGTGCCCATGATAACAATAACCACGGTGATAGTGCCCATGGTGACATTGCCCACGGTGACATTGCTCTTGGTGATAGTTCCTTTGGTGACAATGCTCATGGTGAAATTGCCCATGCTGACAATGCTCATGGTGACATTGCCAATGGAGAGAGTAGCCATGTTTACAGTGCCCATGGTGACGTGCTCATGTTGACAGTGCTCACAGTGATAGTGCCCATGGTGACATTGCCCATGGTGGAAGTTCCCACGGTGCCAGTGCCCACAGAGACAGTGCCCATGCTGACATTTCTCATGGTGATAGTGCCCATGGTGACAGTTCACATGTTGATACTGCCAATGGTGATAGTGCTCATGGTGACAGTGCTCATGGTTGCAGTACCCATGGTGACAGTGCCCATGGTGGCAATTCCCATGGAGACAGTTCCCACAGTGCATTGCCTATGGTGACACTTCTCACGGTGACATTGCCCATGGTGACAGGGCTCATGGTGACAGTCCACACTGTGCCAGTGCCCACGGTGACAGTGCTCACAGTGAGAGTTCTCATGGTAGTGCTGCTTCTGGTGACCGTGCCCAAGGTGAAAATACCCATGGTGACAGTACTCATCAAGAAAGTGCCCATGGTGGCAATACTTATAGTGACAGTTCTCATGGTGACAGTGCTCATGGTGGCATTTACCATGGTGAGAGTCTCGATGGGGCAGTGCACATGGTGACAGTGCCCATGCTACCCATGCTCACGGTGATATGACCCATGGTGACAGTTATCATGCCTGTTGTGCAGATGCTGATAATGCTGCCGGTGATAGTGCCCATGGTTAAGGGGCCCATGGTCCCAGTGCTCACAGGAATAGTGAGCATAGTGATAGTGTACTTGGTGACCGTGCCCATGGTGGCAGTGCCCATGGTGACAGTACACATGGTGATACTGCTCAATGTGATAGTGCCCCTGTTGACAGTGTGCATGGTGACAGTTCTCACGGTGACTGTGCCTATGGTGACAGTTCTCACGTTGATAGTGCCCATGGTGACAGTTCACATGGTGAAAGTGCTCATGATGAGAGTGCCCATGTTGGTAGTTGCATTGGTGACAGTGCTCACAGTGATAGTGACCATGGTAAGATTGCAGATGTTGGCCGTGCCATTGGTGACATTGTCCATGATGACAGTACTCATGGTGACAGCACAAACGATGAGAGTGTCCATGGTGACAGTGCACATGTTTGTAGTGCACATGGTGGCAGTGAAAAATGGTGACAGAGCCCATGGTGACAGTGCTCATGGTGACAGTGCACACGGTGACAACCCATGCTGACATGGCTCACGGTGAGTGTGCTCATGGTTGCATTACCCATGGTGACAGGGCTCACAGTTAGCGTGCCCATGGTAATCGTGCTCACCATGAGAGTGTCCATGGTGACAGTGATCACAGTGAGAGTGCCGATGGTGATAGTGCTCACGGTGATAGTGCCCAAGGTTAAGGTGCCCATGGTGACAGTGCTCACGGTAATAGTGAGCAAAGTGATAGTGCCCTTGTTGACCGTGCCCATGCTGAGAGTACACATGGTGATAATTCTCAAGTTGGTAGTGCCTATGGTGACAGTGCCCATGGACACCACCCTCAAGGTGATAGTGCTCACGGTGACTGGGCCCATGGGGACAGTGCAAACCGTGACATTGCCTATCGTGACAGTGCTCACAGTGAAAAAGCCCATGGTGAGAGTGACCACGGTGACAGTTCTAATGCTGATAGTGCCCATAGTGACAATAGCCATGGTGAGAGTACTAATGGCGATAATGCTCAACGTGATAGTGCCCATGGCGATAGATCCGATGGTGAGAGTCCTCACGCTGATAGTGCCCATGGTGAGAGTTTCCATTCTGAAAGTGCTCATGATGACAGTGCTTATGTTGGTAGTTCCCATGGTGACAGTGCTCACGGTGATACTGACCACGGTAACCATTCACATGGTGGCCGTGCCCTTGGTGACAGTGCCCATGATGACAGTACTCATGGTGAAAGTGCTCACGGTGATAGTGCCCATGGTCAGAGTGCACATGGTGGTAGTGCAGACTGTGAGAACCCATGCTGAGAGCACTCATGGTGACAATGCTCATGGTTGCAGTACCCATGGTGACAGGGATCACAGTGACAGTGCGGATGGTGGCACTGCCCATGGTGACAGTGCTCATGGTGGCAATGCCCATGATGACAGTGCCCATGGTGACAGTTCGCACGGTGACATTTCCTATGGTGACAGTGCTCACGCTGACAGTGCCCATGATGACAGTGCCCATGTTGACATTGCTCATGGTGAAATTGCCCATGGTGACAGTTCTCAGGGTGACAGTACCCTTGGAGAGAGCACCCAAGTTGACAGTGCCCATGGTGACGTGCCCATGTTGACAGTGCTCACAGTGGTAGTGCCCATGGTGACATTGTCCATGGTGGCAGTGCCCATGGTGCCAGTGCACACAGTGACGGTGCCCATGCTGACAGTTCTTATGTTGATAGAGCCCATGGTGACAGTGCACATAGTGATACTGTCAAATATTGACAGTACTCATGGGGACAGTGTTCATGTCTACAGTACCCATGATGACATTGCTCACTCTGACAGTACCCAAGGTGACAGCGCCCATGGTGACATTGCCTATGGTGACTCTGCTCACGGTGACATCGCCCATGGCGACAGTGACCATGGTGATATTTCTCACGGTGATAGTGCCCATGGTGACAGTGTCCATGGTGAGAGTTCTCACGGTGAGAGTGCCCATGGTGACAGGGCTCATGGTGACAGTCCGCATTGTGCCAGTGTGCATGGTGACTGCACTCACAGTGAAAGTGCTCACAGTAATACTGCTCACGGTGACAATGCCCATGGTGAAAATACCCATGGTGACACTATTCATCATCAAAGTGCCCATGGTGGCAATTCTCATCGTGACAGTGCTCATGGTGACAGTGCAAATGGTGACAATACCCATGGTGACAGTACTCATGGTGAAAATACACATTGTGTCAGTTCTCATAGTGAGGGTTCTCATCGTGACAGTGCTCATAATAGTAGTGCCCAAGGTGGCAGTGCTCGTGTAGACAGTGCTCTTGGTGACATTGCTCATGGTGATATTTCTCATGGTGACAGTGCCCATGGTGATATTACTCATGGTGAGAGTACTCAATGATAAAGTGCCCATGGTGACAGTGCCCATGGTGATAGTGCACATGGTGGCAGTGCAAAATGGTGACAATGCCCATGGTGACAATGCTCATGGTGACATTGCTTAAGGTGATACTCCTTTTGTTGATATTGAGCATGGTGACAGGGCAAATGGTGACAATACCCATGGAGACAGTACTCATGGTGAAAATACCCATAGTGGCTGTTCTCAGAGCAACCATTCTCATGGTGACAGTACTCATAATAGCAGTGCCCAAGGTGGCAGTGCTCGTGGTGACAGTGCTCCTGGTGGCAGTTCCCATGGGAACAATGCCGATGGTGACACTGCACATTGTGACAGTGCCAATGGTAACCTTGCTTTCGGTGATAGTGAACACGTTGAGAGTGCCCATTGTGACACTGCCGAAGGAGATCCTCCTCATTGTGACAGTGCTCATGGTAACAGTGCTCATGGTGGAAGTTCCCATGGTGACAATGCTCATTGTGGCAGTGCTCATGGTGACAGTGCCAATGATGACAGTTCTTATGGTGATAGTGTTCACAGTGTCTGTGCTCATGGTGATAGTGCTCACGGTGGCCGTGCCCATAGTGACACTGCTCATGCTGGCAATAACCACGGTGATAGACCCATGGTGACAGTGCCCATAATCACAGTGCAATGGTGAGAGGGCTCACGGTGACAGTGACAATGGTGACAGTGCCCATGGAGGAAATATCCATTGTGAGAGTGCTCATGGGGACAGTGCCCATGGTGACACTGCCCATGGTACCAGTGCTCACGGGGAAAGTGCCCATGATAACAATAACCATGGTCATAGTGCCCATGGTGACAGTGCCCACGGTGACATTGCTCTTGGTGATAGTTCCTTTGGTGACAATGCTCATGGTGAAATTGCCCATGCTGACAATGCTCCTGGTGACATTGCCAATGGAGAGAGTAGCCATGTTGACAGTGCCCATGGTGACGTGCTCATGTTGACAGTGCTCACAGTGATAGTGCCCATGGTGACATTGCCCATGGTGGAAGTTCCCACGGTGCCAGTGCCCACAGTGACAGTGCCCATGCTGACATTTCTCATGGTGATAGTGCCCATGGTGACAGTTCACATGTTGATACTGCCAATGGTGATAGTGCTCATGGTGACAGTGCTCATGGTTGCAGTACCCACGGTGACAGTGCACAAGATGACAGTGCCCATGGTGGCAATTCCCATGGTTACAGTTCCCACACTGGAATTGCCTATGGTGACACTTCTCACGGTGACATTGCCCATGGTGACAGGTCTCACAGTGAGAGTGCTCATGGTAGTGCTGCTTATGGTGACAGTTCCCAAGGTGAAAATACCCATGGTGACAGTACTCATCGAGAAAGTGCCCATGGTGGCAATACTTATAGTGACGGTTCTCATGGTGACAGTACTCATGGTGGCATTGACCATGGTGAGAGTCTCGATGCTGCAGTGCACATGGTGACAGTGCCCATGCTACCCATGCTCACGGTGATATGACCCATGGTGACAGTTATCATGCCTTTTGTGCAGATGCTGATAATGCTGCTGGTGATAGTGCCCATGGTTTGGATGCCCATGGTGACAGTGCTCACAGGAATAGTGAGCATAGTGATAGTGTACTTGGTGACCGTGCCCATGGTGGCAGTGCCCATGGTGACAGTACACATGGTGATACTGCTCAATGTGATAGTGCCCCTGTTGACAGTGTGCATGCTGACAGTTCTCACGGTGACTGTGCCTATGGTGAAAATGCTCATGATGACAGTTCGCACGTTGATAGTGCCCATGGTGAAAATGCCCATGGTGACAGTTCACATGGTGAACGTGCTCATGATGAGAGTGCCCATGTTGGTAGTTCCATTGGTGACAGTGCTCACAGTGGTAGTAACCATGGTAAGATTGCAGATGTTGGCCGTGCCATTGGTGACATTGCCCATGATGACAGTACTCATGGTGACAGCACACACGATGAGAGTGTCCATGGTGACAGTGCACATGGTTGTAGTGCACATGGTGGCAGTGAAAAATGGTGACAGAGCCAATGGTGACAGTGCTCATGGTGACAGTGCACACGGTGACAACCCATGCTGACATTGCTCACGGTGAGTGTGCTCATGGTTGCATTACCCAGGGTGACAGAGCTCACAGTTAGCGTGCCCATGGTAATCGTGCTCACCATGAGAGTGTCCATGGTGACAGTGATCACAATCAGAGTGCCGATGGTGATAGTGCTCACGGTGATAGTGCCCATGGTTAAGGTGCCCATGGTGACAGTGCTCACGGTAATAGTGAGCAAAGTGATAGTGCCCTTGTTGACCGTGCCCATGCTGAGAGTACACATGGTGATAATTCTCAAGTTGGTAGTGTCTATGGTGACAGTGCCCATGGACACCACCCTCAAGGTGATAGTGCTCACGGTGACTGGGCCCATGGGGACAGTGCAAACCGTGACATTGCCTATCGTGACAGTGCTCACAGTGAAAAAGCCCATGGTGAGAGTGACCACGGTGACAGTTCTAATGCTGATAGTGCCCATAGTGACAATAGGCATGGTGAGAGTACTCATGGCGATAATGTTCAACGTGATAGTGCCCATGGCGATAGATCCGATGGTGTGAGTCCTCACGCTGATAGTGCCCATGGTGAGAGTTTCCATTCTGAAAGTGCTCATGGTGACAGTGCTTAGGTTGCTAGTTCCCATGGTGACAGTGCTCACGGTGATACTGACCATGGTAACCGTTCACATGGTGGCCGTGCCCTTGGTGACAGTGCCCATGATGACAGTACACATGGTGAAAGTGCTCACGGTGATAGTGCCCATGGTCAGAGTGCACATGGTGGTAGTGCAGACGGTGAGAACCCATGCTGAGAGTACTCATGGTGACAATGCTCATGGTTGCAGTACCCATGGTGACAGGGATCACAGTGACAGTGCGGATGGTGGCACTGCCCATGGTGACAGTGCTCATGGTGACAATGCCCATGATGACAGTGCCCATGGTGACAGTTCCCACGGTGACATTTCCTATGGTGACAGTGCTCACGCTGACAGTGCCCATGGTGACAGTTCCCATGATGACAGTGCCCATGTTGACTTTGCTCATGGTGAAATTGCCCATGGTGACAATTCTCACGGTGACAGTACCCTTGGAGAGAGCACCCAAGTTGACAGTGCCCATGGTGACGTGCTCATGTTGACAGTGCTCACAGTGGTAGTGCCCATGGTGACATTGTCCATGGTTTCAGTGCCCATGGTGCCAGTGCACACAGTGACAGTGCCCATGCTGACAGTTCTTATGTTGATAGAGCCCATGGTGACAGTGCACATAGTGATACTGTCAAATATTGACAGTACTCATGGGGACAGTGTTCATGTCTACAGTACCCATGATGACAGTGCTCACTGTGACAGTACCCAAGGTGACAGCGCCCATGGTGACATTGCCTATGGTGACTCTGCTCACGGTGACATTGCCCATGGCGACAGTGACCATGGTGATATTTCTCACGGTGATAGTGCCCATGGTGACAGTGTCCATGGTGAGAGTTCTCACGGTGAGAGTGCCCATGGTGACAGGGCTCATGGTGACAGTCCGCATTGTGCCAGTGTGCATGGTGACTGCACTCACAGTGAAAGTGCTCACAGTAATACTGCTCACGGTGACAATGCCCATGGTGAAAATACCCATGGTGACACTATTCATCATCAAAGTGCCCATGGTCGCAATTCTCATAGTGACAGTTCTGAGGGTGACAGTGCTCATGGTGACAGTGCAAATGGTGACAATACCTATGGTGACAGTACTCATGGTGAAAATACACATTGTGGCAGTTCTCATAGTGAGGGTTCTCATCGTAACAGTGCTCATAATAGTAGTGCCCAAGGTGGCAGTGCTCGTGGTGACAGTTCTCTTGGTGTCATTGCTCACGGTGATATTTCTCATGGCGACAGTGCCCAAGGTGATATTACTCATGGTGAGAGTACTCAATGATAAAGTGCCCATGGTGACAGTGCCCATGGTGATAGTGCACATGGTGGCAGTGCAAAATGGTGACAATGCACATGGTGACAATGCTCATGGTGACAATGCTTAAGGTGATACTCTTTGCGGTGATATTGAGCATGGTGACAGAGCAAATGGTGACAATACCCATGGTGACAGTACTCATGGTGAAAATACCCATAGTGGCAGTTCTCAGAGCAACCGTTCTCATGGTGACAGTACTCATAATAGCAGTGCCCAAGGTGGCAGTGCTCGTGGTGACAGTGCTCCTGGTGGCAGTTCCCATGGGAACAATGCCGATGGTGACACTGCACATTGTGACAGTGCCAATGGTAACCTTGCTTTCGGTGATAGTGAACACGTTGAGAGTGCCCATTGTGACACTGCCAAAGGAGACCCTCCTCATTGTGACAGTGCTCATGGTAACAGTGCTCATGGTGGAAGTGCCCATGGTGACAATGCTCATTGTGGCAGTGTTCATGGTGACAGTGTCAATGATGACAGTTCTTATGGTGATAGTGTTCACAGTGTCTGTGCTCATGGTGATAGTGCTCACGGTGGCCGTGCCCATAGTGACACTGCTCATGCTGGCAATAACCACGGTTATAGACCCATGGTGACAGTGCCCATGATCACAGTGCAATGGTGAGAGCGCTCACGGTGACAGTGACAATGGTGACAGTGCCCATGGAGGAAATATCCATGGTGACAGTGCTCATGGTGACAGTGCCCATGGTGACACTGCCCATGGTACCAGTGCTCATGGGGAAAGTGCCCATGATAAAAATAACCACGGTGATAGTGCCCATGGTGACATTGCCCACGGTGACATTGCTCTTGGTGATAGTTCCTTTGGTGACAATGCTCATGGTGAAATTGCCCATGCTGACAATGCTCATGGTGACATTGCCAATGGAGAGAGTAGCCATGTTTACAGTGCCCATGGTGACGTGCTCATGTTGACAGTGCTCACAGTGATAGTGCCCATGGTGACATTGCCCATGGTGGAAGTTCCCACGGTGCCAGTGCCCACAGAGACAGTGCCCATGCTGACATTTCTCATGGTGATAGTGCCCATGGTGACAGTTCACATGTTGATACTGCCAATGGTGATAGTGCTCATGGTGACAGTGCTCATGGTTGCAGTACCCATGGTGACAGTGCCCATGGTGGCAATTCCCATGGAGACAGTTCCCACAGTGCATTGCCTATGGTGACACTTCTCACGGTGACATTGCCCATGGTGACAGGGCTCATGGTGACAGTCCACACTGTGCCAGTGCCCACGGTGACAGTGCTCACAGTGAGAGTTCTCATGGTAGTGCTGCTTCTGGTGACCGTGCCCAAGGTGAAAATACCCATGGTGACAGTACTCATCGAGAAAGTGCCCATGGTGGCAATACTTATAGTGACAGTTCTCATGGTGACAGTGCTCATGGTGGCATTTACCATGGTGAGAGTCTCGATGGGGCAGTGCACATGGTGACAGTGCCCATGCTACCCATGCTCACGGTGATATGACCCATGGTGACAGTTATCATGCCTGTTGTGCAGATGCTGATAATGCTGCCGGTGATAGTGCCCATGGTTAAGGGGCTCATGGTCACAGTGCTCACAGGAATAGTGAGCATAGTGATAGCGTACTTGGTGACCGTGCCCATGGTGGCAGTGCCCATGGTGACAGTACACATGGTGATACAGCTCAATGTGATAGTGCCCCTGTTGACAGTGTGCATGGTGACAGTTCTCACGGTGACTGTGCCTATGGTGACAGTTCTCACGTTGATAGTGCCCATGGTGACAGTTCACATGGTGAAAGTGCTCATGATGACAGTGCCCATGTTGGTAGTTCCATTGGTGACAGTGCTCACAGTGATAGTGACCATGGTAAGATTGCAGATGTTGGCCGTGCCATTGGTGACATTGTCCATGATGACAGTACTCATGGTGACAGCACAAACGATGAGAGTGTCCATGGTGACAGTGCACATGTTTGTAGTGCACATGGTGGCAGTGAAAAATGGTGACAGAGCCCATGGTGACAGTGCTCATGGTGACAGTGCACACGGTGACAACCCATGCTGACATGGCTCACGGTGAGTGTGCTCATGGTTGCATTACCCATGGTGACAGGGCTCACAGTTAGCGTGCCCATGGTAATCGTGCTCACCATGAGAGTGTCCATGGTGACAGTGATCACAGTGAGAGTGCCGATGGTGATAGTGCTCACGGTGATAGTGCCCAAGGTTAAGGTGCCCATGGTGACAGTGCTCACGGTAATAGTGAGCAAAGTGATAGTGCCCTTGTTGACCGTGCCCATGCTGAGAGTACACATGGTGATAATTCTCAAGTTGGTAGTGCCTATGGTGACAGTGCCCATGGACACCACCCTCAAGGTGATAGTGCTCACGGTGACTGGGCCCATGGGGACAGTGCAAACCGTGACATTGCCTATCGTGACAGTGCTCACAGTGAAAAAGCCCATGGTGAGAGTGACCACGGTGACAGTTCTAATGCTGATAGTGCCCATAGTGACAATAGCCATGGTGAGAGTACTAATGGCGATAATGCTCAACGTGATAGTGCCCATGGCGATAGATCCGATGGTGAGAGTCCTCACGCTGATAGTGCCCATGGTGAGAGTTTCCATTCTGAAAGTGCTCATGATGACAGTGCTTATGTTGGTAGTTCCCATGGTGACAGTGCTCACGGTGATACTGACCACGGTAACCGTTCACATGGTGGCCGTGCCCTTGGTGACAGTGCCCATGATGACAGTACTCATGGTGAAAGTGCTCACGGTGATAGTGCCCATGGTCAGAGTGCACATGGTGGTAGTGCAGACTGTGAGAACCCATGCTGAGAGCACTCATGGTGACAATGCTCATGGTTGCAGTACCCATGGTGACAGGGATCACAGTGACAGTGCGGATGGTGGCACTGCCCATGGTGACAGTGCTCATGGTGGCAATGCCCATGATGACAGTGCCCATGGTGACAGTTCGCATGGTGTCATTTCCTATGGTGACAGTGCTCACGTTGACAGTGCCCATGATGACAGTGCCCATGTTGA